>NC_059164.1:25319590-25944590 GCF_019923935.1 Bubalus bubalis | reverse complement strand
TGCTTTTGAACTGTGGTGTTGGAGAAGACTCTTGAGAGTCCCTTGGACTGCAAGGAGATCCAACCAGTCCATTCTGAAGGAGATCAGCCCTGGGATTTCTTTGGAAGCAATGATGCTAAAGCTGAAACTCCAGTACTTTGGACACCTCATGGGAAAAGTTGACTCATTGGAAAAGACTCTGACACTGGGAGGGATTGGGGACAGGAGGAGAAGGGAACGACAGAGGATGAGATGGCTGGATGGCATCACTGACTCGATGGACATGAGTCTGATTGAACTCCGGGAGTTGGTGATGGACAGGGAGGCCTGGCATGCTGCGATTCATGGGGTCACAAAGAGTCGGACACGCTTGAGTGACTGAACTGAACTGAACTGAATAACTAAGAAGCTCCCAGGAAGTTATGCCAGTTCCAGCCCTGGAGGTGCTCTTAGAAAGCCTCTGTCTGCAAGAAGCTGCCCCCTGCCTGTGGTCTGAGGAGGTCAGAAGGCCTTGTTTCAAGTTGAAAACCACAATAATGGCCCAAGGAACAAAACTTTCATTTGGGGGCATCCAATACAGGAAGGAAAGTTATGACCAAGCTGGATAGCATGTTCAAAAGCAGAGCTATTACTTTGCCAACAAAGGTCCGTCTAGTCAAGGCTATGGTTTTTCCAGTGGTCATGTATGGATGTGAGAGTTGGACTGTGAAGAAAGCTGAGCGCTGAAGAATTGATGCTTTTGACTGTGGTGTTGGAGAAGACTCCTGAGAGTCCCTTGGGCTGCAAGGAGATCCAACCAGTCCATTCTGAAGGAGATCAGCCCTGGGATTTCTTTGGAAGCAATGATGCTAAAGCTGAAACTCCAGTACTTTGGCCACCTCAAGCGAAGAGTTGACTCATTGGAAAAGACTCTGATGCTGGGAGGGATTGGGGGCAGGAGGAGAAGGGGACGACAGAGGATGAGATGGCTGGATGGCATCACTGACTCGATGGACATGAGTCTGAGTGAACTCCGGGAGTTGGTGATGGACAGAGAGGCCTGGTGTGTGGCAATTCATGGGGTTGCAAAGAGTCGGACACGACTGAGTGACTGAACTGAACTGAACTGAATACATGATTTGACCATACTGATAAAAATCATGCCTTCTTTTGAAAACTATTCAAATAATGAAGAAGAATATGAAATTTTAAGTAGAATTCATCTTCAGTCTTTCCACCAGAGAAAAACATTGTTTTATACTTTGATGAATGCACCCCCAGATATGACTCTGAGCCCATGACGTGTAGAGAAAATCTTATACAAATTTACATAAATGAGAAAATGCAGTCCATACAGGTACCTTGTAAACTTGCTATCAGGATCGTCAAGATCCCCATGTTTTAGGGAGAAAATACTTTCTTTTTTTTTTTAATTGTTTTGGTTGTGTTGGGTCTTTGTTGCCGCATGCAGGCTTTTCCTAGTTGCAGAAAGTGGGAGTTACTCTTTGTTGAGGTTCATGGGCTTCTCCTTGCAGTGGTTTCTCTTGTAGAGAACAGGCTGTAGGCACGTGAGCTTCAATAACTGTGGCTGGTGGACTCTAGCGTGCAGGCTCAGTAGTTGTGGTGCGTGGGCTTAGTTGCCCCCCAGTATGTGGGATCTTCCCCGACCAGCGATCGCATGTGGGTCCCCTGCATTTGCAGCAGATTCTTATCCACTGTACCACCAGGGAAGTCCAGAAATACTTCATTTTTAATGAAAGAAAAACAACTAAGCTTGAAGTTTTCTGTGGTTTCATAACAGGCACCATTATATTAACATATGAAGCATGAAAACAATCATAGTCAGAGTACGTATCCCAAACCAACAGGTCCCCAAATTTTCATGGATATGTGTGTCATTGTTCTTTTCTTCTGTGTTACAAAGCTAATAAAAGTAGATTAAGGTAAACAGCTAATTTTTACAATAATTTTTAGCAGTGCAGAGAATAGTATGGTTGGCAAAATTTTTGAGTGCTTTCTAGATGCATGAATGTGTGAAAGCTCTTAGACATAAGTATCATGGTGTTTGAGAGTTTATAAATTTTAGGTTAATTTTTTCTAGGTATGATAGAATATTAGGGATTGTTTTTTCATTCTGAATTTCTCTGCATTTCTAAATTTCTACTGGGGCAAGAATAGATTTATAAGCTATTCTATAAACCTTATTGTACTTTGTAATAAATATACATTAAAGTGTCCCAATAGACTGACAAATTTCTGTTCACTGACAGAAATTCTAGAATTTTTCAAAGCCAGGCTTCTTATCTTCAGGGAATTCAACAGAATATTTTCTGCTTTTACACTGAGGGATGCACTTGAGATTGGAGTTCTTGATTCTAATCAAGAGTGAGAGGTAAATTCATACAGAAAAAAATTAGGTGGAATAAACTTTGTTTTGAAACACACTGTTTTTTATTTCCCATGAAGTGAGAGCTGGTCCTAACAACATTGATTTGTTGCTCAAGAGAAGTGCTCAACTTGATCTGCAGAAATAATGAGAAAGAACAAATCCTTTTTATTCACAGATAAATGAACTACTAGTAAGGTTTAAGGAAACATCTGGAACAAATGGACAGAAATCTCTCATGCTACATTTAAATATAAAGACATGAATTTGACACTTTTTTCTCCATATATAACTGCCTTTTCCCACTTTTGGTATGAATCCATTTTCTTTTTTTAGAGGTTAAGTTCCTCCCTCTAGAAAGTACTAAAATTCTCTTGGGATATCCATAAATAAGCAAAAGAAAATTAATTTTTTAATTTCAAGGGATTTTGCACATATATAACTTTTCTGCTTGTTATCACCTCCATCCTTGTAACTGGGCAACTTGACAAAAGTGAAAATTAAACTTTCTCAAAAAAGCATAGAAATACCAGCCACTTATTAAACATTTTCCTTTTTATACATCCCAAGGGACCATGCGGGCTCACAGAGTCTGCTAATCCAGACCATACAGGATCCATTTTTTTTTTCCTATCTGAACCTGATGACAGTGCCTGGGGGTGCAAATAAATAAAAACATTTCCTGGTTTTTGAAGGGTTAATGTTAGAGTTCAACTCTGTATTTGATCATTTGCTTTTAGCAGTTTTAGTCACTGACTAACCAAATATCATCACATGGTGGTAATGATAGAGCCAAGAAACCAAAGAGAAAATATTAAAAAGAAAATTATCCATTGGTGTTAACAGTACTGGGTATATCCAACTTTCCTTCCAAAGAACAGTGTTAGGATGAACTTGACATATTCACACTGCTGTATTTAAAATGAATGATCAACAAGGACCCACTGTGTAGCACAGGGAACTCTGCTCAATATTCAGTAATAATCCAAATGGGAAAAGAACTTGAAAAAGAATAGATACATGTATATGTATAACTGAATCACTTTGCTATAAGCCTGTTAATCAACTATGGGCTTCCCTGGTGGCTCAGAGGATAAAGTGTCTGCCTGCAGTGCAGGAGACCTGGGTGTGATCCCTGGGTCAGGAAGATCCCCTGGAGAAGGAAATGGCAACCCACTCCAGTACTCTTGCCTGGAAAATCCCATGGACAGAGAAGCCTGGTAGACTACAGTCCATGGGATCGCAGAGTCAGACACGACTGAGCGACTTCACTCAACTATACTCCCATATATAATCAACTATACTCCCATATAATATAAACATTTCTTTAAAAGATCCTTAAAAAGAACGAACTCGAGGCCCTTTTCATACATGTGGACACCCCAATTGGACAGAAAATCACGCTTATGCAGAAAAGATTCTGAAGGTAATTCTTTGAATGTTGTACCTCTGTGTCTCCAAATACCAAACTTTGGGGTGAGAACTCGCAGCTTGATTACTCTTTGCATAGATGTGAATGTTGGGGCAACTGAACTGGAAGCCCAAGTTGGAATATTCAGTCCTAATGAATGCTCACTTGTTTAGACAGAGATTGTTAGTTTTCAGGAAAATGCCAGGCTACGTTTATACGATTGTAGAAGTGAGGCAAGGGTGTCAGCCTCGGCCACTGAACTGCATTCAGGAGGAGTAGGGAGCACAAAGCCTGCTTCATATGGCCCTGCTGGGATTTTGCCGCTATTTTTAGGTCATGAGCAAGGCAGAGACATTACTTAAGGAAGTGTGGGGCACTACTGAGACAACCAGAAAACCTTTGGAGACAGTGTGAGACTGAAACTGCATAGAGGGGATTCACCGCTCTGCACCACTGGGACAGCAAGAACATCTGAGCTGCAGAAGCCTAATCAGGAGGCCCAGAAGAAATCACAAAGGGAAGGGATGCTCAAGTCTGAGAAACACCAGGCCACTGTGTAGACGAGGCCTCCTGCAGTGACCACCATTTAGACAACAAACATCACAGTCCTCTTACATAGATTTACTGAAATAGAAGCAGAAAAAAATAGAGTGTAGTCGAATATGGTAAAAATAGTCTATATATTAAATAGATTGCAGTCTTAGCTAGCCTTGGGATCAGAAAATTTAAGCCCTGTGTGTCTCATTTACCCTATAAGGAATTAATGTAGAAGTAGATGAGAATACAATTTCAAACTATAAATACAGAATTATCATTAACATCGTGACTGTTCTGTGAATCTGAGAGAGTAGAATCTTTGCTAGTCTTCAGCCTTATTCCACAGTATAATTTATTATTAAATTTTTATATCAAGTGGCAAGATGTGATCTTGAATTAGGCCCTGAATGGAAACACCTTTATACCATGAAAAGCTTGACTTAATGAGCACCAGTCCAAAAGATGAGAGTCAAAAAGATGTTTTAGGCACTGAGATAAACGGGCAGAGCTGAGGAAATGCCTATCTGTAGACTCCTGGTGCATGTCCATGTTGGACATGGTAGAGAAATCATGACTCTAGCCTGAAACTTTCTAAGCAAAACAGTAGGGTCCAAAGCAGCAGGACTGATCTTTGGCTCCTGGCAATAACAGAGTAATTAATTGAAGACAAATTCTCCAGCTGAGCACATCTATAAACCCTCAGTTCAGTTCAGTTAAGTTGTTCAGTCGTCTCTTACTCTTTGCAACCCCATGGACTGAAGCATTCCAGGTTTCCCTGTTCATCACCAACTCTCAGCACTTGCTCAAACTCATGTCCATCGAGTCAGTGATGCCATTCAACCGTCTCATCCTCTGTTGTCCCCTTCTCCTCCTGCCTTCAATCTTTCCCAGCATCAGGGTCTTTTCTAATGAGTCAGCTTTTCACATCAGGTGACAAAAGTATTGGAGCTTCAGCTTCAGCTTCAGCATCAGTCCTTTCAGTGAATATTCAGGACTGATTTCCTTTAGGAAGGACTGGTTGGATCTCCTTGCAGTCCAAGGGACTCTCAAGAGTCTTCTCCAACATCACAGTTCAAAAGCATCAGCTTTCTGGTGCTCAGCTTTTTTAATGGTTCAACTCTCACATCCATACATGACTACTGGAAAAACCATAGCCTTGACTAGATGGACCTTTGTTGGCAAAGTAATGTCTCTGCTTTTTAATATGCTCTTTAGTTTTGTCATAGCTTTTCTTCCAAGGAGCAAGTATCTTTTAAGCATCTTTTAAATCCTGGAATGTGAAGTCAAGTGGGACTTAGGAAGTATCACTACGAACAAAGCTGGTGGAGGTGATGGAATTCCAGTTGAGCTATTTCAAATCCTGAAAGATGATGCTATGAGAGTGCTGCACTCAATATGCCAGCAAATTTGGAAAACTCAGCAGTGGCCACAGGACTGGAAAAGGTCAGTTTTCATTCCAATCCCAAAGAAAGGCAATACCAAAGAATGCTCAAACTACTGCACAATTGTACTCATCTCACACACTAGTAAAGTAATGCTGAAAATTCTCCAAGCCAGGCTTCAGCAATATGTGAACCATGAACTCCCAGATGGTCAAGCTGGTTTTAGAAAAGGCAGAGGAACCAGAGATCAAATTGCCAACATCCACTGGATCATAGAAAAAGCAAGAGAGTTCCAGAAAAACATCTATTTCTGCTTTAGTGACTATGCTAAAGCCTTTGACTGGGTGGATCACAATAAACTGTGGAAAATTCTGAAAGAGATGGGAATACCAGACCACCTGACCTGCTTCTTGAGAAACCTGTATGCAGGTCAGGAAGGAACAGTTAGAACTGGATATGGAACAACAGACTGGTTCCAAATAGGAAAAGGCTGTTTATTGTCACCCTGCTTATTTAACTTATATAAAGAGTGCATCATGAGAAACACTGGGCTGGAAGAAGCACAAGCTGGAATCAAGATTGCCGGGAGGAATATCAATAACCTCAGATATGCAGATGACACCACCCTTATGGCAGAAAGTGAAGAGGAACTGAAGAGCCTCTTGATGAAAGTGAAAGTGGAGAGTGAAAAAGTTGGCTTAAAGCTCAACATTCAGAAAACTAAGATCATGGCATCTGGTCCCATCACTTCATGGGAAGTAGATGGGGAAACAGTGGAAGCAAAATAAATGGATGAAAAGATATGAATGCAAATTTTAACCAAAAATAAAGAGGGATTAGTGTAGCTATACTTGCATCAGATAAGCTTATCTCCTGAAGCTTCTTTACTTTTAGTAAAGAGATAGAGAGGGACACCTCCTAATGATAAAAGGATCAGTACATCAGGAAGTTGTATATTTTTTTGTTTGTATGCATCTACTCAGCTTCAAAATATATAGAACCAACTTGACAGGATAAATGACAAAAGTTGACAAATCTATAGTCATGGTGGGGGAATGTAACACACCTCTCTCAGTAACTAATAGAACAAATGTACAAAATAAACCCTTAGTCACAGGATATCTGAATAATGAAGTTTTCAAATTTGACCAAATAATATATGGTCATAGTTTTAGATGTGATAATGGAATGTTGATTGTATTATATTTTTAAAAATGCATTTATCAGTAAGAGAAACATACTGAAATATTTAAAAGTGAAAAGAGAAAAAGGATCATAATCTTAGAAAAGTGAAGGGAACAGAAACTGGACTGGAAAAGTAAATGGAAGCACAAATAGAAAAGTTGTCTGGTCTGAACTCTATCCACAATATTGGAGTAACACTGGAAAAGAATAGGTCACACAAAGAAATAATTTCAAAATATAATTTTCACAACTTAGGTGGCTTATCATTATGCTCCAAAAAATAAAATTTATTGAAGTGTAATTGATTTACAATGTTGTGGTAATTACTAGTGTGCAGTAAAGTGACTCAGTTCTCTCTCTATATATGTATGTATATATGCTCAGTCGCTAAGGCATATCTGACTCTTTGCGACCCCATGGATTGCAGGAAGCCAGGCTTCCCTGTCCTTCACCATCTTTTTGAGTTTGCTCAAACTCATGTCTACTGAGCTGGTGATGTCATCTAACCATCTGATCCTCTGTTGCCCCCTTCTCTTCCTGTCCTTAATTTTTCCCAGCATCAGGGTATATTTATGGGTATTTGATGACTCAGGAGTAAAGACTGCACCTGTCAATGCAGAAGACTTGGGTTCAATCCCTGGGTTGAGAAAGACCACCTGGAAGATGGCACAGCAACCCACTCTAGTATTCTTGCCTGGGAGATCGCATGTATCCGGAGGGCTACAGTCATGGTGTCACAAAGAGTCAGACACAACTTAGAGACTAAACAACAACAAAATCTATCTAAGGATATATATTCTTTGTAATATTCTGTTCCATTATGGTTTATCAAAGGATATTGAATTTAGTTCCATGTGTTATACAGTAGGACTAAGTTGTTTTTCCTTTCTATATATACTAGTTGGCATCTGCGAATCCCAAACTCCCAGTTTATCCCTCCCCCTTCCACACCCCACCCCGCTGGCAACTGCAGGTCTGTTCTGTATGCCTGTGAGCCTGTTTCTGTTTCATAGGTAAGCTCATCTGTGTCATGTTTTAGATTCCACGTACAAGTGGTGTTCTATGGTATTTGTTTTTCTCTTTCTGATTTACTTCACTTAGTATGATAATCTCTAGGTATATCTGTGTTACTGCAAACAGCATTATTTCATTCTTTTTTATGGCAGAGTAATATTCCACATATATATACATATATATATATACACACACACATATATGTGTATATATATAAATATATACACACCACATCTTCTTTATCCATTCATCTGTTTATGGACATAAGGTGTTTCCATGTCTTGGATATTATGAATAGTGCTGCTATGAAAATAGGGGTACAGGTATATTTTTGAATTATAGTCTTGTCTGTATATATGCCTAGGAGTGGGATTGCTGGATCATATGGTAGCTCTGCTTCAAGTTTTTTTTGAGGAACCTCCGTACTGTTCTTCATAGTGGCTGTACCAATTTATATTCCTGCCAACTGTGTAAAGAGGGTTCCCCTTTCTCCACACCCTGTTTGCCTCAAAAAATTTCTAAGTGTGACAATGATGTGAAATATTTAAAAAGCATTCTTACCAATATAACTCAATGATTTAGCAGAATTTTATGTATATCTGCTAAGTGAATAATATTTTGTTTAAAATCAGTAAAAAGGAGTCTCCTGTATCTTCTGTCACAATGTGCTGTTTATTTGACATTTTGCGACAATTTCATTTTTTAAGTGAAATTGCTTCAACAAAATGCATAAATGAAAATGCTACAATAAATAATTGAGATTCTTCCAAAGAAGAATATAGAAGTCCTAATGGATGCACTCATCTCACACACTAGTAAAGTCATGCTGAAAATTCTCCAAGCCAGGCTTCAACAGTATATGAACTGTGAAATTCCAGATGTTCAAGCTGGTTTTAGAAAAGGCAGAGGAACCAGAGATCAAATTGCCAACTTCCACTGGATTATCAAAAAAGCAAGAGAGTTCCAGAAAAACATCTATTTCTGCTTTATTGACTATGCCAAAGCCTTTGACTGTGTGGATCGCCACAAACAGTGGAAAATTCTGAAAGAGATGGGAATACCAGACCACCTGACCTGCCTCTTGAGAAATCTGTATGCAGGTCAGGAATCAACAGTTAGAACCGGACATGAAACAACAGACTGATTCCAAATCAGGAAAGGAGTATGTCAAGGCTGTATATTGTCACTCTGCTTATTTAACTTCTATGCAGAGTACATCATGAGAAATGCTGGGCTGGATGAAGCCCAAGCTGAAATCACGATTGCCGGGAGAAATACCAATAACCTCAGATATGCAGATGACACCACCCTTATGGCAGAGAGTGAAGAACTAAAGAGCCTCTTGATGAAAGTGAAAGAGGAGAGTGAAAAAGTTGGCTTAAAGCTCAACATTCAGAACACTAAGATCATGGCATCTGATTCCATCACTTCATGCCAAATAGATGGGGACACAGTGGAAACAGTGGCAGACTTTACTTTTGGGGGCTCCAAAATCACTGCAGATGGTGATTGGAGTCATGAAATTAAAAGACGCTTACTCCTTGGAAGGAAAGTTATGACCAACCTAGATAGCATATTAAAAAGCAGAGACATTACTTTGCCAACAAAGTCCATCTAGTCAAGGCTATGGTTTTTCCAGTAGTTGTGTATGGATGTGAGAGTTTGACTATAAAGAAAGCTAAGCGCCAAAGAATTGATGCTTTTGAACTGTGGTGTTGGAGAAGACTCTTGAGAGTCCCTTGGACTGCAAGGAGATCCAACCAGTCCTTCCTAAAGGAAATCAGTCCTGAATATTCACTGGAAGGACTGATGCTGAAGCTGAAACTCCAATCCTTTGGCTACCTGATGCGAAGAACTGACTCATTGGAAAAGACCCTGATGATGGGAAAGATTGAAGGTGAGAGGAGAAGAGGATGACAGAGGATGAGATGGTTGGATGGCATCACTGACTCAATGGGCATGAGTTTGAGTAAAGTCCAGGAGTCGGTGATGGGCAGGGAGGTCTGGCGTGCTGCAGCCCATGGGGTTGCAAAGAGTCGGACACAATTGAGCGACTGTACTGAACTGAACTGAATGAATCCACTTCTTTTTTACCCTAGTTAAATTATGATTTACTCATAAAGTTAATTTTTTGTTTAGTTAAATCTTCCTAGAAATACTAGCTAATATATTCTATTTCTTTTTAAAAATGGATAAATCACTGAAAACAGTATCATAAAAGACACATGAATCTTTAAATGTTATCATCAGATGCTTTAAAGAGCTTTTAATTGGATTGTATTTTCAAATTAATAGTTTAAGCTAATCATTTTCTAATTACTGCAAAAACAGAAGTTCTGGAAATTCTGTTGGCAAGCTTCTTTCAAAATTATGTAAAACTGTCTAATAGCTCACATTAAGCTTTCTTTTATTGGCTCAGATGGTAAAGCATCTGCCTGCAATGAGGGAGACCTGGGTTTGATTCCTGGGTTGGGAAGATACCCTGGAGAAGGAAATGGCAACCCACTCCAGTACTCTTACCTGGAAAATTCCATGGACTGAGGGGCCTGGTAGGCTACAGTCTATGGGGTCGCAAAGAGTAGGACACAACTGGACGACTTCACTTTTACTTTAATAATCTCATTTCTTTACAGCTTAAGAAGGAGTTCACTTAAGCTTTAAAATACATTTTAGAGGAGTTCATGTAATTTAACAATATTTTAAATTTTTCCTTAATTTTTCATTTGATATATAAAAAATCAATACAATAGTATCAAGTATGAAAACAAGCTCAAATAATTTCCTTTGGATGGTTAACTTATTTCTTTTTTGAAGGATAAGATATACAAACTCTTCTCATATCTTTGTGCATTTTACAAAATCATCTATCGTTTAAGAAATTACTCTTAATTTTATGAATAGAACTAACAGCATCTGTTGATTTATTGAGTTTCTCACCACAATTCTTAGCAATGAATTGTCAAGGAATAATTAGTTACTAAAGCGCTTGGTTCTACTTTTAAAAGCTGCTGTAAACGATGTGGATAAACAGAGTTGCAACTTTAACCTGTTGCTTAAATGACAACTTTGGCAAAGGTAATATTAATACCTTCCCTGTTAATTAATTATAAGTGTTTCAGACATTGATAGCTCTTTCATATTTTAAGTCATTTCTTTATATTGCTTTTTCTTCCTAAAACTGTTATATGTCCTCATTGTTACACAGTAGACTTGTTCATTTCATTGCTTTTAATTAGACAGCTGATTGCCATCTTTCACCATCTTTTTTTTTTTTTTAATCTTTCACCATCTTATTGGTTATTCTTGTGGTTCAGTTTCTCAGTTGTGTCTGACTCTTTGTGACCCCATGGACTGCAGCACACTAGGCTTCTCTGTCCTTCACTATCTCCTGGAGTTTACTCAAGTTCATGTCCACTGAGTCAATGATGCCATCCAACCATCTCATCCTCTGTCACCACCTTTCCCCCTGCCCTCAATATTTCTTTAATGGAAGACAATACATTATTTCATTTAGATTTGTTTTCCTTCATCACACTGAGAAGCCTGTCATACAGGCTGTAAGATCACCTTTTCTTCAACATTGGATGCCGTATTCCATCTCTGATCGTTTGTACTATTCGATAATCCTTCTGGTTAGAAGACTTTTTAAAACTTTCAATGGCAATATTTATAGTTTTAAAACTTTATATTCTTACAAAGATTGATAACTCCCTTTTGCCAACCTTATTAATATTTATTGTGAAATGTCCATTCACCTAGGCAAGTTCATTTCCTCAGTTAAAAAAAAAAAAAAAACACTAGCACATTTGCCGGGCTGAGAGCTGGCCTATTCCAATATGGACGAAAGTGAAAGTTGCTCCATCATGTATGACTCTCTGTGACCCCGTGGACTAGAGTCCATGGGATTCTCCAGGCAAGAACACTGGAGTGGGGAGCCTTTCTCTTCTCCAGGGGATCTTCCCAACCCAGGGATCGGACCCAGGTCTCCCACATGGCAGGCGGATTCTTTACCAGCTCAGGCACCAGGGAGGCCTAGAGGAGTTGTTAAATAATGAAATATTCCATTCCAGTTTGCAAATAACGTCTTTTCTGGGTCTCAGAGTTTTTAAAGCAGTGTGTACAGATATACTTTGTGTTCATATATAAAACAGCAATACAGTCTAGGCTCAGATGTTTTTGGACAGGTATCATGTATTTTTTTCTTATCCAGATGACTATCTGGGAAAATATATGGACATTCATAGGAATGTGGGATAGATTTTTGTAGTGCTGGACTGTCTGTCTCACATTAATATCAACAGTGTTTCTCAGGCATTGGGACAGTCAAAAATGTGCCTAGAAGTTTCCAAAACTTTCTGTGAGAAACAACTGTTCCTGTTGAGAAAACTTGGATTAGCTTTTATCATATATTGTTGTTCAGTCACTTAGTTGTGTCCGAATTTTTGTGAACCCATGGACTACAGCACACCAGTCTCCCTTGACCTCCACAGTCTCCTGGAGTTTGTTCAAACTCGTGTCCATTGAGTTGGTGGTGCTATCCAACCACCTCTTCCTCTGCCCCTCATATACCTAGTAAGAGCATCTTTTCGCCAACGCTGGGTGCTTTATTCCGACTGTTATCATTTGTGCTACTTAATGATCCTTCTGATTAGAAGATTTTTAAAAACTTCAGTGGCAATATTTATTGTTTTCAATACTAGTATATCACTCTGCTTTGGCCCATAAAGAAACTTGAGTCAAAACATTGAGCTTTAGTTGTTCTCTTTGAAAAGCCAGAATAGAATGATGTTTTATTTCCATATAAACTGAGAATATGTGGCAAATGAGACCAAAATTGCCAGGGAAGAGGATTTAGCAATAAGGACATTATTTGAAATAAGAAATATCCTGAGCGCATGTGATTTTCCCATAAGCATAACAATAATAAAATAATTGCAATTTAGTGAAGAATTACTTTGTGCCAGGCTCTGTGATTATTGTTTTACATTTTAAAATTATATTTGATACTCTCAAAAGCCTAATCAGAAATGGGTATTGCTACCTATCCTTGGTGGCTCAGACAGTAAAGAATCTGCCTGCAGTGCAGAGATCTGGTTCCATCCCTGGGTTGGGAAGATCCCCTGGAGGAGGGCAAGGCAACCCACTCCAGTATTCTTGCCTGGAGAATTCCATTGACAGAGGAGCCTGGCAGGCTACAGTCCATGGGGTTGCAAAGAGTTGGACATGACTGAGTGGCTAACACTTTCACTTAGAGGAAAGGTATATTCTCAGGAAACCTGCCAGCAGTGTGCTCTTAGCCTTATGACTGGTTTCCAAGCAGGCAGGCTGTCTGAGGATGGGGGTTTGGAACTGGTTGTTCCTTCCCAGGGCATATAAAATGTGAATGGTTGAGAGTACACCCAACATTATCTATTGTGGTTTTCTGCACCATTATATCCGAGGACCTTGATTTTTTTTTTTTAAGATTTTATGTGTAGTTTCTGTTTTATAAGAGTCTCTTTCCCTCAATTTCCAAAATTGAGCTATTAACTTGAGCCAACCATTTATTATCTTTTAGCAATTTGTCATGCCACTCCTTGAATTCTTGGACTGATTACCAGAGTTTTGTTTTTATATAGGAGCAATTAAGCTCTTTCAGTATCTGATTATTTCTGTAAATAGATACAAATTGCTCTTTGGAGATAAATGATTTCTAGCAGAAACTTGGAGCATCAATGTATTGGATAGAAAGAAGCCATTTAGTCTAAATATTTGTTGGAGAAAACAATGTCTTTGTTAATCTCTGTCATTTGGAAGTGAAATGTTGATTCTTTCCTGAGATTCTGATCTGTTGATATGTTATTGATGGTGATATTTGGACTCAGAAAGAAGCGAGATGAGGCAAAAAGAGAAGGCTATTTGGACTTCAGGCAAATGTGTTCTAATTGTGTAATGACACTAGAAAATAACTACAGAAGTACTGTTACTGCCTCAATAAAGGAAGTTTTGGTGAGGATAGCCAGGCCCACGTTGAATGGGATAGAAATATTAAGCATTGTTTACCTTGCCTCTAACTTTACCTCTCCACGACAGTAGAAGTGCGTGCTCAGGTGTGTTCACCTCTGTGACCCCATGGACTGTAGCCTGCCGGGCTCCTCTGTTCGTGGAATTTTGAGACACGAATACTGGAGCGAGTTGCCATTTACTTCTTCAGGGAATCTTTCCAGCACAGGGATCAAACGCGCGTCTCTTTTGTCTCCTGCTCTGGCGGGTGGATTCTTTACCACTAGCGCCACCTGTGACAGGAGATGTTCATACAGATTTAGTCCCTTTATTATTTCTTACCAGTATTCTCAGGAAAACAGAGTTAATGAGAAGAGGAAGTGCAGGTGTTACATGTACTCACAGATTTGTTTTCTGAATTGTTGGAAAATATTAAGAGGCCGTGACATCATAGTGTCTTCTGGTGATGAAATCTCTTACTCTAAACCCAGTTCAGACTAATATTTAATGAATAAAGACAAGATGGTCAGGACGTGGGTTTCAAAGGTAATATAATTCCAGAGGTCAGAGTCTGCCTCTGAGGGGTAGGGAGCTGTCAGGAACCCTGAAAAGAATTAGTCGAAATACACATGTGTGCAAGACTGGAGAGTGTTCTGTTTAGTGACAAGTGTTCCAGGAATTGGGAGCATGTATACAAAAGCTGTGTGTAGAGTGTGTGGCACAGTCTGACCATGGAGAGAAGCAACCCGAGGTGGTAGATGGGTACTGTTGGCACCATCTTGTGACCTATTTTGGGATCTGGTCTCAAAAAATACCACTTTGGTTCCCAGCATGCATGAATACTTAGTCATGTTCCGTTCTTTTGTGACCTCATGGATTATAGGGCTCCGGGCTCCTCTGTCCATGGAATTTTCCAGGCAAGAATATTGGAGTGGGTTGCCATTTCCTTCTGCAGGGGATCCTCCCAACCCAGGGATCGAACCCATGCATCCTGCATTGGCAGGCAGATTCTTTACCAACTCTGCCACCTGGGAAGGTTCCCAGACTGTGCCCTAAATTATTTGATATTATTATTTGATAATGACAATAAGGAATCTGCCTGCAATGCAGGAGAGTCAGATTCGATCCCTGGGTTGGGATCTCCTGGAGGAGGAAAAGGCAACCCACTCCAGTATTCTTACCTGGGAAATCCCACGGACAGAGGAGCCCAGCAGGCTCAGTCCATGGGGTTGCAGAGAGTCAGAGATGACTGAGTGACTAACACACATACGTCGTTTGATAATATAAGGCTAACAAATCCAACTTGATTGTATATTTTCAACTACAGGCGCAAATTAGGTGCCAAGGCTGAAATTTTATACCATGAGTGGAGCTATGTGATTATTTTTAAATATCTGGGGGGTATTTTGGTAGAAAACAGAGTAAGCAAAAGCTTTTATGTTTACATACAAGCTGTCCCTTACTATTTGCAGGGCACTGGCTCTAGGACTCCCACGGATACCCAGCTCTGGGGATGCTTAAGTCTCTTCTACAAAATGGCCTTTCCCAGTCAGTCCTCTGCATCCCCCAGATGCAGAGGGTCCTGCACCCACAAAACGGTGGTCTAGTGGGCTGACTACTCATCCTTAGACAGTGCAATTCCATGGAAGAAGGAAAGAGGGAAATAGAAGATGAAGCAGAGGAGTGAAGAGGCCGAGTGCCAGGAAGGGCTTTGCGGAGCTGGTCACGTTTACTATCGAGAGCAACCTACTACTTTACTTCACAGGGGCATTTTCTGAGAGGCTACATGAACAACTGTAGTTTAGAAAAGGGTTTATCTGATGAGCCCCGTTTCCCACTGGTCAGAGATTTACCCCACAGGGTATTAACTCTTCACAGAGTATTAACTCCACACACACCTCCAGGGTGTACACACTTAATCGTTTTCTTTTTTTTTTGTTTTGGAGTATAATTACTTCACAATGTTACATTAGTTTCTGCTGATACAATGAAGTGAATCAGCTATATGTATACATATATCCTCTCCCTCCTCCTCGCCCCCATCCCACCCATCAAAGTGCTCCCTGCATTGCACAGCAGCCTCCCACTAGCTGTCTATTTTACACATGGTAGTGTATATATGGGAGAAGGCAATGGCAACCCACTCCAGTACTCTTGCCTGGAAAATCCCATGGGCGGAGGAGCCTGGTGGGCTGCAGTCCATGGGGTCGCGAAGAGTCGGACATGACTGAGCAACTTTACTTTCACTTTTCACTTTCATGCATGGGAGAAGGAAATGGCAACCCACTCCAGTGTTCTTGCCTGGAGAATCCCAGGGACGGGGGAGCCTGGTGGGCTGCCGTCTATGGGGTCGCACAGAGTCGGACACGACTGAAGCGACTTAGCAGCAGCAGCAGTGTATATATGTCAATCTAATCTCGCAGTTTGTCCTCCCCAACCCTACCCTGCAACCCATGTCTACATGTCCATTCTCTACGTCTCCATCTTTATTCCTGTCGTGCAGATAGTTTCATCTGTGCTATTTTTCTAGATTCCACATATATGCATTACATACAATATTTGTTTTTCTCTTTCTGACGGATTTCACTCTGTATGACAGATTCTGGGTGCATCCACATCTCTACAAATGACCCAGTTTCACTCCTTTTAGTGGCTGCATAATATTCCTTTGTATATATGTACCATATCTTTATCCATTCATCTGTTGATGGACATTTTGGTTGCTTCCATGTCCTGGCCATTGTACTCACCTGATCTTTAGGAGAGTCCCTGGCTTCTCAGGCTTCAGCAGCAATGGCGAAGATTGAGAGGAGGGAAGAGGCATGGGCTGTGGACATAAGGCAATGCTTTTGGGCCCGTGGCAGGGATGCTCAAGCAAAGCAAGTGGCTGTGAGGCCTGGAGGTAGGTGCTGCCCGGAGAACCAGAGGTAGCAATGAATCCTGATTCAGGGGGTGACTTGTGCTGGGCAGTCCAGCCCTTGAATATCTGGCCCTCAACTTGAGTCAAGATAAAATTCACTTAACCCTCTGCATCCAGAGAGACCCGTAATGAGAGAGGCTGTCTTTGGTCCCACTACAGGCAGCAGGACTCACAGCAGCTGGTCCTCAATCTTCTACTAAGGAGATGAGATCTCAATTTTTTTTAGTACGCATTTAAGATAGATGATGGGAAATAGCTGCAAACATAGGCTGGTATAACTTTAAGGAAGAGTGTTAACTCAGGTAAGAGCAAGTCCAGAAGTTGGTGGATTCAGCAGCTGAATCATGTTCAAGCCCTCTGCTTTCAAATAGGTTACCATCTGCACAGATTCCTTCCTTCCTTCCTTCCTTTTAATTTTTTTTTTTTGAGAAATAGTCATATGTTCCAACATGACGAAATTTTCCCATTTCTCTTTGTACAGCAGCCTCATCACTCCAAGAAACAAAATTCAACTGTTTTGTCAGCTGTGCCACAACTTCATAAGAAAAGTTGCCAGTTTCTCAGCTAGAAAAATGAGTTGGGTTCTCATTTCTTTCTTCCTTATATTTTCCACTCAAGTAAATTCACATTCCTGCATTCCTTTATTTGCCGTACCTCCTCTTCCTATAGCGTTTTTTATACATTTAAGATTCTTTGTTTGCAAACAGTGGTAAAAATGTGGCTAACTTATGCAAAAATTGAATTTATTAAAATTTTATCTATGCTGGTAGAATCTACAGGGATCAACTCAGGAAAAAAACATGGCAGGTAAATCACAGCCAAAATTCTGCCATAGAGTGGTCTACCTAGGATATTACTGCTGGTAGCTTGATCACCTTATTAAACCTGTCCGCAGCCAGCTGGATCCACTGTGCCTGCCAAGCCCCTCCCCATGTCTAACTGCTTCACCCTTCCACTGGGGAATGATTTCTCATCATTATGCTTTGTTGAAAATCATGAAAGGTTAATAGTACATGTATTTCAGGAGTGGAGACATTTATAATTGAATTGATTTTTTTCAGTCCCTGTTTGTCTCTAAAGACCTGATCTTTCAAACAATGAATCTTAAACATTATCCATTAGCAAACTTAATTATTATGTGAGCTTTTTTCCCATTGGGGTTTCAGTATAAACGACTGATGTTGTCTCCCCATTGATTTTACTTCAGTTTTAATAAAATTTAATCAGATAATTTGAATTTTCTGCCAGAGTATTTGGCATGTTTTCTGGCAACTAAATGAATACATTTATTGAGTGTTCATAGCTTGAAATTATCTGGTGATAGTGTTTATTGGTTTGCTCTTTTGTAATTAAATCAAATAAGCTAACATTCCTAGGAACCCAAGCAGAGAGAACATGACTTTTAAACGTTCATTAGACTGGGTTTGTTATTTTGTGAAATTGTACTGATGGATACACTGAACCATGCAAGATGAGATATGAAATGTAATAAACCCCACATATTAGCCACAGAGCAAAGTCTACTTTTATCTAAGTTGTCCAGAGTTTTCAGCACCAGCTGAGGAGGAAAAGGTCTGGGTAATGCTGGCTTATATTACCCGTCCAAGTGTGATTACAGCCAGGAAAAAAAAAAAATGAATTTTTTTTTCAACCAGAGGGGTTTTTCTCCAAGGAACCTCAAGACTGTGACTACATTTTGCAGATGTTTTCAATGTATTTAGTTAAAGAAAACAGTAGAAGTCAATAAAAAAATTTAATTTTAGAAATGGGATCTATAAGGCATACATGAATAAAACATTGAACTGACTCTTTAATCCTTAAGATAGCATTTAAGATGCTATGTTGAACTAGGCAAAATGTTTCGTAAATACCCACATTGAGACTGAGTAAAGGGCTTTCAAAAGGAAGAAACCAGAACACAGAAGGCTATGAAGAATTCTTTCTATTTATAAAGTTAATTAACGACATCAATGACTAGATTATTTTGCTTTTCATACTGTACAAGGGAACAGTCCCATTCAGGCCCTTTGCTGTAACCACAGCCTGGCATAAGATGGGCTGTTCATAGATTTGATTCTGCTAAAATTGCATATGGGAAATTCTAGCTACATAAACCTAGAAACAGAGTGTCTTTTTTTTTTTTTTCCCCCTAGCCAACAAAAAAGATGAGTGTTTAAAAGAGTGGTGTATTGACATCAGATGTCACTTATATAGGAAATATTTATAAGTGGCCTCACTGCACGATCAGTGACCTTGTTTTAGGGCAAACTGGCAGGAGGCTGTCCTCTTTCTACCTGGATGACAGCACTGGATGAGCCAACTGGGAGAGCATCCATCCCTCTTTACAAGCACGGCCTTCTGGAAAGGCTGTTTAGCTCCTGGAGATACTTCAAAAGAGCCCTTGGAAGCCTGTGGAATGCAGGTGTCCTCCATGAACTTTAAAAGGCTTTGGGAACTACCTGATTTCTCAGGCCAGAATGGATTCTGTACTTGGCAGAAATGAAACGCGCTCAATCAGATCCATTACAGACTCAACCAGAGTCTGTGGCTCTTGACCTTGTAAAGATCGGGCACTCCCTTTCAAATTCCTGACACTGTAATCCTAGTTGAGAGGTACAGATTGGGGCTGACCTGTGATTTGCAGGTTTCCTTTTGATCTTCCCGCCCTCCTCATCTGCTGCCTGGCCACATGTGCCTTCCTGTGCAGAACTGTCCCTGCACCCTCCCTAGAGAGCCGCCCACCTGCTCTCTGCCAGCCGCCCCTTTGAAGTGATGAGCTTCATTTCACAGGGCTCCCCACCCCTTCCCTGCCCCTCCCCAACCCCTCTCTGTCCCCTTAAACACACACACACACCCCAAACTGGGCTCCTAGTTCAAACTGGAGGTGCTGATGTGGTCTCTTTACATCTTGACTTCTAGGGAAATGTATACCATGATCTTCAGTGATTTTATAACCAATAAGACTGATACCATTATGCAAACATTACTCAGAGTCATTATTAAATTGGGCCTCTTTCTATGGGTAACTAACAATTTCCATATTATAATCCAGCACAGAAATATCTTGGCACTCTCCTTTAAGTTTTATGATGTAAGAACACAGCTGTGAAGTTCATATGGACTCACTCATAATTTTCAAGTCATTTTAATCATTTATTAAACCATTTAATCATTTATCAAATGGCAAGCAGTGCACCTATTATTCTGGGTCTTTTTAGCACAATGATTAACAAACAGTTATTTGATCTATGTATTATTATTCATTAGCAATTATTTAGAGGCAAAACAAACAAAATCTTGATTTTTCTATTTCTTAGAGGCAACTGGAAAATAAGATGAGCTTCTTCTTTTTCTTTTTCTTTTTTAACTGTGCCATGTGGCTTGTGGGATCTTAGTTCGTCAACCAGGGACTAAACCCAGAACTAAGCCCACAGCAGTGAAAGCAACAAGTCCTAACCACTAGACGGCCAGGGATTTCCCAAGATCAACTTCTTTACAAAGAAACATCTTCTTAATTTAATCAGGATCATTACAGAAGGCAGAGCCTAGAATAATGCTGATGATCTTCTCATCTTGGAGCTTTCAATATTACATTTTAAAGGATGTTCTGATCCAGGGGATGACGGCATAGAGTTCTGCTTCATTTTGTTAGCTTAGGATGGGTTTCTTAAGTTCTAGGAGCCTCGAGTTCCTCATCTATAAAGTGAGGGTAATAATTATTCCCTCACAGGGTTCAATGAGAATATGTGTGTGTGTGTGCTCAGTCACATCCAACTCTTTGAGACCCCCGTGGACTATAGCCCACCAGGCTCCTCTGTCCATAGGATTCTCTGGGCAAGAATACTGGAGTTATCATGCTCTACTCCAGGGGATCTTCCTGACCCAGGGATTGAACCCATGTCTCTTGTGTCTCCTGCATTGCAGGTGGATTCTTTGCCACTGCACCACCTGGGAACTGTGCCGTAAAAGTACTGCCACCTGCCTCACAAGCAGGCTGCCTGACACTGTGTATGTGGGAGAACTGATTGAACCCACCTCCTTCTCCTGGGGACTAAGTGGGAGTCTACGACTCAGGTCTTTTTCTCTAGTTCCTTCAGGTGAGACACATACTCTTGGTCCCCTCTGCCTTCTTCCAAGTTGACTTCTTACTCATTACCAACCCCTAGTGGCTGCAGTCCATGGGGTCGCTAGGAGTCGGACACGACTGAGTGACTTCACTTTCACTTCTCACTTTCATGCATTGGAGAAGGAAATGGCAACCCACTCCAGTGTTTCTTGCCAGGAGAATCCCAAGGATGGGGGAGCCTGGTGGGCGGCCGTCTATGGGGTCGCACAGAGTCGGGCACGACTGAAGCGACTTAGCAGCAGCAGCAGCAGTGGCCTCATCTAGCAATTCTGATTCCTGAGGGGCTGGTTTTTAAAAGCTAGCATTTGCTACCTTCCCAGGGCAAGTTTATGGGCTTCCCAGGTGGTGCTATGATAAGAAGCCACTTGCCAATGCAGGAGACCTAAGAGCTGTGGGTTTGATCCCTGGGTTGGGAAGATGCCTTGGAGGAGGGCCTTGAAACCCACTCCAGCATTCTTGCCTGGAGAATCCCATGTACAGAGGAGCCAGGTGGGCTACAGTTCACAGGGCTGCAAAAAGTCGGATACCACTGAAGCAACTTAGCATGCAGCATGCAGGGCAAATTTACAATATTTTTTCCCACTGGCTATTTTAATCAAAGTCATACACACTCATGTTTGGAGCCCCTCAGTTTGACAATGAAAAAGTTTTAAGAGGTGGATGATGAATTGTTTTGAATGGAAATATACTGACATTGAAAACTTCATAAACTTCTTTAACTCAGTGTAATTACTTGGTCAAATTTTTATATAGCAAACTTAAACCTGTTTTGATTGTCCTTACTTTTTTTAAAAAAATATTTTACAGAATCCTCTTCTATGGAAAGTTTACAACAAAAGTTGATTTACTGATTTTTTTACCTATTGCCATTATAGGACTTTTAGGGGGCATTATTTATTTTTTTAATTTATGAAAATGTTCTAACCCTCAGAAAAATTGAATGAAGAGTAAAACAAATGCTCCTATACGCCATTCATAAATTTATTAAATCTTACCACAAATGCTCCAGCTCTTTCACAAATTTCTCTTTCCCAAAAGCATTGAGAATAGGATGCAGAATCATGGTACTTTACCCCTGGACACTTCAGCATGTCTATCCCAAGAACAAGTAAACTGCTTCCACAATCAGCTTCTTCATTGCCTTGGGTTCATAGTCAAGAAGGGGAAAAGGATTTGAGGAACACTAGTAGAATCAATGAACACAAAGTCCATGTTGAGTTGTCTCAGATTGTCCCCAAACTCCTTGGTAGTTTTTTTGTTTGTTTTTCTTTTTTGATCTAAGGTCCAATCAGCTTCATGCCTTACCTGTGTGCATACTAAGTCACTTCCATTGTGTCTGACTCTGCGACCCTATGGACTGTAGCCTGCCAGGCTCCTCTGTCCATGGGATTCTCCCGGCAAGAATACTGGAGTGGGTTGCCATGCCCTCCTCCAGGGGATCTTCCTGACGCAGGGATTGAACCTGCGTCTCTTACATCTCCTGCATTGGCGGACGTGTTCTCTACCACTAGTGCCACCTGGGAAACCCTTCATGCCTTACACAGGTTCTTAATTCTCTTGTGGGAGCCAAACTGATGCTTTCCCCTTCTTATGATTATATAGGCCATCACTATCAAGAGAAAAAACACTTTCAGATAGGAAAAAGTAACTAGGTCACTCTAAAAGTTTTGATCCTAAAACACACACATACAAGGTAAATTTGAAAATTTACCATAAATCTAAAGTCCCTAGCAAAAGCAAACATATCCTGAACTTTTATAGTACTAATATTGGAATATATTTCACAATCTATGTTGGTGTGTTAATCATAAGAGAAAGTTGCCATATTTCCATTCTGAGCAGGCTAATATGAACTTGGTAACCTTGAGAAGTTTTGAGTTTTTTCCTCTAAATGCATGTATGATTTTTTATGATAGATGACCACATGGCTCGCTAAGCAAAGACTAGTGGCAAGATTAAAACTGGCTAAAGTTCCATGGTTTAAAATGGCCAAGTTAAACAGTGGGAGCCAAGTTAAACTGATCTGACTTTCCTTCAGTTCAGCTGCAGGGAGAGTCTGTTTGACTTCATGAAACAGATTATTCTTTTCTGGTCTGTAGTGTAGAAGATGCACCCAAGGTGGCTTTTGACATTTTATTGAATGTAAGAGCCTCTATTTTCACTGCAAATTGGTATTTTCTAGTACATTATCAGAAAGAGAAAAGTGTCAGAAGAATTTGGTGACATGGTAGCTCTGTTGCTCAAACCTAAACATGTCAACGGAGAAGGCAATGGCACCCCACTCCAGTACTCTTGCCTGGAAAATCCCATGGATGGAGGAGCCTGGAAGGGTCCATGGGGTCACTGAGGGTCGGACACGACTGAGTGACTTTACTTTCACTTTTCACTTTCATGCATTGGAGAAGGAAATGGCAACCCACTCCAGTGTTCTTGCCTGGAGAATCCCAGGGATGGGGGAGCCTGGTGGGCTGCCGTCTATGGGGTCGCACAGAGTCGGACATGACTGAAGCGACTTAGCAGCAGCAGCAGCAGCATTGGCAGATGGGGAACTCTGGTGCCAGTAGCTCTGAAAGTGACAGAATGGGACAAGGGGCATCCCCATCACCTGGTACTCCCCTGGACTCTAGGAATCATTATGTAGTAGGGTGTGTGTGTGTGTGTGTGTGTGTGTTGGGGAGGGTCTCTGGGAGAAGTCACTTAAAATTGTCTATAATCAAAGTGGAGACAGAGCCCGAGACACCATCTCACACTATTATTGGTGGTGGTGATTTAGTCGCTATGTTGTGTCCAACTCTTGTGACCCCATGGACCGTGGCCCGCCAGGCTCCTCTGACCATGGGGATTCTCCAGGCAAGAATACTGGTGTGGATTGCCATTTCCTGCTCCAGGGGATCTTCCTGATGCAGGAATTGAACCTGGGTCTCCTGCATTGCAGGCAGATTCTTCACCAACCTAGCTATAAGGGAAGCTCTCCCACTATTTTTGGAACCATCTATTTTGTACTAGATCAGGGCAGCAGTTGGCTTAATAATTTAAAAATAAATGGTGGAGGATGAGGTACAGTAATGTGACTGCACTCAATGCCTGTGGACTGCACACTTAACAATGGTTAAGAAGGTAAATTTTACATTATGTGTATTTTACCACAATTAAAAATAATTGGGGGGGTGGTTACAGGTGACTTTTCCTTTTTTAGGAAAAAAAGAAGAAACTTAATTTAATAAATGGAACAATGTGGGACCAAGGATAGCCTCACAGGGACTTCTGCCAGCCAGGCTGAATAATCACGCACTCTGGTTCAGTCATTAGCTCTCCTATCTGCTCATTAATCCCTGTACCTTGAACAGAGATGGGTGCCAAATGCAATCCTTCAAGCTGCTTTCCAATAGGATATCCGAATTACATTCCCTGGACTGAACTTTTGCAGAGCAGATGTTTGAAGACTTCTCAGTCCTCTGGATAAAAATTGTCCTTTATCTTCTTGATTGATGGCAGCCTTTCATTTGATGATCAAAGGAAGCCACTCATAATCCTGTTAGAGATGTCTTAGACGGCCCTTAGGAGAATATTTATGCCCCGAGGGCTCTTGGCCTTCAGTCCTGCTTCACTCTGTCAGCAGCACGGGTGTTACTGCACTGTGTATGCACTTTCTTCCACTATTTAAATTATCGTGCTTTTCCCTTAGCGCTTTTAAGATCAGGCCTCTGTTGGGTGATGCTTGAAATGGCAGTCACTTGAGGGAAAAGCCTCAAGTACTAGACAAGCCACTCGTGAAACCTGACCCTGTCAAGTTCTGGAATTCTTCTATTGTCACACTCACTGTGCTATTAAGAAAGGTTTTGTCTTATCCACTCAACCCAGGAAGGGGGTTGGGGAAATGTAATTCTTGTGTGGTGAGAAAGAAAATAACTCTGTATTATTTTGAAATCTGTATTTTCTTTTAGAAACCAGAAAATGAAAAGAACATCTTTTCTTTAGAATGAGGAAAACTGTTAGAGGACTCAGTAACAAAACTGAAGTGGCTAAAACATTCAGAGAAATACACATTTGGACATGTAACTTGCTCTGCCTACTGGATTTCCCTTCTGGCTGTAAGAATAGCACCTCAAAAAGCAAGTGAGAGATTTATTTATTTTAGTTTTCTTAGACACTAAATCACATAACCAGCACAGAAATGGATTGGCAAACACTGACCAGTGACTGCTTATTCTTGGCTATAAGATAAAACAGTGTAACAGTGCTGATAAGCATAAATAAAAGAATCTTCTGTTTTGAGGGCATAAGGAAACCTATACTCTCTCCAGAAAAGTGCTCTTTCTTTTTTTAAAAATCAGAATATAATATACAACAACATGAATCAGCTGTGTGTGCGCTGTGCTCAGTTGTATCTGACTCTTTGTGACCTCACGGACTGCAGCCTGCCAGGCTTCTCTGTCCATGGAATTTTCCAGGCAAGAATACTGGGGCAGGTTGCCATTTCCTTCTTCAGGGGATCTACCCAACCCAGGGATCGAACCGGCACCTGTTGCATTTGGAGGCAGATTCTTTACCACTAGTGCCAGAAGGAACGTGAATCAGCTATAAGAATACATATATTCCTTGCCTCTCAGACCTCCCTCCCACCTCACCCCTCATCCCGTCTTTCTAGGTCATCATAGAGCCCTGAGCTGAGATTCCTGTGCAGAAAAACATGCTCATTCATTGTCAGGTGCCTGAAATGATGTTATTATTTTTCTATAGTTTAAGGTCTTATGTATACAGGTTCCTGGGAGGAGGTAAGCCACTTTATCAAAGTGAGGGACTAGCTATTTTAAAATCACCTGGGATACTTGTTAAAATAAAAATTTGGAAAAAAAAAAATTTGGTACCAAAACCCTCTGAACAAGAAATTTGGAAATCTACATTTTAACAAGGCCCCAGGTGAGTTTTTCCCTAAGCAAGATCAATATCAGTGTTTTAATCCTTTAGTAGTCATTTTGCCATAATTGAGCTACTGTAGTGGGGTAAAAGTTGGAGATGAGATCTAGAGGGCATTCAGGAGAGAGCGGGGAGGATAAGGCAGCACCCAAAGAGAGGAAAAAAAGGCAGGGAAAAACTGACTGGTTATAGTCTGGTAGGAGAGAATTTGACATTGGAATTTGATATTTGGGGGGATCTTGAGGGTGTTTCAGAACATGCAGCATGTGGGAATCAAAGAAGAAGATAAAAATTCAAACCACAGACAAACTGGAAGGAATGGAGCAGAAATACTATTCTATGGTGGAGGAATGCCCGCTTATAACTCTTAGAAGCAACACAAGAAATTACACAGTGAAAGATGACTTACAACTTCATAAAAACATGACATTTTAACATTCCCGAACAGAAGAACAGGAATGCATATGAGAAAAGGGTCAAAATATAAACACAAATTTACCAAAAATACAAGTAAAAAATTATGGGAGTATTATACATGTATATATGAATATGACATGTATGTACATGTATATAATATATATGCATGTGTACTGTAGGCCAGGAATTTGCCCATATTTATCTAATTGAGTCCTTAACAATTGCCCTGTGTGCGTGCATGTATGCTAAGTCGCTTCAGTCATGTCCGACTCTGCAATCCCATGGATTGCAGCCCACCAGGCTCCTCTCCACGGGATTCTCCAGGCAAGAGTACTGGAATGGGGTGCCATGCCCTCCTCCTACAGTTGCCCTACAAGTTACAGCCTGATTGGGAAAACAACTCAGGACCCCAAAGTTTAAGTTTTGGTTGATATGATAGTCAGATGGGTGTATCTGACTGTAGAGTTCACATCTTCCCACTGAGCGCAGAGGCTCCACCCTGTGGTTTGGACCGTCAGCTGCTCACACGAGCCCCATTGTCCTCTTTTAAGGATGCAGGTGGACTGTGTTGCCCAGACCCTCTGTATGATTGAGTGTATTGAATGGATTTACAGTGGAAAGTAATATTCCATATGCAGCCTAATCCTGTGAATGCTCATCTTTTTCCTTTCCCTTTTCTGGCTAACTAGAATAGAGATGCATTGCAAGGCAACTTTGGAGCTGAGAGTTTAAGATGGTACAGCCTCCATGGCCTGGGGTCTTGGTCATTATATAGAGGGTGACCTGCATAAGCAGAGAACAAATTCCTTGTGTACTTGAACCATGCCACACTTAGATCTATTGCTTACAAGGATTATTCTGTTGTAGCTAATATTCCTGTGAAGAAATCATAACACTTCTAAAACTCCAGGGACAAATGACCAAATGATAAGTAAACAAGTGCTTATATAATAGGAAACATACCCAATAAGTACATGCACAGAGCCATGTTCTACCTAGAGAACACTTAAAGAATTGTAAATTAAAATATGAAATGTGCTGACAAGACTGTGGGGAACAAACATACATTCACAAAACAATGAGATACTATATGTCGGTGCAATCTTTTTTGGAGGGAAATTAGGGAATATTTATTAAGAGGCCTTGTAATATTTATTCTTTTAAAATTGAAACCTGTTCCTAAATTATTACTTGAGATAAAATCACCAGTATAAAATTGTACTTATGTTAGCAAACCAACCAAACAACCTAAAATATAAAAACTAGTGTATTAATCGGGGTTCTGTAGAGAAACAGAACCAACAAGATGTATGTGTGTGTATACACATACACATATATGAGGGAGAGAAATTAATTGATTGATTGATTTTAGGAAATTGGCCCTTGTGATTATGGAGGCTTAGCAAGTCTAAAATCTGCAGGGTAGTTTATCAAGCAAGAGACCCAGGGAAGACTTGCAACTTGAGTTCCAAGAGAGTCTGCTGGCAGAATTCCCTCCTTTTGTGAAGAAGTTAGTTTTTTTCTATTAAGGCCTTCCACTGACTGGGGGAGGCCCACCCTGAAGTCCTTTCTTCAGGGACTGGTGGTCCAGTGGTTGGGACTGCATACCTCCAATGCAGGAGGCATGGGTTTTATCCCTGGTTGGGGAACTAAGATCCCACCTGTTGTGTGATGCAGTCAAGAAAGTCTTTTAAAAAAAAGTAAATATACTTTCCTCTAAGTTTATTAAGTGCTAATCTTATATAAAAAATAACTTCACAGAAATACCTATAATAATACGTGACCAAATATCTGGGTACTGTGACCTAGCCATGTTAATACTTAATCATCTCAGCTAGTATAACTAAATATCCAAAAACTGAGAAATGATTTATCAAATTGTGGCCACTGATTAAGTGAAATATCATAGCTATTCAAAATTATGAATATGAAAATGAGAGATTAATAGAAACAGGGAAAATGACATTTTTTCTCATTTCATGGAAGCTTACTGATGCCCTGACTGCCGAGCTGTGTGTGTGCTGACCCTCATCTCAAGAAGTCCATAGCCCAGGGAGACAGTTGTGGAAGATGCTCTGTGTGGTGGGGCGGGCAGGCTGCACTGGTGGAAGGTGGGGATTAGTGACGTATAAAGCTGAAGGAGTGGGCCAAGTTCAGCCTATGGGACCCTGGAAGATGAATGTGACACGGAGGATTCGGGTTTTGCCCTATAGCCATGGGGAGACTCTGGAGTATTTTAAAGAGAATAGCTTTGTTCTTGTAGGACATGGTTTTGTATTAAAATAGGGATTGGTATATTGTGAGGCCTAAGGCCAAGAGAACAATTAACTAGTCCTGGTGAGAAATGACTTGCAGCCTAAATTAAACTGATGACAACAGAAATGTACAGAGGGAAGACATTCCAGGGCAACACACAAGAGGCAGAATCAATGGCATCTGACGACACTGGGTATAGAGACTGGAGGGGAGGAAAAACATGAGGAAAAACTCCCAGATTTTTGGCTTGACTGCTTCCCAACAGAGATATATAACAGAGCAGGAGAAGTGATTTGGAGGGAGAGGAAAATGAGATTTTGAGTCCACTTCTGAATATGCTTCCCTATGTTTCATGTACTTTGTAGACAACTGCAGTGAGGGCCCAGTTAGGAAACAAGAAGCAAAGCAGTTATTTGAAGAGAAAGAAATTAATAGAAGGGGTTAGTCAAGGAGAAACTAATAGGGGACACTTATGTGACACAGAGGGCTTCCCTGGTGGTGCTTGTGGTAAAGAACCCGCCTGCCAATGCAGGAGATGTAAGAGATGTGGGTTTGATCCCTGAGTTAGGAAGATCCCTTGATGGAGGGCATGGCAACCCACTCCAGTAGTCTTGCCTGGAGAATCCCCATGGGCAGAGGAGCCTGGCAGGCTACAGTCCATAGCATCACAAAGAGTTGGACATGACTCAGGAGACTCGGCACGCATGCCGGTGAGACAGAGTTAGCTATGGCAGGGAGCATCTCCCATCCCAGGGCTGAGGAAACAAAGGGAAGAAATCAGAGACTTTAGATCAAAGAAGAGATGCTGTATTGATTCAGGATAGATGGATGAGGAATGATCATGAGGCTGGACCAGGAGGACTGAAAATAAGCAGGTGATGAGAACCAATAGCTGCTGGGGGATGGGAGGTCATTGTTATCAGTGAGGCTCACAGGGTAGGAAGGGGACTGACCGGAAGGACTGATATTCTATCTTCCTCCATCTCCCCTTGTATGCAGAGTGTAACCCACTGGGGGAAGGGAAATGTCATTTGCATAGTAAAAATTCCAGTATCACAGAGAACAGTTTGAAGATGAAAAAACCCCCCAAAAAACCCCATTTAATTTAGAAAACTTAATATTAGAAACAAGAAAGTCTGAGAAATAAGTGATCTCCATCATTCCTAACTTTTGTGTTTCCATCTCAAAAGTTAGGAAAGACACCAAATTAAAGAAAGAAGGAAACAATATTAAAGATAAGAGAATTAAGGACAATGGAAATCAATGTATCATAGAGAGAACCAAAAGTTGTTTCCAAAAAAATAGTAGAATTGATAAACTATTAGTAAGACTGATCATAATAAATTCGAGAAGGCAAAGTTAACCAATATCTTAGCCGAAGAGAGGATGTTACTACATAGGCATTAAACAGAGAGAGAAGATATTAAGAACAACCTGACTCAATGCATTTGAAATCCTTTGAAACTAAAAAATGAAAGGAAATGTTTTTTTGATGTTCCAGCCCTGGAGGCCCAAACCTACAAAATCAGGGCTGCCCTGTCAGTGCAGAAGAAACCCTCTGATTTTAGAAAATCTAGGGTGGCAGCACCTTTGGTTCTTCTGAGATGAGTAAATGCTCTTTGATAGGACGAGGAAGATGTTCACTGTGGTTTATCCACACAGTGACCAGACTTGCCACACACTCACATTATGTCAAGAAGGAAGCCTGACACAGTAGACTGCCCTGTGTATGCGAAGTTCAAAGGAAGGTGAAACTGATTAATGATGGTGGGAACCAGAATCATGGTTGTCTTTGCAGGAGAATGAGTGACTGGGATGAGACATGAAAGAGGCATCTGAAGAGCTAGATTACAAATGGTCATGGTGAATATTTGAGAAACTTCATTGAGTTGTCCTGGTATCATTTATGTAATTTTCTATATGCATGTTTTCTGTATGCATATTTCACTTAATGAAAATTATACTTTAAAAATTTTACTGGGTATGACTCAGGGAACTCAAATGGGGCCTCTGTGACAACATAGAAGGGTGGGATGGGGTGAGAGATGGGAGGGAGGCTGGAGAGGGAGGGGACATATGTATACCTATGGCTGAACCATGTTGATGTATGGCAGAAACCAACACAATATTGTAATTATCCTTAAATTAAAAATAAATAAAGAAAAAAAATCCCACCGGGCCAGAGGCTGAGACAGGGATTCTATCGCGTTAGTCTCATTTCTCTCCTCCTCTTTCTTGACCCTGTTGTCTGCTAATCTGCTTCCATCCTTCCCTTGCAACCAGGTCGGCAACCTCTTTAATCAGGAAGGACTGGAGGTCTGGTTCGTAATTGCTGGAGATGTTGAAATACCTTTTGGTTTTCATTAGGGAGACATCATCAGCCGGATTTCATCTGAACTGGCTGTTTGTGCTGATGGCGGTTATTCTGCAAAGCTGTCAACAAGAGCCCCGAGGGAAGAGGGGCTCTTTCCTAATGCCACTCTCCTCAACTGAGGCCTTGGAGAAAAATGCTGGTTCAAAATGCTGAGCAGATGGAAATTTTATAAATCACTCTAGCTTTACATAAGGAAAAGGATACCTCTTGGAGTTTTTTCGGCAATGATTTTTTTATTTTATTAAAAAAATTTTTTTGTTATTTTTTACTTTACAATAATGATTGTCTTTTCACTAACAAATATGCCCCTGACAGTCAAGGCTATTGGCTTGCTATTACCCTGGTATTTTCACTGTTTAACTTTTTCGTGGCTACTCGCTTCAGGTGTTACTTACATAGTAATAGCTGGAATGGATGGAATTTAAAAAGTATACATTACAAAATAGTCATACAGAAATAGTAAAAAAAGATACACATTAACATTCACAAGGGACACACACAGACACACATTAATACTTTTGTATACATCCCCAAGTACTTAAATTTGGTCAATTTGGAGAAAAACAATCATGTGAGCAGTTAGGTAAATTGTCATAGAAGCTAAAATGGTAGACCCCTGGCTTTTTTTTTTTTTCCAATTTCGTGAACTGGTTTCATGTAGCCCGTTTGTGCACACATGGCTTTCATATACTTGCAAACACTTAGATTAACAACAATCTTTTCAGCACTTAATCTAAGGTTTGAATGCGTTCTGGCTCAATCCTCTAAGTAGCTGCAGACGGGTGTGGGGCTGAGTGAGCTGCGGAAGTCAGACATGGCTCCAGGGGACTGGAGCGAATCCAGTCACAGGCAGGAGATCTGACTTCAGCCTTGATGATCTTGGGGTACCAGCTTTTTACTGGTTGTCATACACTAAGAAGTATTTTCAGCAGATGACAGTGGAAACAGAACCCTTGACAGCCTACCTCTTGGTTTCTTGCTTTCATTTAAAAAAATGTTTTAAAGCTTTACTACTTGCCCCTGGACAATTGCTAAGGATTTCTGAGATGCTCTTAGTGCTTCATCTGTAGTGCAATGGCTGTGATTTTAAGGCAAGCAATAAAGCCCTTATGATAATTATTTAAATTAAAAAAAATTTTAATGTTTATTCTACAAAGTTTCTGACAGGCCCCAAACACAAGGAATTAAAGAATATACACTCACGTGCCTTCAACAGATTAAGGAAAACAATATTATTAATGAGCTTGAAATGGTCCTGTGTGTGGTACCCCTTTTTCTCATAATCCTCCTCTACCCTCCAAGAGCATTCATTTCTTCAATCAGATGCTTATCACTGCACAAACTCCTTAATGCTTTGTATATATTTCTAATGTTTAACATTTATTATGTATTATATACAATCCTTAATACACATGAATCAGCCATAGGCACACATGTGTCCCCTACCTCCTGAATCCCCCTTCCATCTCCCTCCCCACACCATCCCTCCAGGTTGTTACAGAGCACTGGCTTTGGGTACTCTGCATCATACATCAAACTCCTTATCTATCTAAACTGCCTATCTATTTTATGTATGGTAATGTATATGTTTCAATGCTATTTTCTCAAGCCATCCCACCCTCTCCTTCCCCCTCTGCATCCAAAATCTGTTCTTTATGTCTGTGTCTCCTTTGGTGCCCTGCACGTAGGGTCATTGGCACTCTTTCTAGATTCCATACATATGCGTTAATATATACTTGTCTTTCTCTTTCTGATGTACTTCACTCTGTATAACAGGCTTTAGGTTCATCTACCTCATTAGAACAGACTCAAATACACTCCTTTTCACGGCTGAGTACTGTTTCATTGTGTATAGACACCACAACTTCCTTATCCATTCAGTTGTCGATGGACATCTAGATTGCTGCCATGTCCTAGCTATTGTAAATACCGCTGCAATGAACACTGGGATACATGTGTCATTTTAAATTCTGGTTTCCTCCGGACATATGCCCAGCAGTGGGATTGTTGGGTTGTACAGTAGTTTTATTGCTGGTTTTTTAAGGAATCTCCATACTTTTCTCCATTGTGGTTGTATCAGTTTGTATTCCTACCAACAGTGTAAGGGGGATTCCTTTTTCTCCACACTCTCTCTGGCATTTATTATTTGCAGGCTTTTTGATGATGATCATTCTGACTGGTGAACACTTCATTACTTTTTAATGGATGAATGCTATTCCATTGTATGAGTATACATACTATATTTAGCTATTTGTCCATTTGATGGACTTTTGGGTTGTTTTCACCTTTTGGCCACTATAAATAATGCTGCCATGAACATTTGCATACACATGTTAAATAGGTTTTCAATTATCTTGGGTATACACTTAGGAAATGGGATTGCTGGGTTCACATTTTGAGGACTTGTCAAACTATTAATATTTTTTAAAGTGACTGTACCATTTTACATTCCCATCAGCAATATGAGGGTTCCAATTCTTCCTGTCATTGTCTACATTTGTTATTATCTTCTTAAAAATTATTATTATAGCCATTCTAGTGGGTGTGAAGTAGTATCTCATTGTGCTATTACTTTTAATTTCCCTCATAACAAGTAGTGATGTTGGGTATCTTATTGTGTACTTATGGGTCATTTGCATACCTTCTTTGGAGGAATCTCTATTCAAAATGTTTTCCTATTTTAAAATTGGGTTGTGTGTCCTTTAGCTGTTGAGGTCTAGAAGTGCTTTATATATTCTGAACATTAGATCCTCATCAGATATATGATTTGCGATTATTTTCTCTCACATTCTGGGTTGTCTTCTTACTTTCTGGATAGTATGCTTTTGAAGCACTAATCTTTTTAATTTTGATGAAGTCAATTTATGTACTTTTTTCTTTATGTATCTTATACTTTGATGTCCTATCTTAGAAATCATTGCCAAATTCAAGGTCACAAAAATTTATACCTATGTTTTCTTCTAAGAATTTTACAGTTCTAGCTCTTACATTTTGATCAATTCTAAGTTGATTTTTGTACATGGTGTGAAATAGGGTCCAAATTTATTCTTTGCATGTGGATAACAGTTGTCTCAGCACCATTTGTTGGAAACACTTTTCTTCCCTCACTGAACTATCTTGGCACCCTTGTCAAAATCAATTGACTGTAGATGTATGGGTTTATTTCTGGATTCTCGTTTCTATACCATTAATCTATGTTTGGGCTCCCCAGGTGGCACCAGTGGTAAAAAATCTGCCTGCCATTGCAGGAGACATAAGAGACCTGGGTTTGATCCCTGTGTTGGGAAGCTTCCCTAGAGGAGGGCATGGTAACCCACTCCAGCATTCTTGCTTGGAAAATCCCATGGACAGAGGAGCCTGGCAGGCTATAGTTCACAGGGTAGCAAAGAGGTAGACACAACTGAAGTGACTTAGCACGCACTCACACAAGTGGGTTTACACTTATATCAATAACACAGTCTTGACTATGACGGTTTTGTAGGAAGTTTTAATATCAAGAAGGGGGGACCTCCAGCTGTGTTCTTTTTCAAGATTGCTTTGGCTATTCTGGATCCCTTAAGTGTATGGGTTTTAGGAACAGTTTGTCTTGCGAAAAATACAGCTAAATTTTTTTCTAGGAATTGTGTTGAATCTGTTTTGTAAAGTATTACCATCTGAAGAAGTTTGGAAGATCTTAACAATATCTTATAGTCCATGAACTTGGGGTATTTTTCTACTTAGTAAGGTCTTCAATGTTCCAATGATATTTTCTAGTTTTCAGTGTTCAAGTCTAGCAATTCTTTTGTTAAATTTATTTCTAAATTTCTAAACTTTATTGTTTTTGATTCTATTATAACTGAACTAGTTTTCTTAATTTTTGGATTGTTCATTACTAGTGAACACATTGTATTTTGTCCAAGAATGACCTTTACAAATAGCCCTTAGAAATGGCTGAACAGAAAACATGACTATCGTGACATGAAGAATATAGAGGGGGCATTAAGGCCACATAGGTAATTTTTAGTAACTGCTCACAGTTTATACTTCTGAATTTGAGTTTAGTCTCCTAAGGGAAGATTGAGATTATATATTCATCTTTGTAACAAATAAGTTGTCAGTGAGTTATTCACGGCTAGTGCACACTAAGAGAGGCACACAAAAAGCATTCACTTCTAAAAGGAGCATTTGGGAAATTCTCTTATTCTTTTGACTTCAGGTACTGTAATTCTGAAGTTTGATTAGTAACTTTCCTTTTGTAAACATAGTCAGAATCTTATAAAGTTTATAGTGTTCTATAAAATAGACTTCTGTAAAACGTATTTAGCTATCCCCTGAGGATAGATTCAAGTCTCAGAGATACTGTACGAAGCACTATTGTGTCTCTCCTGAATTTTTAGTCTCCAAAAGTGCCTATAAAGTGCATTAGATAATCAAAAAGGGTTTTGGTAAGCCAGCTTATCCTGTCGCTAACCAAATGATACTCTTTCAATTCCCTTCATTTCCAGGGGTGAAGCAAGATAATGTGTAGCTATTTATGAAGCCAGGATCACTCTGCCAATTTCTGAGAAGACAAAAGGTAACTTTTGTTAAGACTTTTCTTTTCAACATGACCATGGACAAAAGCTTTCAGTTTTACTGAGTTATTGGCTCAGTCGGGTCGGACCTTTGCGACCCCATAGATTATGTTGGCCTGAGCAGCTGAGGGACCCTGGGGAACCACCCCAACTGTTACGTAGCACTGCCCTCTTGTGGGCAAACTGAAAAAGTGATCGACTTGAAAAAGGATTCTCAGCGCAACTGCTGTCCGTTTATAATAAAACTGTATAGTCTAACAGGAACCTAAATTTTGTAAACCACCTGGTTTTAGCACAGATTTCTGTCACAGGTTCACAAAACCTCAAATATTAACTTTTTATCTTAAAAGAACATTTCCAGTGTTTTAATAATCATGACCTGCCTTGCTCCTGCCTCCCCATCCCCCAAGTTAATTTCCAGGTCCTCAGATTTCTAAAACCTCAAAGCATTTCAGCAATTGAGTGTCGTGCAACGACATCAAGTGTGGTTGTTCCTCAGTAGTGAGGGCTTCATTCAGAATAGCGGGAAACGGGCTAGATGGAGGAAAGCTGGAAAATCACGGTGGGTCGTCAGTTTATTTTCAGAGCTGCTGCCGCTCCTTTTTTTTTGCTGAGGAGAAACCAGACCAGAGAAACGCGGGAATTTCCAAAGCACAGGATTCAGAGGCTGCGTCTCTTGTGTTTTGGCTTAGCCCTGTTACTGCTGCAGGACGAGACAGGATGTAATTCTTTCACGGCAGCACCCACTTGCGTAGCATTTCTGTCAAACTGATAGGCACCGTGGTGAACACGGAACAGAGCGAGTGTCTCACCCATCAAAGCTCATTCTCGTTTTCGATCTCTATTCCCCTCATCCTTCTTTCCCTTGAAAAATGTTGATTTTTGAAAGAATGAAGATGTGGAAAGGCAGGAAGAGTTCAGCAAGGAATCAGTGAGAGGGGCATTCTCTGATGGTTTGTGCCTTGCTACGTCACTTCGGTTGTGTCTGACTCTGTGATCTTATGGACGGTAGCCCAACAGGCTCCTCTGTCCATTGGATTCTCCAGGCAAGAATACTGGAGTGTATTGCCGTGCCCTCGTTTAGGGGATCTTCCTGACCCAGGGATAGAACCTGCGCCTCTTACATCCCCAGCATCGGCAGGCTGGTTCTTTACCACTAGCGCCACCTGGTTTGTGCCTTGAAAGTGAAAGTGAGGTCGTGTCCGACTCTTTGCAACCCCGTGGACTGTAGCCTACCAGGGTCCTCCGTCCATGGAATTCTCCAGGAAAGGATACTGGAGTGGGTTGCCATTTCCTTCTCCAGGGATCTTTCCGACCCAGGGGTCGAACCTGGGTCTCCCGCATTGCAGGCAGACGCTTTACCATCTGAGCCACCAGGGAAGCAGAAAAGGGGGATTAAAACTATGGAATAGAGAGAAGTGCTTCTCCTTCTTGCTTTCTTGCTCTGTCTTTTCCCGTCCCTCACACCTCACAGCCCACCTGTCTGTTTTAAGTAGTTGACTGAAGTATGCTTTAAAAATTACAAATTGACATAATTGCATTGCTTTCCCCCCAAACTGATTCTCTCTCTCTTTATACACACCACACACACACACACACACATATTTTTTTGCTTTACCCCATTTTCCCACTTTATCACCCAATGCTCAGGTCTAGTCAAAAGACACATTTCACATGCCCTGGTTGAAAATGTGTATGTCTTGATCAGAAATTGGAGGTCGCTTCATTGATCTCCTGTGAGTAGTTAAGGCTTTGACACTGAGTTCTCTCCTGAATTTCCTTTTACTTATTTATTCACTCAGTGCTATGTATTAAGAATCATTTCTATGACTGCTGCTCAGGGTCATGTGGGTTTCACACTGTACAATGCATTTTGGCAGCCCAATGTAGAGCCCCCAAGCTCTACGAGAGCCTCTTGTTCTTGTAGAGTTTGCAGTCTAGTGGGACAAGACCATATCTGATGGTTGGTTTGGATGTCTCAGTCACCTTCAGCGTCACTCAGGTCTAGGCTCATCAGCCTTACTCACCCAGAAACCCAGGCTGTGGATTCGGTTGGCAGTCATTCCAGGCATCTCTGCTCTCCCTCCATCCTTCAGCTACTCTGTCCTGTTGTGTCTCTCTGTGAGCCCCACAACTGTGTGTATACTGTGTGTGTACTGTGCAAGGGCACCTGTGTGACGAGTGAATGGGGCTGAAAGCCGTGACCCACCCTTGCACCCAGCAGCGGTCTGCCTCAGGGGGGACAGAGGGCAAAGGGGCTCTTTTTCTAGCTATATGCCAATGGGGCTCCAAGAAGATCCTTTTCTCTAATCCATCTGCCCACAGAGGATGACTTGGTGACTTTTTCTAATCGGTACAAAGGTTTCTTCGAGAAATTCAATCACATTCTACCAATCCACTTTCACATGCTTCTGGTCAGGATGATTTTTATAAAACTCAAAACCCACCATTGTATGCCATGCCTAAAATTCTTTTGTATCCCATTGTTCTTAGAAAAACCTGCTTTGAAAGCCTGCAAGATAATTCCTAATATGGTGCCAGCTCCATCGTCATCAGAGCTCCAGTTTTATACCCTGCTGTTGAGTTCTATGGAGCTCGTCTCAGTCCCTCAATGGTCCATTCCCGGTATGGACTTATGTTTGTTTCCCCTCTCCCCCAAATTCATATTTTGAAGTCCTATCCACCCTCAATGTGATAGTTTTAGGAGGTGGGGCCTTAGGAAGGTAATTAGATTTAGCTGAGGTCATGAGGGTTGAACAGGTATGATGAAATTGTGTCTGTGTGTGTTAAGTTGCTTCAGTTGTGTCCAACTCTTTGCGATGCTATGGACTATAGCCTGCCAGGCTTCTCTATCCATGGGATTTTCTAGGCCAGAATACTAGAGTGGGTTGCCATGCCCTCCTCCAGGGGATCTTCCCAACCAGGAATTGAACTTGCATCTCTTATGTCTCCTACATTGGCAGGCTGGTTCTTTTCCACTAGGTGGTCTTGGGAGCCCATGATGAGATTAGTGCCCTTAGACTAAGAGATATGAGATCTCACTCTCTCTCCTGTTCCTCACCATGTGAGGATTCAACAAGTTGACAGCCATCCATAAGCCAGGAAGGGACTTTCAGCAGGAACTGTAGTGGCCTGTGTCTTCCTCTTTGACTTACGGTCCTCGAGAAATGTGAGAAAAAATGTTTATTGTTTAAGTCACTCAGACTGTAGTATTTTGTTATAGCAGCTCATGCAGACTTATACAATTCCTTTCAGGTGCTTTTCCCTACACTGGGGAAAGTCATTCTTTTTTCACTTACCTCGCTTCTCATCTTTCAAGATCTTTGTTCCCATGTGGCTTTGCCTCTGGCATTAATTATCTGTGCAATGTAGTTGACTTCCTGTGTCCTCCTTGGAACATCACCGGTGCTCAAGAAGTGTGTATTAAAGAAATACATGAAATCTATGTTTAAAATGTCAGAAAAAATCTACTCCTACTTCTTTGGAGTTCCTTCTAGAAAGAGATGGTCATGTGAAGGATGAGTGTTCCAGTGGAGAAAGATGTGGTACCAATAACCAAACCAAACAAATGAAAGATCTCTGGGGACTTCCCTGGCAGTCCAGTGGTTAGGTCTTTGCCTTCCAATGCAGTGGACATGCATTCGAGTCCTAGTTAGGCAGCTAAGGTCCCACATGCCTTGCAACCAAAGAGCAAAACCTAAAATGGAAGCAGTATTGTAACAAATTCAATAAAGGCTTTAAAAAGGATCCACATCAAAAAGAAGAGTTAAAAAAAGACATTTAGTAAGTGTGTGCAGGGGATAGATGAAGGAATCGAATTCCCAGTAGATACTTAAAGTACATGCTTAAAGGGCTTCACATGTGGTGCTAGTGGCAAAGAACCCACCTGCCAGTGCAGGAGACATAAAAGACGTGGGTTCAATCCCTGGGTCGGGAAAATCCCCTGGAGGAGGGCATGGCAACCCACTCCAGTATTCTTGCCTGGAGAATCCCGTGTACAGAGAAGCCCGGTGGGTTACAGCCCATGGGGTCACATAGAGTTGGACACGACGGAACCGACTTAGCATGCACACACATGCTTAGATCACCAGTAGATAGGGACACAAAAAAACATGGAAAAAGATCGAAAGAAAAATGGGTAGTTTAGAGAAGGGATTGCATAAGAGTCTGACCTTCGTTGAAATTCCTTTTACTTACTTCAGGGTTTAGACCTTTGAAAATATATGATATTAACTATGGTAGGTGGTGGTGGAGTGGGTGGGGAGCCTTATCTCTCAGGCTCAGGACTTCTGAAGATCTCCATCCAGTCTTGGGAGGGGGTTGAATAAACATCTTGGTCAGAGTTTAACTTTCTGGCTTCCAGTAAATCTTCTCTCAGCTTTTGAGTTCATGTGGCAAGGCACAATTTCATGATTCTAGAATGAAAGTTGAGGGGGTTGGAGCTTGAAAGGACAGGCAATCCATATTTTTATATTAAGGCACAAGATTTGCTTCAAACACTAGTCTTTGCTGGAGATTGGTGAGCACTCAGGGACAAAGACCCAATGGAAAGGTGGCCAAGGGGCTCCCCCACTGGTCACCCTCATTCAGCTCCTCTGCGGCTCCTCAGCTACTCCCCCGCCCCCAGCACACACACACACACACACACACACACACAACACACCCCGAGGGCAGCAGACTGCCCTTCTTGACTTACAGTCTTCATTTCAGATGGCTCTGGAGACCCATTCTAACCTGACTTTACCTTTGTAGAGAAGTTAATGGGAAACCCTACTGTAAGATTTATTAAGGCCCAGAAATCTCTGAAGATGGCCTTCATCAAAAAGATTTCTGTATCTTGAGGAGGAAAAAAAAGGCCAGAATTAAGATGAGGAGTGAGATGTGAGATCAGAAAAAAGTATCAGGGAGAGTTAAGAGACTCAGTCATGACATAAATCAAAGATGGGAATGTTTAACTTTGAGAACAGAGGAAGAATTTAACCACCTGGACAGAAAGAAAATATGAACAGACATCTTGTTAAACTGAATTTCTGCTGTTTATGATCTTGAGTATCTTTATCTCCCCTTTTATTGACAGAGATTTCTCTCTGGTGAAATCACTTCAGTGACTAAGAAAGGCTTCCCCCACTGGCCTCAGCCAGGATGAGGGCCCCGGGACACGCATCATTGTCGGCAGGGCTTTGCTTTGAGTGACGCAAGACCCAGGCAGCAACCTGTAAGTGCACTGGTCTCCCCAAATGCTTCAGGCCTTGTTCTAGACAATATTTCTTTTTAGGCTAAGGGGGTGGCAGGCTGCCCACACCGCTTTCTTCCCAGGACCAAATGAAACCTTCTTTAAGTGTTACTACATGTTAATAAACATAGTCAGTGAAATCCACTTAAAAAGAATGACCTGTTTATGAAAGAAAGCTTTTGAAAGACAGAATATTTTTCCCTGTGGGCCAGAGCTTAGGAAGAAAAACAAAGAGCTCTTTCAAAGGCTTAAAGCATGATGGAGGATGGATTCTGACTTTCTAACTACAAAAATAATGATACTTTTAGCTCCAACCTGCCTTGCTCCAGGGAGCTGTAAATATTCTTTACAGGGACAGATTGAGTCTTTCCAACTTTGTACTCACAGGCTATTGCAGCTCGTTAAGGGAGAGGGATGTTAGCCTGAACTTTTATACCAAGAAACTGAGGCAGCAGAACTTGAAGTGATGCGTTCGGCACCACCAAATAGCTTACAGGTCATGGCGAGGATAGAACAAGCAGAGACTGAGTATATCTATAACATGTGAATACCTCCTGACATCAAGATGAGCTGCCTTCTCTTTCTGTCGTTATCTTCTTCTATTCCCTTTCCTCCCTGTCTTCAAAGTTACATTTCATTGATTCTTTATGTTAATGTTTGTATTTATTTATTTTTAATTTTAAAAACCTGTCTTATTGAAGTATAGTTGCTTTACTATTTTGTGTCAATTTCTGTTGTACAGCAAAGTGGATCAGTTATATGTTTACATAAAACGAAAGTGAAAGTGTTAAGCACTCAGTCGTGTCCGACTCTTTACAACCCCATGGACTGCAGCCTGCCAGGCTCCTCTGTCCATCCTCTGTGGAGATATCCAGCATTCTCCAGGCCAGAACACTGGAGTGGGTTGTCATTCCCTTCTCCAGGGGATCTTCCCCGCCCAGGGATCAAATCTGGGTCTCCTGCATTGCAGGCAGATTCTTTACTGTCTGAGCCATAAATGAAGCCTATATGTACACATATTTTCCCTCTTTTTAAGATTTTTCTTCCCATTTAGGTCACCACAGAGCTTTGAGTTCCCTGTGCTATACTGCAGGTTCTGCATTAGCTATCTATTTTATACATCAGATCAGATCAGATCAGATCAGTCGCTCAGTCGTGTCCGACTCTTTGCTACCCCATGAATCGCAGCACGCCAGGCCTCCCTGTTCATCTCACCTTCCCTTGGTATCCATAAGTTTGTTCTCTACACCTGTGTCTCTATTTCTACTTTGTGGATAAGTTCATCTGTACCATTTTTCTGGAATCCACATCTAAGTGATATTATACAATATTTGTTTTTCTTTTTCTGACTTACTTCGCTCAGTATGACAATCTCTAGGTCCATCCATTTTGCTGCAAATGGCATTATTTTGTTCTTTTCTATGGCTGAGTAATATTCCATTGTATATATGTACCATATCTTCTTTATCCATTCCTCTGTTGATGGACATTTAAGTCGCTTCCATGTCCTGGCTATTGTAAATAGTGCTGCATGAACACTGAAGTGCATGTGTCTTTTTGAATTACAATCTTCCCCAGGTATACACCCAAGAATAGGATTGCTGTGTAGTTCTATTTTTAGTTTTTTGAGGAACCTCCATACTATTCTCCACAGTGGCTGTATCGATTTTTAATCCCACCAATAGTATAGGAGGTTTCCCTTTTCTCCACATCCTCTCCAGCATTTATTGTTTGTAGATTTTTTGATGATGGCCATCCTGTTTCATTGGTTTCAAGAGGCAGACATCAGGTAGAACTTTCTTCCTTAAGGTTTTTTATTTTATACTCAAAAACATTAATTAATATCAGACATTGACCATGCTGTTTTCTCAGACATCTGTGGTGGATTTTCTCCACCTCGGTTCACATGGTGGGATAGTGAAAATCTTCCCCCACCTGCAAGTCTTGGGAGGCACACGTGGACAGAATCACCCACGTCCAGCTTCAGGTATCTCGTCTGTTCAGTTCATCTTCCCAGGGTAAGGTGACTACATCCTTCCTTTGTACTAAAGTTGATATACAGTGATGTTATCCTGTTATAAACATGTTCCTTTCTCCTTTGGGTCTCTGAGACATGAGCTTGGAAAAACTTTTATGACACAAGGCAAAACAAAGACTGCAGTGGTTACATACTTTCCATTCCTCCCTTTTTTATTTTATATAAATTGTCTCTTGTAAATGGAATGGCCCAAGCCTTGGGGCATTATGCATTCTGATGACATCAAGTTCATCCTTTTCCTTCTCAAAGGGGAGGATTGTCACATGGCAAGTATATGCCTGCAAGGATATATACATACAAAGATTTTATGACAGACAGTTTTACAGATAGCAGTGTTACAGGGTTGTTGTCAGGGTCACAATGTGGTTGTATGGATGTGAGGCACTTTGTACAATCGAGCCCTGTGTATGTATGTTTTATTATTGTTGCTTTGGACAGAAGGTGACTGACGAAATATTTCTTCTTCTCTTGAGACATTAGACTGGTCTGGAATAAAAATGCTTGGAGAAGTGACTAGAGGCCAGGAAATGAAGGAGATGGACCAGATTCAGAGCGAGTCGCATGGGAGAGACATGCTCTTCCCCTCTGCGCTGTAACTTTCCCCCACTGAACCCAGAGGAGAGAGATGGTTTTAGATCACAACAAGGAACTTGTTTTCTGCCTAAAAATGGTTTCCTCTTTTGAGGACTACTTGAGCGGTACGGCTGCCTTAATGAAAAGTTAATGTTATCACACTGCAGTGTCCGTGGCCTTAGATGACCTGTCTCAGACTTGTCTGGGTGCACAGCAGGAGGAAAACCAGATATATTTAGCCCTGAATGCCCATCACACCAGCGGTGCTTCATGCCAAGAATAATTCCAGGAATGACCACACTCCCCATGCTATTTTTCTGGCCCATGCATGCTTTCCGCAACTGTAGAAACTTGCAGTAGCCTCGAGGAGATGGAGGTTCCCTGGTGGCTCAGTGGTAAAGAACCTGCATGCCAAGGAAGGAGATGCAGGAGATGCAAGTTTAATCCCTGGGTCAGGAAAATCCCTGGAGAAGGAAATGGCAATCCACTCCAGTATACTTACGTGGGAAATGCCATGGACAGAAGAGCCTGGTGGGCTACATTCCATGGGGTGGCAAAAGAGTCAGACTGCTGCTACTGCTGCTAAGTTGCTTCAGTTGTGTCCGACTCTGTGTGACCCCATAGACGGTAGACCACCAGGCTCCGCCGTCCCTGGGATTCTCCAGGCAAGAGCACTGGAGTGGGTTGCCATTTTCTTCTCCAATAAGAGTCAGACAGGTTTTAGCAAATAGCAAGATAACAGGGAAGATGGGGTTGGGAGCTGGGGAAAATGTCTTTCAATGGAGCCAAATGAAAGTTTGCCAAAATGTGGGTATTAAGGTTAAAGTCTTGGAATCAGGTACTGACAGAGATCACCTTAAAACATGCCAATATGTCTTACTGCATAAAGGATTTATTCTAACTTACACGTATTTCATCAAAGGAGAGAATTATTTTATGTGTAGCCTCCAAATTAGCCAGGAGGTAAGTCTGTGGTCATTATTTCATTGAGATTAAACTAACAATGATAGTCCTAGCAACTCAATAAAGACTTTTTTCATATCAAACATCTTTTCTGACAACAATTGTATGAAACTGGAAATTAAGAAAATTTGTCCAGAAAATTACAAGAAAAAAACTGGAAAACTTGCTGGAACATATATAGAGATTAAACAGCAATTGATGAAGAAATAAGAACAACCAATGGGTCACTGGAAAGACCAGTGAAGCCCTCAACACCTTCCTGATTTGGAGATAAAACCATCACAACTTTATGCCACCTTCTCACATGCTCACATCTTCAAGTCCAAGCCCATTCTTCCATCCCCTTTACCCCTCAGACTATCTGATTTAATTCTCCCAAATGAGTTAAGATGTTCCATAAATTAAGATCCAAGGCCAGTAGGAGTATGGTGGGATGGTGGTGGGTTGTGGATTTTGGGGAAACGGACAATGCCTTGCTTGTTCCTGTAACACAAAATCTCTGAAGTAAGGAAAGATAAGCCTTGACTACCCTCATAGAATAAGAAAGAGAAGACACCTTCTGTAATGAGAACAAAATAAATTAACCTGTCAGTTCACCTGCCATACTCGTAAATGTCACATTGCTCCACATTTACCCAGAGCAGAAACGAAACTTGATTGAGAGACATAAACTAGAAGACATGTGGAGTCCCTGTTAACACGCCAGGAGCTGGAACAACCCAGTGCTTTGCATTTCTTTTAATCCTCATAGTAGTCCCACAAAGGTACTCCTATTCTCCCCTTCAGAGAAGGGCAGAGAAGCCCAGAAAGATTAGGTATCTTGCTGTGATTGACATTGAGCTGCTCAGTCGCTTCAGTCGTGTCCAACTCTTTGTGACCCCATGGACTGTAGCCCATTAGAATGCTCTGTCCGTGGGATTCTCTAGGCAGGAATGCTGGAAGGGGTTGCCATTTCCTTCTCCAGGGGATCTTCCCAACCCAGGGATCGAACCCACATCTCCTATCTCTCCTGCTTGGGCAGGCAGGTTCTTTACCGCTAGAGCCACCTAGGGGGCCCAGTTAAGGTTAAATGAGGTCATAAAGGTGGGATCCTAATTCTATTGGCTTGGTCACCTTATAAGAAGAGGGAGAGAGAATCTTTCTTCACGTGCACACCAAGGAAAGGTCATTTGAGGACACAGTGAGAAAGTGGCCTTCTGCAGGGGAGAAGGAGAGCCCTCGCTAGAACCCAATTTTGGACTTAGAGCTTCCAAACTGTAAGAAAACATTTCTGTTAATTCACCTAGTCTATGATATTTTATTATGGCAGCCCAGGTCAGCTAACACATCGGGTTTTGTCATAAGAGGACCAATGAAGGATTTTAATTTTGAAGAATTCACAGGGGGGCACCATTGACTGTTGATATTATATAGCAGCATTTCCTTATAAAAAAAGACCATGTTAATTATTTTTTTTTATTGACAGTTTCATTTATTTGTTATCCTGGGAGTAACCTGGTCAAGAGAAAAAGCAATTTTAACCTGAAGGGGCTTTAGGATGTATTTGCACACTCAGGTGTCTTGCAATTGTTTTCCCTCCATCAGATCAGCTCAAAAGATGATATTAAAAGAACTTTAAGGCCATTTCCCCTTCACAGTCCTTAAGTGGAAGCTCTGTTTTCAGTGGTCTGTATATTGGCATGAAATAAAATGATCATTTCTAACTCTTGACTTTAGGGCCATTTGAAATCCCCAGAGGGGTCAAAGATCTGATAAAACAGGTCTGGAACAGTAGGCATTTGATATGAATATACAATTATACACAATATTTTCTTTAGGCTGACTCATCTTTTAAAATTAAAAGTATTAAAAAATAATACCTATGAGCTAGTAGGCATGATGGCTTACTTATATTTTTCATCATATGGTAAAATAAATAAATATTTAAATAAAAATATAGTTAATCCTTGTCACCTATACTGATTTTGTTGTTGTCCTTGTTTAGTCGCTAAGTCATGTCTCTTTTGACCCCATGGACTGCAGCATGCCAGGCGCCTCTGTCCACGGGATTCTCCAGGCAAGAATACTGGAGTGGGTTACCATTCCCTTCTTCAGGAGATCTTCCCAACCCAGGGATCCAACCTGGGTCTCCTGCATTGGCAGGTGAATTCTTTACTACCAGGGAAGCCCAAACTGATTTCATTTTGCTACCAGAGATGCTCAGGGAAATACTGTGAAAGCTCTGAGGAGTTTTAGTTGTGAACTCAGAGATGTGGAGCTTCCGTTTACAGGATGACTGTGATGTCAGCATGAGAAAGTCACAACCAGTTCGTTTGACTTAATGCTAAAAAAATTCATTACATACATGATTTTCTCCAAAATTCAAGGTGGTTTTAACTTCTGATACGTTGTCTGTTTACATTATAGCAGCCCTGAATAAGGGCTTCCCAGGTGTCGCTACCTGTAAAGAACCCGCCTGACAATGCAGCAGACCCAGATTTGATCCCTGGGTTGGGAAGATCCCCTGGAGAAGGAAATGGCTATCCACGCCACTGTTCTTGCGTGGAGAATCCCATGGACAGAGAGACCTGGGCAAGCTATAGTGTATGGGGTTGCAGAGTCAGACATGACTGAAACAACTTAGCATGCACGCAACCCTAAATAAATGCCTTTTTTCATAAGTGAAATGTTAGTTTAGGGTTTGTTTGCATGTATGGGCCAGCTGTAGATATTTTTGCATTAATTTTTTCGTCTAAAAATAGATGCTGTGCACTGAATGGCTTGTTAAGTATCTCAAGGGAATTCTCAGTTAAATTTTTAATTTATTCTTATCTCTTAATTATTTTTTAAAAGTAGCTAGCTCCCAACTGTGGAGAAGGCATTGGCAACCCACTCCAGTACTTTTGCCTGGAAAATCCCATGGGCAGAGGAGCCTGGTAGGCTGCAGTCCATGGGGTCGCTAAGAGTCGGACACGACTGAGCGACTTCACTTTCACTTTTCACTTTCATGCATGGGAGAAGGAAATGGCAACCCACTCCAGTGTTCTTGCCTGGAGAATCTCAGGGAAGGGGGAGCCTGGTGGGCTGCCCTCTATGGGGTCGCACAGAGTCGGACACGACTGAAGTGACTTAGCAGCAGCAGCAGCAGCTCCCAGCTGATTCCAATTCCTCCCCCCACACAGTGTATCTTTCCCTTACTGTTACTGGGTTAATATTCCTTAGTATTTCAATTCCTTGCTTTAAAACTTTCACTCACTCTCTTGCCCTAGTATTAAAAAGCCTTGCCACCACGTTCCCTATTTAGTTTATCTTCAGGCGTCTTCATCCCAGTAATGTTGAACTGTTTGTTTTTCTTACACACTTAACACTTTCTTATGTTGACTCATGTTTACACTTTGGAGTGGCCTTTGTCCCATCTTCTGCATCCCAATTCTATCCTTTCTTTAAAGGTCTAGCTTAACTGTCACATCTTTTCTTGAAACCTTCTCTTATTCTCTTGAGTTTAAAAACACTGCCTCACCTTCCAAAATTTCATCTCACTCTGAATCTCCTTTATAACTTTCATTGCAAGCTTGCCTTGTGGCTACCTGTGTAACTGTATGTGTCAACATGCTTCGTCTTCTCTGATGCCATACAGACCTTTTAGGAAGGGCCTATATATGTAATAACTTCCTCTGGAAAAGCCTAACACAGGCATATAGTAGCATTTAGGACATATTTTCTTTAATTAATAAATAAGTGAATATTTGAGTATCAAAATTCTGCTTGTGTGTGTGTGAGAGTTAGAAATGTGCCTAGTTTTAGGATCCTCCAGATATAATGTAATACCACTGAAATACATAAAAGCTAAATCAACTTTGTGTGAGTGAGCTAGGTCTATGGAAGCCTTTGGGATCTAGAAACTTTCAAGTACATTAATGGTTACAGCTGAGGCTGCAGCGATTCTAGGCACTGAGGACAGTTTTGGAGTCGGTCAGACTTTCCTCTTGCTATGTGGAGCCCTCCAAGTGTGATCCCTGGACCAGCAGCATCGGCATCTCCTGGAGTTTGTTAAAAATGCAAATTCCTGGGTCCCTCCCAGTCCCAGTGCATAAGACGCTCTAGAGGTGCAGCCAAGCAGTCTGTATTTTAGCCAGCCTTCTGGACGCTTCTGATGCATGTCCACCTGTAAGAACCACTGGCTTAGAGGAAGTTCTAGGAGGGCTTCTCCTCAGTCTTGACACTTGTTGGTTCAGCCATAAAATAGGCTTTTAGAGTTACTGACTGATGGAGTATAAATCTTGTCAGTGAGCCTGTAATAGTGCCTGTTCAATCTCAATGCAGGCTTCCCTGGTGTCTCAGTGGTAAAGAATCCACCTGCCGAGCAGGAGATGTGGGTTCGATTCCTGGGTCAGGAATATCCCCTGGAGAAGGAAATGGCAACCCACTCCAGGTTACTTGCCTGGGAAATCCCATGGATAGAGGAGTCTGGTCCATGGGGTCACAAAGAGTTGGACATGACTTAGTGACTAAACACCAACAACAATATCAGTGGATGAACCAACAGATGATAGTTTGGGAGCCTGCCTTTGCTATTTCACTCTCATCAGATTCATTGTGAGAAACCTCCACTCACAGCAGCCTAACAAATGAATAATGCTGCACATAACTGAGAAATTGATAAGAAATGTGGCAGGAATGGTTGGCTTCCTATCAACTGACTAGTGAAGGTCACGCTGGGACTCGTGTCCCAGGCTCAGCACGCTCTTTGAGTTGCCTGGATGTTCCTGTTTTCCCATGACTTCCATTTCTCAAGCACAGCGCTGTCTTCTTGCTTGGTTTCTCTGCCACAGGGCAGCAGTCAGCGCTGGTCGACTGACCCAAGATGCATTTTCTGTTTCTCGTATCCTCGCAGCACCCAAGAGTGCTCCCCAGCATCCGCCCCTCCACCACGTGAGTCAGATTCTGATTAGGGTATTCCTGACCTTGCTGTGTTCTAGGACCTAGGACTTCAGCCCTCCCTTCAGAATCCATGCTACTGGATGGATTAGGGTAGTTCCTAATTCGGGTAGCTCCATCTCCACAGCTGAGACTCAGGGAGGACTGTGCAGGTGACCCAGTTCTGGTTAATAGATTGAAGGCAAGGCTGCTAGTGGCATTCTATGCATTGACTACATTTTTAGGAAGGGATACACAAGGAGAAAAGGGCCTAGGACTTTGGTGTGTAAAGATGCAGTGCTTGGAATCTAGACAGCTTTCTCAGACCACAAAGACATCCTAGGCAACATGCTGGGGCCAGTGGAGCAGAGTTCGTGGAGGGAACCTGGCTTCTGATAACACTGCTGAGCCATTGAATCGACTCCCCTGGGAGCTGCCCGCCTCAGAACTTCTGTTCTAGGAGAGAGTAAATCCACTTCTGCCTGGAGTTTATTAACTATTTATGATTGCTGTTCCTCTCCCCTTGATTTCTCTTGAAAAATAAAAGGAATCAGTGTGATGACATCTTTAAATTACTTCCAGCTCTAACAATTGATGATTCTTTGCTCAAAGCATCATGTGTGGAGTTTCAAGGTGTGACAAGATTTGGCAGAGGTGGAGTCTGGAGAGGGAGCAAGTACTGTCTGAGTTAGGGTCACATTTTTCTAAGGTCCTTGAGACAGCATCAAGGTGAGGCTCTGGGGGGAGTCGCATGGATTCTGAGGGGAGGGCTGAAGTCCTAGGTCCTAGAACACAGCGATGTCAGGAATCCATAGACAAAGCCAGATATTGACGATAATAGCTAGGAATCAGGTGTAGAACAAGGCAAGAGGATTTGTAATGAATGATTTGCTTGCCTGCAATCAGACTTCATAATATATGTTCCCCTTGGGCCCTCTTAAGGTACCAAGCAAAGGAGATATATTAACATCGAGTCCGACAGGCCAGTGATCTCCTTGGGAATATCACCAGATCAGGAATCCTTTGGTTGTCCAGACTCTCTGAGTTGCTTAGCAGGTCTATCCCGTAAATTCCTGGGTAGGCCGGCTGTTTCAGACAGTCTGTTACTTCCTGCAGCTCCTTTTCTTCTCCAATTGTCTTTTACTGGTGATTTTCTATCACATGTTTCAGTTCTTGGTCTTACTGCACAGTAGTGCAATTTCTAACCTTTTCAGATGTCTTGCAAAGCATATTTAAATAAACCACAAAATGTGGTTAAAATACCGTTAAAAAGAGGATGTTTACTTCGGTTTCCACCATTTTTTGGTCAACATTGCCACCTAGTGGTAGAATAATTTTTAAAACGGTGTGTGACTTTCATTGTGATGAGATATTTTGATTTCAAGGATCTTCAAGTGGTAAAATTTTAAACAAGAGGAGACAATAATTGTGATTCAACTTAAATGTATTATTTTGAGCCCGAGAAGGTGGTGACTTAGGGAAAATCCTTTAGACTCGCTCAAGTAATTGCATGATTTACAGAAATTCTTAATTTGTTAAGATTTTTGTTGCTCCCTCAGTTTTGTTCCCTTACGTTTAAAGAAATCTTAACCAAAGTTAGCCACTTCCTGGTGGTAATCATAAAGCAAAACAAATAACAACAAAAATGAGTTTCAAGTGAACCAAGGTTTTGTTCCTTTTCTCCTCTTTGAAATGCTTGTTTTGCCTCTTCGTTCCTCTCAAAGTCTGTCAGTTTATGAAAATTCCTCCCTCTCTTGTGTATGTTTCAGTAAAGATATTTAATGTATTCTGCGCCATCTAGCAAGATTTATAGTTTGAGGCAGGGCCAGGGTGGGCCCGAGATTCTGAATTTCTACCAAGCTTTCCCCAAACGCCAAGATTGATACTAGGGGACCACACTTTAAACCATAAGGCTTTACAGAAAAATGACGACATGTTCAACAACCCCAAATCTTTCTTTAGGATGGTTCAGAAAACTGTATGTTCTGTTTGGGTGAAGGACGAACATAAAGTACTTTGCCTTAAGCAGCATCTCAGCTGAGGTGGCTAATTTCTTTTCGGGCTGACATTGGGGGATGGGGGGGGGTTCCTGCAGAAAGTGAAACCACAGCTGCTTGCAGGACTTAACAACAATGTCAGTGACTGTTCCTGCACTTGGCCATGACCATGGCTTTTTCTGGGGAATCGGAGATAACTGGAGCCTGGCAAGTATCCTCCCTGCGGCCATCCTAGGCCAGACAGTTGCATGGGTTTGCACATTGCAATCACCTGGGAAGTTTAAACACTTAGTATTATTTGGGCCCCCTAACTGGACAGCAGCATTTTCAGAGCTCCCGGGTGATTCTCGCCGACAGTGAGACTGAGCTGCACGGTGAACGCAAAGGCAAGTAACAGGCCGAAAGGACACCGGTTTCTCCTCCCTTTCCTTTGTCCTCATCACCAGCTCAGTCTGAAACAAAGACTCAGGAAGCCCTCTGCTGGAGAAGAATTTAGCTCTGAGCTGCCTTGGCAATTAATCATTCTCTCAGGCTCAACCCAATCTGCAGCCCAAAGGGATGAGCGTGCCTGAAAGCAAATCCGGTTCCTCCCCGACGTCCCTAGGGCTTGGTGGATTTCATATTACATTTTAATGTCACACCCACCTGCTCTCCTCCAGGCCAGCTGAGGTCATGTGATAAGGCTGCTACATCCTGAAGAAAGGGTTTTGGCTCTTATAAGGACAAGCGCTGGATCGCTTTTTTCTTCTGGGAGTTCTGAATCACACGGTCTGAAAGCTGTCCTTGTGAGGCTTGTGGAGTCAGAAATGTTTTACAGATTTTTTTCTTCAGAACTTTTCATATGGGATCCTGGGAGTTCTGACCTAGAGCTAAAATGCCTCTTGACTTTGAAAATGAATTAGGAATAATTGTTTTCGGCTGCTTCTGCCACGTGTGTATTATATATACATGGATGGATGGATATATGTAAAATAGAGTAATACATAGGCTGGAAACTTGAATGAGAAGAATAAGAATTTCAAGATAAAGTAATGATCTGTTTCTTCAATCTTGTCTTTTTTTTTTTTTTTATTAGCTATTTACAGAGAGCGGAGAAGGCAATGGCACCCCACTCCAGTACTCTTGCCTGGAAAATCCCATGGACGGAGGAGGCTGGTAGGCTGCTGTCCATGGGGTCGCTAAGAGTCAGACACGACTGAGTGACTTCACTTTCTCTTTTCACTTTCATGCATGGGAGAAGGAAATGGCAACCCACTCCAGTGTTCTTGCCTGGAGAATCCCAGGGACGGGGGAGCCTGGTGGGCTGCCGTCTCTGGGGTCGCACAGAGTCGGACACAACTGAAGTGACTTAGCATAGCATAGCATTTACAGAGAGAGAGAAAGAGAGAGATTGTGTTACATTATGTGTAAAACACAGGGTATTATTCTATCCTTCTCCTCTGGGCTCTTCTGTATCTTTTGTGCCTGCTAAGTCATTTCAATCGTGTCCAACTCTCTGCCACCCCATGAACTGTAGCCCGCCAGGCTCCTCTGTCGATGGGATTTTCCAGGCAAGAATACTAGAGGGGGTTGCCATTTCCTCGTCCAGGGGATCTTCCCGACCCAAGGATGGAACCTATGTCTCCATGTCTCCTGCACTGGCAGACGGGTTCTTTACTGCTAGCACCACCTAGGAAGCCCCTTCTGTGTTTAGACCCTGTTAATCAAATCTTCTTGCAACTGTTTCCTCTGTTGCTTCCATGACATCACTGCCTCCTGGTTCTCTTTCAACCACGCTGGTTGCTCTTCTATCTCCTATTCTTCTCCCTCAAATGCAGAAGTTCTGGGTAATCCATCCTTGACTTTTCTCCCCCAACTTAATCTCTCCCACTGAGGGGCAGGGTACAGCTCACACCCCTTCCTCCGGGTTGTACTCCTCACTCTGCCACTTTACACAACTGTGTAAAGTCTGGAGCATCAGACAGCTATTTTCTCTTCTCAATGACTCCCTCCATCAGTCCAGCAGAAACCTGACATTCAACACATCCCAAACTATGCCCCTCATCCCATCTCACAGCTCATGTTTACAGAGCAGCTCCCATGTACCAGACACACGAGTCACTGGAGACTCAGGAGTGAACAAGATACAAACTGTGCTTCCCTTCAGGAAACATATTCTAGTGGAGGAGATGGACAGAAACTGACGGTGTGTCGTGTCAGGAAGGGGTGACACGGGGTAATTGGATGGAGGATGGTGGGGCTAAAGTCAGGGAAGGCTTCTCTGAGGACGTGTCTTGGAGCCCAGACTTGTGTAAGGTACATGGGCAAGTCATGGCTTCTCTGCAGGGACTATGTTCCAGGCAGAGGCTTTTCTCCAGATTTGCTCCTCCATCCGCCACCCACTTAGTTGCTCAAGTTAGGAATTTGGGTGTGCTATGTATCCTTTTGCTGACCCCTCAGCCCCCCCAATTCATTAGACCTATCATTTCTTGGACCTAAGCATGCAATTGCAAACAAAACTGTCAGGTGAGTATGATCAGAACTTTGCAGGGACCCAACATGTGCTGCCTGCTCAGTCGCTTCAGTTGGGTCTGATACCTTGAGACTCCTATGAACTGTAGCCCACCAGGCTCCTCTGTCAATAGGATTTCCCAGAAGACTACTGGAGTGGGCTGCCATTTCCTTCTCCAGGGGATCTTCCTGACCGAGGGATAGAGCCCCAGTCTCTTGCACTGCAGAAAGATTCTTTACCACTGGGGCCACCTGGAAGTCCTGGGACTCAACATTGGTGGTGGTGGCTTGGTTGCTAAGTTGTGTCCGACTCTTGCAAATTCATGGACTGTAGTCTGCCGGGCTCCTCTGTCCATGGAATTCTCCAGGCAAGAATATCGGAGTGGGTTGCCATTTCCTCCTCCAGGGGATCTCCCCGACCCAGGAATCGAACCTAGGTCTCCTGCATTGCAGGCAGATTCCTTACTGACTGAGCTACAGGGAAGCCCTGGGACCCAACATAGGGAGATTCAATTTGTCAGTTGATAACCTCTGAAGTCTAGAAGCTGCAAGAGGTTTTGAGTGAGTAGTGCACCCTATGTAACACCAAAACCCATGTTGTGATTGTGATTGTGATGGGCAGGAGAACTTTACTAGTGCTCATTTAATCTAGTGTAGTGCCTCCCAGTGTGTCAGGTATTCTATGGCCACCATTGAAATAGCTGTTGTATCCCTGAGTGGGACACCAAAAGCATATTTGGAGTATGAATCAGAGAACTGGGGCGTCTGTGATTGTGATTATGGAAACCGAGCCAGAAGGTTCACATGGTCATTATTTATCTTCTTTAGCCTCATTCTGTTGCTCTCTACAATCGCTGTAGCATTCCTATTAATCTTTTAGATGAGGTGTTGGAAAACTTTTCTAGGATTTCATTTTGTAAGCATATTTTTAGAATTCCTATAGTTATTTGTGCTGTTTTAATTTTTTAATGAACAAATGAATATTTCGAGTGTTCAGCAAACTGGTATTGAGTGCTACTAGGGCTTCCCTGGTGGCTCAGACGGTAAAGCGTCTGCCTGAAGTGCGGGAGACCCAGGTTCGATCCCTGGGTTGGGAAGATCCCCTGGAGAAGAAAATGGCAACCCACTCCAGTATCCTTGCCTGGAAAATTCCATGGACTGAGGAGCCTGGTGGGCTACAGTCCCTGGGGTTGCAAAAGAGTCGGACACGACTGAGCGACTTCACTTTCACTTTCTCAGGGGTTAAAAATCTGCCTGGCAAACAGGAGGCTGGGTTCCATTCTGGTTCCATCCCTGGGTAGTCCACGGGGTCACAAAGAGTCCGAGACGATTTAGCTACTAAACAGCAGCATGGACCAGTTAAGAAAGGGAGACAGGATTCAATAGAGTATGGAGGCAGAGAGGCAGCTCACCCAGGAACTCTGAGTTGGGTGTGGACCAGACATTGTTGGTTCTCTGCTCCACAGTCACTCTCTCCATCTTCCTGGATAAAAGGGCCTTGATTAAAAAAAAGAGAGATATTAGGCATGAGGCAGCAACACAAGCAGAGCAGGTGGGTTCCATCCAAGGGATAAATCATCCTTGGTTTAAGCCAATCACGTAATCCTAGTCCTCTCTGCTCTTATTGGTTGGTTGGACCAATCAACTGACCCTATTCTGGCCAATGAGATAAAAGGGCTGCTCTGGAACGGGTTTTCTCTTTTGTCATGCTGCTGCTGCTAAGTGGCTTCAGTTGTTTCCGACTCTGTGTGACCCCAGAGACGGCAGCCCACCAGGCTCCCTCGTCCCTGGGATTCTCCAGGCAAGAACACTGGAGTGGGTTGCCATTTCCTTCTCCAATGCGTGAAAGTGAAAAGTGAAAGTGAAAGTGAAGTCGCTCAGTTGTGTCTGACTCTTCGCGACCCCATGGACTGCAGCCTACCAGGCTTCTCCGTCCATGGGATTTTCCAGGCAAGAGTACTGGAGTGGGTCGCCAGTGCCTTCTCCCTCTTTTGTCATAAAGGAGAGGAAAAGGGGTTGATGGTTTCGCCTTTTCTTCTCACCTTTGAGTGTGTTTTTTGAGGTGATAGTGGTTAGACCTTGAGGGACAATATTTCTAATTCAGTGAGGATGAAATGGAGTGCACGGACGAAGGACACCTTGGAGCAACAGAACCAATTGCTCTGCTGACTCTTCTGGGCTCCTCCTTCTGTGAGGTAAGCATGCCTGTTTCAGGCACCTTTGGTGGGTCATTAATTACCAGCACCTGAAAAAAAAGCCTTGTTAGGTAGGTCTTTCAATAAAGTCAGGTACAGATCCTTAAAGAAACAGTATAGGAAGGTTATCAGGTCAGGACAAATCAAGGGGGCTTTTTCCTATAGGAGGTAAACTTTGAGTTGATATTGAAGAACAGGTGGAAATCCACGAGGTAACAACGCAGGGAGGCTCATCCACATTGAGGAAGGGCGTGTGGAATGGATTGAGCAGATAGCACCTGCACCCAATAGACTAATTCACGATTTTGAGGTATCCAGAGTATTCTAGCTTTTCAGTGGAATAGATTCATGGCATTTGTGGGTTTAGCATGCATTTACAAGTGATCTTTCAGTTCAGTTCAGTTGCTCAGTTGTGTCCGACTCTTTGCGACCCATGGACTGCAGCATGCCAGGCCTACCTGTCCATCACCAACTCCTGGAGTTTACTCAAACTCATGTCCATTGAGTTGGTGATGCCATCCAGCCATCTCATCCTCTGTTGTCCCCTTCTCCTCCTGCCCCCAATCCCTCCCAGCATCAGAGTCTTTTCCAGTGAGTCAGTTCTTCGCATCAGGTGGCCAAAGGATTGGAATTTCAGCTTCAGCATCAGTCCTTCCAATGAATATTCAGGACTGATCTCCTTTATAATGGACTGGTTGGATCTCCTTGCTGTCCAAGGGACTCTCAAGAGTCTTTTTCAACACCATAGTTCAAAAGCATCAATTCTTCGGCGCTCAGCTTTCTTCACAGTCCAACTCTCACATCCATACGTGACCATTGGAAAAACCATAGCCTTGACTAGATGGACCTTTGTTGGCAAAGTAATGTCTCTGCTTGTTAATATGCTGTCCAGGTTGGTCATAACTTTCCTTCCAAGGAGTAAGCGTCTTTTAATTTCATGGCTGCAGTCACCATCTGCAGTGATTTTGGAGCCCCCCAAAATGCCTTTAATTATGCATATAATCTGTAATGTGCAATAATCTGTGATTGGTTCACAACTTGAATCTAAACCTTGGTGGTTTTCAGTCTCGGAAGCAGACTGTGTCCTGTGGGCACTGAGTGAGTCTCAAGCCGACTAGGGAGCAGAGAGTGAAGCTTCCAAGTTTTTGGCCAATAACTCAGTAACTTTTACTAAACATTAGATGTTGGTTTCCTTGGTTAGCCTTGCTCATTTGAGAAGCAGGTGTCAGGATGGGATTAAGCATGCAAGGAGTTTAATTAGGGAACTGCCTTGGGAGAGGGAGTTGGGTGAGGCCATCAGGCTGAGGATGGGTGTTCATGCAGAGAGATAAGAACCAGAGGGAAGGTTGGGTGGAAGTGCCCTAGACACTGTCCAGCCTAAGAAGGTCCCCAGAGACCCTCTGAAAAGTTCCCTGTCTCCCAGGAACAGGTCTGCCTCAGTGTTTCTGCCCCACACAAAGCAGCCAGTGGGAAGCATAACTTCATGGCACATGTGAAAACGGATTTCAGAGCAGCTGGGATCATTGTCTATTAAACTCCCTGCAGTTGGAGGTTGAGGAGGGTAGTCTTTCTTTACCAAATTTTTTCTGTTTTTTTTTTTTTTTTTGCAGAGGGAGGGGAACCCTACTAAGACTGATGATGGAAGTAAAAAGAAAATAGCTAAAATATCTGTACCTTTTATAGGAAAAATTGGGTCATTTTTTGGGTCATGGAATTCTTTCAGAATTTAATTTCAAATACTGACTCTATCCCAAGAAAAATTTACATGAACAAAAGGGCCTCTGGTCTAGCATGACTCTTCCATCTCAAGTTCCTAGATTCTCAGCTTCTCCATGACTCAATTCCCCAAAATTGTGTCTGCAGCCTCTCTGTAGCTTTCCACTTGCTGCGATCTGAACTTTTATCAATTGCTGGTATGACTTTTGGTATGAACTCATGGGTTCAACAGCTACATATATATTTTTCTCTTGCGAGGTATGTCATCTTAGAATACTTCCGGCTTGCTTTTCAGGCTTTCTTGGGTACACTTCCTGATCTCTGAACTCTCTGAATCCTTGCTGAGTGTTAATTTCTAGAACATTCACAGGATGAGATGGCTTCTCTGTTTAGATCTTGACCATTGCCTTGTCCACTTTGTTAGTTAGGACCTCTTCTTTCTTTCCTCTCGTATGGTCCTTTTTTCTGAAATATGAGGTTAGTACTCTGAACTGTGATTTTGATTCTATCTTTAACACTTAAGGGTATGTACCCTTTTTTATGTTCCTGCCAATCCCTATGCTCACATAATTGGAAAAATCAAATATATAATACATACATACACATCCTCTCACATGTAGTATTAAAATATATGTGGTTGATTTTTGTTGTTTAGGATAGTTATGCTCTACAAAGTTGCTCTGAACACTGAACTAGAGAATATAGAACCACCACATAGAGGGATGTTTGTATACAGATGCACGTATCATACATAGATTGTAATCTTAAATGCTGAACACAATTAGTAATCTTTATTTTACAAAAGAGAAAATGAGGGTCAGAGTGTGAAGTTGACTTGCCTGAGTGAACAATATTTTGACACCCTACGCATGTCTACAAATGACCATTAAAGCATGCAAGTATTGATTTTAGTGTTACAGATAAATTTTAGCCAGTAGGCAAATTCATAGGTATGGAATCCACGAATGATGAGGATCGACTGTACAAGGTAAAAAAAAAAAAAAATTCAAAATGCGAAAGGGCAGATGATGAAAAGTCTGTCTCTTCTCTACCCTCAGAGCCCCCTCTTCTCCCAGCTCCCTGCTCCCCAGTCCTCAGGAAACTGCTATCATCAATCTCTTCTTGATCCTTTCAGAGGATCCTCATAATAGCACGTTGGACAAAATGACTGGTTAAAAATAGGGGATTTGAATTCTAACAGATCTAGCCTCAAAAAAATGTGCATGCATTTGGGCAAGTAAGTTATTCAAACTTGATAGACCTCAGTTTCCTCAAGTCTAAACTGGTGGCAATAATCGCATTTACTAGGCAGGCCTCAGTGAGAGGATTAAACTTTCACATAATGCAAAGTACTTGTCACTGAAAACAGCTTGTGTGACCACTGTGGTGTCTACCTGCAGAGCCCACAAGCCCCCCACAGCTTCCCACAGCCTCTGACCTCCACACTGCGGTAGTGGTTTTCCCTGTGACCAACCCATGTGTCCTTAACTTTAAGTTCAAGTTCACAGTGAAGGATTTGGCGGGAGGGGGAGGATCGTTGATTAACGAGCAGTTTTATGCCAATCAGACTACTGAGAAGATTTATGGAAAGACTTTTTTTTAAAGGATTGGTATCAGTTTGGGTTGAACTTGAGCCAAAACCAGAGAGAGGAGAAAGGAAGATACAATCTGAAGGAGAAGAGGCATTTCCTGATTCAAATTAATAGAAAAGTGTGGCCTCAGTACGATTACACTCAGTGTAAGCACTCAGTGTCACACAAATATTCTTTCCTTCTTCCTTCTTAAGTGGAAAACCCAGTTTTCTCCCAGGAAAATGAAATACTCTGCCTTTCCAAATAAATTTCAGGAATCAATCCTGCTTTAAATGGTCTGTGTGAAAGTGGCTCTCTTGAGAGAATCAAAATGCATTTTCCTCCTGCAATTAAAATTATTTTTCAATTACACATATATTTTCATGTATTGGATGTGCCGCTGTTGGCAGAGCCTTTAGGAAGGATTACCATAGGAACTGCTATCTACTTTAAAAAAGATGGAGGGCTTTATCTGACTCAAATCTTTCCTGCAGTCAATCAGGCAGCATATAAATAAATGTAAAAATAAAAAAGAAGACCGTACTTGAATTGTTTATCTGCTTTATGTTCCCAGGCAAAGCTGTCTGGAGCTTGGTTGTTTCTGTATGTGCTTGGAATACTGATATTTCCCTGCTTTGTACTGTGTGTCTTGAAGATTTAATTCCTTTTGACTTCAAAGGGAAAAATGATAGCATATACATCAAGTTTCTGTTTTGAGGAGGGTTTCAGAAGCGTCTCTGCTTTTTTAGAGAAAATAAAAGCCCTCTGTTTGCTCACTCACTTAGGAGCAGCTACTCTCATAAATGTGAATTCAGATTTCTCACAGTTTTATGTTTGAAGTTCAGAACACACTGTCTAAAATAGCCTTGTGCCTTTTCTGTATCCTTTAACATTTCATAAGTATGTAGCCTCAAAACACTTAAGTTGAAATTATGGTAAGTAAAATTTATTCTGGTCATTGAACAAGTTAATTCTTTTCCATCTTCGAAGTCTTTGCTCTGGACCTATATACTTGGAAAGGTGGGAGCCTTTTATGACTCTGCTCCCTATAAATTCTGACTGCAAATATGAGCATGGAGGCATTCACTTACTGCTCCCATCTCCACATCCAGGTGTGGGAAGAAGTGAATCATTATATACTGAGAAAACTTTTTCCTGACCCAGTTAGCATCACTAGGGTTAATTCTTTCTTGGCAGTCTGTGAGTGCATGTGTGCTCAGTCATGTCCAAACCTTTGTGACCCCATGGACTGCAGCACGCCAGGCTTCTGTGTCCATCACCAACTCCCAGAGCTTACTCAAACTCATGTCCATTGAGTCGGTGATGCTATCCAACTATCTCATCCTTTGTTGTCCCCTTTTCCTCCCACCTTCAATCTTTCCCAGCATTAGAGTCTTTTTAAATGAGTCAGTTCTTCGCATCAGGTGGCCAAAGGATTGGAGTTTCAGCTTCAGCATGAGTCCTTCCAATGAATATTCAGGACTGATTTCTTTTAGGATGGACTGGTTGGATCTCCTTGCAGTCCAAGGGACTCTCAAGAGTCTTCTCCAACAACACAGTTCAAAAGCATCAATTCTTTAGCTCTCAGCTTTCTTTATAGTCCAGTTCTCACATCCATACATGACTACTGGAAAAACCAAAGCTTTGACTAGATAGACGTTGTTGGCAAAGTCATGTCTCTGCTTTTTAATATGCTGTCTAGGTTGGTCATAACTTTCCTTCCAAGGAGTAAGCGTCTTTTAATTTCATGGCTGCAGTCACCATCTGCAGTGATTTTGGAGCTCCCCAAAATAAAGTCTTCACATGTTTCCACTCTTTCCCCATCTATTTGCCATGAAGTGGGACCGGATGCCATTTCTTAGTTTTCTGAATGTTAAGCTTTAAGCCAACTTTTTCACTCTCCTCTTTCACTTTCATCAAGAGGCTCTTTAGTTCTTCTTCACTTCCTGCCATAAAGGTGGTGTCATCTGCATAACTGAGGTTATTGATATTTCTCCCGGAAATCTTGATTCCAGCTTGGGCTTCATCCAGCCCAGCGTTTCTCATGATGTACTCTGCATAAAAGTTAAATAAGCAGGGTGACAGTATACAGCCTGGACGTACTCCTTTCCTGATTTGGAACCAGTCTGTTGTTCCATGCCCAGTTCTAACTGTTGCTTCTTGATCTGCATACACGTTTCTTAAGAGGCAGGTCAGGTTGTCTGGTATTCCCATCTCTTTCAGAAATTTCCATAGTTTATTGTGATCCAGTCAGTCAAAGGCATTGGCATAATAAAGCAGAAGTAGATGTTTTTCTGGAACTCTCTCGCTTTTTCAATGATCCAACAGATGTTGGCAATTTGATCTCTGGTTCCTCTGCCTTTTCTAAATCCAGCTTGAACATCTGGAAGTTCATGGTTCATGTACTGTTGAAGCCTGGCTTGGAGAATTTTGAGCATTACTTTGCTAGTGTGTGAGATGAGTACAATTGTGCAGTAGTTTGAGCTTTCTTTGGCATTGCCTTTCTTTGGGATTGGAATGAAAACTGACCTTTTCCAGTCCTGTGGCCACTGCTGAGTTTTCCAAATTTGCTGGCATATTGAGTGCAGCACTTTTACAGCATCATCTTTGAGGATTTGAAATAGCTTAACTGAAATTCCATCACCTCCACTAGCTTTGTTCGTAGTGATGCTTCCTAAGGCCCACTTGACTTCACATTCCAGGATGTCTGGCTCTAGGTGAGTGATCGCACCACTGTGGTTATCTGGGTTGTGAAGATCTTTTTTGTACAGTTCTACTGTGTATTCTTGTCACCTCTTTTTAATATCTTCTGCTTCTGCTAGGTTCATACAATTTCTGCCATTTATTGTGCCCATCTTTGCATGAAATGCTCCCTTGGTATCTAATTTTCTTGAAGAGATCTCTAGTTTTTCCCATTCTATTGTTTCTATCTATTTCTTTGCACTGATCATTGAGGAAGGCTTTCTTATCTCTCCTTGCTCTTCTTTGGAACTCTGCATTCAAATGGGTATATCTTTCCTTTTCTCCTTTGTCTTTTGCTTCTCTTCTTTTCACAGCTATTTATAAGGCCTCCTCAGACAACAAGTTTGCCTTTTTGCATTTCTTTTCCTTGGGGATGGTCTTGATCACTGCCTCCTGTACAATGTCATGAACCTCCATCCATTATTCTTCAGGCACTCTATCAGATCTAATCCCTTGAATATATTTCTCACTTCCACTGTATAATCACATGGGATTTGATTTAGGTCATACCTGAATAGTCTAGTGGTTTTCTCTACTTTCTTCAATTTAAGTCTGAATTTGGTAATAAAGAGTTCATGATCTGAGCCACAGTCAGCTCCTGGTCTTGTTCTTGCTGACTGTATAGAGCTTCTCTATCTTTGGCTGCAAAGAATATAATCAGCCTGATTTTGGCATTGATCATCTATTGATGTCCATGTGTAGAGTCTTCTCTTGTGTTGTTGGAAGAGGGTGTTTGCTCTGACCAGTGCATTCTCTATTAGCCTTTGCACTGCTTCATTCTGTACTCCAAGGCCAAATTTACCTGTTACCCCAGGTGTTTCTTGACTTCGTGCTTTTGTATTCCAGGCCCCTATAATGAAAGGGACATCTTTTTTGGGTATTAGTTTTAGAAGGTCTTGTAGGTCTTCATAGAATTGTTCAACTTCAACTTCTTCAGCATTACTGGTTGGGGCATAGACTTGGATTACTGTGATGTTGAATGGTTTGCCTTGGAAATGAACAGAGATCATTCTGTCATTTTTGAGAATGCATCCAAGTACTGCATTTTGGACTCTCTTGTTGACCATGATGGCTACTCCATTTCTTCTAAGGGATTCTTGTCCACAATAGTAGATATAATGGTCATCTGCCTAAGATTAACGTTTTTCTTTTCTGAAACCTTGCACTGATAATGACTCAGCAAACCAGTATTCATATCACTAGCTTTATGGCCAGGCGGGGTGGGTGGGGGAAGGGGGGATGACACACCCAGTGCCATCCCATCTCAAAAACACATACTGTGGGGGAGGGGCCTGGTGAAACCCCTTAGTCTTGAGGTATCTTGCTTATCTGATTAATGGCTTCCTAACAGACATAAAACACCTTGCTAAAACTAGGAAGGAGGCACTGTTTCTGTCCCCTTCTGATGTCTTGTCAGATGCTTTCCCTATCTGCTATACTTTAATAAAACTTTGCTAAACAGAAACTTCCAAGTAGTCAAGTCTTATCTCTGACCCTGGATTGAAATCCTCTCCTCTGAAGGTCACAAATCCTGGCATAACACACGGCTTGCAGCAGCAACCTTTCATTAGCTCTACCATCAGTCAGTTCAGTCGCTCAGTCGTGCCCGACTCTTTATGACCCCATGAACAGCAGCACGCCAGGCCTCCCTGTCCATCACCAACTCCTGGAGTCCACCCAAACCCATGTCCATTGTGTCGGTGATGCCATCCAACCATCTCATCCTCTGTGGTCCCCTTCTCCTCCTGCCCTCAATCTTTCCCAGCATCAGGGTCTTTTCAAATGAGTCAGCTCTTTGCATCAGGAGGCCAAAGTATTGGAGTTTCAGCTTCAACATCAGTCCCTCCAATGAACACCCAGGACTGATTTCTTTTAGGATGGACTGGTTGGATCTCCTTGCAGTCCAAGGGACTCTCAAGAGTCTTCTCCAACAACACAGTTCAAAAGCATCAATTCTTTAGCTCTCAGCTTTCTTTATAGTCCAGTTCTCACATCCATACATGACTACTGGAAAAACCAAAGCTTTGACTAGATAGACGTTGTTGGCAAAGTCATGTCTCTGCTTTTTAATATGCTGTCTAGGTTGGTCATAACTTTCCTTCCAAGGAGTAAGCGTCTTTTAATTTCATGGCTGCAGTCACCATCTGCAGTGATTTTGGAGCCCAGAAAAATAAAGTCAGTCACTGTTTCCCCTGTTTCCCCATCTATTTGCCATAAAGTGATGAGACCAGATGCCATGATCTTCGTTTTCTGAATGTTGAGCTTTAAGCCAACTTTTTCACTCCCTTTCATTTTCATCAAGAGGATCTTTAGTTCTTCACTTTCTGCCAGGAGGGTGATGTCATCTGCATATTTGAGGTTATTGATATTTTGCCTGGCAATCTTGATTCCAGCTTGTGCTTCATCCAGCCCACTGTTTCTCATGATGTACTCTGCATATAAGTTAAATAAGCAGGATGACAATATACAGCCTTGACATACTCCTTTACCTATTTGGAACCAGTCTGTTGTTCCATGTCCAGTTCTAACTGTTGCTTCCTGACCTGCATACATGTTTCTCAAGAGGCAGGTCCGGTGGGCTGGTATTCCCATCTCTTTCAGAACTTTCCACAGTTTATTGTGATCCACCCAGTCAAAGGCTTTAGCATAGTCACTAAAGCAGAAATAGATGTTTTTCTGGAACTCTCTTGCTTTTTCTATGATCCGGCGGATGTTGGCAATTTGATCTCTGGTTCCTCTGCCTTTTCTAAAACCAACTTGAACATCTGGAAGTTCATGGTTCACGTATTGCTGAAGCCTGGCTTGGAGAATTTTGAGCATTACTTTACTAGCGTGTGAGATGAGTGCAATTGTGCAGTACTTTGAGCATTCTTTGGTTTTTCCTTTCTTTGGGATTGGAATGAAAACTGACCTTTTCCAGTCCTGTGGCCACTGCTGAGTTTTCCAAATTTGCTGGCATATTGAGTGCAGCTCTTTCACAGCATCATCTTTTAGAATTTGAAATAGCTCAACTGGAATTCCATCACCTCCACTAGCTTTGTTCATAGTGATGCTTCCTAAGGCCTACTTGACTTCACATTCTAGGATGTCCGGCTCTAGGTGAGTGTGAGTGATCACACCTTCATGATTATCTGGGTCATTGAAGATCTTTTTTGTACAGTTCTTCTGTGTATTCTTGTCACCTCTTCTTAATATCTTCTGCTTCTGCTAGGTTCATACAATTTCTGCCATTTATTGTGCCCATCTTTGCATGAAATGCTCCCTTGGTATCTAATTTTCTTGAAGAGATCTCTAGTTTTTCCCATTCTATTGTTTTCCCTCTATTTCTTTGCACTGATCACTGAAGAAGGCTTTCTTATCTGTCCTTACTATTCTTTGGAACTCTGCATTCAAATGGGTATATCTTTCCTTTTCTCCTTTGCCTTTCACCTCTCTTCTCTTCACAGCTATTCGTAAGGCCTGCTCAGACAGCCATTTTGCTTTTTTGCATTTCTTTTTCTTGGGGGTGGTCTTGTTCCCTGTCTCCTGTCATGAACCTCGGTCCATAGTTCATCAGGCACTCTGTCTATCAGATCTACCGTAACCATTCACAAATACATTGCAAATCTCAATGAGATGAATGGGAAATTCTCCCTTTTCATTTAGCTCTATTTTAAAACTTAGAAAATTAATAGATCATTAAAATAATAATTTTTAAGTTTCTTCCTATCTCAACAAAATTTGTTACTCTGTGCTCCATAACTGGAATTTCCTCTCACGTTAATCCCCTTAATAGGGAAAAAAAGTTCCCCTACCTGTGCCAAATGATGATTTCATGAGACGAAGTTGCAACCAATAGCTGAAAAGGGGGCAATATGGTTCTTGTTCTTGGGATGCTTACTATTTGGCTAGTGAGAACACACATGGAATTATTTGCAGTGATAGAGAAGTGATAAATGTGGTTGTGGTTTAGATAAGTGGTTCTCAACTTGTTTGTTCTGCTACTACACACATGTAACTCGAAGTTCACGGTTGTGTGCACACCCATGGGTGTAATCCTGGTCAAATGCAATTCTTTAGGAAGTAGCTGTAACCCCACCCCTCTCTCTCCTGTTCATGAAAACAGAATGCAAGTGAATAAGCAGGCTAGTATTTAAAGAATATCCTTAAACTTGCATTTCTTTAAAATGCCAGTTTTTAAAAACTTTGCTACTTTGTCGTTAGTAATAAATTGCTTGCAGTTCATTTCCTAACTGACTGCCCACACAGTTCAGATATTGAAGGGTACTGATGTCTGTGATAACTGGTGCTTGGGTTTATAATATTGCTGAGATCTGGCCCGACAAACACACAAATGCAAAGTTATCAGTCTGTTAGTATGTCTGTCTTGGGCTGAGGACAACCTGCAACCTGAACATAGTTTCTTGCGATTAACACTGTCGAGTTTCTAGAGAAACACTCCTCTGTGTCTCTTGTCCCATATGCTTGATGTCCCATATCTAAATGCTATGGAAACTTAGAGCTGGTGTTCCTGCTGACATCAGAGAATGACACTCCTTCAGAGCTCAGAATTTCAGTGGCAGAAGTGCTTCGAGATGCCAGATCCATTCACTTGGACATAAGTGTCTTTTCCCAGTAGCCCCTGAACAGCAGCCTGACCGTGTGACTTATTTTGTGCATTTAAATAATGAGAAGGGACATATGTCACTTCTAGGTGGGAGCTCTGTAAGCTGTCACATGTTCCACTGTTGCTTTTCTCCTTTTGTTGTGAGAGCAGCGCTCGCTTCCCGGGTGAAGGGCTACCTTGGAATGCAAAAGGTGTGGAGTTGAACTGAAATGCATCTGCAGTTAGCAGATGTGAGCAAGAAGAGCACCTTGGTTATAAACCACAAAGATTATGAGATCATATTTTGTTTGTGTGTTTTCAACCAGTCATAAGCTGCTGCTGACAAGTGCTCAGCTGTGTCCTGATTCTTTGCAACCCCATGGACTGTAGCCTGCCAGGCTCCTCTGTCCATGGAATTTTTCCAGGCAAGAATACCGGAGTGGGTTGCCATTTTCTTCTCCAAATCATAAGTTAGGGGATTGATTATACGTGGTGTCATGGGAATTTCATCAGTTTTATAGAGCCTTGGTTTTAGGTTTGATCTTTCCCATTTTCTGGGCATGTTCCTTCTGTAAGAACTCAGTTTTCTCATCAACAAATTGGGAATGAAACTAATTTCTAACTGAAAATACATTGTAAACAAAATGTATGAAAGCAAGGAGCAACTTCTCTCAGAAGGAAATGATTTTAAGCATGCTGCTACTGCTGCTGCTAAGTCGCTTTAGTCGTGTCCGAATCTGTGCAACCCCATAGACGGAAGCCCACCAGGCTCCCCCGTCCTTGGGATTCTCCAGGCAAGAACACTGGAGTGGGTTGCCATTTCCTTCTCCAATGCATGAAAGTGGAAAGTGAAAGGGAAGTCGCTCAGTCGTGTCCGACTCTTAGCGACCCCATGGACTGCAGCCCACCAGGCTCCTCCGTCCATGGGATTTTCCAGGCAAGAGTACTGGGGTGGGGTGCCATTGCCTTCTCTGTTTTAAGCATGAGGAAGATCCTAAGTTCCTAATCCACTGACCTCTGTTCCTTACTCACTCTGAAGGTGTAGAAACTAACTATGCAGGTTTGGTGGGTATTAACTCTTAGAAAAGTATCTCTATCTGAGCAGCTTGCATGTAGCGGAAGCTCACTACATGCAGCTACTATTACTGTAAGAACTTGGCTTCTCCTCTGTTGTAATTCACGGTATTTAAACAATAATGTTATTCAACATTTTAAGGGTTTTCACATTTAAAGCATGTGACAGCTGGTGCTTACTTGGCTGTTTTTTCTTCCTGAACATGGATCTTCTTTAGAAAAGGACCAATTCATCTTTCCATCCTTGGCTCTAGCATATAAAAGGTGTTTAAATAACACTTGGGTGTAAAAAAAAATTTGAAGTTTAATTGTAGCTGTTTTGAAATAATAAAGGTAAGAATTTTTAAAATGTTAATATTTTTCAAGGTGTGATCTGAGATCTGCATCAGAAACGGGGGATGGAGTTGCATAGGGGTGTCGGGGGAAACTGCTTGTTAAAATGCCGGTTCCAGGCCTACTCAGTCAGAATCTCTGATATGGAGGGCTTGGTGCTCAAGGACCCTGGATTTTAATAGGAATTCCAGTTGACTCCTGGAAATGCTGAATTTTTGAGAATTGCTTTTCCAATGATAGAAAGCTCATAATAAGAATGACCCACTCGCAGTGGTGTGAAAACCAACTAGAAAGCTTGTGCAAATGTAGATTCAGTGAACTCCCCTCAGACTGTAAGACCCAGTGGGTCTGTGGTGGAGGCCAGGGATCTGCTTTTTGACCAGCATCCTCTCTGTGCCCCTCCCCCACCCCAGCATACACTGCTGCAGGTGTCTGAGCCTTAAGCTTCGAGAAACAGGAACTAGCTTCTCTTCTTTTTCCTGATTTGATCACTGCTACTCCCATGTTGATTTTGTGTTCTTGCATTTAACTGAAAAGTGATGAATATTTACACGTCTCTCTGTCTGGATTTCACCTACACCAGACTGTGATCATGGGGAAAGCATAAGTAAGCACATGATTCTTTTGGCTGTGGTTCGTGGGGAGGGATCTGTGAAGTGCTTGAAGTTGACCCCAGAGTAACCCACGTTGCCCCTGTCTAGCATTAAGCATCAATAAATATGTCCTTGAGATAGGTCAGTGTTATACCTGCCCACAAAACTTGCTCAAGTGATGTAGATGGAGGTAACTATGCTCTTTAGTGCTTCCTGAGTCCTAGGCACTCTGCAGCTGAGCTGAGTTTCCTAACTCCAGAGGAGATGGGAACATGGGCTTGACAGCAATGGGGTTTTTGATTCAGGGGTTGGCAGAGAACACCGAAGTCCTGGAAGAGACTGACTCTTTGTTCCTTCTGTGGGGACATCCTCCACATCAGAATTGGGAACTGCCAAGTGTTGGGTCAGGAAGCTGCCCTGGAGAAGGAAATGGCAACCTACTCCAGTATTCTTGCAGGGAAAACCTCATGGACAGAGGAGCCTGGCAGGCTGTAGTCCATGGGGTCACAAAGAGTCAGACACGACTGAAGTGACTGAACACACACACACACAAGCATATTGTATTGCAGCCTCTACCTGGGGTGCACACAGTAGCTGGATCCTGGTGGGCTGGAGACCGACTCTCGCTGTCACCTGCCCTATGCACAGCTGCACTGCCAGCTTATGTGTGTGTGTGTTGGGGCTGGAGTGTACAGAGGAGTCGGGGTAGGTGGGTGTGTCTGACCCTGACCTCTCAGCAACCAGGCACATCCCGGGATGGGGAGGGGGCCAGAGAACACTGGTGGAATGTGAGCCCCACTCTGTGGACTTGACCCAGTGGCCCCCATCTGAGGGCCACAGTGGATGCGGGGCGTGAGGAGGAGGGAAACAGGCTAGGTTCCAGGGTGTCAGGATTCAGGCAGAGGACTGAGAACCCATCAGGGAGCCTTGGGGAAGTGCAAGAGGCAGGACTATGTGTGAACTGAGGCTCTAAATCATCTGTGCAAAACAAAGCCCAATTTGTAAAGAAATTCAGTATGGTAAGTAAAAAGCATTAAATACCATTGCTGGGCCCTTTTGAGTGAGGGACCCTGTGCAGCCACCTGGTCACAGGTCCCTGAAGCCAGCCCCGAGTCTGGGGACCAAGCCTTTTTGCTCCTCTCCCGTAGACACAAAGGGGATTTTGGGGTTCTCAGTTTTTCACAGGTGTTGAGGAGTCTCCTCATTGTTCTTGCATGGATAAAGCAAAACAAACCTCTGGACCAAAATAGTATTGCAAAATAAAATTGCAAATCAGTACATGTTTTTGTTCTTTTGCTCTATAAGTTTTTGTTCTTTTGTTTGTGTTTTGGTGATGAGCAATGATTACAAAGTGCTATTAAAAGTCTAAGTAACTCTTCCCTCTTTGTGGATCATTTAAGGGATTTTTTTCTTTTTTTCCTTGAGAACTCCCTGTAGACTTCAGTTTTAGATGCCCACAGGGAACATGGTCTAATTCTAGGGAGATGACATCGGTTTCTTCTGAGAGAGACCACATGTGCATTTGATGTGGATATATAATATTTTCCACATGTGACCACAAAGCAGCCCAAATCACAGCTCCATCACAGGAGACATGATTATGACTTTAAATAAACCCAGGGAAATCAGCAGGTGATGAGGGTAAATAAAACTATGACTAGTAGGTTCTCCTTGCCTCTGAGGCTTCCATTTAATAATTAATACAACTTTAGAGGCCACTTAAAGATACTCTCTGGGGATTATACTGATAAGAGCAATGAGATGTACTGTGTATCATGGTTTTCCTTGTCAACTTGAAGACAGTTTGCATGCTTTTTCTTGCTAAGTCGGAGTAGCATTATGGTCTCATGTCTTTTCAAGGGGTGTGTGGCTATGGGGTGGAAATGACATTGGTTGGCCTTCCTGCTTTCAGACTTTTTCATGGGAATAGAGGGAAAAAATTCTTTTCTGACTCCTGTGTTCCATGTAGTACTTTTTAAGCTGAAGTGTCTTGAAGTTGTGTGGATACCAAGTAGATTTACAGTTAGAGATGCTGAATGGCACGATAGTGGTCGTCTTCTAAGAGAAAGTAAATAGGACAATACTGTCAACTCTTAGAAGTCGCTGGAATTTCGCAGAGATGGCTTCCAAGGGGGTTGGTTTCTTTGAGGAAAAGAAGGCAGAGTAGGGTGATTCTCTTCTGACGTTTGAGGATGAATGGCTGGTGTGCTGGAGAAGAGGAAGTGCTTTGTCCTAATTATGCTTCCCTTCTTTTTTTCCACTGTAGCTTCATTTCCTTATTTTCTTTGTTCCTTTGTCCATATTACTTGCTGACCTACTGTATATTTCCTTGATTATTTATTTCTCGACTGTCACCCCAGCAGCATATAAACATCATCACGGCACAGACTGCGTGCTTCGTTCTCTTCTGTACACCCAGCCCCTCGCCCAGCGACCACAGTGACGATAATAGGGGGCGGTAGCTAACACTGACCGCAGCACTCGACAGTGTTCTAACCCACCTGACGCTGGTATCACTTGATCCTCACAGTAGCCCTTGGAGATAAGTAATGTTTTAATCCCTGTTTTATAACGGGGAAAACTAAAGCCTAGAACATTGGAGCACATTTCCCAGAATTCACACTGTTGGTGAGTGGGAGAACAATGATTTGAACCGAGGCTGAGTGGCTGCGTCGTTTGCCTCTAGAGCTTCACGGAGGCAGGAACCTTGACTGCCTGCTTTCCTCCACCCCCAACACATACTGAGCTCTCAATGAATATTTTCTGAATACATGAACATTTGGCCTGAAGCGTGACGTCCCCGTCCAGAGGAGGGGCAGTGGCCGTGGGAGACTGCTGGTGCTGAGGTGAGCTACTCGGACTGGCTTCTTCTCAAGCAGCTGGGTGTGGCTTGTTTTCAGGGATGATATCCCTCACACTTGTGAGGGGAACTTCTTCATCTTCTGTCCACTCTTCCCTCACCTACATATGGGTTTCTGGGGGCCAGGGGCTGTTCTGGGAGAAGCAGATCTGCCCATCCATCCAGGTAACTGCATTCCTCTGAAGCGCAGCTGAGCCAATGACTTCGGTAGCACCTTCATGTCCCCAGATCAGTGTCTGGGATCTCATCTGTGGGCCTTATAAGTTGCTTAGCCCAAGAAGTGGGTGGTCTCCATTCCCTCAGGTTGTACTCATTTGATGTCACTTCCCGGGTCACTCAGACAGTAAAGAATCAGCCTGCGATGCGGGAGACCCAGGTTCACCTGAGTTGGGAAGACCTTCTGGAGAAGGAAATGGCAACCCACTCCAGTACTCTTGCCTGGAAAATTCCATGGACAGAGCCTGGCAAGCTATAGCCACGGGGTAGCAAAGAGTCGAACACGACTGAACAACTAACACACACACATATACACGCACATAAAGGGCTCTTCCTGGGGACAAGTCTTCCTTTTTTCTCTCTCTTTTAAAAAAATTTCTGGATTAAAAAATTTTTATTTATTTTTAGTTTTTTGCTGTGCTGGGTCTTCGTTGCTGCACGAGAGCTTTCTGTTTTTGTGTGTGGGCATTGTGGGCGCTTTTCCTGTTGCAAAGCACAGGCTCTAGGCTTGCGGGCTTCAGTAGTTGTCGTGCATGGGCTTAGTTGCCCCCTGGCACGTGAAATCTTCCCAGACCAGGGATCGAACACATGTTGCCTGCATTGGCAGGTGGATTCTTAACCACTGGACCACTGGGGAAGTCCCTCTTCTCTTTTCTTTTGTCAAACTAGAAATCCTCTGAGGTGTGTGTGTGAGTGTAAGTGAAGGAGGAAAGGAACAGGCTGAGCTAACGTCATCTTGAAAAAGAAGGAAACTCCATCTTACATTCCCAGTCAACTCTGGACTATGTGCCTGGTAGCCATGGAGATCACATACCTATGGCCGAACAGACCTCCTGGACTGATAGACACCAGATTCCATACCAAGATTTCCCTTCTCCAGAAAGAATGTAATAATCCCCTATGTAGTCAATCACCTTTGTAATCTTTATGCCACCCATTGGTGTAGGTTACAGTGTATAACCAGCGGACTCTTCTGATTATGAATCATGGCTGTAACCTGATTGTATCTCCCTTTAACATTTTCCAGGCTAGGTCTAAGGAATTTGGGGATGTGAGCTTGAGCACGTACACTTAAGGCATGTAAGGTTTTCACAAAAGTCGGTCGGGGTCCCTGGCTAAAGAGGATACTCTGCCTTGGACTTGCCGGTGTAATAAACTGCACTCCACTATCCACGCTGTCCTTCTGAGTGAGTTTGTTCCCCAGAGTGTTTGACTATAACCTAAGTATGTGTGAGAGAGAGGTTACTGTGGCTGGGCCCAGAAAGCATTTTCATTAGCCTTAAAAACAATTATAAAACATTCTATTTCTATTATAAAACGTTCAGAAACACTGTATTCTCTCACAGTGTTGAGATGTGAGTCCAACAGCAGCTTTAGAAAAGCGTGTTACTTCTGTGCGTATGTCTGGGGGGCTGTGGTGGTGTGTATTTGCAGGCTTGTGTACCTAGTTGGGAGGGAAAAGGCAGAAGGTGCCAAGGTACAGCTGCATGGAAGCTAGGTTTCAAGTAACAAAATACAAAGGTGTCCCTGCGGTTGGGACCATTAAGCTTTGCAGCCTGTTAACACACACAATGGGGGGGTCGTTGTGCCTTGCCTGCTTGGAAGTAACAGACTGAACCCCTACTGGGACACAAAGGCTGCCTTGGGAATCAGGGTGCTCACCTCAGTTGAGGGCGGGCCTCTCAACTAAGAAGGAAGTAAGCAGAATAAAAGAGGCCTTCATTTGTGGGCACCTGACAAGCTGAGTCCTACTTCTGTTACCAGGGAAGTTGGTTTTAGAATCAACATTTGAGATAAGCCCATAAAAACTGAACAAAGAAATTGAGCTACTGTTTCACAATCAAGTTTCTGATAATCATAAAGGATGCCTTGGGACTATCCCATACATCCACCAACAAGGCACATATGTTAATAGTATCAAATTCATTTGGCAGCAAATATCCTTTTTTCTTATCATATATTTTCATAGGTGAACTTGTGAGTTTATATTTTGTCAAATACATCTGATCAGGAAATGTCATTCAAGCTTTTAGCTTATATCAGTGGTTTTAGTTTTTAAGCTATCTTCATCCTTCTATTAATAATTCTAAAGTTTGGTGTGGAGACAAAAAGCCCCTTGGAAAGGTATTATAACAGATATGGTTGACTTCTGCTTGTCCGGTCATCATAGACTTTATAGACTTTGGCACTAGAAAATCACATCAGTGCTTTAAAAATCTTGAACTGTGATGTTAAAGAATAATTATAAAGAGGAATGTATCTGATGTGAGTCCATGGTAACGATTTTTACATGCTCAAAGAAAACTATGGTGATCTTTCTACAGGACTAAACTCTTTCTAGATCATTACTAAGCACAGGGTAGGTCATTAGTTCCTTGCTTAAAAAACACACACACACACACACACAGGAGAAAAAAGGTGCTGATTCTCTCTTGGAGGTGCTGATTCTCTCTCATTTTTGTGGAGGAAAAGGCCAGTAATAGTAATTTTGTGGAGGAAATTTTGTGGAGCATTTTTCTGGAGGAAAAAGCCAGTAAGCAATAGACATAGTACATTATAAGTAAGATATGCACTAAGTTAGGTGGTGAGTTAAGAATTAAAAAAATATTATGGGGACAGAGAAATTAGGAGTGGGATGAGAGATACATGGCAATTTACAATAGGATGGTTAGTTTGGCTTTCCTGAGAGGGTGATATTTGATTAAATATTTACAGGAGGTGGGGGCTTCCCCTGTGGCTCAGCTGGTAAAGAATCTGCCTGCAATGCAGGAAACCTGGGTTTGATCGTGGGTTGGGAAGATCCCCTGGAGAAGGGAGAGGCTACTCACTCCAGTATTTTGGCCTGGAGAATTTCATGGACTGTATAGTTCATGGGGTCGCAAAGAGTCAGACATGACTGAGTGACTTTCACTTTCACTTTACAGGTGGTGAGGGGGTTAGTCGTGTAGATATCTGAGGGATGAACAGTGTGAATGCCCTGTGTGAGCACACTCAGCATGTGTGAGAATAGCCAGGAAGCCTATGAGGCTGGTGTGTAAATGAATGAGTAATAGTACTTGAGGTCAGAGCAGAGGGGAGTTTAGCATCTTTTAGGTCATGGAAGGACTTTGACTCTGACTGGAAAGGGAAGCCATTGCAGGATTTTGAGCTGAAGGATAGCTTGATCAGGCTGACTTAAGGATAAGTCTGACTGTACTCTGGATGATCAAGAGTAGAAGTAAGGAGACCAGTTAGGCTATTGCAGTCATCTAGGTGTCTTGTCCATTGTGGAATAGCAAGTTACCCCCAAACTTGCTATTTAAAACAACAAAGGTATTATTTCATAGTTAGTCAGTCAAGAATTTAGGCATGGCTTATCCGGGTCCTCTGACTCAGGGTGTCTCATAAAGATGTGATCACGATGTCAGCTCAAGGCTTGATTAGTGGAGGATTCACTTCTAAATTCACTCACTCACATGGAAGCTAGTTCCTTGTGGGTTATTGAACTGATCCCTTAATATTGGTCACAGACCATCCTCAGATCCTTGTCATAATGTCCTCTTCCTCGGAGAGCTTACAACAACATAGCAGCTTACTTCAGGAGAGCAAATGAGTAAGGAGGGGAGGCAGGGAGGGAGAGAGAGACTGATTTGGAAGTCAGAGTATTTTAAAACTGGAAACTGGTCATTAATTTCTAATATCACGTTTCCCCAAATATGTGAATAAAGACTCATCAAACAAAAAAACCCAACCCCCCCAAATCACTAATATCCCGTTAGTTCTGTCATATTCTTTCTGTCAGAAATAAGACACTAAGTCCCACACATACTCAAGAGGAAGAGATTGTACAGGGGTGTGAATATCAGGAGCTGGGATCACGTCCAGCCATTCCAAAAGCTGCCTAAAGAGCTTTGCGAGAGATGGTGCTTGAGTAGTAGCAATAGAGGTGATGAGAAGTGGTGTCAAAATACATAGAAAATCTTGGAACTGTAATTCATGATCTATTTTTATTATTGTGTAGATAACTTCAGGCACCCTGTATAATATTAATACCTCTGGGCATTTAACTGAAAGTCTGCTGCTGCTGCTAAGTCGCTTCAGTCGTGTCTGACTGTGCGACCCGATGGACGGCAGCCATTCCCTGTCCCTGGGATTCTCCAGGCAAGAACACTGGAGTGGGTTGTCATTTCCTTCTCCAATGCATGAAAGTGAAAAGTGAAAGTGAAGTCGCTCAGTCGTGTCCGACTGTTCGCGACCCCATGGACTGTACCTACCAGGCTCCTCTGTCCATGGGATTTTCCAGGCAAGAGTACTACTCACCTATAAATAATTAAAACATAAGAGTTTAGCCAAAATTTTCAAAGCTAATACATGATAGACCCTGTTTTAAACCCTGGCAATCTGTATTTATACTGTTAGTCTGAGAAGGATGCTAGGAATAATGAAGTAGATAAACTATTTTGTAAAATGCAATGTGCTATACAGATACAAGTCACGAAAAGGCGCAAGAGTAGTAACTTAGGATTTGAGCAGTGCTGGGCAAAGGATAGAGCCCTTATGTCTTTCCATGTGTGTCTCATTTGTTTCTGTGGAGGTGGAAGCAGAAACTGATTCCTTTTGTAGCATGTTTCTACAGAGTATGGCAGTGTTTAGGAGCGACCTAGGATAAAGCCATATGGATTTTGACCTAGAACTCAGTAACTGAGGCCAGAGAAGTAAGGATGGCTGGGAACAGATGGAGAATTTAATTTAACATGGGGCTAGTTCTGTTTTCAACAAAGAAGGCATGTGACCCTAATGAGGCATAATGGCTTAACAGGACCCTGCAGTGGCATGAGGTCTGGTTCAAAGTAAAATCGACCAGAGTAGGAAGTTCAGGGTAGACCTTTTGAGGCTGGGTCAGGCTGGCTACTGTTTGTTGTGGGACTAGAAGGAGGTGAGTCTGTTGAACTAGTAAAACACTGTGAGGAAAAAACCTTGATAATGTTTGGATAATGGAGCCCCTGACAGCCATCCTAATATTTATATAGAAATTCCAGATTTCTTGTGAGTAGTTTTTGTATGATACTTCTGTTTCCCTTCTTTTATTTCATATTATCTGTATCTTTATATTTTAAAGGAATTTCTTGGTACCATATAGTTTTTATCTAGTGTGACAGTCTCTGCCTTTTATTTAGTGTTTAGATTATGTTTAATGCAAATAACAATATGAATTAGTTTTAAATATATAATTTTGCTTCTTGTTTTTATTTGTACCATCTGTTCTTTCTGCCTCTTTTCTGCCTTCTTTTGGATTGAGTATTTTTCTGAATTTAATTTTATCTTCACTATTGACTTATTAGCTATACATCATATTTTTAGAAGTTACTCTGAATTACATTGAATAATATGCATTTTAACTTACAGCCAACTTTCAAATAATGTTATACAACATATAATTTATGAATCTCATAGCAGTATACTTTTCATTTCTCTCTCCCATTCTTGATGCTTTTGTTGCCCTAAGTTTTATTTCTGTGTATGTCCTTATAATATATTGTTACTATTTTTGCCTTAATCAGTTATCTTTTAAAGAAATTAACAAATGAGAAATAGAGCTTTCTATTTACCAGCATATTTACTATTTCTGGCATTCTTTATTCCTCTGTGAGGATCCAGATGTCCATCTAGTATCATTTTTCTTTTTGCCTGAAGAATATCCTTTTATGTTTCTTATGGTACAGGTTATGCAGTGATTCAGCTTTTACTTTTCTAAAAAAGCTTTTATCTTTCCTTCATTTTAAAAGATATTTTCACAGGACATATTTCTAGGTTAACATTTGTTTCTTCTTTTTTTAGTGTGATTGAAAAAACACACACAAAATTCACTATCTGAACCATTTTAAGTGTATAGTTCAGTAGTGTTAAGTATATTTACATGATTGTAAAATAGATCTCCATAACTTTTTCATCTTACAAATTTGAAACTCTATAACCATTAAAAACAGTTCTTCTTTCCCCTTCCTCCAAGGCTAAACCCCTCCTACTTTGCATTTCTATGATTTTGACTTCTTGAGGTATCTCATCTAAGTAGAATCATATTGTATTTGTTCTCTTCCTCCCCCCCTCACCAACTTTAAACTTTTTATTTTGTATTGGGGTATACAGCCAGTTAACAATGCTGTGGTAGTTTGAGGTGAACAGAAAGGGGACTCAGCCATACATATGTTTGTCCTCTTGTAACTGGATGATTTCACTTAGCATAGCGTCCTCAAAGTTTATCCATGCTGCAGTGTGTGCCAGGATTTCTTTGCTTTTTCAGGCTGCATAGTATTCTATTCTATGTATATATCACACTTGATGCATTTATCTTTTGATGGACATTTGGGTTGATTCCAATTCTTGGCTATTATAACTAATACTATTTTCAGTGTAGGTATGCAAATATCTCTTTGAGGCCCTGCTTTCAATTCTTTTGGATATCTACTCAAAAGTGGGATTGCTGAGTCATATGGTAGTTTTATTTTTTATTTTTTGAGGTACTCTCATACTGTTTTCCATAGCAGTTGTACCATTTTACAATCTCATCATCAGGGTTGGAGCAAGGGTTCCAGCTTCCCCACCTACCCACCAATATTTGTTTCTTTTTTGTGTTGTTTAATAGCATCTGTCTTGACGGCTTTGAGGTGATATCTCATTGTGCTTTGGGTTTGTATCTCTCCGAAAGTTAGTGATTTTGAGTGATTATGAGTATTTTCATATGTTTGTTTGCCATTTGTATATTATATTTGGAAAAAATGTCTTTTCAAGTCCTTTGCTGATTTTTAAATTGAGTTTATTGTTGCTGTTGTTGAAATTGTAGTTCTTATAGCTCAGTTGGTAAAGAATCTGCCTGCAATGTGGGAGTCCTGGGTTTGATCCCTGGAGGAGGGAAAGGCTACCCACTCCAGTATTCTGGCCTAGAGAATTCCATGGACTGTATAGTTCATGGGTTCGCAAAGAGTCAGACACAACTGAGCAACTTTCATGTTTCATATATTCTGGATACCCCTTATCAGATAAATGATTTGTAAATATTTTATCCTGTTTCATAGGTTGCCTTTTTATTCTGTTTGCTGTGTATTTTGATGAACAGAAGTTTTTAAGTTTGATAAAAGCAGACCCATTTGTCCATTTTTTATTTCTGTTTCCTATGAATATTCATTTATTTCAGCACTTTAACGTGCTCTTTCATTGTATTCTAGTTTATATAGTTTCTGATGAGAAGTCTGTGATATTCTTAGCTTTGTTCTTCTGAATTTAATGTGTTTTATTCCTCTGGCTCTTTTAAAATATGTCCTCTTTATTAATGGTTTTAAGCAAGTTGATTGTTTTCCTTTATTGTGATTTTCTTTGTTTTATTCCTTCTTGGATTTTGTTGACTCTCTCAAATTTGTGAATTTGTACTTTTCATCAATTTTGAAATATTTTGAAACATTATTTCTTCAAATATTCTTTTCATTTTTCCTCCTCCTTGTGGAACTTCAATTACAGTTATGCTAAATCTGTTAATATTGTTCCACAGATCACCAAAACTTTAGTTTTTAGTGATTTTTTTCTCTTTATGCTTCATATAGTTTCTACTCCTATCTTCACATTTGCTGATGTTTTCTTCTGCAGCGTCTAATCTGCTGTTGATCCCATTCAGTAAAATTTTTATTTCTGACAATTGATTTTTTTTTGTTTGTTTCTACTGATTTTTTCTTGGTTATAGTTTGTTTTCCTTGCTTCTTTTTCTGTCTAGTAATACTTTTGGATCAGGTTGAGGACCAAGTTTTTCTGTTTGAGTCTTTTCTTTTAATAATTATTTTAAAAAATTTGTTTTTTGGCCATGCTGTGTGGCATGTGGTATCTGAGTTTCCCCACCAGGGATTGAACCTGCATCCCCTGCAGGGCAAGTGTGGAGTCTTAACCACTGGACTGCCAGGAAAGTCCCAGCATCAGTGTTTATTGGAAAAGGCCAGATAGAGGATTATTATGGATTGAATTTTGACCAAAATTTATATACTGGAGTCTTATCCCCCAGGACCTCAACATGTGTCTTTATTTGGAGATAGCATCTTTATAGAGGTAATCAACTAAAAGTGAGGTCATTGAGATGGGTCATTGTCCAATATGACTGCTGTTCTGATGAAACGGAGAAATTTGGACAAAGAGATACATAATAGAGGGAATATGATGTGAAGAGACAAAGAGAAGATGTCCATTTTAAGCCAGAGAGTGAGGCTTCAAACACAGCCTTCTCTCAAAGCCCTCAAAAGGAACTGACCCTACCAACAGCTTGATCTCAGACTTCGAGTCTCAAAAACTGGGAGATAATAAATCTCTATTTTAAGCCACTCATTTTGTGGTACTTTGTCATGGCAGCCCTTGGAAACTAATATGAGCATTTATGCAGAACTACATATTATAGACTGACTTGGTAAGAGGAAGAGGCATATAAGGAGCAGTGGGCCACCATGGAAGCTCGTGTGCACTGTCTGTAAGATAGGTGGGCAGGCAGTGCTCTTTCTTATCCAGCTTATGGATGGAAACAAATGCCACCCAGACTGAGCAGAGCAGGGCAAGGCAGCAGGCCTTGCCTCAGGTTTACTAAGAGCTTACTATTTTTTCCTTATCTGATTGAGAAGGATTTAGAAGGAAAAGTAGAATAAGACTTGAATTTTCTGTGTGAGTTGTGAGGGGATTTGATGGCTTCAAAAGAGATTACTTGGAGTGCATAGATGGTTTGAAAGAAAAACACACAAATACTCTAAACTTTGCCATTGGCATTTAAGAAACTTAATATCTTACTGCAGCAGGGTTACTTTATACTCCACTGCTCTGAAGGATTATAAGATGTATGGAACATGTATAAATCTTATTTTAATTAAATACTTAGGACTTCTAAAGGTCTGCTCTGTTTCTCTTTCTGCTTCTCTCTCTCTCTCTCTGAATTATGTGGGTGACAGTGTAGATTTTTTGATCCCTGACTCATCCTTTACCTACCTACTCTTTTGTTGATAATGAAAAAAATTTTTTTAGGCAGTTGAAATGGGAACTGTCTTAATATACAAAATAAAGAATGAGGTCCAAATGTTACCTCCCAAACAGTTAGACCTTATTAAGAGAGGAAGTAAAAAGCCCCCAGACATTCACTTTAGAGGGGAGTGAGGCATCTGGAGAGGCCCCCGGCCTGTCAGAAATCTGTTAAAATGGATGTCATACCCACTATGCTGGCTGGGGTCGAATTTAAAACTAAGTTGGTTGGGCCTTCTTGATTTCATTACAGCAGTTCCTAGGCTGAGAGGAGTTAAGCCAAAAAGGTTTTCATTAATGTGCCTTCTCCCTGAAGATTTTTTAGACTTGCAGTTTCAAAGAAAGCTAGATACCACCATGAGCCAAACTATTTAGTGAGATGTTTCTCCTCTGGGAGAAAGCCATTTGCTCAGATTCCAGCTTTTCAAATGTCAAATGTTATTCATCCCCACTTTGGCTCTTGTAAGCGTGTGTAGTCCCTTCTTTTCAATTTTTCATCTGACAATGTTTTCTTCTAGTAGCTCAGGGAACTTTTACTTGCCGTTTGAAATCTAACCCTGGTACACAAGAAGGATGACTAATCCTACTTACTGGAATTTCAATGTTTTCATCAAAGCTGCAGTTTCCATTTCCAATTTTATATAATAAGGGCAAAATACCAACTGGCAAACATGCTCTTTTTCTTTGTCGATTGGTATACATCACAATATCTCCTGAGTTGTAATTAAAAGGGAAGTTTCATAATGGTGATTTTAGCAATTGAAAGAAAACTGTATCCAAGTGTATTTAAAGAGAGAATGGCTCATGATCTATGTACACAGTTAAGATATTTGCTCTGAAGCACTTAGAGTCAACCTTGCAGCTGCTTTTTTTTTTTTAATCATCTGTACGGCAGGACATTAGGTTGCTTCTAGGCAATAAGCATGGTATATACGCTGGAGTCATGGCCAATGGAAAGATTTTAGACCAACATACAAATGCTCATGCCATTAAAATGGCTTAGTAAAGCAATCATTGTGATGGCCATTGGAAAGATGAAAGCAGTTAACCAAAACCAAATTTTTATCTTTGTCCACAGGAGTAGTTTATTACTTCCTTCTGTCCTTAGCACTCCAAATATGGATTTCTAGAATGCTGTTGGGAAGAACCCTTATCAGGAAGGTTCAATGGAATTGACTTGAGACTAAGCACTCCAAATATGGATTTCTAGAATGCTGTTGGGAAGAACTCTTATCAGGAAGGTTCAGTGGAATTGACTTGAGACTTACTAGTGTGTGCTAAGTCACTTCAGTCATGTCCAACTCTTTGCAACCCAATGGACTGTAGCCCACCACGCTCCTCTGTCCATGGGATTCTCCAGACAGGAATACTGGAGTGGGTTGCCATGCCTTCCTCCAGGGGATCTTCCTGACCTAGGGTTCAAACCCGTGTCTCTTATGTCTCCTGTATTGGCAGGTTACCACTCATGCCACCTGGGAAGCCCAAGACTAACTAGGCAGCTCTTTTAAGGCAAAATCTGACTAAAGGGAATATAGATATTAACTTCTGATGGACTGAGATTTCCCAATCTTTCTTTTCAACAGAATCACTTGGAGATTAATGAAAGTATAGATCCCCAGATCCCATTCTCAGAGTCTCTGATTCAGTGGGTCAGTGTGTATATACAGTTGTTGTGAGATTATTCAGGGCACAGTTATGATAGGAAACCTTTGCCAGTTGGAGTAACTGTGGCAACAAAGTAATTATTCTGAATTTTTTGATCTCCTATGTAGGGTCTGCTGAATTTGTTATGAAAAGGTAAACCTTTTTGTTCTTTGTTTAATCAATAGATCAGTCCCAACCTCCTTTGTATGGCTTCTTGACTCCTCAGGGGAGTTGCCTGTGTGTCAATTGACAAGCAATCAGCTGGACTCTTCCTTAGAAAACCAATGTCCTGGATGGACCTGGCTGGATATCAGAAACACTGTAGAACTGCTTGAAAATATATTTTGCCCAGACCTTCTAAATCATAATCTTAGGAGGGGTCCAGATCTCTATTCTTATATAGGCTTTAGAGTTGATTTTGAAAAGCAGTTTATTTTGAGAATCTGAGTTATTCCAATGCGGCAGTGTTGATTACTGGTATTGAGTACTAACTGAAGCCAAATCGCCTATTTGTTGTTGTTGTTCAGTCACTCAGTTGCATCTGACTCTTTGAGTGCCCATGGACTGCAGCATTCCAGGCTCCCCTGTCCTTCACTGTCTCCCGGAGTTTGCTTAAACTCATGTCCATCGAGTCAGTGATGCCATCCAACCATCTCATCCTCTGTTGAACCCTTCTCCTCCTACCCTCAATCTTTCCCAGCATCAGGGTCTTTTCCAATGAGTCAGCTCTTCCTATCAGGTGGCCAAGGTATTGGAGCTTCAGCTTCAGTATCAGTCCTTCCAATAAATATTCAGGGTTGATTCACTTTAGGATTCACTGGTTTGAATTACCAATACAGAAATCATATTAGTTTGACTAAGATGATTGAAACTGTTCATTTCACTATTTTATGATTACATTATGCATGTGAGAAATGCTGGGCTGGAAGAAGCACAAGCTGGAATCAAGATTGCCAGGAGAAATATCAATAACCTCAGATATGCAGATGACACCACCCTTATGGCAGAAAGTTAGTTCAGTTCAGTCGCTCAGTTGTGTCCGACTCTTTGCGACCCCATGAATCGCAGCACGCCAGGCCTCCCTGTCCATCACAAACTCCAGGAGTTCACTCAGACTCATGTCCATAGAGTCAGCAGATGGTGATTGCAGCCATGAAATTAAAAGACGCTTACTCCTTGGAAAGAAAGTTATGACCAACCTAGATAGCATATTCAAAAGCAGAGATATTACTTTGCCAATGAAGGTCCTTCTAGTCAAGGCTATTGTTTTTCCAGTGGTCATGTATGGATGTGAGAGTTGGACTGTGAAGAAGGCTGAGCGCCAAAGAATTGATGCTTTTGAACTGTGGTGTTGGAGAAGACTCTTGGGAGTCCCTTGGACTGCAAGGAGATCCAACCAGTCCATTCTGAAGGAGATCAGCCCTGGGATTTCTTTGGAGGGAATGATGCTGAAGCTGAAACTCCAGTACTTTGGCCACCTCATGCGAAGAGTTGACTCATTGGAAAAGACTCTGATGCTGGGAGGGATTGGGGGCAGGAAAAGGGGACGACAGAGGATGAGATGGCTGGATGGCATCACTGATTCGATGGACAGGAGTTTGAGTGAACTCCGGGAGTTGGTGATGGACAGGGAGGCCTGGCGTGCTGCGATTCATGGGGTCTCAAAGAGTCGGACACAACTGAGGGACTGAACTGAACTGAACTTATGCATGTGATCATTAGATATTTGGTAATGGGCCTAAGTCCTCTAGAGAAGAGCAGGAGAGATCTTGAACACTTAAAGCTCTCAGATACAGCTTAAGGTGAATCTTGAAGTATGGATAGGATCTGAATGAGTTATGGAGTGGTGAGCAGGGAATTCTAGGTGAGGGAAATGAATGAGTGAAGTGATTACCATGGGAACTAGAAGGCCAGGCTAGCAGGAAAATGTATTAACAGAGTGCAAACTCTGTAGTGGGAAATAGTGGAATATAAAATTGCAGAGTGGACTGAAGCCTAGGGAGTGGCTTGAACTTGCAAAAAGAATAATTAGGAATCATTACAACATTTTTGTGTGTGCCCAGGAATAAAGTGCTATATTTTATTTTGGTATGGTGTGCACAAGTTCAGGAAGCAAGGCTATGGCAATAATGCAGAATAAGAAGACAGAATTTAGTAGTGGCTAGGAAATAACAGAAGGGCAGATTTGGTAAATAATATGTATATTAAGCATGAGCACAATATGTTTAAAAGTAGCCTAAAAGAACAGTATTTCCTTTGTAGATTATTTCAAAATTTTCTGCTTAAGAAGAGACCATCTTATCAGAAGAAGGTAAACAATAGCTATCTCCACAATTGTGAAATAACTTCTCTGGTCAAATTGGCTGCTTTTAAAAATGATCAGCAAAAACCTTCAGACAACATTAAAAAAACTTTTCTTATGTGCACAGGCAGCACTTTTTCATCTTAATCTCAGTATACAGTCACTCTAGTTTTTTGTTCATGTCGCAAGCAGATAGGCATTCAGATATTTGAGTATTGTGAATAAGCAGGTAAGAGGAATGAGTATACTTAATTGTAAAGCTGTTTGAATAGTTTTTTCTTCTATTTTGCATAATGTTTGCATTTTTTCAATGCTTTATACACACACAGTACTCTTTGACACAGGTTCAACAGACATCCTAGAATTTACCTGGCTTCCTACCATCCTGCGCCTATGTGTCTTTGAAGAGCCATTTCAAAAATTCCCTCTTGGGTGGATCTTTCCTTGGGGGCTTCTTTGCATGGCTCACCTCCAGTCTGATGGTTGCAGTTGCTCTTCATTCCTCTTCTCTCACTTGCAGAGTCCTGATGCCACAGGACTTATTCAGCAGAGGTCTCTGGCTCAAGGCAGCAGGTGGCCTATGTAAGAATCAGAGGACTCTTTCTATGACCAGAAGAATGTAAGATGTCAGAGTCCCAGACTAGCGGGGGTTTGGGGAGGTGACCTCTGAAATCTGTAGGTCTTGGAGCAAGACAGGGAAGCAATAAGAGTCAGAAAGGACTTAGAAAAAAATCTGCTTTGAGATGCAAACATATCAGGACCCAGGTTAACAAAGTAGCTGAAAAGTATGAATGTATTTACTTCACATGAATGAACTTCTGGTTCAGTTCCAGAGACATTCATGCACTGGCATTGGGGTCATGGCATTGAATAAAGCTGGCCATTGAAAAAAGCTGGCCTTTGCTCTTATAGATCCTTCCTTCAAAATGAGCTCGATTTATGGGGGAAAAAAGGATTTTAGAATGTATACCAATATATTATATTTGTTCACCGTATAGCAGTGACATGTGAATAACTTGAGTCTTGCTAGAAGCAAAGCCTTCAGATTTTATTAGATCCAATAGTGAGTGTTTCTTCATGTTATTAAGAATGAAAATGAAACTGAATTATGGACATATTTGAACATCACGGATATTTGGTGCTAGTTGCTTAAAATGGAAACAAAGAACTATGGGATGAGGTTTTCTTATAACCCAGGGGCATTTTCTCAGAAGACTTGTCCAATATGTCTTATTTTTTTTCCCCTTCTTTTTGGAAATCCCAAGATTGCAATGGTTTTAAGTTTAGGAATTTCTCAGTTTTAATTCATCTCCAGTCACATGTTAAAGAATGATCCCAATTATTACAGTGAACAAAACAGGAAAGAGAATTTGTCTAATAGTTTCAAATACATGGTGCCAATTTGAATTTTGCTTAATGATGAAAACTCCTATCTAGTTATGTGACTCTTTTGACTGAGAGTTGAAGATTGGACTTTGAGCTAATGCTTAGATTAATTTCATCTGTTAATCTGCCTTGTGCTCGGTGGCAAAGTCGTGTCCGACTCTCTATGACCCCATGGACTGTAGCCCACCAGGCTCAGACTCTGTCCATGGGATTTCCCAGGCAAGAATACTGAAGTGGGTTGCCATTTCCTTCTCCAGTTAATCTGCCTTAGTGAGTACAATTAAGTCAAATTATAAGTTGTGTATGTTAGAATACACTTTTGGATTCATCTGTGGGCTCCTACAATTCGTCCTTCATTCCAGTGTCTGCTCCGCCATGGGAGAAAATGATAGGAGACCCCACCCCAACAGTGCCCTCTGTTGTAGCTTAGGATACGTATACAGGGAAACATTAGTATTCGTCTTAGTTTAAGCATCATCTTAATTGAGCAAAACTGGCTGGAAAGGCCAGTGGCTTGCTGGAAGATTAATTTTCATGGTCTTTCCACTCTCTGCCTTGGTCACATCCTCAATTGAAATTCAAGCCTGAGATTAAGAAGAGGATGCTCTTAAATCAACCCTTGAAGATGTCGTACCTAAACTTACAACAGTTGTTCTTTAAATATGAAGAATAATCAAGCTCAGCAAATAAAGACTTTTATATTTCTGAAAGAAAATGATAATTTTTCAGCATCAAGAAACTCTCTGAAGTATCAGCATTTCCAAGAAGAATGTCATGTCTTTCTTCCTTTGCTTTCTACATGGATGTTTCAGATCAGTTCAGTCGCTCAGTTGTGTCTGACTCTTTGCGACCCCATGGACTACAGCATGGAGGCCTCCCTGTCGATCACCAACTCCTGGAGTTTACTCAAACTCATGTCCATTGAGTCAGTGATGTCATCTAACCGTCTTATCCTCGGTCATTCCCTTCTCCTCCTGCCTTCAATCTTTCCCAGCATCAGGGTCTTTTCCAATGGGTCAGCTCTTTGCATCAGGTGGTCAAAGTATTGGACTTTCAGCTTCAACATCAGTCCTTCCAATGAACATTCAGGACTGATGTCCTTGATTGACTAGTTGGATCTCCTTGCAGTCCAAGGGACTCTCAAGAGTCTTATCCAGCACCACAGTTCAAAAGCAGATGTTTAGAAGCTGGATAAGACTGTTAGAATGTTAATTCATCTTTTGGGTTCAGTTTCATAGCTCAACATCTGGTATTTATTATGGGCTCACCTGTGGTTTATTTCATTTTATTTTTTAACACTATGGCTCACATTTTGAAAGATCATTTAAGACACTGACTTTTGACACTGTTAAGTTCTCTTCTCCCTGGGCAGTGCTGTTAATATCAGATATTTGGCCTTTTTTTCTTTCAGTGCCAGAAACTCCCAGCAGATGTCATTGTAAGGCAGATTTGTTTGGTAGTCTTTTCTAGAATAGCAAATAGAATTGTCGCCTGTCCTCTGTCCTAGGGCTGTGTGTATTGGGTACTGGATTTAATTCATGTAGTCTCACCAGGGTGGGGATTGTTATAAAGATGTAAAGAGACTCCTGGGATTCTTGCTGCCTTTATGTGATTTGGGAAAATTGTTTTCCTTCAGTGTAAATTAGAGAACAAAGAACAGCAGCCTTGCACTCAAATGTCTCCTGGGCTGTCGAGTTTAACACAAGGTACTGCTGTGCTCTCATGGTGCAGCAGGGCAACAGGGGAGGACAAAGTTGTGGAGACACAGTGAGGGAGCTGGGACTTAAAATGAAGCAGGCTCAATGACTTTGGGGACTCTATGTCCTTAGTACCAAAGGGAAAATACAAAAATGGGCATAAAAACTTATGTCCTTACCTTGCCCCAGGCTTCCCTGATGGCTCAGATGATAAAGAATGCATCTGCCATGCAAGAGACCTGGGTTCAATCCCTGGATCAGGAAGATCCCCTGGAGAAGGGAAGGGCTACCCACTCTACTATTCTTACTTGGAGAATTCCATGGACAGAGGAGCCCGGTGGGCTACAGTCCATGGGGTTGCAAAGAGTCAGACACAACTGAACGACTAACATTTTACCATGTCCAGTAGATCACAATGACTGATACTTATGTTAAAAAAAAAATAGTTATATTGGAACCACCCAACATTTCATGGCTTTCAAATTCAGTTAGAAAATATAGTTTCTCCCACAGAAGGCCAGGGTACATTGACTTATTTGCTGTCAATGTAAATGAAAGGCAAATCTAAATTCTGATTAGGTTCCACCTAGACAGGTTTTCCAGGTTTATTAAGGCATAACTGACAAAACTGAATATATTTAAGGTATTCCACTTGAAGATTTGATAAACATATACATTGTGAAATGATTACACAGCTAATTAATGTATTCATCACTGTACTTTTTTTTTTGTTTATGGTGAGAATGCTTAATTTACTCCTCTCAGCAAATTCAAGTATACAGTAGAGTATTATTAACTGTAATCACCATGCTATACATTGTACCTCCAGAACTTATTCAGCTTCTAACCAGGAGTTTGTAACCTTTGATCGACATCTCCCCATTCTTCCCACCCACTAGTCCCTGGCAATCATCATTCTACACTCTTGTTTCTGTGAGTATTACTTTTTTGATTTTTAGATTCCACATGTAAGTGATACTATACAGTATTTGTCTTTCTCTGGTTTATCTCATTTAGCATAATGCCCTCTGGGTTCATCCATGTTGCTGAAAATGGTAGCATTTCCTTATTTTTCTATGGCTGAATAATATTCCATTTATGTGTATGTGTATATATACACACAGACACAGCAAACGTTCTTTATCCATTCATTTGTTGATGGTCACTTACATTGCTTCCATGTCTTGCCTATTATAAATAATACTGCAATAAACATTTCATTTCCTTTGGATATATACACACACGAAGGAGTGGATTGCTGTATCAGATGGTAGTTCTAATTTTTTGAGAAACTTCCCTACTATTTTCCATAGCGGCTGTACCACTTTACATTTCCACCAGCAGTGTACAAGGATTTCCTTTTCTCCACATCCTGGTCAGCATTTATCTCTTGTCTTTTGGGTAACAGCCATCACAGAAAGTGTGGGGTAGATCTCATTGTGGTTTTAATTTGTGTTTCCCTGATTAGTGATGTTCACTACTCTTTCATATACCTGTCAGCCATTTGTGTGTGTTTGGGGGAAATGTCTGCAGATCTTTGCCCATATTATAATCAGATTATTGGGTTTTTGTTTTTGTTTTTGGTATCAAGTTATATAAGTTCCTTATATATTTTGAACATTAACCTCTTATCAGATAAATGGTTTGCAAATACATATTTGCATTTTGTTGGTTGCTTGTTCTAAGAATTTATCTGTTTTTTCAGGTTGTTCAGTGTATTGGCCATAATTGTTTGTGGTTGTCTCTTCTTCTATTTTGTGTTTCTGTGTTATCAGTTCTAACATCTCATTCTTTGTTTCTTATTTGAGTTTTCTCTTTTTCCTTTAGCCTGGCTAATAATTTGTCAATTTTGTTTATCTTTTCACAAAGCAATTCTCAGTTTCATTGATCTTTTATGTTGATTTTCTGGTCTCTATTTCATTTATTTCTGCTCTGATCTTTGTTGTTTCCTTCCTTTTATCAACTTTGAGCTTGCAAGTGAAAGTTGCTCAGATGTGTCTGACTCTTTGCGACCCCATGGACTGCAGTCCATGGAATTGTTCAGGCCAGAATATTGGAATGGGTAGCTTTTCCTTTCTCCAGGGGATCTTTCCAACCCAGGGATCGAACCCAGGTTTCCTGCATTGCAGGAGGATTCTTTACCAGCTGAGCCACAAGGGTAGCCCAAGAATACTGGAGTGGGTAGGCTATCCCTTCTCCAGTGGATCTTCCTGACCCATGAATGAAACCGGGGTCTCCTGCATTGCAGGTGGATTCTTTACCAATTGAGCTATCAGGGAAGCCCATAGGTTGTTCTGTTTCTAGTTCCTTAAGGTGTAAAGTTAGATGATTGATTTGAATATTTATTATCTTTCTTTTTTCGTAAGTGTTTCTTGCTATAACCTTCTCTCTTGGAAATGCTTTTGTTGAATTCTGTAAGCTTTGATATGTTGTATTTCCATTTTCATTGTTTCAATATATTTTTGATTTCTCTTTTGATTTATTCATTGATTCATTGGTTGTTTAGAAATGTGTTTAAGTTTCAAATATATGTGAATTTTCCAGTTTTATTGCTGTTATTGATTTCTAGTATCATACCATTATGGTATGGTAAAAAGAAGATACTTGATATGATTTCAGTCTTTACTTTGTTAAGACTTGTTTCATGACCTAATGTATGATCTATCATGCAGAATGTTCCATGAATGCTTGAGAAGAATATATCTAGTCATCTGACTTGAGGTTGCCAAACTGATTAATGGAGAGTTTCCTGTACTAGGGCAGAGGGGCCCATTTTTTAGACTATATATTATTGTACTTAATGTAGTCTGGCTTCTCAAATCATTGCCAGTATTAAAAATAGGTATATGCTGTGCATAATTCTACCCTATATCTTAGCAAAATTATGACATTAATTATAATATTGATGACAAAAGAATCTTTTTTATTTTAGTTTGCTTCCATTGCATTTAATTCCAGAGCTGTTCACATTTAGAGCAATCCTAGGGTGGGAACAAATAATATTTCCAATGGATAAACTCCTTCTGGTGTGATAAAAGTGGAGATGGCAGTGGAATTGGAGAAAAGATGGAAGGAGGAAGAGAAGGGAAGCAAAGCAGGCAGCTTACTTTGAAGGTGAAAAAGCACTTCTTGGACTGCAGTTTATTGTATTTTGGTTTCTTTTGGTCTCTCCTGGGAAGACATTTGCTTACTTGCACAACTAGTTAAATTAAATAGAACAATAAATACTTATTATTTAAAGTTAGATCTATACAAACCCTTCCTAGGCATTTTAGTTAAAACTTTTTTTCCCCTCAAGCATTTGATCTTATAAAGGAAAATGGCATAATCAGCTTGCGAATAATAGTTTGAAGAAGTATTTATCAGAGTAAGCATATCCTGTGGTAAACAGAGCAAGTGGAAAACCAAATTCCAATCGCCATTCATTCTCCATCAGAGAAATTTAATTACAGTGGGTATATGTAATTCCTGTTTTAAAGAAGGCAACATTTTTTGAAAGGATAAGAATAATTACTCCCATGTAACTTAAAGACTTTTTCCATCGCTGAATTTAAGTATCTGGGGAGAATTCCCTGAGGAACCTTAGGCGCATCTGAAAATGGGATTGATCTTTGAGCTTTACGGCCTCATGCCAGGATTCTGACTGCTGCCTTTTTCTGTCAGTGGGATATTGTTTTGGGGTAAGATCTTACATAACCTTGGCAGAGAGCCCCTCATTTTCTGCTTCTGGGTGAATTGCTGAAGCTGAATTGTTGGTGTTCCGGACTTCATTCCAACCTCAAAACATAATGATCCCAGACAGCCCGGAGTGGGGAAAAAGTGTGCTAGCTTCTAACAACGTTATTTTGTGAGTCAGGCAGCTTGAGGTCCTGGAAAGGGTGCTGAGCTAGGTGTTAGGAGGTTTTGGTTGTTGTCCTAGTTCTGCTCCGATTGGGTGATTTTTGGCTCCAGCACTTCAATATGAGGCTTCTTTCTTCAAGGCTTAAGAATGTGGTCAGAATTTTACAATTCCTTAGAGAAAAATTAAACCTTAATTGCATTTTTCTTTCTCAGGAATTCTTTGCAGCTTGTTTTTTTGGGGGGTGGGGGGGTCACACTGACATCTGAAATCCAATTTATGCGTTATATTTTAGATACTCTGATTCTAATACATATACCGTAATCCACTTTGTTGATGAAGAAAATGGGGCAAAGACAGCCTAAATTTCTAGATCACAATTTTTCTCACTTGAGGTGATAACAGAGACCTAAGTAGTTTAAGTTATGTTTCTGTTATTTTTTTAATCTCTTCCTAAGAGATTCCCTATTCAGATAGGATACAGTTTTTGCCATGTGATTTTAATGTGGTTGAAAAGATAGTCCTCTGATAAAGAAGTAGGGGCTTCAGACACAAGGATGTGGCTTCCCAGGCTGCTCTGTCTCCCAAGGAAGCCTTATGTAGATTTTTTGATTTAACTTAAAATACTGTTGTTTGAAGAAAAGAACAAGCAGTAAGTTCTTAGGGCAAAATGTAGTGAAGGTCTATGAATCCACATTTTTTTTTTTTACCTTCATGGTTATAGGTACTCAGTTACCATCTCCTCAAATACAACTTGTCTTCCATTAAGCTAAAACGGATGAAGGGTTCTCCTCCAGTTGCAAACACAGTAGCCACGATAACCTCCAGCGCACATGCGCACTTGCGGGTACTAGCTCACAGGATCCCATGAGGCGGGGCTGATTATTATCCAGTTTACAGATGAGGGAACTGAAGCTTGGCGAGATTAACTACTTTACTCAAAATCTTCTAAAACCACGAATCTTTCAGCTGTATTTTGCCACTATTCGGAATTCTATTTCTCTTGCCTACTCTTTCCCGTTCTCTTTCGTTGTTGTTGAGCATTCATCATTGACTGGCTCCAGCTTGGAAGCAAGATCAGGTACTTTAATTTCCTGGTTTTCATGGAACTTGATGCAGATGAAGACAGCTTAGAAACAGTATATCCCACATAATTCTTCAAAAGAGATAATTCATTATGACCCAGTGTGTGAATTTAAGTATCAGGAGAGTCATTTTGTCATATGGACTAGATTTTGGTAGTGTTTACCCTACTCTAAGGAAAGTCTTAATTGAAAAACTCTGTATTTACTCAGAAAATAGATGAAGTGGTTATTATTTACTTTACAAAAACATTTTTTGCTTACAAAGATTAATAACAAGGCCTTTTAAATGTGATTTTTCTCCAACACATTAGGTACTACGTGAATGTGTTTAGAATCTCTGAGTTATGGTGGAAAAAGAAGATTGTTTTTTGTGTGTGTTTAAAAAAAGGGTTGGTGGATGTTAATAGTGTGGGAGGTGTATATGTGAGAACTGGGGATAAACAGGAACTCTCTCTTGTTTCCACTCAGTTTTGCTGTGAACCAAAACTACTCTTAAAAAATAAAGTTTACTAATAAAAAACAAAGGGATAAGTTAGAATTACAGCTCTGTGACTTACTATTTGTGTAATATTGAATAAGTCGTCTGAATCTTAGGTTTTTAGTCTATAAAATGAAAATAATAATAAACCCCATACAAATGTTGAGAAGTTTCGCCAAACATAACTATTATCTCTATCTACTGGCTCTTTTTGAGTACTAAAGAGAGGAAAATTCTGGTTCCTTCCCTCCTCAATTCCCTTAGGTTGCATGTGAGGGACATGGTAATTTTAGGCAGAATAGGACTAAATCCAAATATTCTACCTTCTCTTCTGATGCATTCTGTCACCATCCCACACACTTACCAGAAGCCCAGCTTGACATGCAGTGAGAGATGCCCACCTGTGCAGGTTGTAGCCTGTGTGATCCACAACATGGAGGACGCTCACCAAGTTGGTTGGCAGAAGAACCTATTTGGTGGGTTTTATTTGTTAAGGTCATCCTTGGTAAGCTGTACTGGACATATGTTCCAGGCCCTGTTCAGTTGCCCTGTAATCATTTTCAACAGCTTAAAGCTGTAAGGAGGTCGCAGAAGCAGTGTGATAAGGAACAGGAGAGGCCTCTTCATCAGAACGCCTAACTGTGCTCTTGAGTCCAGAGGCAGACTTGAAGCCTAGTGGTTTTGACAGGTGAAAAGCTGTGTGCTTTAGTCACGGATGAGCCACTCCTAGGAAAGGATAACTCACTCTATCTCCTAGATGGTTTAATTGCTTAGCTGCCAGATAGTTTCCTCTAGACCCTTCTAATTTTATTCTTTTGATTCTCCAACTCACAAGAACACCTATTCTACAAAGCAGAGGTTTTAAACCTAGGCATCAAGAACTGCTTTGAGAAGCTGATGAAAACCATAGACCCACTCCTCAGAAGATGCACACACACCCCAACATTTATAGAACCAAGACAGCCAAGAAGGGTCAGCAAGAACTGTCTCAACAAACAAAACACACCAACCTTGACAGAATGTTTGAATTGAATTTGAGAGAGTGAAACTCTGCTGTAAAATAACTCAGACATTAGAAACACACAAAGAAAACAAATACTGGAAAATAAAACAAGGTAAAATGCTGCTGCTTCCTCTTTAAAAAATGAGTCCCTAAAATGAGTCAACTTCAAAAAAATATTGAACCTAAAAGGTTATTTCTTACTGTGAATGAATGAAATGAGGTTTGGGCTGCCCATAGATATGGCGGCCAAGAGCCAAGAATGATCAGTAAGAACTATCTCAGCAACAGACAAAAGAGAACGACAACAAAACTACCTAATTCTAATGAAACAAAGGCATTTAAAGTATTTAGTTAAATAATAATTCTTAAGTATATTCTTCCTTTCCTTACATCACAAGCATATTATCTAGGCTTTAAGAAACATGTCCAGAATAAACAATTACACATTGTAGCAAAAAGAATGCTTCAGGGAGAAAGTCTCCAGATGGGAAAAATGGGAACAAAAGACTATCTGGTAAGGAACATCTCGGGCAGTCCCGTGGTTGGGACCCTGAGCTTTCAGTGCATGGGGCACGGGTTCAATCCTTGGCTGGGGAACTAAGATCCCGCAGGCCACATGGCACAGCCAAAAAAATAAAATAGAAACATCTAAAAAAATACAAAAAGACTATCTGATACATTAGACCATGTGGAGGATTGTTTTGAGAGGGTGTTTGAAAGTGAAGGAAGAATTAGCTATAGTGATGTAGAGAACTAAACTGAATAAATAATAAAAATTGAAAATGGTACTTTCTGGAAAATTAAAAGTTGTGCATGAACGAATTATAGCTCACCACTTGGTTTAGCCGCAGGCAGTTAATGTAGCCATACTAATTTAAACATAACTGGGGGAGGAGGAGCCAAGATGGCGGAGGAGTAGGACGGGGAGAACACTTTCTCCCCCACAAATTCATCAAAAGAGCATTTAAACGTCGAGTAAATTCCATAAAACAACTTCTGAATGCCGGCAGAGGACATCAGGCACCCAGAAAAGCAGCCCAACTCTTCAAAAGGAGGTAGGAAAAAATATAAAAGACAAAAAAAGAGACAAAAGAGGGAGGGACGGAGTTCCGTCCTGGGAAGGGAGTCTTAAAAAGAGAGAAGTTTCCAAACACCAGGAAACCCTCTCACTGCCAAATCTGTGCCGAGCTTTGGAAGCACAGAGGGCAACATAAAAGGGAGGGGAAAAAAAATAAACAATTAAAAATCGCGGATTGTGAGCCCTACGGTAACTCCCCCAGCGGAGAAGCAGCGCAGACGCCTGCACACGGCATTAGCAAGCGGGGGCTGGGCAGGGAAGTGCGGCGCGGGCTGTGTCCCTTAGAGTAAGAATCGGGCCGAATGTCCTGAGCGCTATCTGAGCGAAATAATTTGGGCTAGCAAACCAGACTGTGGGATATCTACCACGCGAAAAGCCAGCCCTAACCTAAGACACCGCCAGGCCCGCGCACAGAACAAAGGACTGAACAGAGATAGCCGGCTGCAGACCTTCCCCCTCCGGTGACAGGCAGCCAGAGCCAGAAGGGGGCAATCGCAGCCCCAGAGAGACACTATCTATAAAACTGTAAGCAGGCTTCTTTGCTAACTAAAACTTCTTGGGGGTCTGGACGGTCAACATCTGCCTGAGAAGGTGCGCTGGTTTTACACCCAGATAACCGAGTGGCGGGGAGGCGATAAGTCGCAGCATTGGCGCCCGCCAAACACCTCATCACCTGAGCTGCTCGGATCTGGGAAGAACACAAAACGCAGGCCCAACCGAGTCTGCGCCTCTGAGGACTACCCGAGTGCCTGAACCTGAGCGGCTTGGACCTGGGAGCTCAGCCCAGGGCCGGCCTCTGATTGTTCCCGGCGGAACAACCTAGAGCCCAAGAAGTGTGGGCAGGGAGGCTACACGCGCCGTGAGCGGGGGCAGACCCAGTGTGGCTGAGGCACTGCGAGCGCACGCCAGTGTTATCTGTTTGCAGCATCCCTCCCTCCCCACAGCGCGGCTGAACAAGTGAGCCTAAATTAAAAAAAAAAAAAAAAATAGTGTCCTCAACCATCCCCTTTGTGTCAGGGCGGGAACCAGACACTGAAGAGACCAGCAAACAGAAGAAGCTATAACAGAGGGAAACGCCTTGGAAGCTACAGGCCATAGATTAAAACCCTGTGGTTACTACGGATTACATAGGAAGGGGCCTATAGATCTTGAGAAATATAAGTCGGACTAAGGAACTGCCAAAAATGAACTGAACCCACAATACTCACACCAAAACCAGAGAAAGACCTAGATGTATTTTTACTATTTTTACGATCAATCTTTCTTTCCTTTTTTTTAAAAAAATTTTTTTAAGTCCTCTATTGTCCTTTAATTTTCACTTTTATAACTATTACTTTGCAAAAAAAAAAAAAAAGACCCTATTTTTTTTTTCTTCAGCAAACTTCATATATATATTTTATAATTTTTTGACCGTGGTTTTTTTTTTTTTTTTCTTTTTTCTTTTTCTTCTTTTCTTTAACATTGTATTTTTGAAATTCCAAATTCTACTCTAGATTTTTAATTTTAGCCTTTTGATATATGTTATCAATTTTGTACCTATAGTTTTTTCATAATTTCTGTGACTTTTTTTTCCCTCTGTTTCTTTCTTTCTTCTTTTATATAACATCGTATATCTGCAATTCCAAACTCTACTCAAGATTTTTAATTTATGCTTTTTGGTATTTGATATCAATTTTGTACCTGTATTTTCTTTATAATTTTTGCGACATTGTTTTTGTTGGTTTGTTTATTTTCTCTCTTTATTTTTCTTCTTCTTCTTCCTTTTTTTTTTTTTTAACGTTGTATTTTTGAAATTCCAAACTCTACTCTAGATTTTTAATTTTTGCTGTTTGGTATTAGTTATCAATTTTGTACCTGTAGTTTCTTTATTACTTTCACGACCTTGTTTGTTTTTCTTTATTCGTTTTTTTCTCTCTTTCTTTTCCTTCTTCTTTTCATTAACATCGCATTTTTGAAATTCCAAACTCTACTCTAGATTTCTAATTTTTGTTTTTATGTATTTGTTACCAATTTTGTACCTTTAAGAACCCAATCTTCAGGACCCATTTTTCACTAGTGTACGAGATGACTGGCTTGACTGCTCTCTCTCCCTTTGGACTCTCCATTTTCTCCACCAGGTCACCTGTATCTCCTCCCTAACCCCTCTCTACTCTACCCAACTCTGTGAATTTCTGTGTGTTCCAGACGGTGGAGAACACTTAAGGAACTGATTACTGGCTGGATCTGTCTCCCTCCTTGTCATTTCCCCCTTTTATCCTTCTGGCCACCTCTGTCTCCTGCCTCCTTCTTCTCTTCCCTGTATAACTCCGTGAACATCTCTGAGCGGTCCAGTTGTGGAGTGCACATAAGGAAGTGACTACTGGCTAGCCCACTCTCTCCTCTATTGATTCCACCTCATCTCATTTGGGTCACCTCTAACTCCCTCCTCCCTCTTCTCTTCTCCATGTAACGCTGTGAACCTCTCTGAGTGACCCTCACAGTAGAGAAACTTTTCATCTTTAACGTAGATGTTTTATCAGTGGTGCTGTACAGAAGGAGAAGTTTTGAAACTACTGTAAAATTAAGACCGATAACTGGAAGTAGGAGGCTTAAGTCCAAACCCTGACTCCAGGGAACTCCTGACTCCAAGGAACATTAATTGACAGGAGCTCATCAAACGCCTCCATACCGACACTGAAACCAAGCACCACACAAGGGCCAACAAGTTCCAGGGCAAGACATACCAAGCAAATTCTCCAGCAACAAAGGAACACAGCCCTGAGCTTCAAGATACAGGCTGCCCAAAGTCACCCCAAAACCATAGACATCTCATAACTCATTACTGGACATTTCATTACACTCCAGAGAGAAGAAATACAGCTCCATCCACCAGAACATCGACACAAGCTTCCCTAACCAGGAAACCTTGACAAGCCACCTGTACAAACCCACACACAGCAAGGAAACGCCACAATAAAGAGAACTCCACAAACTGCCAGAATACAGAAAGGACACCCCAAACTCAGCAATTTAAACAAGATGAAGAGACAGAGGAATAGCCAGCAGATAAAGGAACAGGATAAATGCCCACCAAACCAAACAAAAGAGGAAGAGATAGGGAATCTACCTGATAAAGAATTCCGAATAATGATAGTGAAATTGATCCAAAATCTTGAAATTAAAATGGAATCACAGGTAAATAGCCTGGAGGCAAGGATTGAGAAGATGCAAGAAAGGTTTAACAAGGACTTAGAAGAAATAAAAAAGAGTCAATATATAATGAATAATGCAATAAGTGAAATTAAAAACACTCTGGAGGCAACAAATAGTAGAATAACAGAGGCAGAAGATAGGATTAGTGAATTAGAAGATAGAATGGTAGAAATAAATGAATCAGAGAGGATAAAAGAAAAACGAATTAAAAGAAATGAGGACAATCTCAGAGACCTCCAGGACAATATTAAACGCTACAACATTCGAATCATAGGGATCCCAGAAGAAGAAGACAAAAAGAAAGACCATGAGAAAATACTTGAGGAGATAATAGTTGAAAACTTCCCTAAAATGGGGAAGGAAATAATCACCCAAGTCCAAGAAACCCAGAGAGTCCCAAACAGGATAAACCCAAGGCGAAACACCCCAAGACACATAGTAATCAAATTAACAAAGATCAAACACAAAGAACAAATATTAAAAGCAGCAAGGGAAAAACAACAAATAACACACAAGGGAATTCCCATAAGGATAACAGCTGATCTTTCAAGAGAAACTCTTCAAGCCAGGAGGGAATGGCAAGACATACTTAAAATGATGAAAGAAAATAACCTACAGCCCAGATTATTGTACCCAGCAAGGATCTCATTCAAGTATGAAGGAGAAATCAAAAGCTTTTCAGACAAGCAAAAGCTGAGAGAATTCTGCACCACCAAACCAGCTCTCCAACAAATACTAAAGGATATTCTCTAGACAGGAAACACAAAAATGGTGTATAAATTCGAACCCAAAACAATAAAGTAAATGGCAACGGGGTCATACTTATCAGTAATTACCTTAAACGTAAATGGGTTGAATGCCCCAACCAAAAGACAAAGACTGGCTGAATGGATACAAAAACAAGACCCCTGCATATGTTGTCTACAAGAGACCCACCTCAAAACAGGGGACACATACAGACTGAAAGTGAAGGGCTGGAAAAAGATTTTCCATGCGAATAGGGACCAAAAGAAAGCAGGAGTAGCAATACTCATATCAGATAAAATAGACTTTAAAACAAAGACTGTGAAAAGAGACAAAGATGGTCACTACATAATGATCAAAGGATCAATCCAAGAAGAAGATATAACAATTATAAATATATATGCACCCAACACGGGAGCACCGCAGTATGTAAGACAAATGCTAACAAGTATGAAAGAAGAAATTAACAATAACACAATAATAGTGGGAGACTTTAATACCCCACTCACACCTATGGATAGATCAACTAAACAGAAAATTAACAAGGAAACACAAACTTTAAATGATACAATAGACCAGTTAGACCTAATTGATATCTATAGGACATTTCATCCCAAAACAATGAATTTCACCTTCTTCTCAAGCGCACATGGAACCTTCTCCAGGATAGATCACATCCTGGGCCATAAAGCTAGCCTTGGTAAATTCAAAAAAATAGAAATCATTCCAAGCATCTTTTCTGACCACAATGCAGTAAGATTAGATCTCAATTACAGGAGAAAAACTATTAAAAAATCCAACATATGGAGGCTGAACAACACGCTGCTGAATAACCAACAAATCACAGAAGAAATCAAAAAAGAAATCAAAATTTGCATAGAAACGGATGAAAATGAAAACACAACAACCCAAAACCTGTGGGACACGGTAAAAGCAGTCCTAAGGGGAAAGTTCATAGCAATACAGGCACACCTCAAGAAACAAGAAAAAAGTCAAATAAGTAACCTAACTCTACACCTAAAGCAACTAGAAAAGGAAGAAATGAAGAACCCCAGGGTTAGTAGAAGGAAAGAAATCTTAAAAATTAGAGCAGAAATAAATACAAAAGAAACAAAAGAGACCATAGCAAAAATCAACAAAACCAAAAGCTGGTTCTTTGAAAGGATAAATAAAATTGACAAACCATTAGCCAGACTCATCAAGAAACAAAGGGAGAAAAATCAAATCAATAAAATTAGAAATGAAAATGGAGAGATCACAACAGACAACACAGAAATACAAAGGATCATAAGAGACTACTATCAACAATTATATGCCAATAAAATGGACAACGAGGAAGAAATGGACAAATTCTTAGAAAAGTACAACTTTCCAAAACTCGATCAGGAAGAAATAGAAAATCTTAACAGACCCATCACAAGCACGGAAATTGAAACTGTAATCAAAAATCTTCCAGCCAACAAAAGCCCAGGTCCAGACGGCTTCACAGCTGAATTCTACGAAAAATTTAGAGAAGAGCTAACACCTATCCTGCTCAAACTCTTCCAGAAAATTGCAGAGGAAGGTAAAGTTCCAAACTCATTCTATGAGGCCACCATCAGCCTAATACCAAAACCTGCCAAAGATCCCACAAAAAAAGAAAACTACAGGCCAATATCACTGATGAACATAGATGCAAAAATCCTTAACAAAATTCTAGCAATCAGAATCCAACAACACATTAAAAAGATCATACACCATGACCAAGTGGGCTTTATCCCAGGGATGCAAGGATTCTTCAATATCCGCAAATCAATCAATGTAATACACCCCATTAACAAATTGAAAAATAAAAACCATATGATTATCTCAATAGATGCAGAGAAAGCCTTTGACAAAATTCAACATCCATTTATGATCAAAACTCTCCAGAAAGCAGGAATAGAAGGAACATACCTCAACATAATCAAAGCTATATATGACAAACCCACAGCAAACATTATCCTCAATGGTGAAAAACTGAAAGCATTTCCTCTAAAGTCAGGAACAAGACAAGGGTGCCCACTTTCACCATTACTATTCAACATAGTTTTGGAAGTTTTGGCCACAGCAATCAGAACAGAAAAAGAAATAAAAGGAATCCAAATTGGAAAAGAAGAAGTAAAGCTCTCACTGTTTGCAGATGACATGATCCTCTACATAGAAAACCCTAAAGACTCCACCAGAAAATTACTAGAACTAATCAATGACTATAGTAAAGTTGCAGGGTATAAAATCAACACACAGAAATCCCTTGCATTCCTATACACTAATAATGAGAAAACAGAAAGAGAAATTAAGGAAACAATTCCATTCACCATTGCAACGGAAAGAATAAAATACTTAGGAATATATCTACCTAAAGAATCTAAAGACCTATATATAGAAAACTATAAAACACTGGTGAAAGAAATCAAAGAGGACACTAACAGATGGAGAAATATACCATGTTCATGGATTGGAAGAATCAATATAGTGAAAATGAGTATACTACCCAAAGCAATCTATAGATTCAGTGCAATCCCTATCAAGCTACCAACAGCATTCTTCACAGAGCTAGAACAAATAATTTCACAATTTGTATGGAAAAACAAAAAACCTCGAATAGCCAAAGTGATCTTGAGAAAGAAGAATGGAACTGGAGGAATCAACCTACCTGACTTCAGGCTCTACTACAAAGCCACAGTTATCAAGACAGTATGGTACTGGCACAAAGACAGAAATATAGATCAATGGAACAAAATAGAAAGCCCAGAGATAAATCCACGCACATATGGACACCTTATCTTCGACAAAGGAGGCAAGAATATACAATGGATTAAAGACAATCTCTTTAACAAGTGGTGCTGGGAACTCTGGTCAACCACTTGTAAAAGAATGAAACTAGAACACTTTCTAACACCATACACAAAAATAAACTCAAAATGGATTAAAGATCTAAACGTAAGACCAGAAACTATAAAACTCCTAGAGGAGAACATAGGCAAAACACTCTCTGACATACATCACAGCAGGATCCTCTATGACCCACCTCCCAGAATATTGGAAATAAAAGCAAAAATAAACAAATGGGACCTAATTAACCTTAAAAGCTTCTGCACATCAAAGGAAACTATTAGCAAGGTGAAAAGACAGCCTTCAGAATGGGAGAAGATAATAGCAAATGAAGCAACTGACAAACAACTAATCTCGAGAATATACAAGCAACTCCTACAGCTCAACTCCAGAAAAATAAATGACCCAATCAAAAAATGGGCCAAAGAACTAAATAGACATTTCTCCAAAGAAGACATCCAGATGGCTAACAAACACATGAAAAGATGCTCAACATCACTCATTATCAGAGAAATGCAAATCAAAACCACTATGAGGTACCATTTCACACCAGTCAGAATGGCTGCGATCCAAAAGTCTACAAGTAATAAATGCTGGAGAGGGTGTGGAGAAAAGGGAACCCTCTTACACTGTTGGTGGGAATGCAAACTAGTCCAGCCATGGAGAACAGTGTGGAGATTCCTTAAAAAACTGGAAATAGAACTGCCTTATGATCCAGCAATCCCACTGCTGGGCATACACACTGAGGAAACCAGAAGGTAAAGAGACACGTGTACCCCAATGTTCATTGCAGCACTGTTTATAATAGCCAGGACATGGAAGCAACCTAGATGTCCATCAGCAGATGAATGGATAAGAAAGCTATGGTACATATACACAATGGAGTATTATTCAGCCATTAAAAAGAATACATTTGAATCAGTTCTAATGAGGTGGATGAAACTGGAGCCTATTATACAGAGTGAAGTAAGCCAGAAAGAAAAACACCAATACAGTATACTAACGCATATATATGGAATTTAGAAAGATGGTAACGATAACCCTGTGTACGAGACAGCAAAAGAGACACTGATGTATAGAACAGTCTTATGGACTCTGTGGGAGAGGGAGAGGGTGGGAAGATTGGGGAGAATGGCATTGAAACATGTAAAATATCATGTATGAAATGAGTTGCCAGTCCAGGTTCGATGCACGATGCTGGATGCTTGGGGCTGGTGCGCTGGGACGACACAGAGGGATGGAATGGGAAGGGAGGAGGGAGGAGGGTTCAGGATGGGGAACACATGTATACCTGTGGCGGATTAATTTTGATATTTGGTAAATCTAATACAGTTATGTAACGTTTAAAAATAAAATAAAATTAAAAAAAAATAAACATAACTGGGGGTCAAGAAAAGATACCAATTTTTATCTTTCATATTAAGAACTGAATAGATTATATTTAAAATGGTTAACTCAAGAAATCCCAGCATAAGCACAATTTTTAGAAATGGGAGATAAATACTTGAAAAACAAAAGGCACTAAAATTGCTTAGTTGGGAGATTGAGCTTAGACTCAGTGTTAGGCAAGAGACAGCAGTTTTTTAATACAACTTTTTAAGGTCATATAATAGATCTTTTCAAAAGTCATATAATGGATCTTTAAAATAAATTGTTTTACACAAAACCCCATGTTTCTGGTTCAAGTGCAACACAGAAATCCAAATCTGAGAATACAGGGGTCCAACTCAAGCCCGTTTTGGACCTGAGAACCGCTGGCCCCTTGCAAAGGGACGTGTGTCCTCTCTCGCTTTTCTCAGCCAGCCCCGTTCCTCCTTGTGCATTGTGTTTTCCAGGCCTCGTTTTTTGATGAATCTTTGTATTACTGTCTATTAAGAACATTTATTTGGAGTTCAGTAATTCTATTCAGGTTTACTCTGTTTCCTTTATTTCACATATAATTTTTTTAAAAATATATTTAAAAAATCATACATATAGTGTGTTGCTAATCATGTAGCAATTTTTTCTATCTATCTCTAAGGCTGCCCAAAGGTGTCTGGAATTGTGTCAACAAAGATAATATGGGCCAATATGGGAAGAGGGATATAGTTGATTTATTGCTTTCTTTCTGGGTAATTTTCTATGTCGCTCAACTTTTTAAACAAAATATTGTTATTTTTGTAAAAATATAATAACATGATATCTTATAAGTAGTTTCATCTACTTACCAACTTGTTTTGAAACTCTTTTGATAAGTGAAATGGTAGTTTTGTCTTTACCACTCTGTGTAACTAATTGCCAGGACTAATTCCTTATCAGGCTTAACTTTTGTGTTTCTATCCAGCTGTATTTGCAAACATGTAAGCTTTCTGAGGTCAGATATTTTAATTGTGTGTGTGTGTGTGTGTGTGTGTGTGTGTTTTGTTTTCATAGGCATATCCCTAGTGCTTGGAGTAGAGCCAAGCATGTGGTAGAAAACAGTTTATGAAAGACTACACCTTTCACAGTAAGTAGTATGTTAGCAAAAAGTGTTTCTAAGAAGCACGTAAATGTTCCTAGGTACTCACCATACCCTTTAGAAGGTTCTCAAAACACCTTTTTATTCCCTCTAATGACGTCTTTACAAGGCAGCTATCAGGCCCATGGGACTGGAGATTTTAGTTGCATAACTGCCCTTGGTTGTTCCTTAATTCCAGAACTGACAGTGTGAGATGGGTGTGACGGTGCCTCTTCAAAGGAGCAATAGGGGAAACAGTGACTCATGCTGTAGAGAGAAATGGAAATGCCGGTCCACATAAAAATGTCTACGCTTTTAGTGAAGCTGAGAGCTTCAGGGGGTGGAGGGCAGAGGAGCGTGGGGTAGGGAGTCCTCATATGCCCACTGCGCATGTCCAAGCTGCGTGGGGAGGGCTGCATGACAGCGGTTCCCAGAGCCGGGGCTCTGACTTTGTCAGCACCACGGCTCCTTGCTTCCCTTTATCCTTTAGGCTCTGGGGATTCCATCAACTTTCCTTTTCTCTGTAAACCCATTCGTGGCTGTGGAGTAAGAATAACCCTGCTTCCTCTCCAACCCAAGATGTTTTTCTTGTCTCTTTGCTCCAGTAGCGTTTTGGATACAAGAAGATGTGCTAATTCAGAGCTAATGTTTCAGGTTAGACAGACTTGGGTTTGAACCCTTTGCCAACTTATGGACTTGGATAAGGAAGCCAGCATCTTTAGAGCATCTATTTGTTAATTTGTGATAGTACCTACGTATAGTATCATTGTGAGCTCCTAAATAAAAACATTCAGGTAAAGCTCTTAGCACAGTGCCTAGCAGTGTGTGAGCTAGTACAGCAGTTATTGTTACAAGTATTTGTTCATATATTTGTCCCTTCTAGTAATGAACCCTTTCCAAGACAAAGATCATGTCTTAGTCTCCTTTGGAATCCCATTTGCCTAGCAACATAACTCGGGTATAGAAGTTGTTCAATAAACCTTTGACTAATGTATAATTGCATATAGGCATTTTTACATGTAATATGTATCACATATATAGATATCTATACCATAGAATAAGATGAAATGGTCCTTTGAAGCTCTAATTTGCTTATGAATATGAATAGGGACGATCCCCTGGAGAAGGGAAGGGCAACCCGCTCCAGTATTCTTACCAGGATAATTCCATAGACAGAGGAGCCTAGCAGGCTACAATCCATGGAGTTACAAAGAGTTGGACATGGCTGAGCGATTAACACTTAGTCTTAATACTATGGATAGCATTAGGATAATTATACATAGCATTATGGAAATTCTGATTTATTTGTATTGGAGATTTTCTCCCACCATAATTGGAACTTTTCCAAGTTAGTTACTCTTGGTCTCCAGAAATTGGACCCAGTTGCCAAGAAAGGAGTTGGCATTTCCTTGCACTAGAAATCTACATTCTCTGGGCCACTTTTGGACTCAGCTGAAGAGAGGATGGAGGGCTTTGGGACAGCTTTATCCCTGGGGGCCAGGAAGGTGCTGCAGGTCTCTCCGTTTAGGAATCTCGCTTCCATGATGTCCAGCTCCTCCCCAGCATCAGATTTTTCATGATATGCGACTTGATGGGTGATGCCACTGACACAAATGGAAACTCAGGAACCAACTTTTGGGAGGAGAAAAGTTAGCTTCTGAAATTTTGAGTTTCTGTTGATCTTGTATTTAAGTGGATGTTCCAAGAAGACATAAGAGATAATAATGTTATGGAGGTAAAAGTGTGGTTGACAACATCAGATGCTCTGAGAGATCCCAAAACCTGAGGATTGAGATAAGCTATTTGAAGTCATTTTAAGCTGTTTTAAGTGATTTCTTTTTGTATATCTGTTCATCTCGAGTGTGCTTATCATGCTTTTTAGCTGGTAAACAGAATCACATAGTCTAGTTACTATAGAGCTTGTTTTGATTCCACAAATAAACTGGGGAACTGAGAGTACATTCTCAAGGAGATCTACAATACATGCATACCTCATTTTATTGTGATATAATTTATTACACTTTGCAGATACTTGATTTTTTACAAACTGAACGTTTGTGGAAACCCCATGATGAGTAAATTCATTGGTGCCATTTTTCCCACTGCGTTTTCTCACTTTGTATCTCTGTCATCTTTTGATAATTCTCATAACATTTCAAATTTTTCATTGTTGTTATTTTTGTTCTGGTGATCCATAGACAGTGATCTTTGCTACTATTGTAACAGTTTTGTGGTGGCACAGGCCATGCCCATATAAGATGCAAACAATTGTTGAAATGATAACAAAGCATTTGGAATATTATATACACTGAGGTGACAAAGCAGCAGCAAGATTTAAGAGGATTGACTCCAATTTTGAAAGAAATGCTATCAAACAGCATTTCATGCTACAGATGAAAGTTTGCCTCATCGATGGGGCAAAGTTTGTTGCCATCTTATTTTAAGAAATTGCTAGAATCACCCCAACCTTCAGCAGTCACCACCCTGATCAGTCAGCACTCATCAATATCAGGCAGGACCCTCTTCCAGCAAAAAGACTACAACTCATCGAAGGTTAAGATGATCATTAGCAATTTTTAGCAATAAAATATTTTCAAGGTAAGGTATGTACTTGTTTTTTCAGACATACTGTTGCACACTCAGTAGACTATATACAGTACAGTGTCAGCCTAACTTTGCGTGCACTGAGAAACCAAAATAATCATGTAACTCACTTTATTGTGATGTTTGCTTTATTATGGTGTTCTGGAATATACCTCCCAGTATCTCCAAGGTATGCTTGCAGATGTCTGTCTCCACGTTGAGGACAATGCCCACTGAAACCTCATTACAGCTTTGACCACCCTTCTTCTGCAACTAGTGGTTTGCAACATAAATCAATTCTTGGGAATGGAACTGCTGACCTTTGTGAACTTGATTTCATTCATGTGCAGAAACCATATTCAGCTATTTGCGAGTTAAGGCCTGGAAGCATTGGAGCAGAACAAATGTCAGGAAGAGAGAGAAAAAGGAAAAGAGGAGTAAAATTCTAGACAGGAGGTCAGGAGAAGATTTTATGAAAAGGGCAAACTAGTATGGAGAAAACAGTGGAGGGAGAAAGATGGAATATGCTGGGGAAATCCAAGAAGAGAAATCAAGAAACAAGAGGTTGGGGGGTGGTTAGTGTGGAAAATGATACTTCCTCTGAGCCTTGAGGGAAGGGTGCAGTGGCACAGTGAGAATCAAGGCCATTTTGCAGTGAACAGGATATTTGTAAGACTGTCACATTATTGCTCTGTAATTGGTATCAATAAGATTACCATTTATTGAGTTATTTCTTTGTGCCACACGTTCAGTTCAGTACAGTTCAGTAGCTCAGTCGTGTCTGATTCTTTGTGACCCCATGGACTGCAGCATGCCAGGCCTTCCTTTCCATCATCAACTCCTGGAGTTTACCCAAACTCATGTCCATTGAGTCGGTGATGTCAACAAACCGTCTTATCCTCGTTAGTTCCTTCTCCTCCTGTCTTCAGTCTTTCCCAGCATCAGGGTCTTTTCAAATGAGTCAGTTCTTCACATCAGGTGGCCAAAGTATTGGAGTTTCAGCTTCAACATCAGTCCTTCCAATGAACACTCAGGATTGATCTCCTTTAAGATGGATTGGTTGGATCTCCTTGCAGTCCAAGGGACTCTCAAGAGTCCTCTCCAACACCATAGTTCAAAAGTGTCAATTCTTCACGCTCACCTTTCTTTATAGTCCAACTCTCACATCCATACATGACTACTGGAAAAACCAAAGCTTTGACTAGATGAAACTTGATTGGCAAAGTAATGTCTCTGCTTGTTAATATGCTGTCCAGGTTGGTCATAGCTTTTCTTTCAGGGAGTAAGCGTCTTTTAATTTCATGGCTGCAATCACCATCTGGAGTGATTTTGGAGCCCCCAAAAATAAAGTCTGCCACTGTTTCCACTGTTTCCCCATCTGTTTGCCATGAAGTGATGGACCAGATGCCAGGATCTTCGTTTTCTGAATGTTGAGCTTTAAGCCAACTTTTTCACTCTCTTCTTTCACTTTCATCAAGAGGCTCTTTAGTTCTTCTTCACTTTCTGCCATAATGGTCGTGTCATCTACATATCTGAGGTTATTGGTATTTCTCCCAGAAATCTTGATTCCAGCTTGTGCTTCAACCAGCCCAGCGTTTCTCATGATGTACTCTGCATATAAGTTAAATAAACAGGGTGACAATATACAGCCTTGATGTACTCCTTTTCCTGTTTGGAACCAGTCTGTTGTTCATGTCCAGTTTTAACTGTTGCTTCCTGACCTGCATATAGGTTTCTCAAGAGGCAGATCAGGTGGTCTGGTATTCCCATCTCTTTCAGAATTTTCCACAGTTTATTGTGATCCACACAGTCAAAGGCTTTGGCATACTCAATAAAGCAGAAATAGATGCTTTTCTGGAACTCTCTTCCTTTTTCCATGATCCAGCGGATGTTGGCAATTTGATCTCTGGTTCCTCTGCCTTTTCTAAAACCAGCTTGAACATCTGGAAGTTCACGGTTCACGTGTTGCTGAAGCCTGGCTTGGAGAATTTTGAGCATTACTTTACTAGCATGTGAGATGGGTGCAATTGTGCGATAGTTTGAGCATTCTTTGGCATTGCCTTTCTTTGGGATTGGAATGAAAACTGACCTTTTCCAGTCCTGTGGCCACTGCTGAATTTTCCAAATTTGCTGACATATTGAGTGCAGCACTTTCACAGCATCATCTTTCAGGATTTGAAATAGCTCAACTGGAATTCCATCACCTCCACTAGCTTTGTTTGTAGTGATGCTTCCTAAGGCCCACTTGACCTCACATTCCAGGATGTCTGGCTCTAGGTGAGTGATCACACCATCGTGATTATCTGCCACACATTACATTCCTTTAATTCTCATGACAATCCTCAAGGTAGGTGTTATCACCATTTTACAGAGGAAGAAGCTGAGACTTAGAAAGTATAACAACTCTAGACTACACTACAAGTAGGCAGACAGCTTGAGCCCATATATCTGTATGACTTCTTGACCTGTCTTTCTGCCAGTTATGAAAATCTTTGAAAATCTGATGAAAGCAGAAGCTTCTTCCCTCTGATTAAAAAAAAAAAAAAAGCCCAAAGGCTCATACCCATCACATTTTACAACTGCAGGAATTTTGTGACTGCCCCCTCCAGAATCCATGTATGAACGCCTGTGGGTGTGTTGACACATTAAGAGCAATGAGCCAATTTTCAACAAAATAACCTTGAAATATATGTTAGCTTTCCAGGTTGTCACAATATGGTGCTATTTGTCAAACATGTCTGTAGCTCCAGCTTGAGAACACACTCAAAACCTGTTTCCTGGACATGAAATCAGTCCCAGTTATTTACTTTTGTTTTCTCCCAAGAGTATTTCTTGTCATGCTTTGTTCATTATCTTTGGTTGAATGACTTTGGGCTATTTTTGAAATTGCAAACCATTCTCAGAAGAGTCCATCATTAAGGAAATCCAGAGACTGTGCAGTAGGCTCTGAAAGAAACCCTAAGGGAGGTTTTAGGAGGGATCCTGTCCAAGGTTAAACCATGAGATGAGGAACTCTTCTCAAATACGACCATGTGTTGGTTACATGTGCTGACTGTGGTTATTACTTTAAGGACAGTGATGCATATTTCAGTGTATATGCCGTTTAAAAATATTACTTTGAAGATATACTAAATTTGATTGTTTTAAGTTATCTAGTAAAGTTACTTGCATCACGATTATTGGAAATATCTAGATCTTTGTCACTTGTGTAGGTACAGTTTAGTGTCACTTTAGAGACACAGTTCGATCCATGTGGCAGGAAGATCCCTGGAGTAGGTAATAGCCGCTCACTCCAGTATTCTTGCCTGGGAAGTCCCATGGACAGAGGAGCCTGGAGGGCTACAGTCATGGGCTCACAGAGTCAGACACGACTGAGCATGCATATGCAAGCTGTCTTTGAAAATCTAATCCTTCAGTGAACCTGTGTAGAAATAGTATATATCTTAGTCACTTGACTTGTTTGTTTCTATAATCTGGTTAATTTTCTTTTTTCTTTTAAAATCTGGTTAATTTTCAATGCTTTGAGAAGTTACTGAATAATTATACCTAAACGAGTGGTTAAAATTTTTTTCTTATGGCAGTTTTCACAGTATTGTCTTTGCTTCTAAAGCCAGACTGAAATGTTATCCATTCTAAAAATTACTTTTGTTTTGGGAATATGATGTTACTCCTTGGATCACTGGCTCTAGTTCTAGAACTGTTTGTCTGAACTCACTTTGGAAGTTTAAGTTATCAGTTGTATTGACTGGAAAATTGCCTTTTTCTGACCACATACCCATATGGCGCTTAAAAGCCAGCAACTGTTTATTTTGTACATAGATGTCAGTTAGTAGAAGGATACGATTAAGATTTCCACAGTCTCATTTTGTCCCCCATCTCACTTAAATGGTGACTGACGTTGTTGATGTGTGTCTGTACCAACATCATGGGCTCCCCTTTTTGAATGGGCTTTAGGGCCACAGAAGTGGTTATACTTTTCACATTCCAGTTTGAATGTTTGAAGCATGATTCTCATCTTTTCAAAAAACTTCTTCCTTCCTCCCTCCCTTCTTTCCTGCCATTCTGTCTGCCACACAGATACACCCATTCACAAGTTCTTATGGGCATTACAATCCCATCACACAACCCCATCGGTAACTAATTGTTGGGTCATTGATAAGATAGGCTTTGGTGCACATGGCTGTTTCAAGTCCAGGTACTTGTTCTAATACCGTCACTTTCTTTCGTAGAGATAGTGATTCCAGTGTACTATGGCTGATGACCACTGACTTAAGACAGATGATGTCCTTCGTATTTCCTTGGGACATTTAGTGTTGGTTCCTGCTATTCACGATGTGATCCAGGAACTAGCAATATCAGCATGACCTGGGAGTTTGTTAGAAAAGCAGAATGCCAGACCCCACCCTAGATCTGCTGAATTGGTATTTGTGTTTTAACAAGACCCACTTGTGATTTGCATGTACATCAGAGTTTGAGTGGCACTGATTTAGATAGTTCTACATAAGCTCAAAGAGTTGGACATGACTGAGCAACTTCACTTCACTTCACATAAGCTCAAAAACAAAGAAATTGCAGAAAATGCTGAATTGCTATATTTTGGGTGATGGATAATAGAAAAAAAAAAAACAGACAAAAAACTGCAAGCAGACTGAATAAACACAACTTTATTTAGCAAGCAGTGGGTATAAATACGTGAAATGGTTAAATTCCAGATATTTGGCTTATGCTCTTTATCCTTTGAAATTGGTTATTTTTCCATTTCCATTGCCTTTCATGTTAAGTTTGGGCTCTGTTCTGACTCACTGACTAAAGCTCATTATCCGAATCAACATTTTAAATTTGCTTCTCTTGGGAGTGAGATTTTGTGGTTTCATCTCATACGAAACCACAGGTCTTGTGAAGTAATCTAATTTCATCCCAAGTTAGTAGCAAGGATTAAGGATGCGACCGACTGACCAAAAGCATGTTGTAAACACAATATGCAACCACAGGTCTGGATCAAAAGCTAAACCTTCAGCCTAGAAATTTACTTCCCAATCTGCAGAACTCTGTAGATCTAGCTGGAGCCCCTGCTAGCATTCTACTATCTCCTGGGCCATTGTTTGGTGGGATGTTGAAGTGGGTCCCTCTTCTCTCTTACTCTCCTGGTGGAAAAGAAAGTGGTATAAGCCTTGTAGAAGGCAATTTTGGGAACATGTATTAAAAGCATTCAAAAATGCATATGCTATGATCTAGTAATTCCACTGCTAGAAATGTATTTTAAAATAATCATTTATATGGATTTGTAAGTGAAATGGGATGTCAGTTCTATAGCAACATGGCTAGAATATCTATAGGAGACTAAAGAATGCTTCTACTTGCTACATCACGGGCAGCCCTCTGTCTCTGTCTGCTCTCTGCCCAGCACACTGCCCACCCCCCACCCCCCGCCCCACCTTGATCTTGCCCCTCAAGACTTCCTCAAAACCAGGGAAGTTCTTGTAGAAAATCATCTGCTACCACTTAGGATTCAGTTTCCTCACTGGGCGCAAAGTTTAGGATAAAGGCAGTGTTTCTTAGAATATTACCTATATAGATGACCTGAGGGAGAATCATTTTGCCTGCTTGTATGAAACAAAGATTTCTGGGCCTGAATTATTGCAACATCCTGTGAATAAAAAGTTATTTTCTTTTTATGCAGAAGAAACTGAGGTTCAGAGAGAACTTTCATTTTATACTTGTTGAGAGGTAGAGCTGCAGTTTGAACCCACTTCTGTGGATTTAAGGGATCAGACAGAAAACAGTCTGCCTGTAATGCAGGAGACCTGGGTTTGATCCCTGAGCTGGGAAGATCCCATGGAGAAGAGAATGGCAACCCACTCCAGTATTCTGGCCTGGAGAATCCCATGGACAGAGGAGCCTGTTAGGCTATAGTTCATGGGGTTGCAAAGAATCGAACATGACTGAGACAGACAGACAGACAGACAGACACACACGCACACACACACACACACACACACACACGCGACTTAATTCCAATGCTTGCTCCTTCTGAGCTCACATCCTAGCAGGGAGGACTGTGAAGACTATTGTCATGTGACCCATGTGGTTCCTTAGAGTGACTTTTTGGGTGAAAATATTTTCAGAATCTTTAATTTACAACCATGGAAATAGTAGAAGGTCTGGTTTTGACTTTTTCTTGTCCTTTTTTTTTTTTTTTGAGTTATAGAGAATGAGAGATACTGCTCTGCACATATTTAATATTCAGTAGCTACTGAAAAATGCTACGTCTTACTTTTAAGTTACAGACCTCTCTAGTACTATTGCTCTGCTCAGAAAGATGGTGCTGTTCTGTGAACTGGAACGAGACTGACTCCCGTTCTGTGGGTTATGTTTGCTCTGATGTGTGAGCCTTGTTTCTTATTCCAGGGAAGTCTGGTTTCCTGGCTGGTAGTTGCAGATTTGATACTGCCTTCAACCTATGCTGCTTTTATCTCCTTTAAACTCTTTGAACTGATTCCTGTTAGGAAAAAAGAAATCTCATTTAAAGCATTAGTTAAAGAAGTACACCCACTGAGCACTTCTTATATGCCCAGCACTGGACAAAGCAGGGGGAGCAGTGGTGGGGCTACCGAGTGAGCTAAGCACCCAGGAACTAGTGTCTTTATGGATTCAGATCACTTTCTCAGTACAGGCATGCCTCATTTTGTTGTGTTTCACACACACACACATATATATATAAATTTTTTTTTCTTAATGAATTGAAGGTTTGTGGCAACTTTACACTGAGCAAAAACTATGTATTGTGTGCGTGCTTAGTCGCTAGGTTGTGTCTGACTCTTTTGTGACCCCATGGACTGTAGCCTGCCAGGCTCCTCTGTCCACAGGATTCTCTAGGCAAGAATACTGAAATGGGTTGCCATTTCCTTCTCCAGGGAATCTTCCTGACCCAGGAATCGAACCCTCATCTTCTGCATTGCAGGTGGATTCTTAACCACTGAGCCACCTGGGCAGCCCAGATGCTCATTTACCATTATGAAAAACCCAAGGGCCTTTAAGAATTGTGCTAAATCTACTCAGTCTGTGCTTTATAAATAGAACGACAAAGCCAGGATGACACCATATCTGTTTACTGAATATTTTAAGCCCACTCTTGAGATCTACTGCTCAGAAAAAAAAGTTTCCTTGGAAAATATTACTCTCATTAACAGTGCACCTGGTCACCCAAGAGCTCTGATGGTTAATGTTGTGACTGCTAACGAAATAGCACCCATGGATCAAGGAGTGATTTCAATTTTCAAATCTTAGTCCTTAAGAAATAGATTTGGTAAGAATATAGGTGCCTCAGGTAGTGATTCTTCTGGTGGATCTGGGAGAAGTAAATTCAGAACCTCCTGGAAAGGATTTACATTCTAGATGCCATTAAGAACATTCATGATTCGTGGGAAGGGGTCAGAATATCAACAATAAGAGTCTGGAAGAAGTTGATTTCAACCCTCATGGATGACTTTGAGGGTTTTGAGACTTCAATGGAGGAAGTAATTGCAGATGTAGTAGAAACAGCAAGAGAACTAGAATTATAAATGGAGCCTAAAGATGTGACTGAATCGCTGCCGTCTCGTGGTAAAACTTTCATGAATGAAGAGTTGCTTCCTTATGGATGAGCAAAGAATATTATGAAATCTACTCAGATGAAATCTACTCCTGGTGAAGATGCTATAAACAGTGTTGAAATGACAGCAAAGGACTTAGAATATTGCATAAACTTAGTTGATGACGCAGTGGCAGACTTTGAGAAGATTGACTCCGATTGTGAAAGAAGTTCTTTGGGTACAATGCTATCATACTGCATTGCATGTTGCAGAAAAATCGTCTGTGAGTCTATCAATGTGGCAAATTTCATTGTTTTAAGAAATTGCCACACCCACCCCAGCTTTCAGCAACTACCACCCTGATCAGTCAGTTACTATCAACATCAAGGCAAGACCCTCCACCAGCAAAAAGATTACAACTCACTGAAAGCTCTGATGATGATTAGTATTTTTTAGTAATAAAATATTTTAAATTAAGGTTTATACATTTTTTTCAGACATAATGCTTTGCACACCTAACAGACTATGATATTGTGTAAACATAACTTTTATATGCAGTTGTTCAGTCACTCAGTTGGGAGATCCCATGAACAGCAGCACAATAACTTCATGTAACTAAGTTTATTGTGATATTTGCTTTATTGTGGTGATGTGGAACCAAACCTGTCATGTCTCCAAGGGGTGCCAATGCTGCTGCTGCTAAGTCACTTCAGTCATGTCCAACTCTGTGCGACCCCATGGACGGCAGCCCACCAGGCTCCCCCGTCCCTGGGATTCTTTGGGCAAGAACACTGGAGTGGGTTGCCATTTCCTTCTCCAATGCAGGAAAGTGAAAAGTCAAAGTGAAGTCACTCAGTCGTGTCATATAGTCTGCTTTTAAATCCTTTCTCCATTTTGCTAAGATTTGATCTAAAATTTAGTTGATTAAGAAAGTGAGCAATTAAGGTGCAGTTTTGTATATATATCTATCTCATTGGAAATGCAGCAGTGTGACAGCCTGCATAATTGAAAGTGTTCCTTCCAAGGAGAAGACCCACAATAGGTTAATTCCCAGTGTTAAAACTGTGAACCCATTTTTGGGGGTAAGTTTTGTTAAAGGATCTGGTTGCTTTGAAAATCCTGCCTTACTGTTTACTGCTCTTTCATTATATTTGATCTTCAATTTTATGGGCTGCTTTGGTTAGTGATAGTAACGGCAGAGAATTATGTAGGCTTCAATAGGATGAAAGGAGGAATGGAACTGATTAAGAGTAAGTCAGCTTTTTCATATATGGGAAGGAGGAATAGTGAAGAAGCAGCAACACATCCTTAAAATGACTCAGTAATTTACTAGGGCATTTTGAAGCCTCGCTGAAAATTAACAAATTGATCTTAATGCATCTTGTCTCATTTTGTTGGAAGGTTGCCCAGTGCCTTGAGATGCTGGTTAATGGGCTCAAGTGAGAATCTCTACCAAATGGCAGTCGTCTAACTGGAAAACCATCTCTCTTTGCTATTGATTATAGTGAAGCAAAGACAGAGCAAGGTGGGCCCTTCTCTAGGGTGATTTTCACAAAATTTACATTTTGGTTTATTGACCACACAAAGAAGCAATCTGCCAAGTGTTGCTACTGCATCTGAGATTTGTCTCACTTGAGATTATAAATGCCTTTGCTGAACACCAGCTCTATCTACACCTGTTTAAGTAAATTAGATTTAAATTCTAAGTCTCTATGAACTGCTTAAATTCACCATCGTGAAATGGAAGTAACAAGACTAGAAAGCTGGCCTGACTCTGGGGTCTGTTAGCATGGTTAGGTCAAGGCTCTGTCTTTGTCCTGTTCATTCTTGCTGGAGGAGCTAGCATCCTTTGGCTATTTGTCATATTCCCATCAACAAATCAAGGGGTCTCTTGTGAATATTCATTCCCTGATGACTGTTTGATCCGCTAGGACACCAGTTATGCATCATTTTGCATGTATCATCACTTTATATGAAAACTTATGATATCAGGAACCATTCAGTTAGAAATGGCCCGCAAAATTCTCAGTCAAATCCATGCCTTTCCATTTGGTTCTGTAGCCCCACCTTAGGCTCTATTCCTTACCTAAAGACTTCGAACTAGAATGTGGAAGAGTCACACCAGGTCTCTTCCCTTTGCTTATCACTGTCTACTCCCCAAGCGTTGATCACACCCCTTCTGTTTTATTAATTTCTTCAACATGCACACATACACACTCATACACACACATGATGCATCCTCTACCATTGCTAGTTATTATTTTTAAGTAGGATAACTTGCTAATACTTTGCAAGCAAACTTCTAGACATATCTTGAAAGTGTCAAAAAAATTTCTCAGTATTCCTAGTCAACACATCCATGCATCATATATTACCAGCATTTTTTTTCCAGTGGCCTGTGTTTATGAATCTTTTTAAAGCTACCATTTTAGTTTTCAGAGAAATGGTATATACTGTTTTTTCAATTCACATTTCATGGATTTACATAAAGTGTCATTGCTTGTCCGTGGTTAAAATAATGGCATCAGAATTTGCAATTTTGAGAACTGAGAACAAGTGGCAACACAGCACTTAGGAGTGAACATGTGCAAGGATACCAGAGGGGACAACAGCAGTAAGTGATCAGTATCCCATGGACGTCAGCAGGCATTAGGTGATCTCGTGGCCTGATTAAGAGAAGATTGGCTAAGAGAGCTGTAATAACTGTGAATAACACTTATGCAAGGTTTATTCTGGGCCAAGCCCTGTGTTAATTACTTAATATAGTTTCTCATCTAACCTTTAAGGTAACTATGAAAGTTAGGCATTAGTACCCCCATTTATGCAAGGGAAAACTATTTCTGCCAAGTAGCTTGTCCAAGATCATAATGCTAGAAAGTAACAGAGTTAAAAAATCCTCTAGCTCTCTCCAGAGACCTGATTTTTAACCATCGGGCTATATCATAGTAATTTTTTGACTAACTCAAAAATACTATAATTACAGAGAGATGCAGTTATCACTAAAAAGACTCCATTTTACTAAAGAAACCATTTTCTCTACTTGGTGTCTATTTGTTATTCCTCCTGTTACAGGGATTCACAGGAAAAGTTTTGTTGAAGGAGCCTGGAAAAATACAGGCAGTGACTTTGGAGTTCTGTATAAATGAGGGCAAATAGACCAAATGTCTCCTCCTGCTCTGAGTTATTCATTACAATGTTTCCAACTGAGTAGCGAGTGATGCCACATTTAATATAGCCTCAGGACTTCTATGAGGTCTATTAGCTTGGGCTTTCCTAAGTTAGGAACAAAAAGACTTTATGACAGACATTTGTTTTCTTGTGGTTCTTTGTACTGTTGCTCTGCTCTGTTAGTTTAAGTCCTTCAGTTTTGATGAAAGCTTTGATGTTTGATTAGAGAGGATAATTAGGATAATTAGGGAAGGTTTCTGGCTTTTATTGGTGATTTAGACAGTGACATGTTTATGGCTAAGCTATGGGATCAACCAGATTTCATATTTATATATATATATATTTTTCCACATCTCTTATGTTTAGGAAAGAATATTCTGAAAATAAGTTGAAAATATAAAAATTGACCTTGACTTTATGACAAGTCTTGGAGTAAGCCAACCATTTGTTTTGGGAGGTTTCTAGAGCTGATGAAGAAAACTGTCTAAAAGTCCTCATCCTTCGTGAATCAGCTGGTGCTGTTGCTCTGCATTCTGTTTAATCAAGTCAAGATAATTTTGGGTTTAATAGATTTTTGGAATCTCCTGTACCTAAATGGAATGCTTTTGCCTTAAGTGAATTTGATACTCAACTCCCTAGAGTGCCTTTATCATCAGCATGTTTTCTTCACACTTTTTGCATATTTTCATGCATTAGGAAGTCACTTCTCTTGTGACTTTGAGCATTGACATAGATCACGTGGTTTATCCAGATCAGACTCTCCTTCCCCTGGTGCTGTGCTGCTAAAGGTCTAATAACGGGCTCTCAGTGGGAAGAGACTTGGCCCTGATTAATAGCATTTGGTGATGTACGTGGTAAAAAAAAAAATCTTCCTTTCTGGCCTGTGTGAGGCACCACTGTGGTTGGGTTGGGAAGAGATGTGAACAGTCAGTTCTCATGAGGTAATCTGAGCAGGCAATCTGTCCCTTATCAAGTAGCGCAATTGTGTGAGTTCACTTCTGATGTTGACTAATGGGAATGCAATGAAAAGTTGCTCTGGGGGAATTCCCTGGGTGTCCAGTGGTTGAGACTCTAGGCTTTCACTGCTGGGGCCTTACAGTCCATCCTTGGTCAGGGAACTAAGATCCTGCAAATGTAGCATGGTTAAAAAAAAAAAAATTCCTCTGGCAGGGCGTCCTTACTGAGTTTTCAAGCTATTTCTTCTCAACTCTTTTACTTACATGTAAGTGAAAGATTTCATTTTAGAGCTTATCTGTGTGTAAGTGTGTATATGCTTTTTTGTGTGTGTGTGTATATATATATACACACATATATTGGTGGTGGTGTTTAATCACTAAGTTGTGTCTGACTCTGCGACCCCATGGACTGTAACCCGCCAGGCTCCTCTGTCCATGGCATGTCCCAGGCAGGAATACTGGAGTTGGGTTGCCATTTCCTTCTCCAAAGGATCTTCCCAACCCAGGGATCCATTCTGCATCACCTGCATTGGCAGGCAGATTCTTTACCACTGAGCCACCTGGGAAGCCCACACATATATATAAACATACACATGCTATTTACATGTATTAAAATTGATATTCTGTTTCAGGTTTTCATTTTGGGTTTTGTCATACCACATTTTCTTAATGTTTTCAAGAGTCTTGAGTCCGGTCTCTTTAACTTGTTTTGCTCAGCCTCCTGAGTAATAAAATCAGTAATCAATCAGTAATAAAATTATTTTAGGCATGAGCCCCTCACTTTCAACTCTTCCTTCCAGTATACCCTCACAGATTTCCCTAGTGCAAACTTACTGTGGTGGGATAGACTTTTCTTCTTTTTTTTTCAAGAAGGGAAACAACAACACAAATGTGACATCAGCCAGTTTCATGCAACCTCTTCCTAACCTTTGAACAGGATTTCAAGTGCAAGTAAGATGATTCCATTGATCTTTTAATGAAAGAATGAAAGGGGGTTAATTTCTCTTGAAACATCTCTGGCTTTTCATGGCTATCGTGGTCTGAAGTTCCCTGTGTTACACTGGATACCATCAGCAGGATGAAACATGGAAAAATAATACCACCCACTGGTCCTTCCTCCTCAAGACAAGATTTCCAGACGTTAGATAGGTTGGCTCTTCTTGGATAAGGTTTTGGTCCCTTTACAGTTGGTACAAGTAGTGACCGCAGTAGTCAAAATGGAGCAGAGGGTCAAACTTGGAAAATCCCTTCTGCTTCTCACATATATAAATGATAGATGAAATACCATCAAAGCTCAGAAAACAAACAAACAAGGACAAGTGGCCCCAAAACAAAATACATATTTTGGGGGGCGCAGAATGTTGTAGAAATGCCTGAGAGTGAGCGGTGTTGGCGCTGCTGCCTCTGAAGTCTTCCTCTTGTGTCACCTTCCGAACTCGGCTTCCCTGAACACCACGCTAAAGCAACTTCTCTTTCTCCACCCAGACAAGCACTCACCCCCTTCTCTGCTTCATTTTTATCCTTTGTTGTTGTTCAGTGGCTCAGTCATGTCTGTCTCTTTGCGACCCCATGGACTGCAGCATGCCAGGCTTCCCTGTCCCTCACAATCTCCCAGAGTTTGTTCAAACTCATGTCCATTGAGTCGGTGATGCCATCCAACCATCTCATTCTCTGTCACCCCCTTCTCCTCCATTGCTCGATCTTTCCTAGGATCAGGGTCTTTTCCAGTCAGTTGGCTCTTCACATCAGGTGAATGAAATATTAGAGCTTCAGCTTCAGCATTAGTCCTTCCAATGAATATTCAGGGTTGATTTCCTTCCGGATTGCCTGGTTTGATCTCTTTGCTGTCCAAGGGACTCTGAAGAGTCTTTTCCAGCACCACAGTTTGAAGTTCATTTTTATCCTTAGTAGTGATTATCCCTTAACATACTGTGTGCCTTATTAATTTATCTTATTGTCAGACTAGGGTGTCAGGTTCAGGAAGACAGGGCTTTTGTCTTTCAAATATTTGTGAATGAATAACTGAATGATAACACATGTAATGCATTTATCAAAGTAGTAGCATGTGGTAAATGTCCAATAAATGTAATTATTGTTAGTCTTATTATTAACATACAGTTCTTAGTGTTGGCAGAATCTGATGTTTCCTGTTTTCTACTTCATTTCTGTCTGTCTCCTCCATCCCTCAGCTGCCTTTATGTCTGTTTACTACTCATTTTTCTCCGCTATTCTTTCTTTCTTCCTCCTTGTCCAGTATTGAAGCCAGTGCCCTGTGTGTGTGGAGAATAGCACAGGCCACTGCAGGCCCTCAGTTTCTGAGTTCAGGCTGTTTGTACGCATCTGGTGGCCAATAGGAGAGGGCAGTGGGAGAATAAGGGAGCTCCTGGCATTGGTAGGGCAGGAAGACCCCTCCTCATCCCTCCTCTATCTCAACTTCACTGCTGTGTCCACAGGGTTATTTAGCTTTCGTGAGATCAGAGCCTAAAGTTCTTGCTGATTCATATCAAACTACACAGATAAAATACAATCACAGTGGATTGGTGATTTGGGGACACATTACTTCTGTATAATAAAACCTGAGCTTTTTAAAATTTTTATTTTTCTGATTGAAAAATATAGTTAATTTATAATGTGCCAGTCTCTGCTGTGTAGCAGAGTGACTCTGTATGTATGAGTGACTCTGTATGTCTACACATGTAGACATTCTTTTTTTAAATTTAATAATCTTTTTTTCCATTATGGCTTGTCAAAGGATATTGAATATAGTTCCTTGTGCTATGCACAGTGGGACCTTAGTGTTTATCCATCCTATGTATAGTAGCTTGCATATGCTGATCCAAACTCCCAGGCCTTCCCGCCCCACCCTCTTGGCAACCGCAAGTCAGTTCTCTATGTCTGAGAGTCTATTTCTGTTTTGTAGATATAGGTTCTTTTGTGCCATATTTTAGATTCCATATTTTATGATTTATATCAGATGTCTTTCTCGTTCTGACTGACAGATACATCTCTAGTTGTATCTGTGTTGCTGCACATGGCATTTATTCACTCTTTTTTATGGCTGAATAGTATTCCATACAGAGAAGGCAATGGCACCCCACTCCAGTACACTTGCCTGGAAAATCCCATGGATGGAGGAGCCTGGTGGGCTGCAGTCCATGGGGTCACTAGGAGTCGGACACAACTGAGCGACTTCACTTTCTCTTTTCACTTTCATGCATTGGAGAAGGAAATGGCAACCCACTCCAGTGTTCTTGCCTGGAGAATCCCAGGGACGGGGGAGCCTGGTGGGCTGCCATCTCTGGGGTCACAGAGAGTCAGACACGACTGAAGTGACTTAGCTTAGCATAGCATCGTATTCCGTTGTATATAGGCACCACATCTTCTTTATCCATTCATCTGTAGATGGGCATTTAGGTTGTTTCCATATCTTGGCTATTGTGAATAGTACTCTATGAACATAGGGCTGCATATATTTTTTTTATTACAGTCTTGTCTGGATATATGCCTAGGAGTGGGATTGCTAGATCATATGGTGGCTCCATTTTTAGATTTCTGAGGAACTTCCAGGCTATTTTCCATAGTGGCTGTACCAACTTATATTTCCACCAACAATGTAGGAGCACTCCATTTTTTCCACACCCTCTCCAGCGTTTGTTATTTGTAGACTTTTTAAAAGAAATTTGTGGGAGGAAGAAGCAAGATACAACCTATAACCAAGATGTAGGAGGGGTACATGGCATCAACAACTTGATTTTAGTACTGAAGCAATGTATTTTTAAAAATTAATTAATTTATTTTAATTAATTTATTTAAATTGGAGGCTAATTACTTTACAATATTGTAGTGGTTTTGCCATATATTGACATGAATTAGCCATGTGTGTACATGTGTTCCCCATCCTGAGCCCCCCTCCCACCTCCCTCCTCATCCCTTCCCTCAGAGTTGTCCCAGTGCACCGGCTTTGAGTATGCTGTTTCATGCACCGAACTTGGACTGATGATCTATTTCATGTATTCTTTTATACATGTTTCAATGCTATTCTCTCAAATCATCCCACCCTTGCCTTCTCCCACAGAGTCCAAAAGTCTGTTCTTTATATCTGTGTCTTTTTTTTTTTTCTGTCTCACATTGGTCATTGTTACCATCTTTCTAAATTCCATATATATATGCATTAATATGGAGAAGGCAATGGCACCCCACTCCAGTACTCTTGCCTGGAAAATCCCATGAGCAGAGGAGCCTGGTGGGCTGCAGTCCATGGGGTTGCTAAGTGTCGGACACAACTAAGCAACTTCACTTTCCACTTTCATGCATTGGAGAAGGAAATGGCAACCCACTCCAGTGTTCTTGCCTGGAGAATCCCAGGGATGGAGGAGTCTGGTGGGCTGCCGTCTATGGGGTCACTCACAGTCAGACATGACTGAAGCAACTTAGCAGCAGCAGCAGCATGCATTAATATACTGTACTGGTGTTTTTCTTTCTGACTTACTTTGCTCTGTATAATAGGCTGCAGTTTCATCATTAGATGAACTGATTAGAACTCAGTCAGAACTGATTAGAACTGATTCAAATGCATTCTTTTTAATAGCTGAGTAATATTCCATTGTGTATATGTACCACAACTTTCTTATCCATTCGTCTGCCAATGGACATCTAGGTTGCTTCCATGTCCTAGCTATTGTAAATGGTGCTGTGATGAACATTGGGGTACATGTGTCTCTTTCAATTCTGGTTTCCTTGGTGTGTATGCCCAGCAGTGGGATTTCTGGGTCGTATGGCAGTTCTATTTCCAGTTTTTTAAGGAATCTCCACACTGTTCTCCATAGTGGCTGTACTAGTTTGCATTCCCACCAGCAGTATAAGAGGGTTCCCTTTTCTCCACGCCCTCTCCAGCATTTATTGTTTGTAGACTTTTTGATAGCAGCCATTCTGACCAGCGTGAGATGGTACCTCATTGTGGTTTTGATTTGCATTTCTCTGATAATGAGTGATGTTGAGCATCTTTTCATGTGTTTGTTAGCCATCTGTATGTCTTCTTTGGAGAAATGTCTATTTAGTTCTTTGGCCCATGTTTTGATTGGGTCATTTATTTTTCTGGTATTGAGCTGCATAAGCTGCTTGTATATTTTTGAGATTAATTCTTGGTCAGTTGCTTCGTTTGAAGCAATGTATTTTCCCTGCATAAGACAATAAACACAGCTTCTCCTCCCCAAAGAAATAAGGAATTGTGATATTGGGTTTACTGTCTGAGGCCCTCCCTTCTTAGATCCCAGTCACAGGCAGGGTATAAACTGTGTTGATGGAAGGATAAAATGGTGAAACCCCTGCATTTGATGAGAGGGAAGCTGTCAATTTTGCTTGGTGAGAAAAAAGTGAAACATGTGGCTTGTCCCTATTAGCACTTTGTGAAATTTATTGTGTCCTTCATAATAGTCCTCAGCAAATAGAAAACATATTTTTAAGAAGTGACTGAGGGATTTTATCCCTCATAAATAGTAGGATAGTAGGTTGAAAGAATGAGAAAGTTAAGAGCACCAAGAAAGCATAGTGTTCAAGCTGAGTTGAACATGTCTTTCTGTTTTGAACTTTAATGAAACAAAATGACCATAAACTAGGTCAAATGGTCATCCTCCACACACCTACTGCCTTATCAGTGTATGTTTACTATACTGATTTGTTTCAAGGTGACATTCATTTTTGCTAAATCTCAGCAGAGAAGATGAAGTACTGAGATCCTCAGGTAGCAGCAGAAAGCAGATGTTGACCAGAGGTCTCTTAGACATGCGAAGAGCTCTCCAGGGTAACTTTCTCTGATGATTACTCTGCCTCATGAGAACTCCCCACCCTGGCTGATGCCCAAAGCTGCTGGAGCCACAGCTCTGGGTGCTTGAGGTAGTGGTGAAGATTGTTGAGAAATTGCATGAGGCAGGAACTCTTTCCACAACAGGTAGCCCCATGCTTAGGGGTGTTGGCTGCCCGTCAGTGGTGGGGAACCATTGCCTATTGGTGCTGGGAGGAGCCTTGAAACATGCTCAGCTCTGTTTCCATTGCTACAGCCTCTGAGGCTAGTCAGGCCACTCTATGTAACCAGCCGTGTGACTCTCTAAAAGTTGCCTCAAACATTCTGAGCCTCAGTTTCTTCAGCGATAAGATAGGAACAATGCTTGCTTGCAGTGTTTTCCTCATAGAGGACATTTAATTAGTTAAATTTTTTTTTTTATTAAGCATCTACTGTGTGCCATATCTGTGTTGTGGTTGTTCAGTTGCTCAGTCGTGTCCAACTCTTCGTGACCCCATGGACTGCAGCACACCAGGCTTCCCTGTCCTTCACTATCTCCTGGAGTTTGCTCAAACTCATGTCCATCGAGTCAGTGAGGCCATCCAACCATCTCATCCTCTGCTGCCCTCTTCTTTTGTCTTCAATCTTATCCCAGCATCAGGGTCTTCTCTAATAAGTCGGCTCTTCACCATATCAGATGGCCAAAATATTGTAGCTTCAGTTTCAGCATCAGTCCTTCCAATGAATATTCAGGGTTGATTTCCTTTAGGGTTTAGTGGTTGATCTTGCTGTCCAAGGGACTCTCAAGAGTCTCCTTCAGCACAGTGCAATCTAAAGACCTGTGTTAGATGATGGGAATACAAAAGTGAGCAAAAGAAATACTGAGCCTGCTCTCCTGGAACTTATAATCCATATTAAAGGGCAACTGGCACACAGTAGGGTCTCAGAAAATGGTAGCTATCTTATTATTCATTTAAAAATGAGGGTGTTGAAGCTAAGAGGTTAAGTGACCTGCTCCAAATTTCAGTTTCTCCTGATATAGGCAAGACTTGATATTTTGGCCTATAATCTAAAATCAAATACTTTTCAGAGAGGCCAGTCATGGTGTCCAGAGCCTTTGTGATGAGATGGACATTTTGATTCATTTGGAGGCAATATTTCCTAACCACACCTCTGGCTAGCATGGGTGCCCCCAACATGGCCAGGTATTACCAGGTCAGACTTACTTCCCATGGAATTCTCCAGGCCAAAATACTGGAGTGGGTAGCCTTTCCCTTCTTCAGGGGAATCTTCGCAACCCAGGGAATGAACCAAGGTCTCACCTGCCTTGCAGGCAGATGCTTTACCAACTGAGCCACAAGGGAAGCCCAACAATACTGGAGTGGGTAGCCTATCCCTTCTTTAGTGGATATTCCTGACCCAGCAATCAAACCAGCGTCTCCTGCATTGCAGGTGGATTCTTTACTAAGTGAGCTATCAGGGAAACCCCTTACTTCAATTAGAATAATTTAAAAAATTATTAGTTCATTTTATGTGAAATTTGTTATCCTCTTGTAGGTTCTTAGAAAATCTGCACAAAAAAGCCAGTACTATAAATCATAGGCTTAGGGTTAAATGAGCTTTGATTTGCCTGGACCACAGAAGTGGTAATGAGAATGATGTCCATAATGGAACACAATGACTCCCATTAGAAGACTCATATGAAAAATGTGATGCTTTAGAGCCCACAAAAATTTTACTTTCTCCTTTCTAATAACTGAGAACCATGAAAATAATGGTTTGCCCCTTTTGCCAAATCTGTACAAAACTTTGGATTCAAAATTCAGGTCCAGTTACAAGGAGTGTGTATATCCTTGAGGTTAGGGTATATGTTTTCTTTCGCTTCTTGGGTTCCAATGTGTTTCATGTGTATGGTTTTATTGTCTGTATGTCCTTTGATGTGAAGTGAAAGTCACTCAGTCGTGTCCAACTCTTTGCGACCCCATGGACTATACAGTCCATGGAATTCTCCAGGCCAGAATACTGGAGTGGGTAGCCTTTCCCTTCTCCAGGGATAGGCTAGAGATGTATGTCCTTTAATCTGAGTTAATTATGAGAAGAATATGTTTAAAACAACAACAGCAACAAAAAGTGCTTTCCTTTGTAGGGCAGAGAGTGCCAGTACAGGAAAAATAGAAGCAGTGAGGGGGTCAGTTGGGAAAACATGAATGAGGATGATCCCTGGGAAGTTATTTTGCTGTCAGCCCCTTTAAGGTTTTCCTGGTGGCTCAGTGGTAAAGGACTCACCTGCCAGTGCAGGAGATGCCAAGAGACGGGGGTTTGATCCCTGGGTTGGGAAGATCCCCTGGAGGAGGGAATGGAAACCCTCTCCAGTACTCTTATCTGAAGAATCCCATGGAGAGAGGAACCTGGCAGGCCACAGTCCATGGGGTTGCAAAGAGTTGGACACAACTGAGCGACTGAACAACAAACCCCTTTACACTTTCTGTCTGCTGCTAATGAATGTAGCCCAAGGACCTGTGACCTCTTGGTTGACCTGGATCCAGTCTCAAAACAGCCCTTTCCTTTGGTTGCTGTGTATATTTGCAGGCATGTTGGATAAGGCACAGAAGTTAGAAACTTTCTGGTCCCATATTTCCCATTTGTCTAGATTTACAAGCACAGTTTTGTCTCAGCTTCCAGCACATTTGCTGTGATTATTAGGATTTTATTCTTCAGGACCAGAGCTACCTTTCCCCCTATTTTCTTTCCCTTTGTGCACCAAGTTCTCTTCAGGTTTCTGCAGAAGAGCATGTTTTCTGTTCACTGCTTTTCCCTTCTCTGCTTGTTGCTATCGAGAAGGGAAACACAAATAAAATATTTGGATCCAACTCTTAAGCAGGAATATGTTTTCAGCAAGTAGAGCTGTAAAAACATCATAAAACTCCCCAGATTTGCCCCAGCTCTCCAGCCCGGGGACAGAGTGAGGCCACGATAAGAGTCACAGAGCAGCCCGTTTCTGGCCCAGCTCAGTTGGCGATATGCCTGCAATCCAAGGCTCTCGCTGGTGGAAGGGGTCACTGGGTGCCCTACCATACACTCACCAAAGGTCATGAATGATCTGTTCTCTTTTGGCCTCAGGGGTCCCACTGTTCTGTGTTTCTCCAGGGATCCTCTCCTGCCTGTAACTCTGAGGACTCCTTTTGAGGACCCTCTTCCCGATGCTCCATCCTCCTAGCCACAGGCTGGGGGCTGTGGTTGGAGCAATTCCTCTGCTCCTATCCCACCGTCTCCAGGCTCCCTCTGATCAGGGCTGTACCCTGTTACCAGGTACAAAGCCCGAGTACCTGTGTCCTCAACTGTCCACAGGCCCTCGGGCATGACTGTCCTTACACTTGACCTGCTCATTAATTCACTGGACTAGTGTAGAGATTATCATATGCCCAGATTTGTCGTCCCTCTTCTGTGTAATTGGGCTGCTTAGCTAGAGCCTATCTTTTCCCTCTCACCTGCAGCTAGGTTAAGGCCATGGAGCTGAGAGATCACTAATGGGATATTCGGGTTGACATTTTTGGTCACTTACTTGAAGAGAAAGTATTGGCCTTATATTCATGCATCATTGTTCCCCCTTTCTCCTGGGGACATCAGTCAAACTGATGAGGACAGAAATTTGAATTTTGGAAAATATGTATCTGCCACTATGAACCTGACAACATCTCACTGCTTAAAAACTTAAAAAACTTTTATTCTGAGGTCGGCAGTGATATGAATGAACGTGATTTTCTGCTGTAGTACAAGAAAATGTATCAACATTTGGCAGTTTGGCATAACTCAGTGAACCAGTAATTTCCAAAGGGATAGATGCATGAGGTTATGAAATCACACAGGGGTAAAAGAGCCCATGTGTGGAAAACATGTAGTATAAAATAAGAAACTTTGCTTCTCTGTTTGATAATATTTGACATAAGTAATCAGTGTGCAATCACCATTATATGGATTTTAATGTGACAGAGTATAAAAAGTTCATTGATAAGGTTTCAGATTTCATATTGCAACAACCTTTTTAGAAAATACCACTTGAGTTTTGGTATAGTATTAAAGAACAACATTTGCAACCATCTGAAAAGGCTATTATACTGCTGTCCCTTTTCTCAGCTATATAGTTGTGTGAGGCTAGATTCTCTTCACACACTTTAACTAAAACAAACTGCCAGTCCAGGTTCGATGCACGATACTGGATGCTTGGGGCTGGTACACTGGGACAACCCAGAGGGATGGAATGGGGAGGGAGGAGGGAGGAGGGTTCAGGATGGGGAACACATGTATACCTGTGGCGGATTCATTTTGATATTTGGCAAAACTAATACAATTATGCAAAGTTTAAAAATAAAATAAAATAAAATAAAAATAAATAAATAAAACAAACTGCTGCACTAGATTGAACATTCAGTCATCACCACCACCACCGTCATCATGTCATCTATTATTAAGCCAGACACAAAAGAGATTTAAAAAAAAATTAAATAATGCCAGTCTTTACACTTTTTAAAGACATTAAAAAAAATAAATTGTGTTAGCATACAATAGGTTTATCATCACTTTAAAAAAGAAATTAATGAACAAGTGTTAATAAGTAGTTTTTCTATCTTTGAATACAATCAGTGTCAATAGATACTTTCCACATAAACAGATTTTTCTGGGGTCCTCAATAATTTTTGAGTGTACAGGTATCCTGAGACCAAAGCATTTGAGAACCCTTGCCTTCAATTATGGCAGAGCTACATGTTAGACCCAACTGGGACCATTGAGTGAGCTCTTAGAACACAGCAATCTCCTTCCAGATATGGTCTATGAGAAAATAAGATACCTTTATTTTGTTTGAGCTGCTTGTGTATTGGGGCCACTTTGCTATAGCATCTTCACCCATATTTGAAATAATATATTAATATTAGTCTAGAAATTGATCTAATGTACACAATTAGAATCATTATTTCCCTTTAAGCTTTCATCAATGTCCCCAGATTGAGCTTGTATATCTGGACTCTTTCTCAGGAAGAGCCTGGATAGTTGACCAATGACTTTTTTCTTAATTTTTTAGGCAAAATCATTGTTGGGCTGCTTGTTCTTCCTAACATATCAAGTCAGTTGTCCTTTTCATGAGGGACCTCTGGATTCTTAAATGGTGGAATTTTTAAGAAGTAAACTGCCCACGTCCATATTCTGGGATCTCTTTTGCATAAGGTTTTAATCTTCATTCTGTCTTTGTTCTCTTAATGTCAATGTGTTTGGCCTCGTTATTATGGTAATAATATTTTTTTTTTCTGAAACAACAATGAAGACATGTGTTTTTCCAAGTCTGGGGTCTAATCCAGGACCATGGAAGAATAGTTGAATGTGAAACTTTCTGGAAAATTCATCATTGTTCATCATGTTTATAATAAAAGTCCCTAGAATACGAAAATCACATTTCACTAATTTCCCTTTACTAGACTTTCTGGAAACCTTTCCAAATTCCATAGCATAGACTGATTTTTCTAGCCTCTGCGTCTTCTACAGCGGTTATTTCTCAGTTAATTATGTTGGCACATCCCGTCACTGACTCACCTTTGGTTGTCTTGTTTCCTGGCTCTACGTGTGTGATCTGTCTCTCCAGTGTGGTAGTGATGTGCCCAGGGGTGTCAGTCATCATTTATTTATCTTGTGTCTGGGTAGCCTATAGTGCGTGTGTGCGTGAGTGTTCAGTCGTGTCTGACTCTTCGTGACCCCATGGACTGCAGACCACCAGGCTCCTCTGTCCATGGAATTCTCCAGGCAAGAATACTGGAGTGGGTTGCTATTTCCTCCTCCAGCAGATCTTCCCAACCCAGGGATTGCGTCTCTTGCGTCTCCTGCATTGGCAGGTGGATTCTTTAACACTGTGCCATGTATCCTATAGAGTCCAAAGTTAGTAATGAAGCTGAATTAAACAGGCTCGGATGTCATTTCCTTTCCTCACTGAGTAGCAAAAGAGACACCTCGAGGCAAGGAACCCTGAGTGGAGCTGTCAGGTGCGTGTGGTGTGCTTTCTGGGACAGTAAGAAAATTCCCCCGCCCTGCCTACAGATTTCTGCCCCTATCTTCCCCTCCACATTTGCACAGAGATGCCTAATAGCAACTTTCTGAGAAACTGTTAGGCTGAAAATAGAGTGAGGTGTTTTTCTTTTAAACTTCTTTATTGAGGTATGATTGACATACAAAAGGCTATAGATATGTAAGGTATGCAGCTTGTTACGTTTGGAGATAAGTATGCACCTTAGGAAACCAAAGTCACTGTTAGGAACAAGGTATTTAAAATGCAGATATCTATCAGCAGGGGCAAGATAATGGCTTACACTCACAATTCCTGACTGGTTCTTTTCTAGAAAAAATTAGTGGAGGGTGGAAAATGAATAGAATGTCTGAGATGAAAAAATATGCTAAAAAGGAAAGCAATGACCTGATTTATACTTTAACAGGTCAGCTCTGGTCTGGACTAGCAGACTGAAGAATCGGAGGATATATCCTTGAGTTAGAATTAGATGTGGCTGAGACTCTCTTCTAGGAAATGCCTGGCCCAAATCTTAACTCTCTTATTACAAACCATGTGACCTTAGGAAAAATACTTCATTTCTCTGGGTCTGAGAACTCCTACTTAGCTAATGAGATTACTTCTTGGCTTATTGTCAAGATTAAACAAGTGTCTAATAAATATTAACTATCGGAGGGCCCTTTTCTTAGTTTAAACCATCCTCACTGTAAGTAAAAATAAACCTGTTCTCTCAGGAATGATGTGGGAGGTGAGGGGTGGGGCTGATGCCTGAGAGATTGCTGTTTCTTCCCTAAATGCTTTCTTACTGGGGCAGTGGTCCTCTGACTTTTGGAACAGAGAAGTTGCTTTTTGTTTTCCTGAAGGTTTGAAATTGCCAGGATGTAAATATGAGGGGAGATGTGGATAGTGAAAAATGTCTGAGCAGGTTGAAGTGAATATGGGGAGGATGGTACTGATGTCTATGAGAGTGATCTTGCCCCAGAAAGGGGTTTGCCCACCTAGAATGAGCCACACTTGACCCTTGAAAAACATGGGTTTCAATTGCAAGGATCCATGCATATGTTGATATTTTTTTGTCAATAGTGAATACTATAGTCCTATGTGATCCTGGTTGGTTAAATCCAAAGATGTAGAACTATGGATGTAGGAGGCCAACTGTAAGTTATACTTGGATGTATACTCTGGCTGCAGAGGGTCAGCACCCCTAAGACCTCTTTATTGTTCAAGGGTCAACTGTGGTTCCTTGACTCCTGGGAATTCCACCAAGCTGTGGAAAGGAGGCTAACCCTGGAAGAAAGATAGGTATAAGCTTATTCCCACTTTAGAATAAAGCCCAGTGAACTGACTTGAAGGAAAGTCATGCAGACGAACTCCAAGGCAAGTGCTCTTTTGATAACTATGCTGCCTTTCCTGCACACTTCAGAAATGAACTGAACAGTAAAAGTGCTGAAATCCAAAGAATATTCTAGAAATCCATGTGAAATCTCTCAGAATTAGATTTGACCTCTAATGTAGGGTGGGGTGACCTTTTAAATAGTTTAGAAATCTAATGTTTATGTTACATCAAATTTTTCATAGACCTCACCTCCTCTGAAGACACAGGACTTCCTGCCAGCTCCCAAAACACCCTTGAAGTGGTGGGCATCGTGACTCACAGTCAGGTAAACATTCCTTTGAGACACATATCAGCAGATTTGTTATTCCATTACTGTCCAAACAGTGGAAAACCTCAGGAGGTAAAATCGGATTCATGTTGAAGAATTCAGTCTCACCTGTTTTCTTTTATTCAAATCAAACTTTTAAAACATTCACTTTGGGGAGTTCATTTTTGCTCCCAATAAGGGATAAGGGAAAGATGTGTGGCAAGTCTCAGTCTTTGGAGTCAAGCCTTATTCTGGAACTGTTTCATTTGGAAGCCACACCTAACTCCCAGCAAGGAAATCATCTGACATAAACCACAACCTGCTTGCAGGTGTGGAAAAGGAAGGAGTTGGCATCAAACAGCACAGTGTATAAGGGTAATCAACAGAATTCTATAAAATGCCCATTAGCTACTTAGGGTGGAAAAATGGCTTGCTTACAGTGGAAACTGGTAACGTGGGTCAATAAAATGGTCAGAATCATATACCTTAGCCATAAAGCTCATGTCATGAAATCATGGCCAATGACCAGACTCTTATACATGATTTCCTGAACTAATCTGTAAATAGTATAAAGTACTATAATATCTGTAGTGTAAGTTGGATGAAGGGAACATATATTTTATGTCAACCATAGAAGCTAAAGGTACTAGTACACAGTAAGAGTCAATTACATATGCATTGATTGATTTCATGGTTTGTTAAAATGCTGCAAATGTTTGAGTAGCCCCCCAATTTTAATTTTTTTAGTTTGCAGAGTAAAAGATTTTCTTTTATGTATTCATTAATTTAATAAATACTTAAAGTATCTAAACCAAGCACTAACTCCGATCCTTACTGGTTGATTAAACTTTGGCAGTTACCTAACCTTTCTGCCTCAGTTTCCTCATATGTAAAATCAAAGAAACTTTAGTACTTAACCTCCTAAGGTTGTTGCAGCTATTAAATGAATGAATACCTATGAAGTGCTTAGAATATTGTCTCAGTGGTAGGAGACACATCTGTTAAGTTGTTGCATACTAAATTACCCTACAGTTTAGGGGCTTAAAACAACACATTTATTATCTCATAATTTTTGTGGATCAGGAATCTGAGCTTGGTTTAAGATGAGTCTTCTACTTTTCAGGCTGAAATCAGGGTGTCCCCTGGGTTGTCACTGCAAGGCTCAGCTCTGGGAAAACCTGCTTCCAAGCTCGTATGTGTATTTGTTGGCAGGATTTAGTTCCTCCATAGCTGTTGGCCAGTGATTGCCCTCAGTTCTCTGCCATTTGGGTCTTTCCAACATGGCAACTTGGTTTGTCAAAGCATGCAACATGAGAAGTCAAGAGATTAGAATCAGCAAGCAAGCTGCAGTTCATAGCTTTTTACAACCTAATTAGGTAAGTGATCTTTCATCACTCTTGCCGTATTTATTGATTAGACATGAGTCACTAGGCCCAGCCCACACTTAAGGAGATGGAATTACACAATTCTAGTGTGACTGTCAGGGGTCAGTGATCATTGGAGTTCATGTTAGAAGCTGCCTACCATGATGGTGAACAATACAAATTTGAGGATTACATGCTTATTGGGGGAGACAGACGTTAAAAAGAATTCTAGAATAAGATAGCAATTAGACATTGTGATAAGCACTATGAATTGGAAACACAATGTTTGATGACAAATTACAATCTTGATATCTGTTTTGAGTTGGTATTTTTCAAATGAAGACATCTTTGAGGAAATAATTTTTAGTTTCAGATGTGAAGGATGAGTGAAGTGAGTCAAGAGTGGAGTCAGGAAAAAGGTGAGCCCTTCAGAAGAGTGAACAGATGGTGTGTAGGCCCTTGAGGGAGGGGAGCACCGAGAGTTGGCCCCTCCATGTGGCTTGGGATTATTTTCTCTGCACATGGCTAGTTTCTGGGATACAGTGCTCCAAGAGAAGAAAATAGAAGCAGCAGCTACCAGGTCAACTTAACAGGCATCCCTTCCTCTGTATTATATTGATCAAAGCAGTTACAAACCTATATCAGACTCAAGGGGTACCAAGCTCTGCTTTTTGATGGGAGGAGGAGCATGCTTATATCAGAACAGAAGAGTTGTTTGGAACTCTCCAGGACAAAGAGCCACATCTGGCGATTTTAGTAAGAGTCATTTATTTTCAAGTTAAATATCAGATAAGAAGAAAGAAAGCAAAGAAATCATGTGTGGGTCCCTCTCTGAGACCCTTGGGTAGGTTGGGAAGTGAGACTTAGAGGGATGCCTGGAAGAAGACGGGGGTGAGGAGAAGACTTTAAAGTGATGTTTTGTGTTTTAGGGACTGGTCCTCTGGAGGGGGTCATAATAGAAGTAGGCTGGTGGATGAAACACATTTCTGAGAGATGGAAAAGGAAGGAATTCAGAATACATATTTGGGGGAATTGAGCTTTGATGGGAGAAAATTTTCCATTGTCACAGGAAAAAAAGATACAAGTGGTGTTGAAGGCTGACTTTTCATTAGTGTTGGGGACCCCAGGTAGTGTAGACAGCAACACACAGCAAAGTGGGAGTACTCTGAGTGCTGAGACATTATAGGGTAGAGAGGAAGAGGGCTGTTGCCACAGATGTGGCTGGACCCAATCCAAGGAAAAATTTTTTTTTAGTTAGTGTGTTGTTACCTTAAGAGATTGTTTCATTTCAGGGTTTATTCTTGTTTTATCAGCTGAACAGGGAACAGCACAAGAAACGTTGTGTCACTTGCTTGTTTTGCTTGTCTCTATTAGCTTTCTTTTTAAGTTAAACTAAGTGAACTTAAGACAGGAAACATTCATATCAGAAGCAGAAGGACCCCTCACCCCAGTGAGAGGAAATATATCACTGGGTTGCAGATCAGCTCTGTCTTGAGGTTTGATTGAACATTTGTATAAGAAACACTTATAAGAAAAACTGTGATATTGTTTACAGCCCATTATTTCTTATGTAGGACCATGCATCGTTTACTCTTTCTGAATTTTGTTCTCAGGAGACTTTTCTTTTGAAGAGGTTGGCCTGTTTCATTTGCTGGATGATGAAAATGCTGAATCGATCACTTTTTCTTTAGCTACCCTGCTTTTCCCTGCATGTCAGGAGCTCAGACTTAAACTTTAGGGCTGCACCACAGTATTAATTGATGGTGAGGGCATAGCACAGATTTTTAAATTTTCTCTCTCTAAACCACAGTTTGTTCATCTTTCAAATGAGATAACTTTGGAGCCTACCTCTTAGGATTATTTTAAGGAGTAAATGAGTTAATACATGTGAAGTACTTAAAATTACTGCTTGGCATTTGACTGTTAATTCTATTGGTCTTAACTGTATCCTTAAATTTACAGTGATTGATTTGCAAATATGTAAATACCCAGTTTTCTGTGCTCACATGTTTTTTTTTTTTTTTAGGTATCTCTCTAGCTTCTGCAGAGACTAGAATAGGTGATTTCTAAGAAATTATCCAGTTCTTTGATCTCATATATTTTATGGCTCTTCTCTAAGGAGGTGTGGATAAATAATATATACTCAAGGCAACATATATATGAGTAGCTCTGACTTAACACCTAGGGACTCGAACTGGAGAGTGGATGTTAAAACTTGTGATATACTTCTCACTGTAAACTTTTTTTCTGCCTGATTTGAATGGATGGTCTGAACAAACAAAGGGTTTATTGGCTCATGTTATCTTGGAAAAGGCAGGATAAGAAGGCTTCAACATTTTTGACCTGTAGGGACATAGGAGGGGGGATCTACAAATATAACAAACAGATCTATATATATAACAAATGCTTTACATCAGCATGAGAAAAAATAGACCCAAGGGGATACACAATACTTGAGGAACCCGGTAATCTTACTTAAACATGTACTTACCCAGTCACTTAAACCTGGTGTCATGAGATAATCATTTTTTTATTCAAACAAAGTTGATGGGCAGTTTCCTATAATGTTGTAGAGAGAATGGATATATTAAGTAGACGACTGGAATAGATAAACTCTCATATCCTTCCAAGTCTTAATATTCCTAGTTTTATGATCTTGTCCTCAGAGCATTGGGTCTGGATTTTCTCCACTCAGTGCAATGGTCTCATTTGTGATTAGGTGAGTCATTTTGATTTCATCATGGGGCTAGGTGTCAGGGCATTCCAAACAAAGGCAATCAGACTTTCCCCTGTATATACTAAATTAATCCCTCTGAGGCCAACTTAACTGTTGCTCTAAGATTTGGCTCTAAGTGTGCATTCTTTCAGATCACGGTATGGGTTTTTTCCCCCCTGTATTTGTAACTCTATTATAAAAAGGGTTATCAAACTCTGCTTAAGGGTTGGGTAGGTTCAGTGTACTTCTGCGTGAAATCAGGGATTTTTTTCTTTCATTTTTCATCTAGCTTGGCCTGAAAGACAAATATACCAGAGGGATTTCTTCTATCTGAAGTTTCAGGAATTCACTGGCTACCACCCAAGGCTTTAAATCAGACTAAAGTCTCTTTACTAGATTTGATGTTTCATTTGTACTGTTATGATTATGTGGGTGTATGCTCGAAGTTTAGGGCATGAGTATGAGAGGAGGAAGGCAGTTATCTAGAGTCTAAGGTGTGGGCAATGTGAGATGCTCTCCTTATACCCTGAATATGCCAGAATGAAACTCACTCTGTAAGAAAGAAATGGGATGCTGTAAATACACTTCTCTTTCATCAGTTCAGTCTCTCAGTCGTGTCCAACTTGTTGTGACCCCATGGACTGCAGCACGCCATGCTTCCCTGTCCTTCACCATCTCCCGGAGCTTGCTCAAACTCATGTCCATTGAGTTGGGGATGCCATCCAACCATCTCGTCCTCTGTTGTCCCCTTCTCCTCCTGCCTTCAATCTTTCCCAGCACCAGGGTCTTTTCTAATGACTTGGCTTCTCACATCAGGTGGCTAAAATATTGGCCTTTCAGCTTCAGCATCAGTCATTCCAATGAATATTCAGGACTGATTTCCTTTAGGATGGACTGGTTGGATCTCCTTGCTGTCCAAGAAACTCTCAAGAGTCTTCTCTAACACCACAGTTCAAAAGCACAGTTCACTCTCATACTGATCCTGTATTTGAAATATGCAGATGCACAGTCACCCCAGTCTCATGACTCAGAAGACCCCTGATTTAGCTGTGCCCAGCATCCTGAGAGATGTTGAGTATTACATGAATACTAGACTAGTAGATAATCACTGCCAAGGACTGCTTATGATCTATCATTGATAATCAAAATCTGTCTGGGCTTTCCTTTTAGTACTTGATAATGTCAAACTTGCTAGGAAAAATTGGCAAAAATGTAAGAATTTTGGGTTGATTCTCTTTAATGTGCGTTTTACTAGGCTATCTGGTTTTTTTTTTTTTTTATTGTAGACAATCTTACATTGATCTCTAATGGTTTAAACTATATGCTGGATACATTTCAATGGCAAAAACTTGTCTTCATTAACTCTTTTATATTAATATCTTAGTTTCTTCCCAAGAGGAGTCAAAAGTGACTAATGTCTTGAGACTCTTTGATTGACTAAAAAATATGATTTAGTTCCAAGTGCTAAAAAGGATTAAAGAAGGCAATTTAAGTTTTTATTTAACACTTCACAAAATTGACAGTCTCCATTGGGCCAGCTTCAAAATGGGGGTGAAGGGCAGGGAGCTTTTAAGATAAAGAAAGAAGAACAAGGAAGAGAAAAACAGAAAATATCTGGTTAGCTGGAGCCACGTAGTCAATCTGTTTGGATGTTTGTGGTGAGAAGGAATAAAGAAATAAGTATAGAGCCCAGAGTAAGCTTGGCCTTTGGGAATTGGCTGACCAGATAATAGTGCATTTCTGGTCAAGCAGAGCATTTAATTGGACATGAAAGCTAAAGGGGAAAAAAAAGAAACTAAGTTTCGATTTGCAGCAGAAGCTCCATCTTGGGCCTAGAGAGTAATTTAAACACAGGTAATACATTAAAAATTGGACTTTCAGCTTCTATTTCTTCAGGTTATCCTAGGTGGTCTAGCAAGTGTGGCATGCAGCTGCACACTTTTCTCCCAGGGCAGAGTTGGTATGTCAAAAAGAAGGGTCAGTGAGAGGGCAAGAGGCAGAGAAGAGGCCCAGGTGAGCAGGCAGGATCTGCTTTCCCTGGGCCTAACACATCGTTTGCTTGGTGTATGTGGCGGTTAGTGGTGGCCACCTGGTAGACACTGATTGATGAATGACTGTATGAAAGCTGAATTAATCTGGACAGACAAGTTGGGTTAGCCCTAAATCTCCCCTTCTGTTTGCTTGGGAAAGCTAAATTCAATCCAGCTGTTCTTCAGACTGCCAAGCCACTTTCAAGCAAGTTCCTTTCTATTTCTTTCATTTCTATTTATTCCCCCCTTGGGTGCTGAAGAAGTAAATGCTTCACCAATTATTTATTCTTTATAAGAGTTGGCTCTTTGTACTTGACATTTTCTTAATTGTTCACATTCTGCATATTTGCTTATTTTCCCTGATGCTGTTCCATTCCCAGTAACATCTTATTATGCGACTCTAGCGATGAAAGTGCAGGGAGATTTCCTATCCAGGCCTTCTTATTTGTCCTTTCTGCATGTCTCTGTTACAAATTTCCCCAAATGCCAATTTTCATAACTAAGCTGAGCACACCATTGGCTTTGAAGTTTGAAGGTGTCATAGCTCCTGCATTTAGAACAAGCTGTTCCAAAAATTCATGTTTGTGCATGCTAAGTCACTTCAGTCATGTCTGACTCTGTGCGACCCCATGGACTGTAGCCTGCCAGGCTTCTTTGTCTATGGGGATTCTCCAGGCAACAATGGAATAGGTTGCCATGTCCTCCTCCAGGGGATCTTCCCAACCCAGGGATCGAACCTGTGCCTCTTATGTTTCCTGCATTGGCAGGTGGATTCTTCACCACTAGTTCAACCTGGGAAACCCTGTAGAAATTCATACTGATGTACCACTCAGCTCTTTCTAGAAACTGCTTTTAGAATAGTTGTCTGTCAAGATTCACTGATCTAATGTGACACGTGACCAGCAGGTGAGAACGTATCTGCGGGTGAATTCATACATGAGCTGCAGTGGGCTGACCCGCCTCCTGGCACCACTAGGTGATACAGGATATGATCATAGGAATAAAGAAGGAAGTTCAGAAAAGCTGAACCAGAGCACCCCCTGCAACTCCAGCCTTCAGTCAGCCAAACTTAGGAAGAAAATCCATTAGCATTAGAGTCAGTTTTAGGAAAAAGAAAAAAAAGGCAAAAAACCAACCAACAGTCTATTCTATAATGCTATTCATTTTGATGTCTTCCAATTCTTGTTCACATACTACTACTGTTTTTAAAACAGAAATGATTATAAGATGTATACAACTTTAAATTGTTTTTTTTTTTACTTTATACCATTGCTTTCTTTGTCATATCATGTATAATTTACCTTGTTTCTGCCCTCATTTGTCATGCATTTCCCTTTCTTCTTAAATATTAGCTAATATTATTTCTACTTTAAACTTCTGAATTGTTTTGCAGCCCAATGTACAAAGGCAACCAAAACACAGCCATACTCACATTTCCTCTTTCCCTTCTCTTGCCCCTCTCCATTTCCCCCCCCCTTCCCCTCCTCTTCCACCTCTCCACCACCTCCCTTCTCTCTTCTTCCCTCACCTCTCCTCCGTTTCCCATCTCCGTCTCTCTTTCTGGTACAACTGAATTGATTTAATAAACCATCCTCTTAAGTTAGTAAGAAAAATATCATAATTTATCTAGACATGGCCCTTATTTTATGACCTTTCTTTACCTCATCCCCAGACCTGGGTTCCACTGACAAAATATCCTTATGTTCAGATGGTTCTTTGGAGGTATTCCTTGACTAGTCAGATGCTTCTGTGTTCTTAAGGCAAGTCTTTCCTCCTTTTCTGAAAAAAGGAAATTTCCTCATATTTTCCACATTCATTTTGTTGTCCTGGTTTCAGTGATAAATGCAGAGCAGTGGTTCTCAAATTTTAGTGTTCTTGTTATCACTTGGAGGCTTGTTAAAACAGATTCCTGGACCCCACCCTCAGAATCTCTCATTTAGTAGATCTTGGGTGGGCCCAACAACTAGTATTTCCTGGTGATATTGGTCATGATGATCAACCACTCTTTGAGAACTGCCTCATTCCAGGAGTTCGTTCTATTTTTTTTTTTTTTTTTTTTTCAAAGCATAGGTACTGGAGATTATTTAAGGGAGAGTGACTTGCCTCAGGCCAGAAACCCAAGGTTTTACTGTGTGTGTGTGTGTGTGTGTGCGTGTGTGTGTGTGTGTGTAGACGTGTGTGATTCTGAGTCTGAAAGGTACCTCTGCCATCAAAAACCATCTAACTACTCATCAGTCCTGGGAAGAGTTATGTGCTTTTATTTAGCAAAGAGGTCAGGTCTTTTTATTAATAAGTTGTAAGTAAGACCCTTGGAGAATAAAATGGCAACTCATTCCAGTATTCTTGCCTGGAGAATTTCCTGGACAGAGGAGCCAGGAGGGCTACAGTCCTTAGGGTCACAAGAGTCGTACACTACTTAGCGACTAAACCACTAAATCACCAAGTGAGACCCTACCACGACTCTATAAGAAAGTCCAAAAAATTCATGGCATACAATGTGGAATGTCATTATTTCCATGTTAATAAAAGAGCTGTGGAAAGTTAACTGGTCTAGTAGGAGCCTATAGCAGTTGGCCTCATATTTAAACATATGTTAATTGCAGGCCAATTATCTGTAACATTTTAGTTACCTCTAATCCTTGGTCTCTTCAGACTGGAGAAATCAAAATAAAACTTTTTAGATGTGTAATGCAGAAGATCAGCTGATTTGGGGCTTTGGGCTAGCAATGGAAAACACAGAGGGAGGAGCAATATTAGACTTTCAGCAAGACAGTGAAAAATGTTGTTTAGGGAAAGTCATAGACCCCTCTCCTCCTTCCTTTTTCTAGTTCTTTCTTTCTACAGACATTTGTTGCAATGTTGAAAAAGTGAACATAAGCTTAACATAGGGCCAGGTACATAGTGAAAGTGAAAGTCACCCAGTTGTGTCCAACTCTTTGCGACCCCATGGACCATACAGTACACAGAATTATCCAGGGCAGAATACTGGAGTGGGTTCAGTTGTGTCCAACTCTGTGCAACCCCATAGATGGCAGCCCACCAGGCTCCCCCATCCCTGGGATTCCCCAGGCAAGAACACTGGAATGGGTTGCCATTTCCTTCTCTAATGCATGAAAGTAAAAAGTGAAAGTGAAGTCGCTCAGTCGTGTCTGACTCCTAGTGACCCCATGGACTGCAGCCTACCAGGCTCCTCCGTCCATGGGATTTTCCAGGCAAGAGCACTGGAGTGGGTTGCCATTGCCTTCTCTGACTGGAGTGGGTAGCCATTCCCTTCTCCAGAGGATCTTCCCAACCCAGGGGTTGAACCTAAGTGTTCAATAAATACTTGCTAGATAAAGAAGAGAATGAATGAAATGAGGAGGATGTGAAGTTTTGTGGGAGTGAAGAATTAGGTGATGATACTGCTGCTTAGTGTCATTTTCAAGGCCCAAAGTGACCTGAGAAATGGTCCTGCCGCTGATACTACTACAGAAATATTATCCCACATGTGGGGTTTAGATAAAAGTGTATAGCGCAGGTCATCCTGAGAGCATGACATGGTAGGCTGTTAACCATCATTAACATCTCAGTGTGAATTTGTGTTTCCCATCAAATGTGATATGACTGGGGCATTTTTTGGAGAAAGGGAGCTCTGGATGCTTAGGAGGGAGGGTGAATTTTTGGCTTGGGGCATTTGCTGAGCAGGCTGCCCCTAGTGCCCAGGCTCATAGAAAAAGGACAATCAGAGAGGGACAGAAGGTAGACTAGGCAGGGGAGAGGAGTGATAAAATCTGCCTACCTCTCAGGGATCAGCCCTGCTCTTAGGATTCTTTATGCCAAGAATCATCAAATCACCTAGAGGCCTTTCATTGAAATATGGGCTGCTGGCTCCATCCTCAGGCATTCTGATTCAGTGCCTTCAGAGATACTAAATTTACTTTTCAAACAAGTTCCCAGATGATGCTGTCTGAGCACCACAATTTGAGACCCATCACTTTAGTCATTTCTGTGTGCAGTGCAAACTTCTCAGTTAATCTTTTATCTCTAGTAATAAACGTAAGGAGATTAGAAATGACTGTAATATACTTTAAAGAAATATGTTTAAATTTTTAAAATTTATTTTTTATTGGCAAGTAATTGCTTCCCAGTTGGCTCATGGGTAAAGAATCTGCCTGCCAATGCAGGAGACACTGATTCGATCCCTGGGTCATGAAGATCCCCTGGAAAAGGAAATGGCAACCCACTCCAGTATTCTTGCCTGGGAAATCCTATGGACAGAAGAGCCTGGTGGGCTACAGTCCATGGGGTTGAAAAATTGTTGGACAAGACTTAGCAGCTAAGCAACAACAGTTGCTTTGCAAAGTTGTGTTCAGTTCAGTTGCTCAGTCGTGTCTGACTCTTTGCGACCCCATGAACTGCAGCACGCCAGGCCTCCCTGTCCAATACCAACTCCCAGAGTCTACCCAAACTCATGTCCATCGAGTCGGTGATGCCATCTAACCATCTCATCCCCTGTCGTCCCCTTCTCATCCTGCCCTCAATCTTTCCCAGCATCAGGGTCTTTTCCAATGAGTCAACTCTTCACATCAGGTGGCCAAAGTATTAGAGTTTCAGCTTCAACATCAGTCCTTCCAATGAACAGCCAGGGCTGATCTCTTTTAGGATGGACTGGTTGGATCTCCTTGCTGTCCAAGGGACTCTCAAGAATCTTCTCCAACACCACAGTTCAAAAGCATCAATTCTTTGGTATTCAGCTTTCTTCACAGTCCAACTCTCACATCCATACATGACCACAGGAAAAACCATAGCCTTGACTAGATGGAACTTTGTTGGCAAAGTAATGTCTCTGCTTTTAAATATGCTGTCTAGGTTGGTCATAACTTTCCTTCCAAGGAGTAAACGTCTTTTAATTTCATGGCTGCAGTCATCATCTGCAGTGGTTTTGGAGCCCAGAAAAATAAAGTCAGCCATTGTTTCCACTGTTTCCCCATCTACTTGCCATGAAGTAATGGGACCAGATGCCATGATCTTAGTTTTCTGAATGTAAAGCTGTGTTAGTCTGTGCTATACAATGAAGTGTATCAGCTATCTGTATACATATATCCCCTTCCTTGTGGCCCTTCTTGCCTGCTTCCATCTCACTCCGCTAACTCCTCTAGGTCATCACAGAGCACTAGTATGAACTCCCTTTATAGAAGGCTCCCACTAGCTATCTCTTTATACATGGTAGTGAATAATTTAAAAATTTTTTGCATGATATGGTTTTAATTGATGCAGATTAACTAGAAGTGTATTATAGACCTCATGTTCTTTCCAGTAGGGCATAAAATAAAATAAAAAATCAGATTCAAATAAATTAAAATGATGAATCAAGTAATAAGATTAACATATTTTGGCAGGAAATCCTGTGGCTGTGTAATTTAGAGCTCTTTCTTTCAGATTTGTATATAATATTTTCCCTACATCATTGAACTTCATTAGAAAAGAAAGCCATTGTCCCTAATTATGAATGAAAATAAAGGTTAAAAAACCATGTGGTCTGTAGGTTAGTGTGGGAATGTGGGAGTGTGTGTGTGTGTGCATGCATACATGATCACAGAGGAAAAGGAGGCCTCATGTAACAGTTCAATATTACGGATGATTTAGATAAGTGTAAGTTAAGGTAAATATTTAAAATTTCCATCTTAGCTTGGGAAACCCAGCATACAATAACCAGAAGTTTTCTGTAATAGTAAACATGTTTTACATCCCTTTTATGTTTTAACAACAGTTGCTTGAACCTACATTGACTTCATGGTTTTACTCTTAGTAGGGTCAGTTGTATATTTATTTTCCTTGTGATAAACAGCTGTGATGAGGGGAAGCTTTACATGGGTTTCATGACAGTGATAATAGCAATAATCATAATTTATATGAACTATCTGGTTATTCAGGATATAGTTTCATACAAACTATTGTTTCTTCTGATTACCATAAATAAATCAAGATGCTAATATTAGTTCACTGATGTTATAAAGTCACTTTGAAGTGCTTAAAAAGCAAATATTATCATTTTATGTGTTACATATTGGATCCAGGGATCTTCAACAATGAACTGTTTCGCCTATACTTACTCAGGCTGGGTTAATATAAGAGAAATGAGTAAGTGATCCAGCAATTTCAGCCAGCCTCACATTCAGAGCATGTTGATTGCATGGTAATCAGTGTGCAGAAATAGGTGGGAGACAGGACAAGAAGCCAAACCAATTGAAAAGTATCATTGAGCAACAAGAATCAATTCAATCCAAATTAATTGAGGTGTTATTGTGAAGAAAGAAATCAACTGAGGGTACTAAAAGGCCTCCCAGCTCTATTGGAGTACTATTCACTTTACAAGTATTTAGATACGTGAAGGGCTACTGCTTCCTTGCATGCATGCTGAATCACTTCAGTCATGTCCGACTTTTTGCAACCCTATGGACTGTAGCCCACCAGACTTCTCTGTCCATGGGATTCTCCAGGCAAGAATACAGGAGTGGCTTGCTGTACCCTCCTCCAGGGGATGTTCTTGACCCAGCGGTTGAACCTGCCTCTCTTGCCTTCTGTATTGGCAGGCAGGTTCTTTACCACTAATGCCACCTGGGAAGCTTCCTTAGGATCATGCTTACTTTTATAAAAGGGAATTATGGAATTATGTAACAGGGCAGAGTTCCCTGATAATGGATGTTTAAACAAAGAATGTAATATTTATATGTATGACTGATTTATTTTGCCATATAGCAGAAATGAACACAACGTTGTAAATCAACTATTACTCCAATAAAAATTAAAAAGCAAAAACAAAGAGTGTAATCACTCAGTTTCTTCTGTTGTGGAAGGAATATAGACTTGAAGAATTTATTGTAGATTTAAAAGATAAAATAATACCCATCATAAAGATGGAAATAAACAAAATTCCAGACTTTGAAATTTATGTATTTTCAGACATCTAAAATAGAAAACCCTCTTCAGGCTAAATGACTTGAAACAGACTAGGAATTAAGAGGTGTTTAGGGGAGAGGAAGGGGTCTTCCTAGGTGGCTCAGTGGTAAAGAATCTGCCTGCTAGTGCTGGAGACACAGGTTCAATCCCTGGGTCAGGAAGATCCTCTAGAGAAAGAAATGGCAACCCACTCCAGTGTTCTTGCCTGGGAAATTTCGTGAACAGAGGAGCCTGGTGAGCTACAGTCCATGGGGTTGCAAAGAGTTGGACACAACATATTGACTAAACAACGACAACAATGGGAGAGGAAAGGAAGTGTGACTGAGTCAGGGGGAGAAGTGAGACATAAACTCGCCTTTAAAAGCGGGGTACTTCTAAGATGGGCTTCCCTGATGGCTCAGCTGGTAAAGAATCCATCTGCAATGCGGGAGAAATGGGTTTGATCCCTAGGTTGGGAAAATCTCCTGGAGAAGGGAAGGGCTCCCCACTCCAGGATTTCAGTATTCCAACTATTCATGGACTGTAGAGTTCATGGGGTCATAGAGAGTCAGACACAGCTGAGTGACTTTCATTTTCCCCTCATAGCTCAGTTGGTTAAGAATCCTCTGGCAATGTAGGAGACTCTGGTTCGATTCCTGGGTCAGGAAGAGCCACTGGAGAAGAGATAGGCTACCCACTCCAGTATTCTTGGGCTTCCCTTGTGGCTCGGCTGCTAAAGAATCCGCCTGCAATGCAGGAGACCTGGATTCGATCCACAGGTTGGGAAGATTCCCCTGGAGAAGTGAAAGGCTACCTACTCCAGTATTCTGGCCTGGAGAATTCCATGGACTATATAGTCCATGGGGTCACAAAGAGTCAGACACACTGAGTGACTTTCACTTCTTAGATAGGTGATGAGGAGAGAAGAACCTTTCTACAACTGCCCCTCTAAAGTGGGCAAGAAAACCCCTACAGTCTATCAGGCCAGTACAGAAGACTGTAAGGCTGTGGAGGCTGTTATTATTGTTGTTATTTTTGCCTAGCAAGCTGTCCCACTGTCCTTTCTCTGTCTAGAGTCCAGGAGACAGAGTTCTTGGTGAGCTGTCTTTTTTCAATGTTTAGCCTATCCCAGTAAATAATAGGACTTCCCCGGTGGCGCAGATGGTAAAGCATCTGCCTATATTGCGGGAGACCTGGGTTCAATCCCTGGGTCGGGAAGATCTCCTGGAGAAGGAAATGGCAACCCACTCCAGTATTCTTGCCTGGAAAATCCCATGGACGGAGGAGCCTGGTGGGCTCCTTTTTGGCTTTGGTTACTTAGAATTGGGTCTCTGCCATTTCATGAAGGTGGGTCTTCTCACAGGTGTGCTTCCTAACTCATTGTAGCTGGCAAACTGCTGTAGGAAAATCTTCTTAAAATGCTACTTTCTGAATATTATTTCTCTTCACATAATCTTTCATGGCCCTCTTTGTTCCTCTATCAAGTCTATATATTCCTTTGGCTTAATTGCAAAGTCAAAAAGGGTGATATTGGTGAGCCTCCAGACTTTCAAGCACTAAATGGTCTAGGGTGCAACTTCAGAATAACTAGACATTGAATGTGCAAGTTCATTTTGGAGACTGTAATGAGTTAGTCTCCAAGAGTGACAAAATTCTTAATGTTGTCTGGTGGGAGGTCATTGCCATCATTGATGGCATCTGGGCTGAATCTAAATTTAAATTTTGGACTCATATAAGCTCAACCTGCAGGGCTTTTTGCAGGGTACTTGGGGATTTTCAGAGAAATGGGAATCTTTTGTGCTTCAAGATGCTACATACCAGAAAATGGACTCATTTGATACATGCCAGAGTACTCTGTTTTTCCAAGTACACTTCCCAGGTGATTCAGGTACCTTTTTCAAAGAACTTTGCTAGTCCTTGGACTTCTTTACAGAAGTAATTGAGCACTAGAATATAATTTCCAAATCTTCGACTGGTGATCAGGGGCTTGGTTGGCTAGCATTCACGAAAATGCCTTCTTTAATGCACAGAGATAGCATGTGTTGGATTTGTAGACTGTCATGATTTATTGCTTAACCATCTGGGAGTTGGCAGAATGTGTTCTGCTAAGCAGATTTTCCTTTATTTTTTCAACCAATGAGTTTTATTTGAATGTACTAGAATTCATGTTTTTCATTAATTTGCAATTAACTCATATCAAGATGTTATTTTGTATGAGCAATTTAACATCCATCAGACCCTCTGAGTATTATTTTTATAATGCTCTCTGTTCCTTTTTGACCTTAGAAAGCAGTAGGCATGGCATTAAAGACAGATGACACAAAGGTAAAGCCTGGATTTGGCTCAAAGAGGAGAGCAGGCCCCAGTAAGTATTGAATGAGAGCCAGTAAAGTTGTTTTGTTTTAAAATTTATTACAGTATAGTTGTTTTACAATGTTGTGTTCGTTTCTGCTGAACAGCAAAGTGAATCAGCTATATGTATGTGTGTGTATATATATCCCCTCTTTTTTGGACTTCCTTCCATTTAGGTCATCACAGAGCACTGAGTAGAGTTCCCTCTGCTATACAGTAGGTTCTCATTAGTTATCTCATAGTATCAATAGTGTGTGGGCTTCCCTGATGGCTCAGTGGTAAAGAATCTGCTTGTAATGCAGGAGACACAGGTTCAACCCCTGGGTTGGGAAGAGCCCCTGGAGAAGGAAATGTCAACTCATTCCAGTATTCTTACCTGGGAAATCCCATGGACAGAGGAGCCTGGTGGGCCATAGTCCTTGGGGTCACAGAAGGATTGGACCTGACTTGGTAACTAAACAACAATGTGAATAGTGTATATATGTCGGTTTCCCAATCCATCCTATCCCCCTTTCCCCTGCTTGGTATCCATACATTTATACTCTACATCTGTGTCTCTATTTCTGCTTTGTAAATAAGATTGTCTATAATATTTTTTCAGATTCCATATATATGCTTTAATATATGCTATTTGCTTTTGTCATTTTGCTTTATTTCATTCTCTATGACAGTCTCTGGGTCTCTCCATGTCTTTATAGATGACCCAGTTTCATTCTTTTTTATGGCTGAGTAACACTCCATTACATATATGCACCGTATCTTCTTTATCCATTCTTCTGTTGATGGACATTTAGGTTGCTTCCAAATCCTGATTATTGTAAACAGTGCTGCGGTGAACATTGGGGTGTATGTGTCTTTTTGAATTATGGTTTTCTCCGTGTAAATGTCCAGTAGTGGATTTGCTGGGTCTTGTGGTAATTCTATTTTTGGTGTTTTAAAGTGAAAGGCAAAGGAGAAAAGGAAAGATATACCCATCTGAATGCAGAGTTCGAAAGAATAGCAAGGAGAGATAAGAAAGCCTTCTTCAGTGATCAATGCAAAGAAATAGAGGAATACAATAGAATGGGAAAGACTAGAGATCTCTTCAAGAAAATTAGAGATACCAAGGGAACATTTCATGCAAAGATGGGCCCAATAAAGGACAGAAATGGTATGGACCTAACAAAAGCAGACGATATTAAGAAGAGGTGGCAAGAATACACAGAAGAACTGTACAAAAAAGAGCTTCACGACCCAGATAATCACGATGGTGTGATCACTCACCTAGAGCCAGAGATCCTGGAGTCCAAAGTCAAGTAGGCCTTAGGAAACATCACTATGGACAAAGCTAGGGCAGGTGATGGAATTCCAGCTGAGCTCTTTCAAATCCTAAAAGATGATACTGTTAAAATGTTGCACTCAACATGCAAGCAAATTTGGAAAACTAAGCAGTGGCCACAGGACTGGAAAAGGTCAGTTTTCGTTCCAATCCCAAAGAAAGGCAATGCCAAACGATGCTCAAACTACTGCACAACTACACTAACCTGACACACTAGCAAAGTAATTACTCAAAATTCTCCAAGCTAAGTTTCAACAGTATATGAGCCAGAAACATCCAGATGTTCAAGCTGGATTTAGAAAAGGCAGAGGAACCAAAGATCATATTGCCAACATCTGTTGGATCATAGAAAAAGCAAGAGAGTTCCACAAAAGCATCTACTTCTGCTTCATTGACTACATCAAAGCCTTTGACTGTGTTGATCACAACAAACTGGAAGATTCTTCAAGAGATGGGAATATCAGACCACCTGACCTGCCTCCTGAGAAACCTGTATGCAGGTCAAAAAGCAACAGTTAGAACTGCACATGGAACAACAGACTGTTCCAAATCAGGAAAGGAGTACATAAAGGCTGTATATTGTCACCCTGCTTATTTGACTTATATGCAGAGTACATCATGCAAAATGCTGGACTGGATGAAGCACAAGCTGGAATCAAGATTGCTGGGAGAAATATCAATAACCTCAGGTATGCAGAGAACACCACCCTTATGGCAGAAAGTGAAGAGGAACTAAAGAGCCTCTTGATGAAAGCAAAAGAAGAGAGTAAAAAAGCTGGCTTAAAACTCAACATTCAAAAAAGTGAAAATCATGGCATCTGGCCCTATCACTTCATGGCAATTAGATGAGGAAACAATGGAAACAGTGACAGACTTTATTTTCTTTGGCTCCAAAATCACTGCAGGTGGTGACTGCAGCCATGAAATTAAAAGACATTTGCTCCTTGGAAGTAAAGCTATGACAAACCTAGATAGCATATTAAAAAGCAGACATTACTTGGCCTACAAAGGTCCATCTAGTCAAGGCTATGGTTTTTCCAGTAGTCATGTATGAATGTGAGAGTTGGACCATAAAGAAGACTGAGCACTGAAGAACTGATGCTTTTGAACTATGATATTGGAAAAGGCTCTTGAGAGTCCCTTGAACTACAAGGAGATAAAGCCAGTCAATCCTAAAGAGATATGTCCTGAATATTCACTGGAAGCACTGATGCTGAAGCTCCAATAATTTGGCCACCTGATGTGAGGAGCTGATTCATTAGAAAAGACCTTGATGCTGGGAAATATTGAAGGCAGGAGGAGAAGGGGATGACAAAGGATGAGATTGGTTGGATGACATCACCGACCTAATGAACATGAGTTTGAGCAAACTCCAGGTGATGGTGAAGGACAGGGAAGCCTGGAATTCTTCAGTCCATGGGGTTGCAAAGAGTTGGACACGACTGAGTGAGCAACAACAAGGGAACCTCCATTCTGCTCCCCACAGGGGGTTTATCAATTTATTCCTACCACAATGCAAAAGGATTTCCTTTTCTCCACACCCTCTCCAGCCATTATTGTTTGTAGATTTTGTGATGATGGCTGTTCTGGCAGATGTTAGGTGGTACTTCATTGTAGTTTTGATTAGCATTTCTCTAATAATCAGTGATGTTCAGCATCTTTTCATGTGCCTACTGGCCATCTGTATGTCTTATTTTGGAGAAAAGATAGATATTCTGCCTATTTTTTTTATTGGATTGTTGGTATTTCTTTGATATTGAGCTGCATGAGCTGCTTATATCTTTTGGAGATTAATCCTTTGCCATTTCCTTCTTTTGGAAATATTTTCTCCCATTCAGAGTTATCTTTTTGTCTTGTTTATGGTTTCCTTTGCTCTGCAAAAGCTTCAGTAAGTGGTGCTGGGAAAACTGGGCAAATAATTTCAAAATAATGAAATTAGAGCAGAAAACTGGACAGATAATTTCAAAAGAATGAAATTAGAACATTCCCTAAAACCATATACAAAAATAAACTCAAAATGGATTAAAGATCTAAATGTAAGGCCAGACACCATAAAACTCTTAGGTGAAAACATAGGCATAAGAGCACTTAATGAGAATAAAAACAAAAATAAAAAAAATGGAAAAACTGATAAAATTTAACTGAAATTAGAAATGGAAGCCTGGGTGTCAGTTTAGTTGTTAGACGATGAGCATTCCTTGCCTTGATTTTCTTTTCTCTCTAATGGGAATAATGAGAATATTCTGAATATAAAAGGATATAAAATTATAAAAAAAATTTTTGAAAGATGAGACCAAGTTCAAGGAAAGTAAATATGAGATTCTTGTCCTTCAAACCTTTCTTCCTCAATGTTATTGTCAGACTTAGTTGATACTAAGATGAATGTTGCCTCTGCCACATAGTCCCCAAATTATAAACTAACATGGGTGATGTTTTGGAAACATTTTCCAGTGTCATTATTTTATATTTCCATATTGTGTGCATACATGCTCAGTTTCTCAGTTGTGTCCGACTCTTTGCGACCCCATGGACTGTAACCCATCAGGCTCCTCTGTCTATGGGATTCTCCAGGCAGGAATACTGGAGTGGGTTTTTGTGAAAATATTGCAGTTTGATTGGGTAAGCATAGGATTTTGTGTCAGAATTGCCTATGATTGTGACATGAAATTGAAGGCAAGTTAACTGTCTTGTTCATTCGATGATTTTCTCCTATTTTGGAGGAACATGAGGGCAAAGAGGGTGTGATGCAAACATGCAGGGAATTTCCCTATGAGGCATTGCTCGTCTACCTGCCTGAATCATAAAAATGGGAATGTTTTCCTTTACAGAGTTGTACATTCAATTTATAAACTAATGTATAAACATACAATTTTAACATATACATTAATGATGTAATTTTCACTGGAATTTGCTACAGTAGTAATCATTTATTACACTTAACGTTATCCCCATTACTCTGTTGAAAGGAGATTATTCTTTTTCTTACTGAACTAGGAAGATTCTCACAACCCCTTTTCACCAGAATCTTCAGGATGGAGGGAGGGGCTTGCAGCTGCAGGAGAGGCTCTGCTCAGGCCCCCCTCACTCCTCCCGATTTGAACTTCTGGACCGGCCTCTGGCTTGCCTGCCCGTCCTCCCCTTGTTCCCAATTAGCCTACAGTCTGCTGCCAGATTTCGCCTTCTAAATTACAACTCCAATGATGTAGTTCAACAGAGCATACATTTTCTTGACTCCACATTGGCTATTAAATTAGATAAATGTATCCAAGTGACATTCTGAATTCTCTTGAATATCATTAAACATTTTTTAAATGTCTGATAAGACCTTTTTGTTTTTATTTTTAATGCTTTGTCAAACTCGATGACCTGCTCTTCCCCAGATACCAGCCTGCTTCCTTTCTTGGGAAAGCCATTTTTCTCAAAATCTTCCTGTTGAATTCCTTTGTATTACATAGCTATACTTAGTTGCTCAGTCATGTCCAGCTCTTTGCAACCCCATGGACTGTTGCCCTCCAGGCTCCTCTGTCCATGGGGATTCTCCAGGCAAGAATACTGGAGTGAATAGCCTATCCCTTCTCCAGGGGATCTTCCTGATTCAGGAATTGAATCGGTGGTCTCCTGCATTGCAGGTGGATTCCTTACCAGCTGAGCTACCTTACGTAAGGCCTATGTAAAAAGCCACTGCCTCCATGAAGCCTGCCCTGTTCTCCCAACAGCTCTTTGTGTCAGTAATGAAGACTTATCCTCTCATGTGAGTTATTGTGGTTGTTTAGTTGCTAAGTCCTGTCCTTGAGACCCCACTGACTGTAGCCCACCAGATTCCTGTGTCCACGCGATTTCCCAGGCAAGAATACCAGAGTGTGTTGCCATGTCTTTCTCCAAGAGATCTTCCCAACCTAGGGATCAAAACCACGTCTCCAAATTGCAGATGAATTCTTTACCACTGAGACACCAGGGAAGCCCTTAACGTGAGTTACTGTGAAACTTTTAGAGGCAGGCCTGGTGCATGTCATCATTGTCTTCCACCACAGAGATAATTCCTCCACCACACAGATAATCCCAACACTGATGCTGTAAATACACCTCCAGTGAATATTTCTTGGGCTGAAAATTGAGTTTGAGTGCTCTTTCTAGCCTTTCTTCACTCACCTTGTAGTTGCTCTTACTTGAATGGAGCTTGGGCCACATACACACATTCTACTTCAACAAGTTTTGGCAGTAGCTTCCCTACTTGACATGTTAGTACCTTTTAAAAAGCTACTTGTCCCATTGTTAGACTTCAAGGTGTTAAATCCTTCAGTTCCTCTTGTTTATTTTCTCTTGTGTTGGCTCCCCAAACTGCATTTTAAATTTTTAAGAAATACAGAGTAGGTTGATTGCATAGTACCTTTCAAGGTACCTAGAAAGCACCCTGTTATACAGATAGTCAATTGCTAGTTATTGATTGACTAATGTTGATGAAAGTGAAAGAGGAGAGTGAAAAAGTTGGCTTAAAGCTCAACATTCAGAAAACTAAGATCATGGCATCTGGTCCCATCACTTCATGGCAAATAGATGGGGAAATAGTGGAAACAGTGGCACGCTTTATTTTCTTGGGCTCCAAAATCACTGCAGATGGTGATTGCAGCCATGAAATTAAAAGACGCTTACTCCTTGGAAGAAAAGTTATGACCAACCTAGACAGCATATTAAAAAGCAGAGACATTACTTTGCCAACAAAGGTTGGTCTAGCCAAGGCTATGGTTTTTCCATTAGTCATGTATGAGTGTGAGAGTTGGACTATAAAGAAAGCTGAGCACCAAAGGATTGATGCTTTTGAACTGTGGTGTTGGAGAAGATTCTTGAGAGTCCTTTGGACTGCAGGGAGATCCAATCAGTCCATCCTAAAGGAAATCAGTCCTGAATATCATTGGAAGGACTGATGTTGAAGCTGAAACTCCAATACTTTGGCCACCTGAAGCGAAGAGCTGACTCATTAGAAAAGACCCTGATGCTGGGAAAGATTGAGGGCAGGAGGAGAAGGGGATGACAGTGGATGAAATGGTTGGATGGCATCACCGACTCAGTGAACATGAGTCGGGTAAACTCCAGGAGTTGGTGATGGACAGGGAGGCCTGGCTTGCTGTGGTCCATGGGATCTCAAAGAGTCAGACACGACTGAGCAACTGAACTGAATCCCATCCATGGGAGTAAATGGCTTACAAGGGAGAGGTCAACTTTGTCATCTGTTATGCTATGGTTGGGCCTCCCAGAAAGTCCAGTTTGCTATAGACCTTTGGGAAAGAAGCACTGATGAAATTTAGATCAGAATCTAGCCTTGATGAATTTACCATAAATCATTATTGAGCAAATCCTATTTCTTATTTTTGAAAAGGTTCAGGATGCATTTAGATTACTCAGCTTAAACTAATAGAGGTTAGAATTGCCCCGGTTAGTTTGCCAGAGATTGCTAAGGGAAACAGTGGAGAGCTCTCACCTTTATTTAGAGCGAAGGGTTTTATTGGTGAATTAATTCTTCCTTGAGGGGTTATGTGTACAATTTGTGTAGCTGCCACTGGTTGAGTGGTGATGGCTGGTAGTTACAATGGGAGGTGCATGTCCATCTCTCTGGAGACTTAATATGTTACAATCCACATTCCTGAGCCCCACCCACTCTTGCAGTTTCTGATTCATATGGTTTGAATTGGAAATCAAACATTTATTTTTGTTTTCTTTGTTTTGGAATTTGGGATATCTTGATGCCCAAGAATAAGTTTTTTTTTTTTTTTTTTCTTTTTTCAGGTAAGGATAGCTGGAACCAAAGAGAAAGGAAGAAGCACTTGACTTTGCTCTTTGTGTGCTGCGGCTTAGTTGCTCAGTTGTGTCTGACTGTTTGCAACCCCCTGGACTGTATCCTGTCAGGCTCCTCTGCCCATGGGGATTCTTCAGGCAAGAATACTGAAGTGGGTTGCCATACCTTCCTCCTCCAGGGGATCTTCCCAACCCAGGGATTGAAGCCAGGTCTCTGGCATTGCAGGCAGATTGGTTACCATCTGAGCCACCAGAGAAGCCCACTTGATTTTGCTATTTCTATATAATTATTTATGAAGAAAACTATAGGTATATTAATGAGCTTCTTTGGCCTGTTATAATACTTAGAGTCAAAGAAATACACACTCCTAAGTGTAGAACTCAGGATTTGCTTTGCAAGCTCTGAGCATTTAGGGGCTTCCCAGGCAGTGCTAGTGGTTAAGAAACTACCTGCCAATGCAGAAGACATAAAAGATGGTAGTTCCATTCCTGGGTTGGGAAGATCCCCTGGACGAGGGCATGGCAACCCATTTCAGTATTCTTGCCTGGACAGAGGAGCCTGGTGGGCTACAGTCCTTAGGACAGCAAAGTTGGACATGACTAAAGTGACTTAGCATGAGTATTTAAAATTTTACTTTCCTTTTATCCTAAAGGAAAGTTTTTGGTGTTCTTTCCATTGTGGGAGTCTTTTGTAACTAATTTCCTTTCCAACTGTTCCTCACTTCTATTCAAAGAGGAAGTGTGATTCCCCCACCCGCCACACCCCCGGAAGTCTCCTTGTTGCCCTGCATTCAGAAATACCCTTAATCAATCATGTTTGTGCTCTTTTGATCCATGGACTGCTGGCTGGTTACTGAGCCCATGGATTCACACTTTCCCTGAGGCTCTGAATTGCCTTCTAAAAAGAAAAAATGATAGTTTGAGACTTATATGCTGTGCTCAATCACTCAGTCCATGTCTGACTCTTTGTGAACCTATGGACTGTAGCCTGCCAAGCTCCTCTGTCCATGGGATTTCCAGGCAATAATACTGGAGTGGGTTGCCATTTTCTCTTCTAGGGGATCTTCCTGATTTAGGAATCGAACCTGAGTCTCTTTCATCTTCTACATTGGTAGGCAAAGTCTTTACCACTGTGCCACCTGGGAAGCCTTTAGACCTATGATAAAAAAGCAAAACGATTAGTTGTCTGTGTCTGACTTTTTGCGACCCCATGGATTGTAGCCCGCCAGGCTCCTCTGTCCATGGAATTCTCCAGGCAAGAATACTGCAGCGGGTTGCCATTTTCTATTCCAGGGGATCTTCCTGACCCAGGGATCAAACCTGGATCTCCTGCATTGCAGGCAGATTCTTTACCATCTCAGCCACCACAGAAACCTTTTTGGACCTATCAGTCACTCAGTTGTCTCTGACTCTTTGCGACACCATGAACCACTGCATGCCAGGCCTCCCTGTCTATCACCAACTCCTGGAGTCCACCCAAACCCATGTCCATTGTGTTGGTGATGCCATCCAGCCATCTCATCCCCTTCTCCTCCTGCCCTCAATCTTTCCCAGCAACAGGGTTTTTTCAAATGAGTCAGCTCTTCGAATCAGGTGGCCAAATTATTGGAATTTCAGCTTCAACATCAGTCCTTCCAATGAACACTCAGGACTGATCTCCTTTAGGATGGACTGGTTGGATCTCCTTGCAGTCCAAAGCACTCTCAAGAGTCTTCTCCAACACCATAGTTCAAAAGCATCAATTCTTTGGTGTTCAGCTTTCTTCACAGTCCAACTCTCACATCCATACATGACCACTGGAAAAACCATACCCTTGACTAGACGGACCTTTGCTGAAAAGTGATGTCTCTGCTTTTTATTTTATTTTTTTTTTTAATTTAATTTTATTTTAAACTTTACAATATTAGTTTTGCCGAATATCAAAATGAATCCGCCACAGGTATACATGTGTTCCCCATCCTGAACCCTCCTCCCTCCTCCCTCCCCATACCATCCCTCTGGGTTGTCCCAGTGCACCAGCCCCAAGCATCCAGTATCGTGCATTGAACCTGGTCTGGCAACTCGTTTCATACATGATATTATACATGTTTCAATGCCATTCTCCCAAATCTTCCCACCTTCTCCCTCTCCAACAGAGTCCATCAGACTGTTCTATACATCAGTGTCTCTTTTGCTGTCTCGTACACAGGGTTATTGTTACCATCTTTCTAAATTCCATATATATGCGTTAGTATACTGTATTGGTGTTTTTCTTTCTGGCTTACTTCACTCTGTATAATAGGCTCCAGTTTCATCCACCTCATTAGAACTGATTCAAATGTATTCTTTTTAATGGCTGAGTAATACTCCATTGTGTATATGTACCACTGCTTTCTTATCCCTTCATCTGATGATGGACATCTAGGTTGCTTCCATGTCCTGGCTATTATAAACAGTGCTGCGATGAACATTGGGGTACACGTGTCTCTTTCCCTTCTGGTTTCCTCAGTGTGTATGCCCAGCAGTGGGATTGCTGGATCATAAGGCAGGTCTATTTCCAGATTTTTAAGGAATCTCCACACTGTTCTCCATAGTGGCTGTACTAGTTTGCATTCCCACCAACAGTGTAAGAGGGTTCCTTTTTATCCACACCACACCCTCTCCAGCATTTATTGCTTGTAGACTTCTGGATCGCAGCCATTCTGACTGGCGTGAAATGGTACCTCATAGTGGTTTTGATTTGCATTTCTCTGATAATGAGTGATGTTGAGCATCTTTTCATGTGTTTGTTAGCCATCTGTATGTCTTCTTTGGAGAAATGTCTATTTAGTTCTTTGGCCCATTTTTTAATTGGGTCATTTATTTTTCTGGAGTTGAGCTGTAGGAGTTGCTTGTATATTTTCGAGATTAGTTGTTTGTCAGTTGCTTCATTTGCTATTATTTTCTCCCATTCTGAAGGCTGTCTTTTCACCTTGCTAATAGTTTCCTTTGATGTGAAGAAGCTTTTAAGGTTAATTAGGTCCCATTTGTTTATTTTTGCTTTTATTTCCAATATTCTGGGAGGTGGGTCATAGAGGATCCTGCTGTGATGTATGTTGGAGAGTGTTTTGCCTATGTTCTCCTCTAGGAGTTTTATAGTTTCTGGTCTTACGTTGAGATCTTTAATCCATTTTGAGTTTATTTTTGTGTATGGTGTTAGAAAGTGTTCTAGTTTCATTCTTTTACAAGTGATTGACCAGATTTCCCAGCACCACTTGTTAAAGACGTTGTCTTTAATCCATTGTATATTCTTGCCTCCTTTGTCAAAGACAAGGTGTCCATATGTGTGTGGATTTATCTCTGGGCTTTCTATTTTGTTCCATTGATCTATATTTCTGTCTTTGTGCCAGTACCATACTGTCTTGATAATTGTGGCTTTGTAGTAGAGCCTGAAGTCAGGTAGGTTGATTCCTGCAGTTCCATTCTTCTTTCTCAAGATCGCTTTGGCTATTCGAGGTTTTTTGTATTTCCATACAAATTGTGAAATTATTTGTTCTAGCTCTGTGAAGAATGCTGTTGGTAGCTTGATAGGGATTGCATTGAATCTATAGATTGCTTTGGGTAGTATACTCATTTTCACTATATTGATTCTTCCAATCCATGAACATGGTATATTTCTCCATCTGTTAGTGTCCTCTTTGATTTCTTTCACCAGTGTTTTATAGTGTTCTATATATAGGTCTTTAGTTTCTTTAGGTAGATATATTCCTAAGTATTTTATTCTTTCCGTTGCAATGGTGAATGGAATTGTTTCCTTAATTTCTCTTTGTTTTCTCATTATTAGTGTATAGGAATGCAAGTGATTTCTGTGTGTTGATTTTATATCCTGCAACTTTACTATAGTCATTGATTAGTTCTAGTAATTTTCTGGTGGAGTCTTTAGGGTTTTCTATGTAGAGGATCATGTCATCTGCAAACAGTGAGAGCTTTACTTCTTCTTTTCCAATTTGGATTCCTTTTATTTCTTTTTCTGTTCTGATTGCTGTGGCCAAAACTTCCAAAACTATGTTGCATAGTAATGGTGAAAGTGGGCACCCTTGTCTTGTTCCTGACTTTAGAGGAAATGCTTTCAATTTTTCACCATTGAGGATAATGTTTGCTGTGTGTTTGTCATATATAGCTTTTATTATGTTGAGGTATGTTCCTTCTATTCCTGCTTTCTGGAGAGTTTTGATCATAAATGGATGTTGAATTTTGTCAAAGGCTTTCTCTGCATCTATTGAGATAATCATAGGGTTTTTATTTTTCAATTTGTTAATGTAGTGTATTACATTGATTGATTTGCGGATATTAAAGAATCCTTGCATCCCTGGGATAAAGCCCACTTGGTCATGGTGTATGATCTTTTTAATGTGTTGTTGGATTCTGATTTCTAGAATTTTGTTAAGGATTTTTGCATCTATGTTCATCAGTGATATTGGCCTGTAGTTTTCTTTTTTGGTGGGATCTTTGTCAGGTTTTGGTATTAGGGTGATGGTGGCCTCATAGAATGAGTTTGGAAGTTTACCTTCCTCTGCAATTTTCTAGAAGAGTTTGAGCAGGATAGGTTTTAGCTCTTCTCTAAATTTTGGTAGAATTCAGCTGTGAAGCCGTGTGGACCTGGGCTTTTGTTTGCTTGAAGATTTTGATTACAGTTTCAATATCCATGCTTGTGATGGGTCTGTTAAGATTTTCTATTTCTTCCTGGTTGAGTTTTGGAAAGTTGTACTTTTCTAAGAATTTGTCCATTTCTTCCACGTTGTCCATTTTGTTGGCATATAATTGTTGATAGTAGTCTGTTATGATCCTTTGTATTTCTGTGTTGTCTGTTGTGATCTCTCCATTTTCATTCCTAATTTTATTGATTTGATTTTTCTCCCTTTGTTTCTTGATGAGTCTGGCTAATGGTTTGTCAATTTTATTTATCCTTTCAAAAAACCAGCTTTTGGTTTTGTTGATTTTTGCTATGGTCTCTTTTGTTTCTTTTGCATTTATTTCTGCCCTAATTTTTAAGATTTCTTTCCTTCTACTAACCCTGGGGTTCTTCATTTCTTCCTTTTCTAGTTGCTTTAGGTGTAGAGTTAGGTTACTTATTTGACTTTTTTTTTGTTTCTTGAAGTATGCCTGTATTGCTATGAACTTTCCCCTTAGGACTGCTTTTACCGTGTCCCACAGGTTTTGGGTTGTTGTGTTTTCATTTTCATTCCTTTCTATGCAAATTTTGATTTCTTTTTTGATTTCTTCTGTGATTTGTTGGTTATTCAGCAGTGTGTTGTTCAGCCTCCATATGTTGGAATTTTTAATAGTTTTTCTCCTGTAATTGAGATCTAATCTTACTGCATTGTGGTCAGAAAAGATGCTTGGAATGATTTCTATTTTTTTGAATTTACCGAGGCTAGCTTTATGGCCCAGGATGTGATCTATCCTGGAGAAGGTTCCATGTACGCTTGAGAAAAAGGTGAAATTCATTGTTTTGGGATGAAATGTCCTATAGATATCAATTAGGTCTAACTGGTCTATTGTATCATTTAAAGTTTGTGTTTCCTTGTTAATTTTCTGTTTAGTTGATCTATCCATAGGTGTGAGTGGGGTATTAAAGTCTCCCACTATTATTGTGTTATTGTTAATTTCTCCTTTCATACTTGTTAGCATTTGTCTTACATATTGCAGCGCTCCCGTATTGGGTGCATATATACTTATAATTGTTATATCTTCTTCTTGGATTGATCCTTTGATCATTATGTAGTGACCATCTTTGTCTCTTTTCACAGTCTTTGTTTTAAAGTCTATTTTATTTGATATGAGTATTGCTACTCCTGCTTTCTTTTGGTCCCTGTTTGCATGGAAAATCTTTTTCCAGCCCTTCACTTTCAGTCTGTATGTGTCTCCTGTTTTGAGGTGGGTCTCTTGTTGACAACATATGTAGGGGTCTTGTGTTTGTATCCATTCAGCCAGTCTTTGACTTTTGGTTGGGGCATTCAACCCATTTACGTTTAAGGTAATTACTGATAAGTATGATCCCGCTGCCATTTACTTTATTGCTTTGGGTTCGAATTTATACACCGTTTTTGTGTTTCCTGTCTAGAGAATATCCTTTAGTTTTTGTTGGAGAGCTGGTTTGGTGGTGCAGAATTCTCTCAGCTTTTGCTTGTCTGAAAAGCTTTTGATTTCTCCTTCATATTTGAATGAGATTCTTGCTGAGTACAATAATCTGGGCTGTACGTTATTTTCTTTCATCATTTTAAGTATGTCTTGCCATTCCCTCCTGGCTTGAAGAGTTTCTATTGAAAGATCAGCTGTTATCCTTATGGGAATTCCCTTGTGTGTTATTTGTTTTTCCCTTGCTGCTTTTAATATTTGTTCTTTGTGTTTGATCTTTGTTAATTTTGATTAATATGTGTCTTGGGGTGTTTCGCCTTGGGTTTATCCTGTGTGGGACTCTCTGGGTTTCTTGGACTTGAGTGATTATTTCCTTCCCCATTTTAGGGAAGTTTTCAACTATTATCTCCTCAAGTATTTTCTCATGGTCTTTCTTTTTGTCGTCTTCTTCTGGGACCCTTATGATTTGAATGTTGTAGCATTTAATATTGTCCTGGAGGTCTCTGAGATTGTCCTCATTTCTTTTAATTCGTTTTTCTTTTATCCTCTCTGATTCATTTATTTCTACCATTCTATCTTCTAATTCACTAATCCTATCTTCTGCCTCTGTTATTCTACTATTTGTTGCCTCCAGAGTGTTTTTAATTTCATTTATTGCATTATTCATTATATATTGACTTTTTTTTATTTCTTCTAGGTCCTTCTTAAACCTTTCTTGCATCTTCTCAATCCTTGTCTCCAGGCTATTTATCTGTGATTCCATTTTGATTTCAAGATTTTGGATCAATTTCACTATCATTATTCAGAATTCTTTTTTTTTTTTTTGATGTGTCTAATATATCTTTATTTATTTTTTTTTAATTTTATTTTATTTTTAAACTTTACATAATTGTATTAGTTTTGCCAAATATCAAAATGAATCCGCCACAGGTATACATGTGTTCCCCATCCTGAACCCTCCTCCCTCCTCCCTCCCCATTCCATCCCTCTGGGTTGTCCCAGTGCACCAGCCCCAAGCATCCAGTATCATGCATCGAACCTGGACTGGCAACTCGTTTCATACATGATATTTTACATGTTTCAATGCCATTCTCCCAAATCTTCCCACCCTCTCCCTCTCTCACAGACTCCAACTATCATTATTCAGAATTCTTTATCAAGTAGATTCCCTATCTCTTCTTCTTTTGTTTGGTTTGGTGGGCATTTATCCTGTTCCTTTATCTGCTGCGTATTCCTCTGTCTTTTCATCTTGTTTAAATTGCTGAGTTTGGGGTGTCCTTTCTGTATTCTGGCAGTTTGTGGAGTTCTCTTTATTGTGGCATTTCCTCGCTGTGTGTGGGTTTGTACAGGTGGCTTGTCAAGGTTTCCTGGTTAGGGAAGCTTGTGTAGGTGTTCTGGTGGGTGGAGCTGTATTTCTTCTCTCTGGAGTGCAATGAAGTGTCCAGTAATGAGTTATGAGATGTCTGGTTTTGGGGTGACTTTGGGCAGCCTGTATTTTGGAGCTTAGGGCTGTGTTCCTTTGTTGCTGGAGAATTTGCTTGGTATGTCTTGCCCTGGAACTTGTTGGCCCTTGTGTGGTGCTTGGTTTCAGTGTAGGTATGGAGGCATTTGATGAGCTCCTGTCAATTAATGTTCCTTGGAGTCAGGAGTTCCCTGGAGTCAGGGTTTGGACTTAAGCTTCCTGCTTCCAGTTATTGGTCTTATTTTTACAGTAGTTTCAAAACTTCTCCTTCTATACAGCACCATTGATAAAACATCTACGTTAAAGATGAAAAGTTTCTCTACCATGAGGGTCACCCAGAGAGGTTCACAGCATTACATGGAGAAGAGAAGAGGGAGGAGGGAGTTAGAGGTGACCTGAATGAGATGAGGTGGAATCAATAGAGGAGAGAGTGGGCTAGCCAGTAATCACTTCCTTATGTGCACTCCACAACTGGACCGCTCAGAGATGTTCACGGAGTTTTACAGAGAAGAGAAGGAGGAGGAAGGAGACAGAGGTGGCCAGGAGGATAAAAGTGGGGAATGAAAAGGAGGGAGACAGATCCAGCCAGTAATCAGTTCCCTAAGTGTTCTCCACCGTCTGGAACACACAGAAATTCACAGAGTTGGGTAGAGTAGAGAGGGGTTAGGGAGGAGACACATGCGACCTGGTGGAGAAAAAGGAGAGTCCAAAGGGAGAGAGAGCAGTCAAGCCAGTAATCTCGCTCCCTAGTGAAAAATGGGTACTGAAGATCGGGTTCTTAAAGGTACAAAATTGGTAACAAATACAGAAAAGCAAAAATTAAAAATCTAGAGAACAGTTTGGAATTTCAAAAATACGACGTTAAAGAAAAGAAGAAGGAAAAGAAAGAGAGAAAAAATGAACAAACAAAACCAAACAAGGTTGCGAAAATTATTAAGAAAATATAGGTACAAAATTGATAACTAATACCAAAAAGCAAAAGTTAAAAATCTAGAGTCGAGTTTGGAATTTCAAAAATACAATGTTAAAAAAAAGAAAAAAGAAAGAAAAAAAAACCAAAAACAAAAACAAAGTCACAAAAATTATAAAGAAAATACAGGTACAAAATTGATATCAAATACCAAAAAGCATAAATTAAAAATCTAGAGTAGAGTTTGGAATTTCAGATATACAATGTTAAGAAGAGAAAGAAACAGAGAAAAAAAAAAGTCAGAGAAATTATAAAAAAACTATAGGTACAAAATTGATAACAAATACCAAAAAGCTAAAATTAAAAATCTAGAGTAGAGTTTGGAATTTCAAAAATACAATGTTAAGGAAAAGAAAAAAAAAAAAAAAAACAAGGTCAAAAAAGTATAAAAAATATATATATATGAAGTTTGCTGTAAAAAAAAAAATAGGGTCTTTTTTATTTTGCAAAGTAATAGGTTATAAAAGTGAAAATTAAAGGAATAATAGAGGACTTAAAATTTTTTTAAAAAATTAAAAAGAAAGAAAGAATGATCATAAAAACAGTAAAAATATATCTAGGACTTTCTCTGGTTTTGTTGTGAGTATTGTGGGTTCAGTTCATTTTTGGCTAGTTCCTTGGTCCAACTTATATTTCTCAAGATCTATAGGCCCCTTCCTATATAGTCGGTAGTAACCACAGGGTTTTAATCTATTGCCTGTAGCTTCCAAGGTGGTTCCCTCTGTTATAGCTGCTTCTGTTTACTGGTCTCTTCAAGTGTCTGGTTTCCGCCCTGACTCAAAGGGGACGGTGGAGGACACTTTTTCTTTTTTTTTTTTTTAGGCTCACTTGTTCAGTTGCACTGTGGGGAGGGAGGGAGGGAGGGATGCTGCAAACAGATAACACTGGCATGTGCTCGCAGTGCCTCAGCCACACTGGGTCTGCCCCCGCTCACGGCGCGTGTAGCCTCCCTGCCCACACTGGTCAGGCTCTAGGTTGCTCCGCCGGGAACCATCCGTGGCCGGCCCTGGGCTGCCTGCACCTCCCAGGTCCAAGCCGCTCAGGTTCAGGCACTCAGGTAGTCCTCAGAGGCGCAGAATTGGTTGGGCCTGTGTTTTGTGCCCTTCCCAGGTCCGAGCAGCTCAGGAGATGAGGTGTTCAGCGAGCGCCAATGCTGCGACTTATCGCCTCCCTGCCACTCGGTTATCTGGGTGTAAAACCGGCGCACCTTCTCAGGCAGATGTTGACCGTCCAGACCCCCAAGAAGTTTTAGTTAGCAAAGAAGCCTGCTTACATTTTATAGATAATGTCTCTCTGGGGCTGCGATTGCCCCCTTCCGGTTCTGGCTGCCTGTCACTGGAGGGGGAAGGTCTGCAGCCAGCTATCTCTGTTCAGTCCTTTGTTCCGTGTGCGGGCCTGGCGGTGTCTTAGGTTAGGGCTGGCTTTTCACGTGGTAGATATCCCACAGTCTGGTTTGCTAGCCCAAATTATTTCACTCAGATAGCGCTCAGGGTATTCAGGCCAGGTCCTTACTCTAAGCGATGCAGCCTGCGCCACGCCTCCCTGCCCAGCCCCCTCTTGCTAATGCCGTGTGCAGGTGTCTGCGCTGCTTCTTCGCTGGGGGAGTTACCGTAGGGCTCGCAATCTGCGGGTTTTAATTGTTTATTTATTTTTCCACCCTGTTATGTTGCCCTCTGTGCTTCCAAAGCTCGGCACAGATTTGACAGTGAGAAGGTTTCCTGCTGTTTGGAAACTTCTCTCTTTTTAAGACTCCCTTCCCGGGACAGAACTCCGTCCCTCCCTCTTTTGTCTCTTTTTTTGTCTTTTATATTTTTTCCTACCTCCTTTCGAAGACTTGGGTTGCTTTTCTGGGTGCCTGATGTCCTCTGCCGGCATTCAGAAGTTGTTTTGTGGAATTTACTTGGCGTTTAAATGTTCTTTTGATGAATTTGTGGGGGAGAAAGTGTTCTCCCCGTCCTACTCCTCCACCATCTTGGCTCCTCCCTCTCTCTGCTTTTTAATATGCTGTCCAGGTTGGTCATAACTTTCCTTCCAGGGAATAAGCATCTTTTAATTTCATGGCTGCAGTCACCATCTGCAGTGATTTTGGAGCCCAGAAAAATAAAGTCAGCCACTGTTTCCCCATCTATTTGTCATGAAGTGATGGGACCAGATGCCATGATCTTCGTTTTCTGAATGTTGAGCTTTAAGCCAACTTTTTCACTCTCCTCTTTCACTTTCGTCAAGAGGCCCTTTAGTTCTTCTTCACTTTCTGCCATAAGGGTGGTGTCATCTGCATATCTGAGGTTATTGATATTTCTCCCGACAATCTTGATTCCAGGTTGTGCTTCCTCCAGCCCAGCGTTTCTCATGATGTACTCTGCATATAAGTTAAATAAGCAGGGTGCCAGTATATAGCCTTGATGTACTCCTTTTCCTATTTGGAACCAGTCTGTTGTTCCATGTCCAGTTCTAACTCTTGCTTCCTGACCTGCATATAGGTTTCTCAAGAGGCAGGTCAGGTGGTCTGATATTCCCATCTCTTTCAGAATTTTCCACAGTTTATTGTGATCCACACAGTCAAAGGCTTTGGCATAGTCAATTAAGCAGAATTGGATGTTTTTCTGGAACTCTCTTGCTTTTTTGATGATCCAGCAGACGTTGGCAATTTGATCTCTGGTTCCTCTGCCTTTTCTAAATCCAGATTGAACATCTGAAAGTTCATGGTTCATGTATTGCTGAAGCCTGGCTTGGAGAAATTTTGAGCATTACTTTAGTAGTGTGTGAGATGAGTGCAATTGTGCGGTAGTTTGCACCTATAGTTGTTACTAATTGCTCCATTCAGAGCCCTGTTCCATTTATTTATTTCCCTGTCTTCTTAAATGGGCTACACAGTTTTAAATCTGAACACTTCAAAATCATCAAACAAAACAAGAGTAGAGAGATGATCTATGGCTATTATTAGTATGAACTGTGCTTAAAAATTTCTCAGGAAACCACAAACATTAGTCTGGCAGGAGGTATAGCACTGAGCATCATCCACAGCTATGCCATATGGATGGCTTTATTCATGAAACAGGCTTTCACCAGAGCCCTTTTGGTACTTAGGTCCCCTTCAGTGGGGATCGTGGAGTAGAATTTTGTTCTAGAAAAGTGTTCTATAAAGAATGAAATCCTATGAACATTGACTGAGTAGTTCATGGGCCAGACTTTGTAGAGGGCACAATGGGATCCTTGAAACAGGCTTATGAATTGATGTCATTCACATGTTTCATATGAGAACATTGAGAATGAGGGAATTACATAATTTTCCCAAGATCAGCCTAACTACTTGATATGGATTTTCTCTGTCACTCACCACAGCTAATTCAGCGCCTGCCTGGCCCACTAGCCTAAGGCAACCGAGGCTTACAACAGAGAAATTATAAAGGAGTCAAACTCAGTGTCTGCCTTTAGTGTCCCTTCCTTCCACGTGAGGGATTCTATTATAGCACATGAGTGTGGCATTTGGGGAACATATGCTTTTACTTTTGGCAGAAATGACCTACCTCTGGAAAAATGAACAGTCTTATAAATCTAATTTAGGAGTTTCAATTCAGTTAATGAGTTAATAGGACTTTACCCTCACCTGCAATTCTGCCTTTGACTTTGTTAGTTAGAAGACTTCTGACTTGAGGCAACATCTTCAGTGAATTCTATACATTTCAGGTCAATTTTGATTACTGGGACTCAGCCCAGCTTCAGTTTCCAAGCTCACCTCTAATCTAAAGCCCTGAATAGTTCTTGCTCCATCTTTTAGTTCTGGGTGCCTCCAGAATGTTGTGAGCTTCCCTAGTGGCTCAGTTAGTAAAGAATCTGCCTGCAATGCAGGAGACTCGGGTTTGATTCCTGGGCAGGGAATATCCCCTGGAAAAGGAAATGGGAACCTGCTATAGTATTCCTGCCTGGAGAATTCCATGGACAGAGGAGCCTGGAGGGCTAGAGTCCATGGGGTCACAAGCGTTGGACACAACTTAGTGACTAAGTCACCACCACCAGAGCCTTGGAATGGGAGGAGGAAGAGGGGAAAGGGCTGCATCATTTCGTTTGCTGGCCCTGTTAGATTTCTCCTAGTTGCCTGTTGATGTGTCTGTACTGGCCTTTGGTGCCTCCACGGGACAGCATCCTAGTTTGGACCTCCTCCTGGGGAGCAGGCATGTGGTCCACCCACTATCCAGCTCTCTGATGTTGGAATCTCATATTTTCCAGTTCCCCCAATCCCCACCATGAGCAGTCTAGCCACAGCTTCCAGCTGCCACAGTCCAGCCTTTGGCCAGAACATGGTAAGCAGTTTTCCTGGGTCAGCTTCCAAGAAAGACAGCTGTCGCTCAGCTGGGTTCTGCATAGTCCACTTGGCCCTTCGGAATTGAAGTATGTTTTCTACATCAACAGACTCCTCTTTCTACCACGATGTCCTTGTTCTCCTTTCCCTTGCTCAGATAGGCAGAGGCTCAACTTACCTACAAATAGCTTCCTTTCTTGTAGGAAAGCCCTCTTGTAACTGTCCTACTCTCTAGGTTATCCAGAGAAAGGAATGCCCCTACTTGGGAGAGAGCCATCCCTTCTATTCACAGCCAGTGTCTTCACCTCACCCTTTTCTTATGCAATGGTCGTGCCAATCTTGCCTGCAATTAGAATCACCTGGGGAACTTAGTTTCTAGTCACTCGAGGTGGCACCGCAGACCAATTCAATATTTATTTCTGCAGGAGGCATCCAGATATTGGATCTGCCAGCTCCCAGGTAATTCTAATGTGTAGCCAAGACTGAGAACTCCTGTGTGTAGATTGTAATCAGTAGGTCTGGTTTTTCCACCCCTTAAATGTCCTGGCAGGTATCTGCTGACCGCTTTTTTAAAATGTGGATACTTCTGCCCTGCTTCCAGCTGTGGAACCTAGCAAACCATGCTGGGAAAACTTTCCTCCAATGTCCTGTTATCCAGGATGAAATGACATCCTGGAGAAGAGAAAGTGAAGTGAAACAAAGGGCTCACTGCTTTCTCCAACTGTGGCCCCTGAAAGGGAGGTGACCATAAAGCTCAACAAGAGTTTGTGCCACGATTGACCTGTCGAGATGAGTGCACGCATTTCTACTCCTTCATTTACAGGACAAATAAACGTAGGACCTTCATGTGGTTAGTTTTTGCTCTTTCTCCCTGGTTGGTTGTTTAAAACAATGCATGATGCCGAGACTGTTTTTGTTGTGGTTTACCTGGTCATGGTTTGGTTGTAGGGAGATGTGAGATGAGTGTAGCTGAGGAGAGGAAAAAAATTCCATCTGTGAAATTGAAAAACACAACCAACTCTGAAGTTTGTGGAGAAAAGGAAGCATTTTTGATGTAGAGATAGCCAAGAGCCTCAGTGACTGGGATGAGGAAAACCTGTCTTGCCTGTGTGGAGACAGACATTTTAGAGTAGAAAAAACATTTAGGGTCAGGACTCTTGTGTTCTGGCCTTGACTCTGCCACTAACTGGTTAAGTGAGGCAGTGGTTAATTACATGACATGTGGGGTCTACAAAAGGTGAGTCTGGGAGCTGATCCTGGCTTTGCCATTGAACAGGTGAAGGCTCCTAACTTCTCTGTACCCCAGTTTCTTCATCTGTAAAATGATGATCACTGTGGCAATGACATCAGGATTGTTAAGAGGATTCAATGAGTTAATTTTCTAAAATGTTCTATATAAGCAGATGTTGAATAAAAAATAAATTTGGGCAACTCATTGAATCATTCTGTACTTCCATTTCCTTAGCTCTAAAACATAGAGCTTATTGTGATTTCTAGTGAAATAATCCTACCCAGGTTTGGTGATTTTTTACTTTTCTGGTTGTTGTTGTTGTTATTATTATTGGCTCTGGTTTATTTACATACAATTGCAGTAGATAAAATGTGCTTCCCCCAAATTCATATATTAAAATTCTGACTTTCAATGTGATGGTGTTAGGACTTGGGGGCCTTTGGGATGTAATTATGTCAAAAGGGTGACATTACATTGGTTTTTGACGCTAATTTTTCTAGAATACCAAAGAGATGGCAGTTTGAATTATATGCAAAAAGTAATTTTTTGTTTTACTATGTACCAGGCCGACACAAGGGAAGGTAAACTTAAACAGCAAATAATTTGGGGGGATTCTGAAGAAAAACTTTTTTGCTATAATTACTTGATACTTGTGGAAGCAGGGAGAAAGTTCCATGAAAAGGTTATTTTTTAACTTTGATTCTTCAAATAGTAGTTCCAGACTTAAGCAAGAAGAATTTCTGGCTATAAAGAATCATTTACCTTTGTATTCTAATGAATACATATGGAATCTAGAAAAATGGTACTGAAGAATTTATTTACAGGGTAGCAATGGGGAAATAGACATAGAGAATAGACTTATGGACAGGAGGAGAGGGGAAGAGGGGAAGAGATGTAGGGAAAGAATAACAGGGAAACTTACATTACCATATGTAAAATACATAGCCAATGGGAATTTGCTGTATGGCTCAGGAAACTCAAACAGGGGCTCTGTATCAACCTAGAGGGGGTGGGATGGGGAGGGAGATGGGAGGGAGGTTCAAAAGGAAGGGGATATATATATACCTATGGCTGATTCATGTGGGGGTTTGACAGAGAACAGCAGAGTTCTGTAGAGCAATTATCCTTCAATAAAAAATTAATTAAAAAAAGAATCATTTGCCTTTATATGAGCAAGAAATAGTTGGTGTAATTTTTTTCTTTCTGTTTCATCATCTATTTTGAAAATGACTCTAGAATGCTGAGATTAAATAGTTTGTCATACCCCTTGGATTCTGATATATTTCACCAATTGTCCATGTCTAACCTATATCTTAATGACCCAGATAATCATGATGGTGTGATCACTCATCTAGAGCCAGACATTCGGGAACGTGAAGTCAAGTGGGCCTTAGGAAGCATCACTATGAACAAAGCTAGTGGAGGTGATGGAATTCCAGTTGAGCTATTTCTAATCCTGGAAGATGATGCTATGAAAGTGCTGCACTCAATATGCCAGCAAATTTGGAAAACTCAGCAGTGGCCACAGGACTGGAAAAGGTCAGTTTTCATTCCAATCCCAAAGAAAAGCAATGCCAAAGAATGCTCAAAGTACCGCACAGTTGCACTCATCTCACACGCTAGTAAAGTGATGCTTAAAATTCTCCAAGCCAGGCTTCAGCAATATGTACACCATGAACTTCCAGATGTTCAAGCTGGTTTTAGAAAAGGCAGAGGAACCAGAGATCAAATTGCCAACATCTGCTGGATCATCAAAAAAGCAAGAGAGTCCCAGAGAAACATCTATTTCTGCTTTATTGACTATGCCAAAGCCTTTGACTGTGTGGATCACAATAAACTGTGGAAAATTCTGAAAGAGATGGGAATACCAGACCACCTGATCTGCCTCTTGAGAAATTTGTATGCAGGTCAGGAAGCAACAGTTAGAACTGGACATGGAACAGCAGACTGGTTCCAGATAGGAAAAGGAGTACATCGAGGCTGTATATTGTCACCCTGCTTATTTAACTTATATGCAGAGTACATCATGAGAAACGCTGGGCTGGAGGAAGCACAAGCTGAAATCAAGATTGCCGGGAGAAATATCAGTAACCTCAGATATGCAGATGACATGACCATATGGCAGAAAGTGAAGAAGAACTAAAGAGCCTCTTGATGAAAGTGGAAAAGGAGAGTGAAAAAGTTGGCTTAAAACTCAACATTCAGAAAACTAAGATCATGGCATCCGGTCCCATCACTTCATGGCAAATAGATGGGGAAACAGTGGCTGACTTTATTTTTCTGGGCTCCAAAATCACTGCAAATGGTGACAGCAGCCATGAAATTAAGATGCTTACTCCTTGGAAGGAAAGTTATGACCAACCTAGACAGCATATTAAAAAGCAGAGACATTACTTTGTCAACAAAGGTCCGTCTAGTCAAGGCTATGGTTTTTCCAGTGGTCATGTGTGGATGCGAGAGTTGGACTATAAAGAAAGCTGAGTGCCAAAGAATTGATGCTTTTGAACCGTGGTGTTGGAGAAGACTTTTGAGTCCTTTGGACTGCAAGGAGATCCAACCAGTCCATTCTAAAGGAGATCAGTCCTGGGTGTTCATTGGTAGGACTGATTTTGAAGCTGAAACTCCAATACTTTGGCCACCTCATGCGAAGAGCTGACTCATTGGAAAAACCCCTGTTGCTGGGAAAGATTGAGGGCAGGAGGAGAAGGGGATGACAGGGGATAAAATGGTTGGATGGCATCATCAACTCAATGGACATGGGTTTGGGTGGACTCTGGGAGTTGGTGATGGATAGTGAGGCCTGGTGTGCTGTGGTTCATGGGGTTGCAAAGAGTCGGACACGACTGAGCGACTGAACTGAACTGAACATATGTCTTTAAATTTGTCTTTTTAAAGAAAATTTTATCCAGACACATGGTTAAATATTCAAGCACTATAATAAAATACATGACAAAAGTCTGTTTTTCCTCCTTTCTCCCTTACATCAATCCCCCTCCCCCTCCACCACTCCCATCTCCCCTTGGCCCCTTTCCCACCTCCGGAAACAATTGCTGTTCTTGATGTCTTGGGACTCAATTAAATCAGAGAGTGTTTTCTGGCCATCTGACTGAAAGTACTTGCCCAAATCACTCTCTCTGTTAGAACATATTGCTTTATTTTTATTAAGGCACTTAATCACTATCTCACATTTTCTTATTTATTTTGAGTATCTGTTTATAATTCACCATCTCCCACTCCTGGTCTAGAAAGTGAATTCCGGGAGAGCATGGACTTTCTCTGCTTCCTTAGTGTTGCATCTTCTTCTCCTAGGAAGGTGCCTGGAAAAGACTAGGTGCCTGTTCCATGTTTGCTAAATGTTAAATCCTTTTGTAAGCTTTGTTGTTGTTCAGTCGCCCAGTCTTGTCTGACTCCTTGTTACTCCATGGACTATATGTAGCTCACCAGGCTCCTCTGTGCAGTGAGATTTCCCAAGTCAGAATACTGGATTGGGATTGCATTTCCTTCTCCAGGGGATCTTCCCCACCCAGGGATTGAATTCATGTCTTTTGCATCGGCAAGTGATCTTTACTACTGAGCCACCAGGGAAGCCAACTATCTTTATTGTACTATATAGAAAAACAAAACTGTCTTTTCCTCAGAGGGAGAACTGTATGTTTAAAGGCTCTTCCTCTATCCATGTCCTTAAAAAGATAGTTGGAAACAAAGGTGGTCACTGCATCTATTTGCCAGATGTGCAGAAATGCAGGAGGCTCATGGAGATTTAATGCTCAATATCCCAGTTCGGGCTACTATGGATGAACTTGCTGTAAACATTAACAGGGACATTTTGTATGGACATGTGTCTTCAGTTATCTTGGATAAATACCTAGGAGTGGAATTTCTGGTTTAAATGGTATGGGTGTGTTGAATTTTCAAAGGAAATGCCATATTGTTCTCCAAAGTGGCAATATCATTTTGCATTGGTCCCAACAATGTTTGAAATTTCCAGCTGCTACACAGCATTACCAGCATTTGGGATTTTAAAACTGTAGCCAATTTAGAGGGTTGGGGGGGATTTTCCATTAGTTTTATTTATTTATTTATTTTTAAATTTTATTTTATTTTTAAACTTTACAATATTGTATTGGTTTTGCCATATATCAAAATGAATCCCATTAGTTTTAACATACATTTCTTAAATGACTGATGATATTGAATATTTTTCTTAATTTTTTCCATCTACCTTTTAGGTAAAGTATTTGTTTAACTAATTTAATTAAAATTGTGGGTTATTTGTCTTATTATTATTGAGGTTTCAGAGTTCTTTATATACTCTGGACACATGTTTATTACTGGATATTGTGGGGAGAGTATTTATGGATTTTTCATGTTTCTGCAGATATAAGGGGAAACACTGACAGTTCTTGTTCCATACTGTCATTATAGAGGTGTTTTGTGTGGCAAAATAGCCTTAGACATTTGAGATAATGTCTCCCTTTGGGGAAAGAAAGTTTATTTGCTGTCTAGGACAATAAAGATAGCATCACCCAGGTTTGCTTGCAGCTCTTAAAAGAAAACGGCTTTCCTAAGCTTGAAATTAATGAGTTGGGATGGAATCTACCACGTGTGCAGCACCCTCTAGGGCCTGGCTGCTTGTGGATAGCACATAGGTACTTGCTCTGCTGGGAGTGATGAAGTCCTTCATCTGTGACCCAGGAGTCTCAGGTCTTCTGCTAGTCTGTGAAACTGTAGCAGGATGACATGCCTCTTTGCTAGGAGCATAAAATCTCTGACCTTTTATAGCTAGCTCCTTACAGATAGGTTTCCAAAATTTTTTTTCTCAGTCCATGTCCTACTTTTTGATTTTCTTAACATTAGCTTTTAAATACTTAAATCGTGATGAAATCTAATTCACGCTTTTAAAAATATAATCCCTGCTTCTTGTGCCTTATAGTCATAAAATTGAGGCTAACTCAAGGGCAGAAGGATATTTTTCCTGTTTTCTTTTAGAAGCTTTATAACTTTAGGTTTTATGTTTAAACCTACGAGTCATTTTGAGTTAGTTTTTATATATTGGTATGAGGTTTATTATTTTAAAATAAGGTTATTCAATTGTTCAGCGTCATTTGTTGAAAAAATTGTCCCCTCTTTGTTGAATTTCCTAAGCATCTCAATTCAAATTGGCTAAAAATGGATGGTCTATTTATGTATTTCCTATTCTGTTTCATTCATCTGTATGTATATTTTTAAGTCACACTATTTGGATTATTAAAGTTTTATAATAAAGTCTTAAAATTAGGTAGTGTAATTTCCACAACTGTTCTTTTTGAAAACTGTTTTATATATTCAAGATCATTTGCATTTCCATGGCATTTGAGGATCACCTTGATAATTTCCACATCAAAGAAGTTTCTGGAGTTTTTATTGGGATTGTGTTGAACTTTTGATCTATTTGGGGAGAAATGACATGTTTCAAATACTGAATCTTTTTGTGAACATGGTATCATCTCTTAATTTCTGTAGGTCTTTTTAAATTTCTCTCAATAGTGTTTTGTATTTACCACTTACATATCTTGTAAATATTTTTGTTGAGTTTATCTCTCAATATTTAACATTTTCTGGTGTGATTATAAATGATACCACTTTGTTGTGAATTTTAATTTCCAACTGTTCTTTGCTAGCATATAGAAATACAATGAACTTTTACATATCTTACTGCCTTGCTTATTAACTTATTAATTTTAATAGAGTTTCTTTGTGGGTAGACTCCACAGTTTTTTCTACATGATCATATGTTCTGGGAGTAACACCCACCCCCACCTTTAATTTGTAGACATTAGATTTATTTTTCATGTCTTAATGTACTGGATAGGAGATCTACAGCAATGTTGAATGGAAATAGGTTGGACATCCTTGTCTTGTTCTTGAACTGACAGGGAAGTACTTAGTCTTTCACCATTTAATACAAAATGTTAGCAGTAGGTTTTTCCTAAATGCCTTTTCTTAGTATCAAGTTCCCTTCTGGTTCTAGTTTGCTAAGAGTTTGCATTATGAATGGATGTTGAATTTGGCCAAGGGCCTTTTCTGTGTCTGTTGATCTTTCCTTTTATAGACTCTAGGACTGATTAGTTACATTGATTTTTGAATGTTAAAGCAGCCTTATGTTTTTGGAGTAAAACCAATATGGCTATGTTGTTTTAGTATATGTAGTTGGATTAAATTTATTAAAATGTTGTTAAAAATATTTGTCATGTGTTCATAAGAAATATTGGTCTTTAGGGCTTTTTTAAAATTGCATGTCTTTTCTGGTTTTGGTATCAGGTTAATAATGCCCTCAGAATGAGTAGCGAAGAGTCCCCACCCCTTTATTTTCTAGAAGAGTTCGTGTATATATGGCACTATTTCTTGAGTGTTTTGGAGAATTCACAAGTCAAGCTATCTGCGTCTGAACTTTTCTTTTGCAGGAAGTTTTGAAACTGTAAATTTATTTTCTTTAATAAATATAGGGCAATTCAGGTTATCTTTTTCTTTCTGATGAGCCTGGGTAGATCATGTTTTTCAAGGAATTTAACCATTCCATCAAATTTATCAAAAGTATTGACATACACTTGTTCATCATCTTTCCTAATTATCCTTTTAATATCTATATAGTCATGGCCCCACTCACTTCTGATTTGATAATTTGTGTTTTCTTTCTCTCTCTTTTCTCCTTTCCTCTGTCTCTCTGTATTATGCCCAGTGTTTTCCAAACTTGAAAGTTGAAAGTTAAGTCGCTCAGCCGTGTCCGACTCTTTGTGACCCCATGGACTGTAGCCCACCAGGCTCTTCCATCCATGGTATTCTCCAGGCAAGAATACTGGAGTGGGTTGCCATTTCCTTCTCCAGGGGATCTTCCTGACCCAGGGATCGAACCCAGGTCTCCCACATTAGAGGCAGACACTTTAACTTCTGAGCCACCAGGGAAGCCCAAACTTAAATGGATATAAAAAATTTACTCTGAAATAATTTTCCTTCTTTCTCAGTTTTTCTAATTTGTTTGTTTCTGTTCATGCCTGTTGGCAGTGAATTACCTGCTTTAGTATATCTGCAAAAAATAATTCATCTTTATCTTTTGAAGATTTTTCTTTTTCTGGATGTAGAATTCCAGATTATGTTTGTTTTTATTCTTTTCATTGTCTTCTGGTTTACAGTTTTTCTGACTAAAATTTCATGGTACTGTTATCTTTGTTTCTTAATATATAATATGCCTTTTCTCCTCTGGTTAAAATGTTTTTAAAACTTATTTATCTTCATAATAATTTGATTATCATGTGACTTAGTGTAGTTTTCTTTTTCTGCAGTCTTTGACTATTGAGATGATTGGATTTGTGGGTTTTTTTTAAAGCCTTCATCAACAACTTTTAAATTTTTATCAGATCTTTTGTTTCATCTTAATCTCCTTTCACTTTCCTATTTCTTTGCATAGGGAAGCTAAATGAGAACACACTCCTGTTGCAGTAACTATGTACTTTTATAAGAAGGATGATTAAAAAAAAATTTTTTTTAATTTAAAAACTGTCCTTTTTGCCTTTTTGTGCCAATTAATGGAAAAGTAAGTTGAGTAATATTATTTCTACACTTAGAGAAAATAAATCTCTCTGTATATGTACACACACACACATTCTTCAACATGGGACATGCTACACAGTTGCTTTTATAAATGATCTCTTTGGGTTTTTTATTTTTATTATTAGTTGGTTAATAGGACACTGATTCTTTACAGTATTTTATGCAAATACAACATATATGTAGCTTTGGGTAAATGAGTAAACTGTTATATGCTGTAGTCTTATTGTGGTACTTTAAGGTTTAAGAGCAGAGTGGACAGATGAGATTGAAACTCTGGCCACTCTCTTTTGAGTAGTTTTACACCATTTTAGACATATTGAAATTATTTTTCTAGAATTTTATCTTAAGGAAGTTGATAGTTTTACTGTTTGGCTCTGTCTGTATGCATCAGATTGCCACATGGTTGAATGATTGTTGATAATTAACAAAAAAGGATTTAAGCTAATAACCCTGTGCTCAGGTCCAAAAGAAGTGTAAGGATCAGAGGTCTGTTATGTGCTCTCAAATAAACTAGTTCTGTGACTGATATTGTCAGGTGTAGCACAAGGTTTACCTGTTCTATCTAAATTGGTAACTGAGTTATCTCTGGGTGTTTGAAAGATCTTTTACTCCGATTAATATGTGCAGTACTTTAAAATGTCTTGGTAATATCCTCAACATCTTATGAGATAAACAGAAAGAAGTTAATATATTTATGCAAATTTAGTAACTAGGGCATTAAGAATTGAGGTACTTTTCCAAGTCTATGCAAGGCATCAGTATCAGAATAGCTTTTGGATTGCTTGGGTAAATTCATTCTGATTGTGGTATCTGATGAGTCATGTGGGTGACTATTCAAGAGATTTTTATCCTCAGTTCTGCTCTTTCTGTGGGTATCACTGTTTTGGTTATTTGAAACCAAGGATACTCATAAGTCCTTAATTTGGACACAACTGGTAAAAATGGTCAGTTTATTCTTTTAAAAAAATGCAATGGCATTAGGATAGTCATGGGAATTAAAGTATGTTAGAAGCATCTGCTCTGCAGTCAAGAAACTCTGTCGCTCATGTTAATCTCTTCCTCAAACATTCAAAACTATGCCTTGAAGGGGAGTTATTCTGAAAAGTTGCGAATGTATTATATGGCATGCATGCTCAATCACGTCCAACTCTTTGCAACCCCATGGACTATAGACCACCAGACTCCTCTGTTCATGAAATTTTCTAGGCACGAATACTAAAGTGGGCTGCTGTTTCCTTCAGTGAATTGTATGTGTGCATATATGCATGTATGTACAATACAGACCTATGTACATATACCTTTGAGGCAGAGGAGAAGGGAGAAACTGTTTATAGGGCAGTGAGGATGGCAGTGGTTTGAGGTTGAACAAATGGTTTGTTTTTAATGTCAGGAATTTGGAAGCAAAATGATGGCAACAGTGAATCTGGGTTTGAAATGTCTTTTCTAATGATTGATTTTGTTATGAAAGATGTTTCTCATTCATAGGTAAAATGTTACCATCTTAAGGACTTTTATAGGAAGAAGATATTCTTCCTAATCTCATATATAGAAACTAATATTTTAAGTAGTTAATTTTAGTCACATAATAAAGTCTGCAGTTGTTGTTTGCTGGCATCAATTAGGCTCCTTAATGCCTCCATCATAGATTGAGAATCCTTTTATCTTTTAACTCCATTGTCCTTCTTTTCTTTTGTCTTGAGAATTGCTGCTTGATGGTCACAAGATTGCCTCCCAAGCTTCTCTTGGGTTCCCTTTCAGCAGGAACACAAATATGCTAAACACCTACCAGCTGAATTCCCTGCACGTCTCATGGCCAGGACTGGATCATGGGACTATGTCTAGCTGTAAGGGAGGATGGGAAACTGACTCAGTTTCATCCTAATCCATCACCAGAGTCTGGGCACATTGCTACCCTAAGGAATAAAGTATGGGGTTAAATCTTAGGTAGCAATAAACAGTGTCTGTCACAGAGGGTGTATTTTTATCCTTCGTTACTATAACCTAAGTTGTACTCTTCCAGATAATAAAGTAGTCCATGTATTCACTAAAAGAGATTTACCTTGTACTCTAACATTCTTTATTCTTTAAATACCAACATGCCTCTGTGAAGTTTCTGTATTTGTTAACTGTGTCTCTCTTAATTTTGTAGAGGAAAACTCAATTTGTCGAAGATTTGACTACAGATCCACAATAGGAAGGAAATATAACCCCTGCCTCAAAATGTGCAATTATAAAGGATTAAAACTTTAACAAAAGCAAAAGATACTCCTAAATTTAAGCTGTATAGTAGTTGCACAGGAAATATTTATGTTCCCATTTGATGCTAGAATCTTTGACAGTAAGGAAATACCAAAATTTGAGTTATGTGTTACATCACTTAAATATCAAGAATTCAAGTAAACCTTTAAAAAATAAGTTTAATAAGAATATAGTAAATACCTACTCTGTTTCAAGAACTGTGTTAGCACAATGGAGACAAAAGGTGCAAATTAAAATTTTCCTTTAACCTCACAATGAAATGACATAAATTTCTCAATAACACAGGGAATTAAGTATTCAAAATCTAAACAGTGAGTTGAGATTTTTGTCACCAAGATGACTCAGGAGTCTTGAAGTACAAGGGTATAAGTATAGGGCTAGGTGGTCAGTTTTAAACAAAATAAATAGTGTTGATGAATACTATTCCCCAAACACTGTTTTTCCAATTTGATGATATAGGAAAAATAAAAGTGTTAGTTGCTCAAAGTAAAAGTGTTAGTTGCTCAGTCGTGTTGACATTTTTGTAACCCCATGGACTGTAGCCCGCAAGACTCCTCTGTCCATGAGATTTCCTAGGAAAGAATACTGGTGTGGGTTGCCATTCCCTTCTCCAGGGGATCTTCCTGACCCAGGGATTTATCTGGTCTCCTGAGTTGCAGGTAGATTCTTTACTGTGTGAGCCACCAGGGAAGCCGTGGTGAGAATATAGAGATAGAACAAATATTTGGTGATAGTTTGTTTCCACTTTCAAGCCAAACACTTTGACATTCTGAAGGCACAGTTTGTTTCATAAGCAAAAGAGATAGTGCTGTTATACTGAGAAGATATTTTCACATGGTACATACAGTATTCATTCTAGGGACACAGGAATAAGAAAATAATTGAAGACATTTATTTTGAAGTGATCCGGACATTCAGTTTGGAAATAGGATTACCTGGGCCCCATGATAAAGAACATGCCAAAAGGGTTCTGATCGCCATTTTAGAGATGTGGAAACTAATCTCGGAATCAGTAACTTGCCCAGGTTTTTGCAAACTATACTGCCATAATGGCAGGTCTGACAACCCTAAAAGGTTGGAGTATAAAATTTCTGACTCCATTTCATGTAGCTCACAATGATGCTCAGTCTCACTCACACAGAATAACACAGGGAGCTTTAAAAAATACTAAAGCCTGGCCCCCACCCTATACCCATTAATCCAGATCTCTGGTGCGTGGGACCCAGGCACTGGCATTGTATAAAAAACAAACACTTCCTCAGGTGATTCTCTTGGGTAGCCAAGGTTGAGACCAGTGCTTATGCTGTAAACCTGAGAATATGATGAGCTGGGTTGTGGAATCAGGATGATCCGTAGCCGGTGGGTTCTCATATCTTATTTCCTGACCTGAAAGCAAAGGCAGACAGACTCCTTGTGTTTTGTTTGGAATAGTGTTGTCATGTAACATCATCCTTTCTAGCCATTCTTCTTTCTTCTGCTTTCAAGTGACTCATGCTGAACAGTACACTTATTTCATGTTACAACTTGGTTCTTCACATGGTTGTCCCAATGCCCCATTTATCATTGTGGTCATGGGCACAACCCAGAAATTTAGAACAATGCAAGTCATTTAGAAATTCAAAACATGGTTTCTGGTAATGCTGCAGGAAGTATTTTAAGGTTAATTTTTATTTCCATGGTATCCTGGACTCCTTCCTGAAGTAGTTTAAAAACTGGTTATTGGCAGAGAGGAGAAATACGTGGAAGGGATTTGGGTATACACTGAGATACGTGTGATTGGTCCTGATTTAAGTGTTGGAAATGAGAATTGAGTCACTGATGGCTTTTTTAATTCTGAATCTTATCTTTACTGGAATACTTATCTTAACACTACCTGGGTAAAGATTTGTTAGAGAATTCAACTCATTCTTTTTAAAGGAACTGAGATCCTAGTTTTATCACACACACACACACACACACACACACACACACACACACAGAGGAATTTTCTTCCTTTTAGATAAAATGAAGGAAAGGAGACATGAATTCTGTTAGATATATTCAGACTCAAGACAAAGTCTAAATATGATGGTCATCTCAGAGTCACCCTTTGTCCAAACCTTAGATAGATAGATTGTTTTCCATGGTCTTCGGTTCATCACTGCTGGTCCTCACACATCTTTGAGATTTTGGATGTATATGTGCTTTTAAAAAATTGTACATCATACTTTACTCCCCTGCCTAGAGCAGTCTGTGAAAATGACTTATTTGAATCACAAACTTTCCGTTCACCAGGCAGGGGACTTTAAACGAGTTGCTTAACTCCTCTAAGAATGAGTTCGGTCATCTCTAAAATGAAGATAACTCTATGGCTGTAGGAATTAAAGTGATATAATGTATGTAAAGCATCTAGTACAAATTCTGGGACATGGTAATTATTCAATAAAAGTAATCTGTCTTGTCTTTTCCTTCCCTTTCCCTCTATCAAAATATATTCTCAGGAAGAAACTGAGGTCAGTTGTTTATACATAAGTGAGAACTTGTCCATTTTTTCATTTTTTAGGATACTCTAAAGAAGTAGATGTCTACTGACAGTGGTGGGATAGTAATACAGTTATGCTTACTGTATCCTTTACTATGAAAGATATTGATTAGCTGGCTTATCCTCTTTACAGAAACTTAATACTGAAGAAGTCATTCCATGCAGGCAGCTTTCTACTCTGCATGCAGAAGACGACCTACCCCAAGTCACATTCAGGGATATGCTTGTGCGGGTAGCACTGAATGGCTATCTCAGTATGACCTGTCCTCAGAGCTGTATCCTAGCTGACTCAGGATAAGAGTAATCGTGAAAGTGAGGAACTAAAGAGGGCAGGTGTGGGAAAGCAATTAGGCTGGACTTCTGTGAAAATTCTTACAAAGAAGTAACAGTAATTAGGAGAATGGAAAATATGATCTTCAGCCACTTGGTGCCCCACTGGACATTCATGCCTGGGCTTCCCAGGTGGCGCTAGTGATTAAGAACCTGCCTGCCAGCGCAGGAGACATAAGAGATGTGGGTTCAGTCACTGGGTCAGAAGATCCCCTGGAAGAGGGCGTGGCAGCTCACTCCAGGATTCTTGCCTGGAGAATCCCATGGACAGAGGAGCCTGGTGGGCTACAGTCCAGGGGGTCACAAAGAGTCAGACACAACTGAGGCCACTTAGCATGCACACAAACAGGCATTCAACAGCCCAGCCCACTTCAGGCTGGAGGATGTGAGAAAATCTGTAAGGGAGGCTTGAACTGCCTTTAAAATATTTCTCAGACACTCCTTGCTGGGATACTTGTCAGAAGTGCCCTAAGTCTGTTTTTCTAGAGACATGAAACCCTGATTCAAGGACTTGTGGAGAGAAGGCAGACATGGCTTCAGACTCTGTTCTCAATTTTTACTGGAGGGCATACCTCATTTACAAAAGGAGAGTTAGATTATGTGATCCTGTAAAACTTGGCATAGAGAAACTGAAAGCAAATATTTACCCTACAAGGACTGGTTAGCCATGTTAAGGTATTGAGACTTACCTTGTATGATTTTAAGGAAGTTTATTGAGTTATTAATGCAATGATGTTATCTCTGATTAATAAATGTTAGGAAACTGCTGTCAGATTTCTGGTAAATATTTAACAATACTTGTGAATCAGACAGCAGAAATGGAGTAAAATCCGCCCACTCCATCCCCCCTCCCTTAAAAAAAAAAAGCCACATTTTTCTTCTGGCTCAAATCAAAGTAAAATACTTTGTCCTATGCAATTGGCCTCTCTGTCACTGTGCATCTTTTAAGTTTCTGGGTCAGCACTGTGGGGAAATTGACACAGTTTCCAAAGGACCCTCAGATAAGTTTGCTCCATTTTGTTGATTTGTATAAAGAAACACAATACCTAATTTTTTTGAGAATATCCTAAAATGCCTTAATCCTGACTTTGACCAAGGAAAGTAAGAGGTCTTTTTGCTTCTTCATTGCTCTCTGTCTGTGGTATGTACATGTGTCTGTGTGTGCACATCTGGGTTTGTCTGTAAGAATGTGTTCAGAAAGAATATTTGCAACAGTATTGAGATCCTGAACGCCGAGACAAAGTTTCCTTCAACAAATGACGGTGTTATCTGGAAACTTCTTTTTGGTGTCAATTCTACCTAATACATTTCAGCTCCTTCATAGCCTGGGGGTTGTGATAGTTGATGCCATGGGAGTCCAGAATATTGGCATGTGACTTCAAAGAAGAGATCAAAGAGAGAAATTCTAGAGGAGTTCCAAGTGTGTTCTGTAGCTGTTGGTGGAGAGTAGCAAACATTTATAATTCACTAGTAGTGTCTACACTACATCGAATGGAGTAGAGATTTGGTACTCGTTTCGTTATTCATCTGTTGTCTCCCTATGTTGATAGCACACACCAATTAGAATAATTAGCTAATTGACCAAGCTCTACTTTGTCTTTTGTTTTATAGACAGTCCTAGGCTATAGATGCCAAATGTGTGGTTCTGTCCTTGTGCACAATTCTTAAGATGACTTCAGGCCAGTCTAAACATTGCCTAGGGATTGTTTATCATGGCTGATTTAATACTCCTCCTGAAGCATGTACACTATTAATTTGTGCTGAGGAATTTCCAACAAAGCAAACATTTACACAAAGAGGGTGATTCCCTTTGAGCTGAAGGGGTGGATCAAGCCAGTGGGACCAAAATAGAAATGACTATGTTGAGGTCCTCAGGACTTTAATCATGTTTAATGACTGTCCAGATTGCGCCAGAAGGAAGGAAGATGTGATGTCTCTTTGTGGCTGTGCAGTGTATCCTGTGGTGTATTTATGTGGCTGCAATAGAGGGGCCTTACTGTGGCTTTCACCCCAACTCCATTTATCAGCTGTTAGTAGAAAGACAGAGTTGGCATATTGAAAAACACAGAGAAGAGGACAAGGCAAAAGAAGTGGAAGGCTGTGAGGATAAAGGGAGGTTTTCCAGAATTACCAAGAGTTCATTCCACAGAGCAAGTCCTCCTCAACTGCTTCTTGTTCATGGAAATCTTTTCACCTGCCTTGCCAAGGCCTTGAAGATGATATCTGGGAGATATTAAGCAATCCAGAAAGTTTATTCATGGGCTTTGATTCATCTTTATTCCTGAAAGAGCAGAGAAATCAAAGTTGTTTTCCTCCTCTACCCAGAGTTCAGTATATGTATACATTATTCATGTATAATGCCTTAATGGCTTGTTCCCTATTTAGAGCAAATACATGAGTCAAATTTGATATACTGACTCACAACTCTGAGTCAGTATATCACACTGGGGCCAATCCTGTTCTGTTATGAGAAATGAAGACTTCCTCTTGGCACATATTTTGGCTCTGGATTGAAACGGAATAATCAACATCTTTGGTTAAATTGTTGAATTTGGAAAGTAAACTGAAATACACAGGCAATCAGTGATCTCCTCATCTCTCACAGATAGCACTGGTTTTAGGAAGTGAAGCCTTGTGCATTTGGGGCTCCTATTTGAAATCAGTGCCCTTTCTGAGGGCTTCTCACTCAGTGAGTTTGAATTTAAGATCAAGTGGTTCTGGGTGTTGCAAGGAAACAACAGACTAGAGTGGAGTCTATCTAACAGACACTCCCGGTCCACTGTGAGGAGCATCCTTGCTGCGTGGGATTGAACCTGAACTCTAACACCCCAGAGACCACCACAATCTAACCTTTGGAACCAAAGCACAAGAACTAAGATGAAGGCACTCTGTATGATCTGTGATTGCATTATTGCTAACTACGAATCAGTAATGCTAGAAATTCTTTTTTTTTTTTTGAGATGAAAATATTTGAGATCTGAAGGAAGAACAGACTAATAGCTGACTCATTCCACCAAAGGAAAGCTTCAAAGAAGTTACCCAATCAAGACAACGTATTGCTTGATTTTTTAGAAGAAAAGGAAAACATCTGGCACTTTTCAATGAATAATGAAATAAATATAAAAGCAGAATTTTCTCTCTCTGAAATCAAGAGAATCCCTTAAGTTGTGAAGATATTATATCAACCTTCTTAATTCTTTGTAGGAATTTTGGATTTTAGCTATCTTTACAGATTGTTTTGATATCATCATAAAAGCTTTCTAAATGGGGATATTTCCAACTCTTGTAAATTTCAAAGCCACACCCAGTCTTTTCCTGTGTCCTTAGGGGTGCTTATCCCTTGCCTTTTCCTACAGAGTTGGGCTGAGATTTGAATGCTGAAGCCCAGGTAAATCAGACCCTTGTTAGGAGGAGCTAGACTAGGTGAGCAAAGTTACCTGGGCAGACCAGGCTATGCTTGCAGGGATGTGAAACAAGGACTTACAGGTTGCAGTGGTATGTCTGGTGAAGCCCACTGAGTCCGGAAATCAGTAATATATCTACTGGATCTTATTGTGGTTTTGTTTTCCAGCATGAGTATCTACTATTTGCCCAACACAATGCTAAAGGATCTCTTAGTGCCCTTGGCCCCCACATGCTATAATACACCCTGAGTTTTTCCCTTCACCACCTAGACTGACGACAACATGGTCTGATAGAAAGTAGGAGGACTTTTGAATGAGAGTTCCAAGTTTATACCTGAGCACTGGCCTTCACTTGTGTGACCTTCGGTTCTTCATATTTCCTGAATCTCACATTACTGACTTACAAGAATAAAAGCATCTTCTATATTTAAAATAGTTGGCAAGATATTTTATGAAGAACTTTTTATGAAGTTCTCATTTTAGACTTGAGCAAAGTATTAAGGGAAATAGAGCAATAAAATAAATGAAAGAAACTGAAGTATGTGTGGAAAATAATATTTATGAGGGAAAATGGAAGGCCAGTTGGGACACAGGCAGCTTATGAACCAAGGAGGGGATAGTTGTCTGGGCAAGGATTTGAAAGGTCTGCTGCCAAATGAGTCAACTGTGTCCCAGAACTGGGTTCCAGACTTCCCCTCTAGCTTGTGTGGTCAGATTGATAGTAAGGGGGCCATCCTCATTCTGTCAGAACCATCTGTCAGAGGGCCAAGCCCATCCTTTGTGTATCAGGAGGAGTGGGCCTGTATCCTTAATGTGGAGAGAGGTAATTTGTGTAGAATCACCGTCCTGCTCTGAGTTGGGAGTTTTAATATCGAGAGCCTGTGGCACCTAAGTCAAAGTTGAACATTACATTATGAGTTTCTCTTGGGCATGGCCTTTTCCTGTCTGGCAAGGATGTGTGAGTTTACACAAAACTGAGAAAAACAGAGGGCTAGATATGCAACTTCCTGCAAGAGGAGGATATCATATTTAAATTTCTCCTTTTTTTGTTATATGTTTGCTTTTCCAGTTTTTACCTTTTTTCATTACTGTAACGCTTTGGGGATTCTTTGGAAAATGAGCGGTGTATACTTAGCTGTCACAGAGTTAGCAGTGACCTGGCCAGGAGTCCAGGGTGAACAACAGCAGTGTGTTAAGTCAGGGCTGTAGTCTGGAGCAGAGTGAGAGCGGAAGTTCTTGGGGGTCTCTGGAGTGGGAGGACACAGAATCTTGGGGGTCAGAGAATCATTTGGTGCCTACTTCAGAAATGTGGTTCAGTTATAATCCCATTCCAGAGTCTCTTTCTGCTCCTCTGCTTCATACACCCATTTGGGGTGGGTATGTAGGTCCAACTTGCAGTTAGAAAGTTAGATATCTACAGATACAATTTACCCCTGATCAAAACCCACTAAAACTGCTTCAGTTGGCAGTCCAGAGGGAAGCGGAGCCTCTGGGACGGGAGACAGACTGAATGAAGAGCAGGAATGCATGGAGTGTGTAATCCATGAAGAGGAAATTGAACGTTGATTATGTTCAGATGGCCCATGGAATTTTGATTAATTCCAACAGGGAGAGCAGCCAGTTGTGAGAATGACGTCCTTCAGTGTGTGAGAGATGCTAAGAACCAGTTCACAGCGGCAGTGGCCAGGCTTAGACAGAAGTAGGTATAGTTGAGCTGGAAGAACAGGAAGGAAGGCAGAGTGTACAGGCAAAGCTACAGTTAGGGAGGTAGGTCAGTGGATGGAGAATAAGGAAGTTCTTGTCTTTATGCTTCTAATTTCAATGAAATAAGACACAAGGTTATCAGCTGGTGATGAGAAAGGGAGGTGTGTTGGGAGTATGACTGGGAAGTGAATGGCAGAGGAAATGAGATCACTGGAGATGAGCTGGTCCAGAAACTGAGAAGCCAAGATAACAGAAAGATTTTCCACAGGAATACACCTGTGTATATAAAGAATGGCGATAGGGAGATAGAAAAAGCCATGCGCTGAACTCTTCAAGAAATGAGGGGCAATCAGATGGATCTCTGTAGATTATTGTAGCAAGAAGAGAGATTGGGTGCTCTAGACACAGGCATGACTTTTGCTGAAAGTTGCTGTGTTTATATTATTGTCATGGGAAAGAATAAAGATCTGGAAGCAGAGTTAAATGGCAAGGACAACTACTGACAGTATTTCCTGGTCTGGTAGCTCTAGCTCAAGGGTGAGACAGCAAGACAATGAGAAGTTTTTAGGGGAAGCAAGTCCTCAAGGGAATCCAGATTTCAGATGTGGCAACAAGGTGTAGGGAACAGTCATATGGGAGACTGAGGTTACCTGGGAATTGTGCTGTCAGGAGATTGGGAATGCCGAGAAGAGCAGGAAGGATGAATGTGGGCTCTGAAAGTGGGTCCAATGAGAGGACAACAAGTAGCCATATGGTAATGACGGTCTGGGTGATAAGGGATGACTTGGAAATTTTAGAAGAATGATAATATCCTTATGAGCATATTTGGGGGGTGGCTATAAAGGCTATGGACTTCCTTGGTGGCTCAGTGGTAAAGAATCTGCCTGCAACGCCGGAGGCACAGGAAATGCATGTTTGAGTCCTGGGTGGGGAAGATCCCCCTGGAGGAGGAAATGGCAGCCCATTCCAGTACTCTTGCCTGGAGAATCCCATAGACAGAGGAGCCTGGCGAGCTACATAGGGTCAAAAAGAGCCAGACACAGCTGAAGCGACTGAGCACACATGTATACATAGAAGCTATACGATTTAGCTTTATCATCATCATCGTCAGACTGGTGAAGTGCTTGTCACTTGGATACAGCCAATTTCAGATTTGATCTGTTAGTGTAAGTTCTGTCTCCTGGAACATGTTTATTACTAGTGATTCATGAGACTTGAAATAAACTTAGAGACCTCTAGTTGACTTGTGTGTGTCCCTCTGTGTGTCGTCAGTTTTATGGAGGTTTATTTTATATACTGGAAGAAGTGAGATTTATCCTTTATGTGTATCATTTTATGAGTTTTGATAAATGCATATACTATCAACTCAAGATCTGGACTCATTCTAATAGCTCCCAACATTCACTTGTGTTTATAATCAGCACCTTATTCCTACCCTCAGCACTTGACAACCACTGATCTGTTTTGGTTCCTATAATTTTGCCATTTTCAGAACGATAGCTAAGAGGACTCATGTAGTATGTGGACTTTTGAGCCTAGCTTCTGTCCCTTAAACATAATGCAGTTGAAATTAATTCTTGTTGTGTATATCAGTAGTTTGTTCCTTCTTTGTGCTGAGTGTTCTAACATTTTATGGATGTAACACTTTTTTTTTTGAATTTGTCAGTTGAAGAGCATGTGTTTTATTTTTAGTTTTTGTTGATTATGAGTAAAGCCACTGTAAACATTTAAGTATGTATACGTTTTTGTGGGAACATAAGTTTTCATTTTTCTTGGGTGAAAAAAATCAAGGAGATTGTTGGATCATATGGCAAATAAATGTTTAACTCATAAGAAACTGCAAAGCTAATGTCCAGAGTGGTTGTAACATTTTGCATTCCTGCCAGTGGTGCATGAGAGCTTAAGTTGCTCCTCATCCTTCCAGTGTTGATATCATCAGTTGTGTAAGATTTTTTTTTTGACCAATCAAGTGGGGGTGTGGTATTATCACATTGTGGTTTTAATTTGTACTTTCCTAATGACTAAAGATGGTAAGCATCTTTTCATGTGCATATTTTCCATTTATTTGTATTTCTTCTTTGTTCAAATCTTTTGCCTATTTATTTTTCTTACTATTGAATTTTAAGTTTCTTTACCTAACATGTCTTTCAAAAATATTTTATCCAAGGCAGCTTTTCTATCTTAATTTGGAAGAACAGAAGTTTGTATTTTAATAAATTTCACTTTATCAATTTTATAAATAAAGGGTTGTATTTTTGTAGCTAACAAATCACTGCCTAACCTAATGTCACAAGTATTTTTTGCTATGTTTTCTTCTAGGTATGCTATACTTTACAGTTTTGCATTTAAGTCTATAATCCATTTTAAGTTAATTTTGTGTATAGTCCTTGACCTTAGTGTGAAGATTAAGGATTATTATTTTTTTGAATATTGAAGTCCGGTTTTTCCAGAAGCATTTGTTGTAAAGACTGTCCTTTATCATTTTAATTACCTTTGCACCTTTAGTGAAAAGTTAGTTGACCATATCTGTCTCGGTGTAATTCTGGGCTTTCCATTTTATTCCATTGAATAGAGTTAGTACCATATTTCCTTGATCAATGTTCCTTTACAGAAAGCCTTGAAATCAGGTACTGCGAGTCCAGCAGTAAAGAGTCTTCATTGCATGAACGTGTGATGTATCTCCATTTACTTAGGTGTTCTTTCCATTTCTTCATTAGTTCTTGTAGTTTTCAATATATGCATGGTGATACTATTTTGTTAGATTTATACCTAATACTTTCATGCTTTTTATTGTGATGGCAAATACACTTGATAAAAATTTTACTATAAAAATTTAAATTTCCAATGGTTATTGTAAATACATCAACATGAAATTGATTTTTTGTATTGCCCTTTATCTGTGACACTTTACTAGAGTCTGTAGAATCTTTTTGGAATTTTCTTTGTTGTCTGAAAGTAGTAGCTTTTTTCTCCTTTCCAATTCTTATACCTTTTTATTTATTTTTGTCTTCTTATTGTACTGACTTCAAATTCCAGTGTGATCTTAAATAGAGGTGGTAAGAGTAGGTACTCTTGACTTTCTCGTGGTATTAAGGGGAAAACATTGTGTTTCTACATTAAGTATAGTTTAGCTGAACTCTGTACCATAGACAGACTTGTTCAGACTGAGGAAGTTACCTTTTATTCCTAGCTGAGCATTTTTATCATAAATGGATGTTGAATTTTATCAAATGATTTTCCTGCATCAATGAGACAATTATATTCTTAAGTCTATTTATGTAGTGAATAACATAGACTGATTTTCTAATGTCAAACCAGCTCTGTATCCTCAGGGTAACCTCATTTGGCCATGATGCATTATTTTATTTTGTAAATATTGCTGAATTTTACCTGCTAAGATTTTGTTGAGGATTTTAATGTTGATGTTGAGGGACACTGCTGGTTTGTAGTTTTCTATTCATTGTAATTTTTTCATCTCATTTTGGTATTAGGGTATTGCTGGCTTCATAAGATGAGTTGGAAAGTTTCCCCTTTACCTCTAGTTTTTGGAAGTTTTTATGTATAATCCATGTTATATCTTCTTTAAGTTTTTGTAGAATTTTCCAGTCAATCCATGTGGTCCTGGAGATTTTTCTTGTTGGAAAGTTTTAAGAGATAGACAGAGAAGGCAATGGCAACCCACTCCAGTACTCTTGCCTGGAAAATCCCATGGATGGAGGGGCCTGGTAGGCTGCAGTCCATGGGGTCGCTAGGAGTCGGACACGACTGAGCGACTTCACTTTCACTTTTCACTTTCATGCATTGGAGAAGGAAATGGCAACCCACTCCAGTGTTCTTGCCTGGAGAATCCCAGGGACGGGAAGCCTGGTGGGCTGCCGTCTATGGGGTCGCACAGAGTCGGATACAACTGAAGCGACTTAGCAGCAAGAGATAGATACTCATTCAGATTTTTTGTCTCATCCTAAATTAAAAGACGCTTACTCCTTAGAAGGAAAGTTATGTCCAACCTAGATAGCATATTCAAAAGCAGAGACATTACTTTGCCAACAAAGGTCCATTTAGTCAAGGCTATGGTTTTTCCTGTGGTCATGTATGGATGTGAGAGTTGGACTGTGAAGAAGGCTGAGTGCTGAAGAATTGATGCTTTTGAACTGTGATGTTGGAGAAGACTCTTGAGAGTCCCTTGGACTGCAAGGAGATCCAACCAGTCCATTCTGAAGGAGATCAGCCCTGGGATTTCTTTGGAAGGAATGATGCTAAAGCTGAAACTCCAGTACTTTGGCCACCTCATGCAAAGAGTTGACTCATTGGAAAAGACTCTGATGCTGGGAGGGATTGGGGGCAGGAGGAGAAGGGGACGACAGAGGATGAGATGGCTGGATGGCATCACTGACTCGATGGACGTGAGTCTGGGTGAACTCCGGGAGTTGGTGATGGACAGGGAGGCCTGGCGTGCTGCGCTTCATGGGGTCTCAAAGAGTCAGACACGACTGAGCGACTGGACTGAACTGAACTGAAGTATACTTTGGCAGTTATTATAGCATCTTGCAAAGAATTTGTGTATTCCTTTTGAGTTGTTGAATTACTGATACTTGTGTTTCCTCCCCACCTCCTGTCACTTCCTTTCTCCCTCTCTTTTTAATGTCAGTTTGCTTAGAGTTTTATTAATTTTATAATCTTTAAAAAAACCTGGCCTTTGGTTTCATTATTATTAATTATTATTCATTTTATTGATTTATCTCTTCTCATTTTTATGGATTTCCCCTACTGGCTTTGGGTTTAATTTGTATTCTTTTTCTAGCTTCTTAAGGTAGAAACTTAGCTAATTGCTTTGAACCCTGTCTTCTTTTCAAATATAGACTTTTAATGCTATAAATTTTACTTTGATTTTTTTTTGAACTGTGAGTTACTTATAAGGCTGTTTAATTTCCAAATATGTAGAAATTTTCAATATATTTTTATTGTTGAATTCTAGGTTAGTTATTTTATTATAATAGAACATACTTTATATGATTTTAATGACTATAAATTGGTTGAGATTTGTTTCATGAGACAGAATGTGGTCTGTCTTCTTGAGTGTTCCTTGTACACTTGAAAATAACAGTTATTGTGCTGTTTTTGTTTTTTTCTTTTATATATATATATATATATATATATAAATAAATAAATAAATACAGAGTTAGTACACATTGGTTGCTACTTTTGTTCGGGTTCCATATTACTGATTTTCTCCTACTTATTTAGACAGAGGACTACATAAGTTTACAACTCTAATTGTGAATGTTTCCATTTATGTTTTTAGGTCTGTCAGCTTTCATATTTGCATTGTGAATATTTATTGTTATTGCACATTTAGGATTGTAATGCCTTTATTTGTAATGTAATTTATTTAATCCTAAAAATATTCCTTGCTCCAAAATCGACTTTGTCAAAACAGTCACTACATCTTTCTTTTGGCTAATGTATTTAATATGGTAAATCTTTCTCATGCTTTTTGGTGTTGTTCAGTCACTCAGTTGTGTTCGACTCTTTGTGACCCTATGAATTGCAGCATGCCACGATTCCCTGTCTTTCACCATCTCCCAGAGTTTGCTCAAACTCATGTCCATTGAGTTGGTGATGTCATCTTGTGCTTTTGCTTTTAACCTGTTTAAGTCTTTCAGTTCAAACTGGTTTTATTATAATCAGCATATATTTTCATGTTGCTTTTTCTCTTCTGATAATCTTTGGCTTTTATTTAACTTGCTCTGGCCATTTGCCTTTAACATAATTATTGATATGGTTGAATTAAAATTTACCATTTTACTTGTTATTTTTATTCCATTCTTTGTTCCTTTTTTCTCTACATGCTTGTGGATTATTTTTTAATTTCTACTTTATTAAACTCCTTTACTGAGTTTTTTTTTTACCACATTTAAAAAATATTTTCCTACTGTCACACCACTGGCAATGTGTGCATGCTCAGTTGTGTCCAACTCTTTGTCACCCCATGGACTGTGCCCACCAGGCTCCTCTGTCCATGGAATTTTCCCGGCAAGAATACGGAAGTGGGTTGCCGTTTCCTCTTCCAGGGAATCTTTCTTACCCTGGGATCAAACCTGCATCTCCTGTATCTCCTGCATTGACAGGCAAATTCTTTACCACTGAGCCACCTGGGAAGCGCCACCATTGGCAATATACATCTCTAACTGCCATCTTCCTACATGTAATATTATACCTCTTAATGTGTAGGTTTAAGAAACTTAGAGCAGCATACTTCCAATTCTGCTCTCTCAGCCTTTGAGCTATTGTTGCTATAATATGACTTTATGTGTTGTATAAACACAGAGTAAATTTGTACTACTTTTACTTTAGACAGTCAGTTTTCTTTTAATGCCATTAAAAATGAGAAGAATGTTTTGTGTTTGCTTTCATCTTAACCATTTCCAGAGATCTTTAATTCTTTCTATAAATCCAAGTTTCTGTCTTATATCATATTCTTTCTGCCTGAAGAACTTCCTTGTACATTTTTAATGCATGTGTGCCAGTAAGTCTCTTATCTTTTTTTTATGAAAAAAGTCATTAATTTGGCATCATTTTTGAAGGCTGTTTCATAAAGAATAGAATTATCAGTGTCAAGTTTTTCGTTATTCTTTTTTTTTTTCCCTTTCAACATACTGTCTGGTCCTCATACTTTCTGATTAAGAAATCTTTTTAAACTTTACTTCTGTTCCACTACATGTAATGTGGTCTCTTTCTCAGGTTGTTTTTAATATTTTCTTTTTGGTTTTTGACATGTTGTATACATGTCTTTTTAAAAAATACATCTATCTCACTTGGAAATCTGAGCTTCTGGGATCTATGCATTTGATATCCATCATTTTTGGAAAATTCTTGATCATCATCTCTTCAAATCTTTATCCTGTTTCATTTTATTTTTTGTTTTCTGGATTTTCAACCAGTTTATATTAGACCATTTGAGATTCTATTTTTAACCCTTGGAGAATCTCATCTGTTTCATTCGTTCCCTTGATGTTTCAGCTTAGATATTTTTTATTGATCTGTCTTCACATTAGCTGAATTTTTTTCTTCAGTTACATCATGTCTGTTGAAGTAACAGTTGAGTGCATTCTTCATTTCTGTTTCTGTGTATTTGTTTCTAGCATTTCCAGTTGACTCTTCTGATAATTTTCACATCTCCACTTAAACTCACTATTCACACATGTTAATCAACTTTCCTGCTAGATCCTTTAACATCTTTATTATAGTAATTTAAAATTCACTATATTATGACCTAACATATGGGTTCTCTCTGGTTCTCTCTGGTTCTGTCAGTTGCTTTTACTCTTATTGGTGGATTGCTTTGTCCTTACCTTTTTGAATGTCTTGCTAATTTCTCATTGAATAGTGGGTATCATGTGTAGAATAGTAGAGAGTGAGTTAACTAGAGGTAACTAGTACTTATGCTTGGAAATGGGTCCATCTGTTTTCTCTAAGCTGTTACTGTGGTATGTTAGGTCAGTCTACCCAGAGCCGAGCTGGGCTTGGGTTTTGTTGCTGCTGTGGGTTCACTCATTGTATCCACGACTTCACATTTCTCTAGTATTACCTTTGTTTACTGTGAGATCTCATTCACCAGTGGATTTTTCTTAATATTTCTGTTCTACCTTTTTCAGCAATAGACCTTCTCTACCCGTACTTCAGAGTGGTTTTGTCTCCATCCTTGCCACTCACATCGTAGTGGGCTGCTGTTGCTTGTTTTTTGGGTTGTGCTACCTGAGGCAGGAGAGGTACTCTTTGTTTTATTAGTGGAGAACCATGAAGTCATGGAGAATGACAGATAGGGCACAAATTATCCTCCCTCCTACAGTTTCTAGGCATGCCTTTTTAAAGTCCCACCCTTGAACTTTAGGAATTTATTGAAAATTTTAACTGGGTTTGTCTTATCCACTTAGGTAGCAGCCTTGGCTTCCTTCTGTTCTCATTAGGAAGCCCAGGCTCATAGTCCCTCTCTCCTTAAAAATATCTGTATTTTCTTAGGCCCTATGCTGGTTGTGATATCAGTTCTGTAGGTTCAAGAAAAATCAAGATTTATAGTTTATCCAGTTTTTCTTAGTTGATAAAATAGAAGCAGTCCTCTCTATTTCTATATCCCAGGCAGAAGCCAGAGGAAAGTACAAGCTTTTTAGTAAAAAGTTTCTAGTATTTTTTTCACTTGTATTCATACAAGAATGGGTGTTGGAACATTTTGATCTTGATTATTTTGATACTTACTTTGATCAGAAATAGAGTTTGGCTTATGAAACCCTCAACCCAGTCTGTACAGTTTCAAAAAAGAGACAACTGTACAGTCTACAGAAGGTGATTCCACTTGAAAAAAATCAAGTCTTGGGGCAGTGACTTGTCCTTACAGCCACTGGGGTGATCTGTCCCCTGTTTCCTGCCAAATTATGGACATAATGAGTCACAGTCACATTGCTAAATATACCAACAGCCCTGCAAAGTGTTTCAGGGGCATATCCATCAATTATAGTCATGAGAAAGGTCATCATAGTACAGGCTTTCATCATACTTCAGCTCTCCCTCCCCAGTTTGCCTTGGGTGTGTTGAAATGCTGTGATTGTTCAGTTAGAAGCAGTGTTCATTTTTGAAGACAACTTACTGGAAATGAATAAATATCTAAGGGAGACCATCCCATTTAAAGGCCTGTTTCCTTATTCAAAAGCTTTTTGTGTAATAAAAGTATCTCAAAAACTCTTCTGTGAGATTAATCAACCTCATCCCTTTTAAACCATTGATTAGAGTCCATAACTTTAGCTGAAAAAAGATTAGCTGTAGACTTGGATGCCAGCCATTTTCACTGAATCCCCTTCTCATACACTTCTGTTAATAACAAAAGCATTGTTAATAATGCTGCTGTGTCCCTTCTTTCAAGCTTGGTGGGCATTTCTGAAACTATAACCCTGGCAGCATCGGACAATCCATAAAGTCCTCTGACATTTTAATGTGGCTATAAAATATGGTGAAATCTTACAGAAAGCTACCCTCCAAATTAGCCTTGGATAAAAGAAAATTGTTCTGAATCCCATTACTTTGAATAGTGTTCCCTTCCTACCAAAAACAATCATCCTGGCAATTTCCCATAGCCTATATAAATAAAATCAAATAACAGGGATCAGGAAACCAAAAAACATTTCAAAATTAAATATTAAAAGATCTTCTGAAGCCAATACTCATAATCTAGCATTTTTTAGTTTTATTATCCTCTTGGTAAACTGTAATTGAAAGCAGTTCATACTTTCTTTTTCTAATTTTCAGTCCCAAATCATATGGATTTGTCAAACCTCAGGAGATTATTCATCAAAATGGTTAATTTCAGTAACATGTTTCCATGTTTTGCCCACATTTTGGCATTTGCACATGCTATTTGGATAAAGAATTCCAAAAAGAAATCACATTGTTTCTTGCTTGCTTATGATTTGAAATGTATACATTTTCCTCTCCAATTAATTTGGAGGTTTTTTTTTTTTTTTAAGTGCTCATCATTTATTGTTATTCACTCTCTGTATATTTGTACTAACCATGAGTGAGGAAGTTCTTAAACTGCTAAGTTTATGATCAGTCACAGCTTTGTGAAGATCTGGAACCACATCACAAGTCTTTTGACCCAAAAGTAGAACATATTTATTTTGAAAGAAGAGTGACATTAGTGAAGACCAAGCTGTTTGGATATGTTTTTGTTTGTACTAGAACAAAATTAATCAAACCAGAAAAAATTGCCTAGCAACATCTGCCATTAAAAAGATTCCATAACAAAAACTGAACCACATGGAGGATAAGATAGAAGACAGCCCAAGCCTCGTCTAGATAAGAGTCACGGTCTGTACATGGAACTGTCTTTAGTCCTAAAGAGAGATGGTAGAAAGGAAATTACATAGAGAGGAAGAACTAAATTAATTTCAGCCAGCATGTATTGGGGCTTCCTTGGTGGCTCTGTGGTTAAGAATCCACCTACCAGTTCAGGTAATGCAGGAGACCTGGGTTCAGTTTCTAGGTCAGGAAGATCCCTTGGAGAAGGGAATGGCTACCCACTCCAGTATCCTTGACTGGAAAATCCTATGGACAGAGAAGCCTGGCCTTCCATGAGGTTTCTAAGAATCGGACATGACTGAGCACACATGTGCACACACAAAGCATATACTGAGCACCTACTAGATTTCTTATCCTGCACTAGGAGCATTATCAACATTTTATTTAATCCTCATAAAACTAATGATCTCCATTTACAGAAAAACAGAGCCATGTAGGTAAAAACCGGTCAACTCAAAGCCCAACACCCAACTTTTTAGAGTCTTGCTAGATTCTTATCACTTATGGGGACCTGTGCTCTCTTAGTTGTGTCTGACTCTTTGTGACCCCATGAACTGTAGCCCACTAGGCTCCTCTGTCCATGGGATTCTTCAGGCAAGAATGCTGGAGTGGGTTGCCATTTCCTTCTACAATAGGGACCTAGGCAAATTAATTATCTTCTAATTGTAGCTGAAAAGTAGTGTACTTGGAAATACAGATTTTTACAGCTTTGGAGTAGAGTTATTTAGAAAATTAACTGGAATTTTCAATTTTTCAAACTTTATGTTATTGTTAAAACAGACTTCTTTATATTAAAACAGACACATAAGTGGTAGGCTCTATTTAGGTAGACTTTCAAAGAGGCGGCAGTGATGGGCAAAGCTGACCATGGCTGCAGTCACTTAGTGGGAGGGTGATTATGAAAGTGAGGTTCAAGAGTGAGGTTTAGTTTTGGGGTTGCAGAGTCTTGCCAAAAATAAACTTTAAATCTGTACATACCAAAATTCAAATTATTTTCTTTCTACTAAAAAAAAAAACAAAACAAAACCCCAAAACATGTAGATTTGAGTTGTAGCAGAGGAAAGAAGATCACAGCTGAAAATAGAAAATTTTTAAGAAGGATCATTCTACCAGGGTGGGGGTTAGGGGGCACACTATGGATTAACATGAAGGCATGCTTCAGTGGCGGAGAAGGCAATGGCACCCCACTCCAGTACTCTTGCCTGGAAAATCCCACGGATGGAGGACCCTGGTAGGCTGCAGTCCATGGGGTCGCTAAGAGTTGGACACGACTGAGCGACTTCACTTTCGCTCTTCACTTCATGCATTGGAGAAGGAAATGGCAACCCACTCCACTGTTCTTGCCTGGAGAATCCCAGGGATGGCAGAACCTGGTAAGCTGCCGTCTATGGGGTCACACAGAGTCGGACATGACTGAAGCGACTTAGCAGCAGCAGCAGCAGCATGCTTCAGTGGTAGATGAAAAATTCAGCAATGCTTAGAACTTGGTAGCATAGATGACTAGTTTCTGGGACATCTGATTTATAAGATGTTGGTTTCTTTTCCAGTATTTGTGAGGCTGTGGGGGAAAGTATATATCCAGTGAAAAGGGGGTTTTTCTTAGAGTTTTGTCCTGCTAGGTAATCTGCATGGTCCATATTTGTCATTTTATTTGTTAATGCATCTTTTGTGGTTTTGCTTCAAGAATGGTTTGAGAAGCTGTATGGTCTTTTCTATATTCCTAACAGTGCTAGTGGAAATGAGGAAAATATGCCAGGAAAGAAACTAATGGCCTTTTGGTTATGATTGGTTTTCAAAACATGATCAACCATCTTGTGATTCACCTGATTCAGAAATTTACATGGTTTTCTTGGTCAGTTACATTTTTGGAGTGTAGATTTGTATGTGTGTGTCTCTCTGTTTGTAGTTTCTTCTTTTCTCTGTGTTTCATAATCTAAGCCAGTCAGCATGCTATAGATTTTTACCTTGCCAGTTTCAAGGTTACAGGACTCAGAACAAATTAGGAAGGGGTAGGAAGCCTAATAAGTCACAGCCTTCTCAGCGGGCTTGGTTCTTCTCCACCTCCCTTAACCTCTCTCCTAACAGGCTATTGTGTTGACTTTAGAGTGAGCAAAACCAGGCTTTTCGTGAGTCTTTATCCATCTACATGAGCTGTGAAGAAGGTCATGTTATCCAGGCCAGAAGAAAAAATTAGAACAAGATATAAGTGGGATCTTAGACATGCTTAATGAGTTTAATTCTACTCTTCAAATTTGGCAGAGAAAAAATTTTCTCTCTTGGCAGAAGAGGAGAACATTGTCTCTGAACTTCATACTGAATTCATCAAAAATGAACAAGCTAGTGAACTGAGTCCCCTGAGACTTACTTGGCCTCACTTCTAACAGTATTACCAAAAATAAATAAATAAATAAATAAATAAGCTATTCTTTCTACTGAATCTCCTCAGCGTCAGTCTTTATTCCCTCATCTCTCTCTGCATCTTCTTTCCCCTGAAACACATACACAAAGGCATATTCCTCATGGATATAAAAATCCCAGCCTAGGTCAGGGACACTATTCTCCCCTTTCTCACTCAGTTGTCTGTATGTACTAACCACAAGGGGTCTAGTTTTCACATCTACTCTAACGCTATTGTTAGAGTAGGAATCTTCAAGATTATCAAATCAAGAGAAATATAGTAGATATGACCTTCTAGCATGTTTTCTAAAAATTCCATAGGATCTAAAAACATACATATAATCCTCTTGGGTAAACAATACTTTTACAGTGAATTATAAGTAAAAGTTTTCTGTAATCGGAGATCCAATAGAATTTTGTCTTTAGGAAAGGCAAAACAAGATGGGAAAATGTTTAGTAAAGTAGTCTATGATTCTTGAGATTTATTTATCCCACCGTATCTATCTAGTTATTTTGTAAGTGAAGTCTCTCAGTCGTGTCCGACTCTTCGCGACCTCATGGACTGCAGCCTACCAGGCTCCTCCGTCCATGGGATTTTCCAGGCAAGAGTACTGGAGTGGGGTGCAATTGCCTTCTCCAGGGGATCTTCCTGACCCAGGGATCGAACCCAGGTCTCCTGCATTGCAGGCAGATGCTTTACCCTCTGAGCCACCAAGATCTACCCCTCTTATCAAATTTTTAAGTATAACACAGTATTGATAACTATAGGTACTGTGCTGTACCTATAGGATCTCTAGGGTTTATCTTATATAAACGAATCATTGTTCCCTTTTACTAATGCTTCCCTGTTTCTCCCTCCTTCCAACCCCTGACAACCACCATTCTACTCTCTGCTTCTATGAAGTTGATTTTTTTAGATTGCTTGTATAAGTAGTATCCTGTGGTATTTGCCCTTCTATGTCTGTCTTATTTCACTTAGCATAATGTCCCTCAGGTTTATCCATGTTGTCACAAACAGCGAAATTTCCTGAATAAACATATACATTCTATTTATATACCACATTTTGTTTTTCCGTTCATCCATCAATGGACTTTAGCTTGTTTCCGTGTCTTGGCTATCAGGAGTAATCTACAAACACGGGATTACAGATCTCTCTTTGAGATCCTGATTTCAGTTCTTTTGGATATATACCCCAAAGTGGAATTGCGGGATTATATAGTAGTCCTGTTTTTAACTTATTGTGGAACTGTCACACTGATCTCCATAGTGACTATACCAACTTACATTCCCACCAAGAGTACACTAGGATTTTTTTTTTTTTTTTTTTTTTACTACATCCTGGGTTTTGAAGGTTACTCAGAAGAAAATGTCATCACAGCTTAGTATATGGGTGATTTCAGCAGAAACTTGGATATTTTGGAATAAATACTTATGTGTGGAAAATATTTTTGAAGTTTTACATGGAGATAGAATCTCTGGATATAGTGGTTGGTTTCCGGTGAACCAGTCTGAGAAAGACTGACGGCAGGGCAGTTACATGTCAGTGTCTGGGCCAGGCAGGATAGAATTGGAAAAGTGGGTAAAGTTTGGTTATATCCTTGACTCCTTCTTTGTGCACACCTCTGCTTCCCTTCCTCAGTAGTACATCCTTCTCCCCCTTATTAACCTAACATCTTTACACACTGAAGAGAAGGTGTAGGATAGCATGAGCCCATCCATATAACCGTGGGGGCCAAGAATCTTCTCCAAGTCAGGATTGGGACGGTTCTTATTCAAATGGCCTTGTTACCAACTAAAGATTTCTCTGGAAATATGTGTGTGTCTGTGCACATATGTGTGTGTGAGTGAGCAAGTGAGCATGTGTGTATGTGCACAAAAGAGAAAACCGAGGCCTGGGAAACATGGGAAAATGGAGTGATGCCTGTGACCTTCAGACCCAAGTGTTTCATAAGCCACTGCTGCTTATTTTCTTTCCACGTTCTTCACACACACACCCCTGCAAGGAGATTTGTTAAGCACAGTACCACAGGAATGTTGGTTTTCTGTTTACTTGTTCCAAATTGCCAAGAGGCTAAAATTCCACCTGGAACCCTAAAATTTCAAATAACACTGAGCAGCTAGGCCAATGGCTTGGCTTGGAGAGTAGGACGGGCACCATAGGAAAGACCCATTCTCCCTGTCTGCAGACCTTCCTTAATCCTTGCAATTGAGGACTCAGTGTATGGTGGGGAAGGAAAGCCTCCTTTTGGAAAATGTTTCAGTAATGACATTGCATTACTTTGCTGTTGACTATCCTTTGTTTTGGAAGCAGATGGACTGTCATGTTGAGGCTGGAAGCCTATTTTGTGGTGCTCATAAAAGCTACTCATTTTGTTTCCTATAATAAAAGGAATAAAAAGCTCAATTGAGAAAAAATTAGATAACACCAAAGGATGGGGAAAAAAAAAGTAGCCTATTTTCTCACCAGCCAGATACAACTTTTATTCATATTTTGGTGATTACCCTTCTAGTTCTAAATTTAAAGAAAGAAGGAAAGAAAGAAACAGGTCTCTGTGTGTGTGGTTGGTGGGGGAGAGAGAGGGAAAGAGGAGAGTATTTGTCATAATGCTTTGTAGTCCTCTCCTTTGATATTTTAGCTCATTGTGGACATTTTCCCATGACACCAAATATTCCTGTTTAACAGTGATTCCCTACCAGGGGCAATGTTCACCCCCTGTGGACATTTGGTAACATCTGAGAACAATTTTCATTCCAATCCCAAAGAAAGGCAGTGCCAAAGAATGTTCAAACTACTACACAATTGCACTCATCTCACACGCTTGTAAAGTAATGCTCAAAATTCTCCAAGCCAGGTTTCAGCAATAGGTGAACCATGAAATTCCAGATGTTCAAGCCTTTTAGAAAAGGCAGAGGAACCAGAGATCAAATTGCCAACATCTGCTGGATCATGGAAAAAGGAAGAAAGTTCCAGAAAAACATCTATTTCTGCTTTATTGACTATGCCAAAGCCTTTGACTGTATGGATCACAATAAACTGTGGAAAATTCTTAAAGAAATGGGAATGCCAGACCACCTGACCTGCCTCTTGAGAAATCTGTATGCAGGTCAGGAAGCAACAGTTAGAACTGGACATGGGACAACAGACTAGTTCCAAATAGGAAAAGGAGTTTGTCAAGGCTGTATATTGTCACCCTGCTTATTTAACTTATATGCAGAGTACATTGTGAGAAATGCTGGGCTGGAAGAAACACAAGCTGGAATCAAGATTGCCGGGAGAAATATCAATAACCTCAGATGTGCAGATGACAGACACCACCCTTATGGCAGAAAGTGAAGAGGAACTAAAAAGCCTCTTGATGAAAGTGAAAGAGGAGAGTGAAAAAGTTGGCTTAAAGCTCAACATTCAGAAAACGAAGATCATGGCATCTGGTCCCATCACTTCATGGGAAATAGATGGGGAAACAGTGTCAGACTTTATTTTTGGGGGCTCCAAAATCACTGCAGATGGTGATTGCAGCCATGAAATTAAAAGATGCTTTCTCCTTGGAAGGAAAGTTATGACCAACCTAGATAGCATATTCAAAAACAGAGACATTACTTTGCCAACAAAGGTCTGTCTAGTCAAGGCTATGGTTTTTCCAGTAGTCATGTATGGATGTGAGAGTTGGACTATGAAGAAAGTTGAGTGCCGAAGAATTGATGCTTTTGAACTGTGGTGTTGGGGAAGACTCTTGAGAGTCCCCTGGACTGCAAGGAGATCCAACCAGTCCATTCTAAAGGAGATCAGTCCTGAGTGTTCTCTGGAAGGACTGATGTTAAAGCTGAAACTCCAGTACTTTGGCCACCTCATGCAAAGAGTTGATTCATTGGAAAAGACTCTGATGGTGGGAGGGATTGGGGGCAGGAGGAGAAGGGGACGACAGAGGATGAGATGGCTGGATGGCATCACTGACTCGATGGACGTGAGCCTGGGTGAACTCCGGGAGTTGGTGGTAGAAAGGGAGGCCTGGAGTGCTGCAGTTCATGGGGTCGCAAAGAGTCAGATACAACTGAGCGACTGAACTGAACTGAGAACAATCTTTGCTTCTGGCATCTTTTGGCTACAAGTTCAGGATGCTGTTGCTCGCAGCCGCCACAGCAAAGATTATGTGGTCCAAGATGTCAATAATGCTGAAGTTTAGAAATCCTCTTTTAGAACATTAAATAGCTACCTATCATTCTATCCTAAGATAGAATTATCCATTGCTTCATTGTTGCAAATTTATATTGTTTCCACATTTTTTTTTTGCTATTGTAAACAAACTGTTGAATATTCGTGGTCACACATTTTTGTGTGTATTTGCTTAGGTTGAACTTGAAGAGACTCTTAGACATGAAAATTGGTGGATCAAAGGAAGTGGACTTTTTGAGCCTTTAATCACTGTTCTCAGATTTTTCTGTGGGAGGGTGACTTCAATTAATAGTTCCATGTGTATGCTAACTCTATGCTTTTTTTTTTTTTTTGGTTAGTAAAGTCCACATTCTTAGAATGTCCCACAGTTGATTTGAAGGGACATTTTAGATTCTGTTCAGTTCATGCAAAATTCATCAGAGAAACAGGAAGAGCAGCATCTATGGGGTCCTGACTTCCCTCTTACCATTCACAGGTGGTTCTGGTGAACAAAGAAATTAAGAGTGGAGATTTGTGACACTTATTAATTTCTGATATACATTTTCGTGAAAGGATTGTCTAAACCTTGCCATAGTCAATGGGCAGAAAGAAAAATGGTCTGACCAGAATTTATATCAGATATTTGTTGTTCTTCAGTTACTCAGTCATATCCAACTCTTTGCAACCCCACAGATTGCAGCACTCCAGTCTTCTCTGCCCTTCACCATCTCCGGGAGTTTGCTCAAATTTATGTCCATTGAGTCAGTGATGCCTTCCAACCATGTCATCCTCTGTTGCCCCCTTCACCTCCTGCCCTTAATCTTTTCTAGCATCAGTGTCTTTTCTATCGAGTCAGCTTTTCACATCAGGTGGCCAAAGTATTGGAGTTTCAGCATCAGTCCTTCCAATGAACATTCAGGACTGATTTCCTTTAGGATTGACCGGTTTGATCTCCTTGCTCTTTAGAAGGGACTCTCAAGAGTCTTCTCCAGCACCACAATTTGAAAGCATTGGCTCTTTGGTGCTCAGCCTTCTTTATGGTCCCAACTATCACATCTAGTATACATGAATACTAGAAAACCATAGCTTTGACTATATTTGACTTAGACTAGTCGAGTTCCCCAGCTTACGAAAATTTTCTCTGTTAGATCCTGCAGTGAGTCCAGTGTGGACATCCCTCCATTATTTCCTTGTCCTTTATGGCATGATAGCATTCTTTGGTCAGAGCCTGTTCAGGTTGAAATCACCAATATGTGCAACTGACCTTGAAAAATGTTGCTCCCAAGACAGAACATCCAGCTTTGAAAAATGGCTTTGTCCTATGTCAGAGTATTATATATGGATACAGATGTTTTCCTACTTCAAATTTGTCATTTTAAAATTCTTTCTTCAAAATATTTGTGTTATAGTCTGATTGTTTTTCTTTTACCTTTCTCTTCCTTAGTAACCTGGGATAGGTGTTGACTGAAAATTCATTGTGATGTTAAACTTTGTGCATACTGGTTTTCAAAGTATCTCTTGACATGTGTGCGTAGATGTCTGTAAAATATCTTTTTAGTTGCCTGGAGGAGGTACACTTATGCTTCCAATTTCCACTAAATTCAAAATGCCTTGAGATCATGGTTCGTGCCTTTTCATGTCTCTACCTAGAGCCCAGCACTGTACCTGATGTATCAGATTTCCACATGTTATCAAAACAACTAAGTGTGACACATTCCCCAGCATCTGTAACATCACACCTTATAAAGGGTTGAATAAATTAAGAAAAATATTTGCTGACCTTTCTTTAGCTCATTGAATCTTTCAATTTTCTTCTTTCCTCCCTCCTTTTATCTTTCTCCCTCTCTCTCTTTTTCCTTCTTTCCTTTCTTATTTCAAAAAATCATTGCTATATTTCTGGAGCTAGGCAGGCAGGGAAATGTAGAAAAAATAAGACAACCTGAACCCTTGGCTTTTTTAGGTTTAACCAGTTGTATCTAAGTTTGACCTCCGGTATCGTTTTCAAGGGGCTTCACTGGTGGCTCAGTGGCAAGTATCTGCCTGCCAATGCAGGAGACACAGGTGATGCAGATTCGATCCTTGGGTAAGTAAGATCCCCTGGAGGAGGAAATGGCAACCCAAGCCAGTATTCTTGCTTGGAGAATCGCACGGACAGTGGATTCTGGTGGGATACAGTCCATGGGGTCGCAAAAGTGTCGGACACAGCTTAGTGACTCAACAACAATTCTTTTCAAGATTCTGATAAATAGGAAGTACAGTACTTCAGTGCTTATGCTGTTTTTCCTTAAAGAATGAGGAAGCACTGACCACACACAGGCAGTTTTTTCTCAGTGTTTTGTTGTAAAGCCGATGGCTTATCACTCTTTCCAGAAAATGAAGCCAGTCTAATTTCAAAGAATTCAAACTGTTATCTCTTCAGAAATATTGCATTTCCTAATCTTGCACAATAAACTAGTTTCACTTTGCATTGCAGAGACTCTGGGGAGAGTGTCGTCATTTCTTTGAAGCAGCTCTTCTGGACATTTTAGTAGTATTTGCCCATCACCAGAAAATTTGCCATTTACTATTGACATCTCTGAGATAGAGTATATTAACAGTGGGATCTTGAACCTTACCAAATCCTCTATTGTCTAAACGCAAAGCATGTGATACCATGCTGGGCACAAGATAGCCACTGTGCAGTTGATGGCTCTGTAGGATAACAGTAGGCACATTTGTCTTGCTGTTATGAAAGGAATGCATTCAGATTTTGCCATCAAGCATCACATTGTCTTTAGTTTCTATAGACACACTTTATCAGATTCCTTAGATTCCTTTCTGTTCCTACCGTGTGTATAATTTTTTAAAATCAGAAAAACTTCTAAACTGCATCTCGTGCTTTTTGTGTGCTTAATGGAATGATTATATGATTCCCAGTCTGCTAATGTGTTGAATCATTGATATTCTCATATGCTAACCTCCATTTCAACCCAAATTGATCATGGTGACTTATATTCGTGGCTGGATTTGTTCTGCTAGTATTTTATTTAGATGCTTCTAGGTTCAAGAGTGAGTTTGGACTCTTAAGTTTTCTTTCACTTACAGACCTTCTCTGGTTTTGGTCACAAAATTTTACTAGTTTCAAAAAATGAGTTGGATAGTATTCTTTGTTTTTCTGTTTCCTGGATTAAGGTTTATAAGATCCTCATTTATAGACCATGAAATGATTGGTAGACTGTACTTGCTGTCCTGGTGTTTCACTTTTGGGATGATTATAAACTATTGATTAATTTTAGTGTTTCAGTGGATGCGTGCTAAGTTGCTTCGGTCGTGTCTGACTCTTTGCGACCCCATGGATTGTAGCCCTGAAGGCTTCTCTGTCCAAGGGATTCTCCAGGCAAGAAAACTGGAGTGGGTTACCATGACCTTCTCCAGGGGATCTTCCCAACCCAGGGATCGAACCCATGTCTCTTTACCGCTTCTGCTTTGGCAGGGAGGTACTTTACCACTAACACCACCTGGGAAGACCAACTTTTTCGTATTTTTAGTATTTCTCCTCGAATTAAGTTTGCTAAATCATTTTTAAAAATTTATTCACTTTAGCTAAGTTTTCAAATTTAGTGGTATACATTTTTTAGAATATCTTAATAAGCTTTTATCTCTCTCATTATGCCCTCCCCTTTTCATTTCTAATGTTTGTGAATTTTGTGTTGTTTTCTAGATCGATCATGCCAGTGTTTTTCTATTTATTAGTTGTTTAAAAAAAGAAACATCCAACTTTTATATTTTGGGTTATCTCTATTGTATCTTTTGTTTTCTATTTAATTTTTATTTATTTCTGTTCTTTTCATTAGTTCCTTTTTATTACTTTCTTTGGGCTTTGTTATGTCAAGTTGTTGCTTATTTATTAACTTTCAGATTTTATGTTATTAAAATTTCTTAAGAGAATCAATGTTTAAGTATGGCTTTAGCTGTATTCTATAAGTTTTGATATGCATAACTATTTCATTATCTTTCAGTTCTAGTATTTTCAGTTTCCATTATGATTTTCATTTGTTTTTTACTTATTGGAAGTATGTTTTTAATTTCCAAATATGTTACAGTTTTCTAATTATCTCTGAATATTGTGTTGAAGTCAGGTCATGTGATCTGCATGATATAAGTCCTTGAAAGATTTTTGAGACTTGCTTTCTAGCAACTTTTATGTTTTTTTCCTTTATGAACAAACAATTTAGTAGGTATAATGAAATTTATATGTCCATAATATTAAAATAAGTAAATATACTCTTGAAATATTCTACAGCCTGACTGAAATTTTTGTCTCCTTAATTAATTACTGAAGTTTTTTTTTTAAACCTCCCACTGTAGTGATAGACATTAATTATCATTTGTAGTTCTGTAGACTCTTGCTTTATATATTTTGATGTGTATTATTAGTTACATACAGATTTAAAACTTTTGCATCTACCTGGTGATTTAAATCTTTTATTTTTATGGCATGACCAGATGAATTCCTGGTAACGTTTTATCCTAAATTATGTTTTAACTTACATCAGTTCAGCTAATCAACCTTTCTTTTGCTTATGTTTGCCTGATATGTCTTATTCTATTTTCTTGCTTTCAGAGCTCACCTTATCTTTTCTCTTACTGGGCACAATTTGATGCTTTTAGTAAATGTATAGGGTCATATATCTCTCCTACAGTCTGGTAGTGGACTACTTCCATCTCCCCAAAGAGTTTCTTCATGACCATTTGTAGTTAATTTCTTCTATCTCTAGTCCACAATTGATCTGCCTCTTCTCTATAAAAAATTGTTTTGGACATTTAATAAATTCAGTTGTCTGCTCTGCAGTCTTTTCCATCTGGTTTCTCTGGCTCAGCATAATTTTTTGACATTCATCCATTTTGTATCATGTTCACTTCTTTTCTTTGCTGAATATTAGTCCATCTCTGACTGTGTTTAAGATTTTTTTCTTTACTTCAGTGTTCCATGATGATTATCCTACTTGTAATTCACCGGACTCCTAAACCTAAAAATCCAACAATTCTTCGAAATTTCCAGTCATCATCTTTTTGAGTAATAACTTCCACCTTATTCTCTCATTTTTATATTACTAAGACTCTGATATACATAAATATTAGGTCTTCTCATTTTATCCCTCATGTTTTTTAACTTGTAACCATACTCTCTATCTCACTCTAAATTCTGGACAATTTCTTCAGATTTTTCCATCAGTTTGATTGTGTTCTCATCTTTCATTTATGATTTGTTGTTTAACCTATGCAAACAGTTTTTATATCTAAATATATTTTTTTAATTTCTAGGAATTTTATATATTTATCAGAACTGTCTGGTTTATGCTTTTCTTATTTATATTAATACACTATTTATATAGACATATAAAACACACTTTATATTTGTTTTCAGTTAATTCTGGTTTCTAAAACTGTTGCAAATCTGAATTTACTATGTATTTTCTGATCACTCTCTATCATGCTGTCCTATTTCTTTGCATGCATTGTGATTTTTGACTTTGAAGTCATGATCCTTGATTTAATAGATGATTTGAGATCTGATTGCAAGTATATTGCTTCACGTGTGCTTTTTGTTTCTTCTCGACATGTTTGGCTTCTAATTCACTGAAGTGGTAACTGCATAAAGATATAACCCGTACTGGTTATGAACTTTGTTTCTTCTTCTTCTGTCATTTTTGTGTTATTAATATGTAAACAGTGTCTCAAAAAGCTCATTTTTCCCTTTTATAAACTTTGTTCACTTTTTTGCTTCTTACTTAATGTTTTTATTTACCAGAAGGAAGAAATCAGAGATTTTAAGCCAACTGAGGGTGTTTGAGGTCAAGAGTGTAATGGTAAATGCCTTACATACCCAATTTTGACTCTCTTTAACTAAAGGCCAAAACTTGATGATGAGTTAATGAAGCAGACATTTGTCTCTATTTTATAGGCCATGGTTAGTGACTCTGCAGTGTTCTCTCTTTATATCCTGCATGTTGTAATGAATGATGTCATTAGAAAATCATCTTTTTCTGCAAGGAGATGTATTAGCCCTTGGATGTTACTCAACCCGCAAGTTAATTCAATCCTGATTTTTCTTCCCCTTTTCTTCTCTTTCCAAGATTGCATAAATAATTTAACTATACTTTATACATATTTTGTAGGCCTTATTGTCACAGAATCATATGGCCAAGTGGTTTCTTCCACCCAATTGCCCATATGTAGAAAAGGCAGCATTTCATACATGAATTGTAAATTACATTTTATGGTATAAAGAAGTAGGAGAGGAGTATTAAATCTTAGTCAGATATACATTTCCTATTAATTGCTGCCATGAGACATGTATTTCAGTACTTTCCCAATACATTTCTGGGCTTCCTCTAGAGAAAACCATCTCTATGCTTGAAGTGCTATCGTTACCTGTGGATTAGGGACTAGTAAAGTTAGTACATTCAAAGCCAGTGCTGTCAGATATTGTAATAGTGATTTTGCAATAGCTAACATAAGTGAGTGTCTTCATCTAAAATCTTTCTTCTAAATAATGTAAGTCATTTTCATGAATATGCAAATTTTTCTCTCCTATCTGAAACAGAAATACCTGGCCCATTGTGAGTGTTTAATAACTTTCACAGTGTGAATTGAATGAATGTCCTATTTGTGATCTGGGAAATCATGTTTTATATCTTATATCATGCCACACTTTAGGGGCACAACTTCAAACTCTGTGGTCTCAGGATAAATATTTTTTAATTCGAAAGGTTAACTCTGAGTGACAAAGAATTAATGCTTCTGAATTGTGGTGCTGGAGAAGACTCTTGAGCTTCCTTTGGACAGCAAGGAGATCACACCAGTCAATCTTAAAGGAAATCAACCCTGAATATTCATTTGAAGGACTGATGCTGAAGCTGTAATACTTTGGCCACTTGAGGTGAAGAGCCAACTCATTGGAAAAGACCTTGATGTTGGGAAAGACTGAGGGCAGAAAGGGAAACAGGGAACAGAGGATGAGATGGTTGGATGGCATCACTGACTCGATGGATGTGAGTCTGAGCAAACTCTGGGAGATAATGAAGAGCAGGGAAGCCTGGCATGCTGCAGTCACAAAGAGTCTGACAAGACTTGCAACTGAACAGTGACAACTCTTCACAATATTTGTAGTAGTAGGTGGCAGGCTTTGGGGACCTTGCCTGTTTTGGTGTCTCAAACTAATATGAGGCTGTATTTAGAACTTGGATGTAGCCCCAGTCCAAAGTGTTTTCCTCCAGATCAAAAGAATAGGTAAATTTGAATATGCACTCAGATTTGTTCATTGGTTTGATATAAAAAAGGAGCAAATATTTCAAATTCTTAAAGCAGTCTGTTTTATTTCATTTCTTGAGCAGATGATCCTTGAACACCAGTGCAGATGTTTCCTTGTACAGACTGAGTCTAACTCTACATAACAGGGTACCTGGTAAAAAGGGATTTAATTTTTTATCCATTTATTAATGAATTTGTATCTTTTAGGGGGTGGTGGTGTGGGGCAGGATGGAATATGTTGGTCAAAGGCAATGTCAATTTCTGGAAGCGAAAATGTCAGGGGCCAAATCATCCTGGGTTGGAGACAGTCACCATGATTGATACTTTATTTATATCACTGTAGCCAGGGATCTACCACCAACCCAAGATCTAAAATAAAACTGTTAAGTAATTTTCTATCTGAATGCAGATACTGGGTCCTGGCATGTTATGTTTACAGTTTAGTAAAGTGAATGGAGGTGAAGGCAGTTTGACTATGACTTACATAGGGAGAAGAGATGATTTTCTGAAAAGGAGGTACATTAGGTTTTAATGGACCCAAGCTTATCTAATGAGCTAAGCCATACTTTGGAGAACATAGTGTACCACTTTTGACTGCGCAAATTCCTCCACTGAGTCTTCTAATTCTGCAGCCATATCTATCCATGATAATTAATTGATCTATTACCTTATCTTTTCAAATCTTTGTCCATAGTAGCATATCTACTTTTTATGTGACTTCCCCCCACCCCTTCATCCCCAAACACCTGTTTCTTGTTTTCAGTATCCTCTCTGTCTCTTTGAAGATATTTCATATGTTGACTTTCAAATCTTGTTTCAGATCAGATCAGTCGCTCAGTCGTGTCCAACTCTTTGCAACCCCATGAATCGCAGCACGCCAGGCCTCCCTGTCCATCACCAACTCCTGGAGTTCACTCAGACTCATGTCTATCGAGTCAGTGATGCCATCCAGCCATCTCATCCTCTGTCGTCCCCTTCTCCTCTTGCCCCCAATCCCTCCCAGCATCAGAGTCTTTTCCAATGAGTTAACTCTTCGCATGAGGTGGCCAAAGTACTGGAGTTTCAGCTTTAGCATTCTGGTTTAATAAAGATGATACACATTTTTTCCTTTAATGATGGTGCTCCTAAGATGTTTGATGTCACTCTTCCCATTAAATTACTATTTCCCATAGCACTTTGCTTCCCTGGTGCTCGGAGGTTAAAGCGTCTGCCTGCAATGCAGGAGACCTGGGTTCGATCCCTGGGTTGGGAAGATCCCCTGGAGAAGGAAATGGCAACCCACTCCAGTATTCTTGCCTGGAGAATCCCACGGACGGAGGAGCCTGGAGGGCTACAGTCCACGGGGTCGCAAAGAGTCGGACACGACTGAGTGACTTCACTTCACTTCACTTTATAGCACTTTAACAACCTTAGATAGTAATGTGGGAAGAGACTCTCTTGATGAGCTTAGCTGGTGGTGTGGCTCTTATTATTTTCCCCTGGGAGACATTTTAAAGAAGACTTGGGGTAAGGATGGAGAGGACAAAGTAGAAGGATGGGAGGAGGAAATGCTCAAGGGTGAACAGATTTGCCTAATGCATGTTGTTTTTCACCTCTTGGGCCAGTCAGAACTGTGCTTTAAATCACACTGGGCCATCTTCAGTGGGTGCTGGACTGGCTCCTGCTTTCCTCCTCCAGGGTGGTGATGGACAGGGCAATGATCCACTCAGGGAAATAGAGGGAAATGGTCATACAAAAACCCTTCTTCACCCCACTTACTGTGTCCTTTAATCTCGAGGGTTGCCTGAGTTCTAGTGGGAGAAGCCGGGAAGATGGGAGATGGCTGGAGATAAGAGAGTGACAGTCCCTGAATGAGTCAACAGTGTGACTGGACCTCATATGTAGCAAGGGATAAGAAAAGGGATATTTGTGCAAGGCACATCACTACTTCCTGCTCTTTGCTATCAGTAAGTTGGTTCTTGAAAGCACTTCCTTCCCTGTTCCTCATTCATTACTCTTGAATAGCATAATTCATCCTGCATGGAGTGAAGAAACAATGCCAGAAGCCTTTCCTTGGACCCTCACCTTCCTTGTCCTGTGGTTCACCAGAGTTATACAATTACTAGTGGGTCTTTTGTATTTCATCATTTATGCCCCTGTCTGATGAGTCATCTATTTTATTTTCTAGGCAGTCTGATGTGGTAGTTGTGTCAACAGGCAGTTATAAAAACCAAGTATCTGTAAATCTTTTTGATAAATATTTGTGAAGTTTCAAAATCCTCATGTCTCATCAGTGTAAGTCAGTCTGCAAGACAGTCTCCTAGGAAAGCCATGTGGAGACACACAGCATGTTCTGGTCATGAGAACTTCCTTCTGGTGGTAAAGAGTAGGGAACTCAGAAGAGCCTTCAGCAAAGATAAATTTGCTTTCACAGAATACAGATAGTTTCATATGCTGATACTAAACTTTATTGAGAACAGGTAATGAAAGCTTCACTTTGTGGAGTGGGAAAGTTTGGGGGATCAAAAGTCTCATTTAAGTATGGCTAAAAAAAAGTCTATAAGAAGAGTTTGCTCTCATTCTCCTAGAACAGAGGCAAGATTCTATATAAAGTAGTATTGGGCTGGAGTCCATGGGGTTGCGAAGAGTCGCACATGACTGAGCGACTTCACTTTCACTTTTCACTTTCATGCATTGGAGAAGGAAATGGCAACCCACTCCAGTGTTCTTGCCTGGAGAATCCCAGGGATGGGGGAGCTTGGTGGGCTGCTGTCTATGGGGTCACACAGAGTCGGACACGACTGAAGTGGCTTAGCAGCAGCATGAGGAAGATAAATTTAAATGAAGGTTATATAAATTAAAAACTATAAATATGCAAAAATAAATATGCTTTAGAATAACTAACCTTTGGAATATTTTCCTGAACTTTGAACATGGACAAAAATATCCATCTTTTTAAAAAAAATTTTTTTTTGGCTATGCCGTGCAGCATGTGGGATCTTAGTTCCCCGATCAGGGATGGAACTTGCACCCCGTGCATTGGGAGCATGGAGTCTTAACCACATAACTACCAGTAAAGTCTCAGATATCCCACTTTTTCACTCAAGCCCTCCCTAAAACTAACTGATTAGCTGAAAGAAAAATATGGTAGAAAGTAAAACCTCCCCTGAGCCAACTACATGAGTTGGACTGCATAGTACAAAATTAGAAATAGCTTTATTTTTCTTCTACCATTAAAATAAAACACTTCTTTGTCAGATATTCATTCCTTTCTCACAGGTAGGAGATGTTTTCTGGTTACTTTCAGTTTCTTTTTAAAAGTATTAAAAGTATTTTCATATCCACTTTAAAGCCCTTCCCTTTCTCTTGGGCCTGATCCAGAAGGTTGGGGAAGGATGCGGTGAGTCTTCTGTGTTCCTTAGTTGATACCTTCCTGACTTGACATCCTTCATCTCAGGGTTGGATGAAATAGAGGAGTAAGATATAAAGAGGAAGAAAAGTCTAATTTACTTAGCAGGTGCTGTCTGGAGATCTTACTTGGCTGGCAAGTGCTCTCCGGCACGGCTGACTTCTAATGCTGACTCTTCTATTAAAAATAGGGCAGCTTGTGAGTTTTCTATTAATCTCATGGGTATCCTGCCTCCCCCTCATCTTGGACACCACATGGTCTCTTGCTGTGGAGATGTTCTCTTTGGCTGAACCATTTAATCTTGCTCTCTTTGGCTGATCTAGTGGTACCTACCACTCTAATAGCTTTGTTTGAACTGAGGTCATTCAGATGGGACAAATTCAAGACAATCTTGGGTAAATCTCCTTTGAGGGTACTTAACCTTGTGGACTTCTATACTCTTCCAGCTCTGGTAATTTAGGCCATTTTTTTTAGAAGTTGATCACCCTCTCACTTGTGTATCTTGGGACAGGATCACAAGTTTCTGTAGCTCATGAAGGCAGCTACATGAGTATGTGTTGTATATGAGTATGTGTATCAGACTTCAGCAGTCTTCCTTTATGTACTCAAATGCCATAAAATGCATAATGTATGTGAGTTGAACACGACAGCATGCATGAAAGCGATGTATGTGAGTGAAACAAGGCATAGACAAACAAGTTGGAGACATTTAAATTGTTTCAGTACAATATAAATCCCAAATAGTAATATTAAGTTTTCCCTGGACAAATATGGATGGAATAGGAGAGCAGGAAATTAAGATGACTAAGCATTTGATGAAGATGAGTTTTGGGGACAAATGGTTGTGTTTTAAGACCCAGTTGAGTCTGGGTGAGGTCAGCCTTCTGTATGATACTACACTGAAGACCACTAACCATCAGGCTGAATGTGCACAGGGCTTCCTGATGGGGGAATGGGAGTGTTTCAGTTTCAAAGGAGAGTTGAGTATGTTTTTCTCTGAAACTGCCTGTAGATGTCACTACAGTAAATGACTCCTTTATCCTTGATTTGATGGTGGGGCAAAAAACCCCACTGAAAAGTAAAGTAAAACATGATATTTTGTAAAGTCCATATATCTTATGATATTAACAGCATCGAAGGCATGGCACCAACAACATTTCAATTCATAGTTTTGCAAACCATCCTTTCTATTTTACTGCTGTGATTTATCCTAAACAATGAAAGTATGTTTAGCAACAGTCTTCAGTTTAGAGCAGGGAGGGGAAATCCCTCTATTCTCTCTTCCCCCACAAACTCCTCTCTTTCAGGGAAGGAGGCACAATTCTCTCCTTTACCCTTAGAGATATTGTCCTCAAGCTGAGAATATTATTGCCTCATGAAAGGGAAAGAATGATATAGGCATTGACTGTAAAAAGAGAAGGGAGGTGGAGAAAACATTAAAAAAAAATATGCTTGTGGCAACATACAACTCTACAAGCATTTAAATGGGCCTTTCCTTCTGTACTGATTTTAAAAACCACCTGTAAATTTTGGTCATCTCAAAAAGATAGCATTTCCCCTCTACTTCCAGGGAAGGGAAAGTGAAAAGTGAAAGCATTAGTCACTCAGTCGTGTCCAACTCTTTGCAACCCCATGTACTGTAGCCCCCCAGGCTCCTCTGTCCTTGCAATTCTCCAAGCAGTAATACTGGAGTGGGTTGCCATTCCTTTTTCCAGGGGATCTTTCTGACCTGGGGGGAAGCTGGTGCAAAATGATCTAGGGGCCTGGGAGGGTATTCAGTGATGTTACCCAAGAAGCCTCTGTCACCTGTATCTTGATACAGTGGAGGGTATGTTTTTGGCTGGGATGATATTCTGTGTGCCATTTTTCTTACCTGAATGCTACAACATTTCATTATGGGATGGCCAAGACTGAGACCCACTGAAAGACAAATGCCAAGTAAAGAGGAATTTACACAGCTCCAGAGCTATGTTAATAGAATATGAATGTATTTTCTTATGTTAACAAGAATTTTGTAGGCCTCCTTGGGAAAAGAATTTTCCTTCTCCTTGGGAAAAGAAACCTTTGGTAATTAAAGTGAAGTCCAAGCAAATGAAAACACAGACCCTGAGAATAAGGCCTCTGAAAAAAAAAGTTATGTGTTAATGAAAGATAGCTCAGGGCAGAAAGACATGAAATAATGAGAATTACCAGTAGAATCTAGAAGAAAAAAACTGTAGACAGAACAGAGACTAATCTTGTAGTTTTTCTACACTAAGTGTTATATTACCTGTTCCATGAGAGGAAGAATTGATAAGTTGGCCTTAAGACTCCATTATATATTTTTTATACTTTGTGATGAATAGGAATATGCAAATAGTAATACATAATCTTACATATTCAAGATAGTAATAATATATTCAAATTCTCATTCTAAGTAAGGATTTAAGCTTTTTACTGATACAATTTTTGTCCTTATAAAGGCCTGGGCAAAGAACTCTTTCTGGTATTATTACTTATACATATTTGAAGAGAATGAACCTTACTTGCATAGCGTGGTCATGACACTGGTGTCTAGATTGCAGGAAAATAAAGAGCATCCTTGGCAAAATTCTGCCTTAATGACAATTATGCTTGGAATTTTTTTCTCTTCAATAATATTACCAAAAAAGGAAAGCGATCCCATTCAGTTGATATAGTAAAATTTTTTAAGTTATGCATTGACGAGGTTTCTCAAAAAGTTAAACATAAGATTGTCATATAGCTCAGTAATTCCAGTCCTGGGCATATACTAATGAGAGCATATGTTTACACAAAAAATATGACAGTGAATGTTTAAAGCAACATTATGTGTGGTAACCCAAAGGTAGAAACAATTAGTACATGTAAGCAACCTAAATGTCCATCAGCAGAGGAATGGATAGAGAAGATGTGGTACATACATACAGTGGAATATTTCTCTGCTATAAATGGAATGAAATACTGCCATTTGCAGCAACATGGATGGACCTAGAAAGTGTCAAACAGAGTGAAGTAAGTCAGAAAGAGAAAGGCAAATATTGTATAATAAAATTTTTATGTGAAGTCTAGAAAAATGGTACAGATGAACTTATTTGCAAATAGAGTCACAGATGCAGAGAACAAACTTATGCTTACCAGAGGGGAAGGAAGGGTGGGGTGAGATTGAGATTGACATATAAACGCTATTGTCTATAAAATAGATAACTAATGAGAACTTAATGTGTAACAGAAAGAACTCTTATCTACTTAGTGCTCTGGAGTGACCTAGATGGGAAGGAAATCCAAAAAAGAGTAGATATATGTATATGTCGGACTCACTTTGCTGTGCAGCAGAAATGAACAAAACATTATATATTGATATACTCCACTATCAATTAGTTTTAAAAAAAAAAGATGCCACCTCTCTCCTTTTTTCTTGCTGGGATAGTAATACATTTGGGAGACACGTAATATACTGGGGTAGAAAGAAGGCTATGGTCTTTTATTAGTCACTCTGAAGAGGACCTTTTCCCTAGTGTAGCCTGATCAGTGAATACAGATGAGTCACTGTCCAAAGTAAATGAGTCACATTAATTTTTTTTGTGGGTTGAGGGTTCCTAAAATAGACAGTGAGCAATAAACAATAACATGTCTGCTGGGTTTTTTGTGTATATGCATTGACATTATATGGGAAACCAATTTCAATATTTCTGTGTTTGTATTGAGAGTATAGTTATACCAAACTATAAGATCGGGTCTTCCCTGGTAGCTCAGAAGTTAAAGCGTCTGCCTGCAAGGCGGGAGACTTGGGTTCGTTCCCTGGGTCGGGAAGATCCCCTGGAGAAAGAAATGGCACCCCACTGTCTTGCCTGGAGAATCCCATGGATGGAGGAGCCTGGTAGGCTACAGTCCACGGGGTCTCAAAGAGTCATAAAATCACTCAAAAAACTGCAAGTATAATTATTTTAAGGGCAATAACGTTTTTAGCAGTGAGCAAGTTAAAATGGCTCCCGCCGTAACCTTCACTTCCAAGCAATATGGATAGTTTACCTTCAGGTCAGGACGCTCCTGTCATTAGAGTTTACTCCAGTGGCTTTGAGTATGAAGTGTGTTTATGAAAACCCAGTGGAGTTTTATAATTAGCAAAGCCCCAAGTACGCTCCCAGCTATAACACGTGACACTCAGGCTGCAGACTGATGTTCTCAAGTGTTCTCTCGTGGATCTGGGGCAGGTTCTTTGTTTTGTCACGTGCTTTGCTCTTCTGGCTCAGGATGGATTTGTATGATTTGGCTTTTTTGGTGCTGGGCACCAAACACCAATGAATTGGCAACTATATCTGTGGTGACACTTTATTAATCTCACTTGATTGTTTATTTTACTTCATCCTTAGCATTTTTAAAAGTACACTTAAAAGATGTTTAAGCAATATTTTCCCTCCAGGAACAAAAAAATAAACCCAAGAACAAAACTTCTACATAGTTTGTTGCATCAAAACTTATTCAAAAATATTTGCTGATTTATTAACATTCCTTTTTCCAAAGGACTTAAGGTGGCTGTAAAATTATTTCACTGTGTTAATATCAAAAGTGAAACTAGAAGTCATACAGTAAATAAAGGTATAAAGAATACATAAGTGAACATACATTTACAAAAATGAAATAAAGAAGAAAGTTAAATTCTGAATTTAATAATGATTTTTGATAGATTTTAGCCAGCCCATGGAAGATTCATTTTTTTTTTTTACTTAGCCTTAAACAGCATTTCCTTTTTTTGAAATTGAACTATACTTGATTTACAATGTTGTGTTATTAATAATTTCAGCTATAGAGCAAAATGATTCAGTTATACATGTATCTACTCTTTTTCAGATTTTATTCCATTACAGATTATTACAAGATACTAAACATGAATATGTTTCCCTATGCTATGCAGTATGTCTTACTGAACAGTATTTCTGGTTTCAGATGTTAACATTAGTAGACTTAGCACATGCGTTTCTGTCCCTTCCCTCTTGAAATCACAATACATGGTAGGAAAGGAATCAACTCATAAAAGGGAGAGAATGGGAGGAGAAATATTCTTGAAAAAGACACCAATAAATTTCTAGAAGATGCGAGGAAGATAGAACTGTTAACAGATTAAAAACAAATCATAGCAGTCTAGAACCATAGGAGGGAATGCAATGATAAAGAGATGCCTGAGCTGTATAGCAGAACTCCAGAGATGATCTCAGCCCAGAGAAGATGAGCAGTGGAAGCATGAGGAAGGGAATCCAAACTGGAAGATTAACTGAAAGGTTGACCATTGAATGAAGAGTAGGATTGCAGCATCCCTTCCTTTCTGCCCATCGACTTTTCAGGACAGGTGGAATGCAGGCATTTTTAAGCAGCTTAATATAGAACTTTCAGGCAAAAACAAAGAAGAACAAAACAGTAATAACAAGACAGCCTTAAAACCACTTTTTAAAAGAAATCAAATGAATAAAATTAGGTCTTCCAGTATAAAGTCCTTCTTCTCCTGGCATTTGAAAGCTCTGTCTTTATTCCAGTATAGATGCCTAATTTACCTTTGCATGCTAAGTCACTTCAGTTGTGTCCAACTCGGTGTGACCCTATAGACTGTAGCCTGCCAGGATCCTCTGTCCATGAGATTCCCCAGGCAAGAATACTGGAGTGGGAGGTAATGCCTTTCCACTGCTCACCTTAATATGAAGCCTGCGAGTAGACCAGGCTGCCCTTATGCTCTGAACTTTGAGTTGAGCATCATCTTTGTGTGAGACCTAGCTTTATTATTTTTTTTTAATTTTATTTTACTTTTTAACTTTACAACATTGTATTGGTTTTGTCATATATCGAAATGAATTCGCCACAGGTATACATAAAGTAGTTAAACAGCAGCCTAGGACACTCAGTCATTATCTTAGAAAATCAATCCAATCTATTATTCTCGTCTGTCAAAGCCAGCCAAAGGTCATAAAAAATATGAATCAACCCAGTAGCATTAAAAAGACAAAGAAAAATATTTGCTTCAGAGGAAACATAGGTAATTTAGAGAAAAGAAGATAACTTTAAAACAAGTTAATTGTCATCCTCATGAAAATTTGAAAGAAAGAATCAGTTCAGTTGCTCAGTTGTGTCTAACTCTTTGCAACCCCATGGACTGCAGCACACCAGGCCTCCCTGTCCATCACAAACTCCCGGAGTTTACCCAAACTCATGTCCATTGAGTTGGTGATGCCATCAAACCATCTCATCCTCTGTCATCCCCTTCTATCCTGGCCTCAATCTTTCTCAGCATCAGGGTCTTTTCAAATGAGTCAGTTCTTTGTATCAGGTGGCCCAAGTATTGGAGTTTCAGCTTCAATATCAGTCCTTCCAGTGAATATTCAGGACTGATCTCCTTTAGGATGGACTGGTTGGATCTCTTTGCAGTCCAAAGGACTCTCAAGAGTGTTCTCCAACACCACAGTTCAAAAGCATCAATTCTTCAGCACTCACCTTTCTTTATAGTCCAACTCTCACATCCATACATGACAACTGGAAAAACCATAGCCTTGACTAGACGAACCTTTGTTGGCAAAGTAATGTCTGTGCTTTTTAATATGCTGTCTAGGTTGGTCTTAACTTTCCTTCCAAGGAGTAAGCATCTTTTAATTTCATGGCTGCAGTCACCATCTGCAGTGATTTTGGAGTCCCCCAAAATAAAGTCTGACACTGTTTCCCCATCTATTTGCCATGAAGTGATGGGACCAGATGCCATGATCTTCATTTTCTGAATATTGAGCTTTAAGCCAACTTTTTCACTCTCCTCTTTCACTCTCATCAAGAGGCTTTTTAGTTCCTCTTCCCTTTCTGCCATAAGGGTGGTGTCCTCTGCATATCTGAGGTTATTGCTATTCCTCCTGGCAATCTTGATTCCAGTTTGTGCTTCATCCAGCCCAGCGTTTCTCATGATGTACTCTGCATATAAGTTAAATAAGCAGGGTGACAATATACAGCCTTGACATACTCCTTTTCCTATTTGAAACCAGCCCGTTGTTACATGTCCAGTTCTAACTGTTGCTTCCTGACCTGCATATAGATTTCTCAAGAGGCAGGTCAGGTGGTCTGGTATTCCTATCTCTTTCAGAATTTTCCACAGTTTATTGTGATCCACATAGTCAAAGGCTTTGGCATAGTCAATAATGCAGAAATAGATGTTTTTCCTGAACTCTTTTGCTTTTTCAATGATCCAACAGATGTTGGCAATTTGATCTCTGTTACCTCTGCCTTTTCTAAATCCAGATTGAACATCTGGAAATTCATGGTTCACGTATTGCTGAAGCCCAACTTGGAGGATTTTGAGTATTACTTTGTTAGCGTGTGAGATGAGTGCAATTGTGTGGTAGTTTGAGCATTCTTTGGCATTGTCTTTCTTTGGGATTGGAATGAAAACTGACCTTTCCAGTCCTGTGGCCACTGCTGAGTTTCCCACATTTGCTGGCATATTGGGTGCAGCACTGTCACAGCATCATGTTTTAAGATTTGAAACAGCTCAACTGGAATTGCATCACCTCCACTAGCTTTGTTCGTAGTGATGCTTCCTAAGGCCCACTTGACTTCACATTCCAGGGTGTCTGGCTCTAGGTGAGTGATCACACCATCATGATTATCTGTATTGTGAAGATCTTTTTTGTACAGTTCTTCTGTGTATTCTTGCCACCTCTTCTTAATATCTTCTGCTTCTGTTAGGTCCATACCATTTCTGTCCTTTATTGTGTCCATCTTTGCAAGAAATTTACCCTTGGTATCTCTAATTTTTGAAGAGATCTCTAGTCTTTCCCATTCTATTGTTTTCCTCTATTTATTTGCATTGATCACTGAGGAAGGCTTTCTTATCTCTCCTTGCTATTCAAATGGGTATATCTTTCCTTTTCTCCTTTGCTTTTCACTTCTCTTCTTTCCCAGCTATTTGTAAGGCCTCCTCAGACAGCCATTTTGCTTTTTTCATTTCTTTTTCTTGGAGATGGCCTTGATCACTGCCTCTGCTACAATGTCACAAACCTCCATTCATAGTTCATTAGGCACTGTGTGTATCAGATCTAGTCCCTTAAATCTATTTCTCACTTCCACTGTATAATTGTAAGGGATTTGATTTAGGGCATACCTGAATGGTCTAGTGGTTTTCCCTACTTTCTTCAATTTAGGTCTGAATTTGGCTATAAGGAGTTCATGATCTGAGCCACAGTCAGCTCCCAGTGACTGTATAGAGCTTCTTCATCTTTCGCTGCAAAGAATATAATCGATCTGATTTTGGTGTTGGCCATTTGGTAATGTCCATTTGTAGAGTCTTCTCTTGTGTTATTGGAAGAGGGTGTTTTCTATGACCACTGTGTTCTCTTGGCAAAACTCTATTAGCCTTTGCTCTGCTTCATTCCGTATTCCAAGGCCAAATTTGCCTGTTACCAGGTGTTTCTTGACTTCCTACTTTTGCATTCCAGTCCCCTATAATGAAAGGGACATCTTTTTTGGATGATAGTTCTAGAAGGTCTCGTAGGTCTTCATAGAACCATTCAGCTTCTTCAGCATTACTGGTCGGGGCATAGACTTGGATTATCATGATATTTGAAAGGATATTGCAGCCAAAAATAAGAAAAGGAAATGATAAAAAAAAAAAAAAAGCACGAATGGAGGACAAAAATTAGTACTTTGTCACTGATGACTGCAAAAATTTAATAGATAGCTATAAAGGTGAAAATAAGAAAATCAGAACAGAGAAAATACTAAGAAAAGAGAAAAAGTAAAAAATATGGAGGATTAATCAAGGGAGCCTGATGTTGATCTAAGAGAAAAAGAACATAGAATAATGGAAGGGAGAAATTTAGTGATGAAAAAAATTGAAGAAAAGTTGCCCCAACAAAGCATAAGAATTACTGTACATTGTAAGTGAAGTGAAGTTGCTCAGTTGTGCCCGACTCTTTGAGACCCCATGTACTGTAGCCCACCAGGCTCCTCAGTCCATGGAATTTTCCAGGCTAGAGTACTGGAGTGGGTTGCCATTTCCTTCTCCAGGGGATCTTCCCAACCCAGGGATCGAACCTGGGTCTCCCGCACTGCAGGCAGACACTTTACCGTCTGAGCCACCAGGGAACAACAACAAAGCATAAGAATTATGGAACATTGTAAAGGTCTATTAAATTCCCAGAATGTTCAAACACATATTCACATTGTAAATTTTAGAAAACAAGAAATTTTAAAAAGTAAAGTTCACATCTAGGTTACAGAGAACATGTCATATTTATGATTTATGAAAATCTGTCAGTTTGACTACAGAGAGCTTATCAACAGCGTTGGAGCCTAGAAGCAATGAAACAATGCCTTGGAAGCACTGAGGAAATATACTAGGCTTAGTCACAATGGCAATCAAGTATGATGGTAAAATACAGCTTTTTTTCAAATTTTCAGAAACGTTTTTTAAGAAGGTTACTTTTTAAACTTAAAGTCTAATTTCATAAATTTTTATTAACTTTTTTCTATGAAGTTTACTTGAAGATTTGTTTGACTGAAGCAAAGGTGAAAACCAAGAAATTGAATGACATGGGGGGAAAATACTGAAGAATTGACCCAGGAGTAGTTTGAGAATAAATCCTAGCACATTGATAATACAGGAAACGTAGAAAGCTCTTGGTTCCCAGTATGTTCAGGCATAATTATGGCAGAGACCAGCAGGCCTGAGTAGATGCCTGGGGTTAGAGGAAAGAGGCGGAAAGAACTAAGGACAAGGACAAGAAATGAGGCTGCAGAGTTGTTGGAGACAAGTTACAATTCATTCAGACTGTGTGCTTTTTTCTAAGAGTAAATGTAAGCTAAATCTTACAGTTGAAAATTGTTGACAGGTAGAAACAGTATTTAAAATAGAATTAGACTTGAATGTATGTGACAGCAAAAACCCTGCAAAAATTAATAGTGGCTTTAAAAGAAGTTTTATTCCCTTCTACAAACCAAGTCCCATAGTCAAAATCCTACTATAGAATTTCATAATTTACTCAAAGCTCCAGACTCCGTCTAGCTTTTTTCTGTGCTAACTAGAGGATATGGCTCTTGTCAGGACTATCTTCATTCCACCCAGAAGGAGGGAGAAAAATGGAGATGAAGGACACTACCCTTCCTTGGTAAAAATGTCTCACATTTCTTTCTATGTACCCCTCACTGACTAAACATTGAGTCCTATGACTAGGGGAAGTGGAGTGGGACTGTGTACCTGCTAATACTTTTGAGGTTGGATGAAGCTATTTGTGAAGGAAATATGGACAATTAATTGGGAACTACGGGGAGCCTTTTCAACTGACTCCAAAAATAAGTCCTTTTGGTGATAATTTTTGTAGGCTTTAATAACCATATTTTACTACCCATTGTATTGACTTTAAAACTTTCATTGTACGTGGTGAGACATGAAATGCAAAGCTCTTTAGAAAATAGATTTGCTAAGTGAGGCCATTAGACTTTTCATAAGGGTCCATTAATTGATATGAATATAAAATATTTTTATTAGGTTAATATGTTATACAATTATATATTACTACTCTTTATGTGGATACACTTTTGACTCATAAAATAGAATTTCACTTAACTGAATTCATTGTAGTTTATCATTGTGTGATTCATCAGTGAACACTTGCACACTTAGAATTGTTATCATGGCTGTGGGCAAGGCAGGTTGTAATTTGAGGGCAGGAAAATGTCTAATTAAAAAAAATCAACTTCATTCTAAAGAGAGCTGGAAACCATTCTTATCAGATTTTATTACTAAGGTTTATTTGTGTGTTATTTATTTTTGACCTTATTTTATATGCTCTACCTATTTTTTTTCTTTTTGCCTGGCTTCTTTCACTTGCTTCTACTACTTATTATCATGTTGCAGTGTTGCTGTTTTATTTTTTGTAAGACACCTTATAGTGTTTTTGGAACAAGATGAGTGTAAACACAAAATGTGATAATAGGTTCCCCTCTCACTGTAGCCGGGCACTGGCTATTGGAGTCAAAACTTTTATATCTAGAAATTGCAAAAGTCTTCCCATCTGGGTATAAAAGAGATTAGTTCCAAGATGCATTAGCAGTGGACTTTAGATGTTTAATTATCCTTTGAAGTTAAATCCAATTTTTTTCCTCTGTTTCTTTGAAATGGCTTGAAATTTGCCATGAATTTCCAGCTGACTTCTGGTTTCAAATTTCCTAAAATTATGGTCTCCTTTTAAACCCCAAATCAGATTTTGGCAGTGCCTTCATTTCTTCAACACCTTTTTGATCATGTCTTTTGACTATATGTTGCCTTCCTTCATTTCTTCATTTTCATTCTTTGGATATTTAATGTCATTGTCATCCATCATCAACTCTTTGAATCTTGAGTGGTTCTATTTGCTTTGTCTTCCTTTTCTTCTCCTTTTGTGATGGCTGTGAGATATCAAGTGTTTTCCTTGGGGATTTTCATTTCTCTCTTACATTTATTTTTAGTTGCTCTGGGGCTATTGAACCCAGACTTCCTCTCATTTAATCCTGCGTTTCTATGGATTATCTTGTTATCATATCCAAACATAACTGCCAAATGCACAATCTTCATCTTGGCTTGGGTCAATCCTCCTGATCTTTTATGAACCACACTGAGACCTTTGAAGTACTAGTTCCTCTCTCCACTGATGGCTGCTGGCAGAGAGACAGGCTGCCTGAGATTGATGGGGGCGGAGGATGGGCAGGCATAGCTGCCAAATAGTTGTGGCATCATAAACAGTGCAGACTGCCTTGCCAAAAACTACACATTGACCTTGTTTGGGTTCCAGAGTGATGAGGTAAGGCTTCATATTGAAATAAGTTGGAGACTGTGAAAGACTAAACTACATCAAATACTTAAAAGTAATCGTTTTCAAATGCAAAACATTTTTAAAAGTAAAAATAATTGTCACTCTGCACAAATTATAGATTTCCTTTTTGCTTGAGGAATTTGACATTTGCAGTGATTTACTAGAGTCAGTATTGGTGGACCTAAGCTGAATATAACTTAAGCTATGCAGTAGTTCCACTCATCTCCAGAGATAGGAATACTGAAAGCATACAAAATACAATAATAAGAAGGATCATGTGCAAGGAGAGAAAATATACCTGGTATTAAATGTCTCTGCTGCTAAGTCGCTTCAGTCGTGTCCGACTCTGTGCGACCCCAGAGATGGCAGCCCATCAGGCTCCCCTGTCCCTGGGATTCTACAGGCAAGAACACTGGAGTGGGTTGCCATTTCCTTCTCCAGTGCATGAAAGTGAAAAGTGAAAGTGAAGTCACTCAGTCGTGTCCAACTCTTAGTGACTCTATGGACCGCAGCCTACCAGGCTCCTCCATCCATGGGATTTTCCAGGCAAGAGTACTGGAGTGGGGTGCCATTGCCTTAGTTCACATTATATAGAGTATGCAGGTTTTATTTTTTTATTTTTTTAAATTTTATTTTATTTTTAAACTTTACATAACTGTATTAGTTTTGCCATAATCCAGGTGCAGGAGGAGAAGGGGTGACAGAGGATGAGATGGTTGGATGGCATCATCAACTCAATGGACATGGGTTTGAACAAACTCTGGGAGACAATGAAGGACAGGGAAGCCTGGCATGCTGCAGTCCATGGGTTGCAAAAAGTCAGACGAAGACTGACCAACTGAACAACAACAACAGACCCAGGTGCTAATCAACAGTGCACAAATCCATAGAAAGCTAGCTGGAGTTCTGGTCAGGAAGTCCATAGCCCATCAGTAGCTAACACAAGTGCTTCTGTTTTTTATGTCTCAGTTGACAACCAGTATGGGAATTAACATAATGATGATCAGAAATTAACTTTTATTGGTGAAGTTGGCAGCTTACAAATTAGCATAATTTCACTGCATAATGAAATTAGAAGTTTTCAGGAAAAAATGTTTTGGTTAAAAATGTTTGAGACACTCTACACACTTGTATGAATGTAGAACAAGAAACCAGCAAGGCTTATACTCTTTTCTCTTAAAATAGGACCCAATGCTTGATCCCTAAATAATACTGAGACAAGCCATTGGTTTAGAAGATTTCATGGTGTCTGGAGTTGACTACCAGGTACTAGATCCTGCTTCTGTAAGGTTGTCATATCTGGCTTCAGTTAATTTTTAATCCAGGTGGAAATCTGTCCAGTTAAAAGGACAGAGCTGGCATTTTAATGAAATTACAGTACAGACTATTTTTGCCTGCTTGTTAATGAATAATTTATTTAATAACTGTAAGTATAGGAGAATGTTGTATAAGACTTGCTTTTATTGTAACCTGGTAGATCATTTTATTGAATGGTTAACTTCCAAACCAACTTCAGAAGATATGAGACTGAAGTGTGTAATATTGGCTATTCTTATTACTTAAAATTTCTACTATTTTGAAGAATTTAAAACTTGTTATTTTCTTTAAATTTATTTTTACTTCTTTGATTATTGCTAAGGAAGATGTTAATTTTTAAGTGTTAACTGTGTGTATCTCCAGTTTTGTCAATGCTTAGTTCATGATCTTCATTGATTTAGCTTGCAAATATTTTACCCAGATATTTCTTACTGTTGAGGTTTATGGGTTTTTTTTTTAATTGACAGAATTTTGAAAATTTTAGATCTTTAACTCTAGCAATATGTTCCTTTGTTTTTGAGTTTAGGCTTTTCCCCTCCACTCCCATGACTGGCAAATTTGCTTACTTAACTTTTATTATTTTTTAGATGTAATTTATTATTAGTTTAAAAAATTTTACATTTAATTTTCATCATTCTGGAGTTGTTTCAGAACTGTTTATCAAGCAAATCTTCCCCTTCTTATTTATTTGCAATGCCTTATTTATTACATATTCTTATATTGTTGTTAGTACCATGTTCTTCACATTATTAGAACTTTATGACATATTTTAATATTTGTTAGGGTTAAACTCCTTTCACCCATTACTCTTCTTTTTAAAAATTTTCTGAACTCCTTTTGTCATTTATTCTTGTATGAAATCTAAAAGTATTTTATCCAGTTTCAAAAGAAGCTCCTCTTGAAATTTTGATATATTTTTGCCTATTTATGAATTAATTAAAAGATAGTATCTTACTAATGTTCTAATATTTTATGAATTAGTTAAAAGTATCTTACTAATGTTGTATTGCCTCATCCATGAACATGGGATATTTCATCATAAATTCAGCTTGTTATTTAGATGAATAACCCAGAAAAGATATTCATGATTCTTATACATGTGTTGAAAAGACTATTTCTACATATTTTATGTTAATGAGGATTATGAACATCCTTTGTCCATTCTAGATTTTAAATGGGGCTGTCTAATATAGTTTCTATTAAGAAAATGGTGACTGGTTTTAGATAGACTACTATATTTGCATATAAATAAAATACTTTTTTAATCCTAGTTTTTAAAATAGTTTTAAAAACAGAATGGGTCTGACTTTTACCAAAATGATTTTTAACAGCTGTGTTGTGATAATCAAACATTTTGTATGTTTGTTTTGGGTCTTTTGATATGATATTTTACATGAAAAGACTCCCAATTATTAAACTCTGTATCCAGAGAGATATTTTCTAAGTTAAAACTTAATGAATCCCAGTATATATAATAATTTATTACATCTCTTGCATAGAGATTATATTATTGTGTATTTAAAATTTTTACCTAAAATGTTTCTTTTTGTTTTTATTAAACAATCATATTTTAAGTCTGTAAAGCAAACAATTCAAAAAAAATATTAAGGCTGAGTTTTCCCCACCTTTTATTTATTTATTTATTGCCTCAGGCTCAGGAACAGATATTTAGTTTGGAAAGATTTTTCTCTTTTCAATTATACTTGGAAAATTTACTGTTTCACAAAATGGCTTGCTAATGTTTTTCTTTCACATAACTTATTCCTTCTCTTACTGGTTTCAGGAAATTATCTGTGGCCAAGGCTGTTTTGTTATTTTTGTTAGCATGTGACTCACATCCTTCTGTCTTCTTTCATTTTAGTCTTAAACAAACGTAAAGGATATGCTCAAGGGACTGAGGCTATGCAGCAATGACATAAAAGAATCATTATTTAATGAACACTTTTGTATTTTATACAAATGCACTATATATGACCCAAGTGTTGAACAATTGGGACTTAATGATTGTTATCTTTTAAAAATCGAAATTTTTGGATTGAGGTGCTTCATGCCACCCTTCTAGGGGAGGCCCTCATTAATCACATTTTTCTTGGGGCTCAGGTTTTGTGACCCTTGGATAGTATTCTATACAAATTCCATTGAAGTGTAGGAGATCAAGAGAGTAATTATATGTTTTAGAAATCTTTTCACTGGACAGTACCCCTGGGATAACTTGAGGATACAGATTTATCTCTATAGAGTACAAAATACAACTCTTCAATACAGACATGTGTACCATGTAGACATGGACCAAGTATCTAGAAGACGTCCCATAGTTAAACAATTATGATAAAAAGTGAAAGTGAAGTCACTCAGTCGTGTCTGACTCTTTGTGACCCCATGAACTGTAGCCTACCAGGATCCTCTGTCTGTGGGATTCTCCAGGCAAGAATACTGGAGTGGGTTGCCATTTCCTTCTCCAAACTATTATGATACATACCAGCAAATGGCACTGAGCATGATATTAATTAAATCCATTTTAACTTCAGGGATATGAAGAATCTGAACAGTTACACAACAAATAGGGAGTAAGAAGTCAATCATATGATGAAGAAAAGAGAGTCAGCATTGTTATTTCTTTATCAGATTATAGATTGAAAATAACAAGAACAACTTCAGGGATGCTGTATCATCCACTGAAAAGAGTAGGGGAAGAAGACACATGTGGTTGTGAATCCCCTCTACCACTTTCTTGTGTAGTTGGACAAGTTAACTTCATTCAGCCTCAGTTTTCTTATGGATAAAATAGAAATGATAGTAACCATATCATAGAATTGTTTTATCCCATGAATGAGTGTATGTTTGTGTGCATGTGTTTCTCCTAGTCCTTTGCTGTTCAAAGATATCCAGACCAGTAGTATGGGCATGACCTGGAACTTTGTTATAAATACAGAATCTTAGTCCCACCTATGGGCTTCCCCAGAGAAGGCAATGGCACCCTACTCCAGTACTCTTGCCTGGAAAATCCCATGGACAGAGGAGCCTGGTGGGCTGCAGTCCATGGGGTCACTAAGAGTCGGACACAACTGAGCGACTTCACTTTCACTTTTGACTTTCCTGCATTGGAGAAGGAAATGGCAACCCACTCCAGTGTTCTTGCCTGGAGAATCTTGGGGACGGGGAGCCTGGTGGCCTGCTGTTTCTGGGGTCGCACAGAGTCGGACACGACTGAAGCGACTTAGCAGCAGCAGCAGCATGGGGCTTCCCAGTTGGCACTAATGGTAAATAATTTGCCTGTCAGTGCAGGAGACTTAAGAGAGGTGGGTTTGATCCTTCAGTTGGAAAGATCCCCTGGAGTAGAAAACGGCAACCCACTCCAGTATTTTTGCCTGAAAAATCCCATTAACAGAGGAGCCTGATAGTTACTGAATTACAACCTGCATTTTAACAAGATCTCTTGGAAGATTCATTTTTACATTTAAGAAGCACTGCCCAGCCTAGCACAGTGCTTAGCACAGGGTTGTGCTCAGTTAAAATAGTTTTTCTCCTCTCAAATTAAATGAGTTTCAATACATGAACTTGCCTCCTGACCACATAAAAAAAAATTTCCCCAACAAAAACTCGAGCAACAAGTATTGTCACGAAATATGCGACTGGCACGTTCTCTCATTTTGACCTTACCCTAGGTGATCCTTCTATTCAGAATATATGTTTGGGATTCCCTCCTCTTTTTCATTATTTATGCTTACTTTCTGACATAGGATGCTAAAATTGAGTTTTGAATAAGACAGCAATACAAAAAAGATGTGAATTTTCAAACACATTGTAAATTGCATTGTAAATGAAAAATTTATCATTTTCATAACTCCTGGAGAATATCATGAGTCAGAGAGTGGATTAGAAGAGTAGATTTAGAGCAGAAGGTATCCTTGGAGAAATCTGTTCTGTGAGCCCATACCACTTTGGAGACAGTGCCTGCTCATCTTCATCAAAGCCAGTGATGGAGAGACTTTCAGGAGCATGTAGGGAGCTTAACATGTAACTTCTACACTGAGCCTTTCTGGGGTCTGGCTGCTACCAGGTATATTCAGAGAACAAAACAATGCTAGCTGCTGTGTTGGTGATGGAGCCATTAGAAAAAGGAATGCTGTGATTTACCTGTAGATCTATAGATGGCAGGGTCAAGAAATGTTTGTTTCCCATGGGAAAATGTTTAAACGTTTTTATGTGCTGAAAAATGAATTCTCAAAAAAAAAAAAAAAACCACCCCAAATGAAAACAGTGCTCCCCCGACACCCAAGTTAGTAGCGTTTGTCTGTTTCTGTGGTGTAAATATCACCATTATGACCAGTTACAAGCTATCAATATGGCATCACTGAACATGGGGTTGGAAAGAAATGAGTACAGTCTGCTGTGTGTGAGCTTCTAAGAGCTAGCTCTAGAATATCACTGCAGAAAGAGAGTGAAGGAGGGAAGAAGGGAGAGAGGAGGGAGGAAGGGAGGGAGAAAGAAGAGAACGGAAACCAAATGCCAAAGAGCTTATTGAATGCGGATTCTAGTCTCAGTAAGACAGAGAATTCACAACCATTTGGAGTCAAGTTATAGCCATCTTCTCAGAGCAAAGAAATTGTCCTTGGAGTAGCTAATCAGAGACTCTATGATGACTCCATCCAGATGCTCTCTGAGAGGGCCAGTTTTAAAAATCTGCAGGTTCGGAGAATGTGGAGCCTGATAACCACAAGAAGGCCCTTTATAATCTCACATGATCTCTTTTCTTACCACTAACCCTTGGAAGAAGAAAAAGAGGCCAGAGAACTGGGGAAAGCAGGCCCAAACTGGGGTTAGAGGAAGGAAGACTTAATGTTAAATCCACTTTGAAATTTTTATTACTATCCTGAACTAGACATTCTAATGACTAAATTGAGTTTCTGTTTGTCTAAAAGTGTCCATAGGAATGTTTTTTATCTAAGAGTGAGCCTGTAAGTTTTCATCTGGAGCTAGAGGAAATCACCTCTACCAAACAAAGTTTAGAGGATAATTGTGGGGGAAAAGAAATCCACATTCAATTAAATTTGTAAATTATGATTTTTCAATATAGCAGTTAACATAGACCTCTCAGTCTTCTGCTGCTGCTGCTGCTAAGTCACTTCAGTCGTGTCTGACTCTGTGGGACCCCTTAGACGGCAGCCCACCAGGCTCCACGGTCCCTGGGATTCTCCAGGCAAGAACATTGGAGTGGGTTGCCATTTCCTTCTCCAGTGCATGAAAGTGAAAAGTGAAAGTGAAGTCACTCAGTCAGGTCCAACTCTTCGCGACCCCGTGAATGGCAGCCTACCAGGCTCCTCTGTCCATGGGATTTTCCAGGCAAGAGCTGAAGATTTAACCTATAGGTCAAATTTCAGTCCATCACAAATACTCCCTGACATTGCCCTAATGATTAAAATGTATTTTTGAAGCACTCTTTTTTTTCCCCCAGATTTCTGTATAAATTTTGTTCCCCTAAGATTAGTTATTATTTCTTCTACTTTGTAACCTTTCCTCCTCTGCTAAAACTTTCTGACCCTCATTTCCTGGTAAAGGGTGTGGTTGGCAACTGCTTGATAAAAGAATGTAATTAAATTCTATTTTCAATAATTTTTTTTGTTGTTGTTCAAAAATGATTAAAATGCTCATGAAAAGAGAAGTAATATAAATTTCTTTTACTTAACTAATCCTTTATGGGAAATTTGGCCTTTACCATGGTCATATTACAGGGGAAAATAGATTATTTTAAACTTTCTTGTAATATTGTATTCTTGAAAATGGCATGTTTGCAATGGACATGTTCCTGAAAATATAATTTAGAAATTAATACTTTATAGGTAGAAATTATAACTTTTCATTCAAATGGTATCTAGTTTTATCATATCTTCCAAATGAGGAGGGAAGTTTCAGGTCCACTCTGGCGGAAAGTAAGGCCGCTGACAAAAAGACTCTTGATAGGAATGCTATGTCTTCAACATATACAAGGCTTGGTAAAGAATCTGACTGCCACTGCAGGAGACGTGAGTTCGATCCCTGGGTCAGAAAGATCCCCTGGAGAAGGAAATGGCAGCCCACTCCAGTATTCTTACCTGGAGAATCCCATGGACAGAGGAACCTGGAGGGCTACAGTCCATGGGGTTACAAAGAGTTCGACAGCACTTAGTGATTAAACAGCAACAAATGTAAATTTATGTACATTTATATATATACACATAATATATATATTATCTCCTGGCATAATAGCTGTGCCTAGCATTCTTAGAGAACTGGACATGTTCCTTAAAGAGCTGTATGGGTAGGAGGCTAGACCCCGAGCACTTGGTATTGGCACCAAGGTTCAGGGAAAAAGGGAGATAATGCCTGTACTTAAGACAGATCAGGAAATATTTGTTACTTTTTCAGATGAGGAAGGAGGAGATGAGAGAACATGTGGAATGAAGGATGGAGAAGTGAACCAACAAGATGAAGGGAACTGATATTACGTAAGTAAAAGGTCAGTGGCAGTCCCTGATGATGCTATAATAAAAGGGAATTTTAAGATAGCTGATACTTACTATTTACTTTCGAGTTGATATTGTGGCTGGAACATAAGTCTTTATGTGCTTTCTATTCCATAAATCATTTATGCCTTCACATTCTTAATGTGTTAAATATTTGTTTTGTAGAAACCAGGAAGATATATTTCCATTGGGGTGTATTGAGTTGGGATATATTGGTTGGAGTGGAGGAGATGTAAAGCAAGTGTGAAAACAGAATTCTAGATCAAGAAGCCACAAAAATGAAGATCTTTATCTCATTTCCTCATACATTGTTGACTTTGTTCAGAAGATAGGGAGAATTTTTTATTTCCAAAATGCATGGACTCGATTGGAGTGCAGTGGTTAGTCAGATTAATGGGTATTGCGCAGCTGTCATTTGGGTTACAGAAAAATCTCCTACCATTGCCTACATTGATATCTTGACTTGTGTTTTAACCTTTGTTTTTGAAGAAGACATCTAACAGGCTTATTGTAAATTTTATACATACATCACTGCAGCCTTTTTCTTAAACATTCTTGAAGTCAAAGCATTAGGAATTAGGAAGCAGTTTTCTTGTGAAAAGCTTAGCTAATCAATTCATCCATTTGAATGGAAAAAATATTTGAGCAGCAAATTAATGGTGAGGAATAACTATAAGTCAGCTGCCCAATTAGCACCATGGCACAGTGCCTGACATCTGGATCTGTACCAAACAGCATCAATATCATCACACTTAAAATTAGAAATCAATGAGCCAGAAAAAAACTGTTGTTGTGCAAGTCCCATAAAATTAAATTGTTCTAATATATTAAAATAAGTTCTGCACGATGAAGGAAAAGGAGAAGTTTTTTCTTGTGAGCTAGTATTGTAAGGCTACAAATGAACTTCCTGGATTAAGTCTGGTTCTTTTCTGTCTTTCTCAAAGCTTTTTTTCTTTTACTCATATCTGTATTTTCTCTTGGACATAGTCAATGTCATCCGATAGAAGTCAAAAGACACAGGTTTACTGGAAACAAAATATGAATAATTGGATCTCTCAAGGTGTATGTTGACTATACTTGAGGAAGGTAAGTTGAGTACTTATGTAGTAAAGAAAAATCTCAACTTACAAAACTATTAAAAAAAAAAAAGAATTCAACTGCACTCTACATAGGAAAAGAAGAAAATAGTCTGTAAAAGAGAAACATAGCAATATTAATTTGATTCTGAGGTTACCTAAATCAAGGAAACCATATATGTTGTATAAGGAATTTTCATGTAAGCCGAAAGTTAACGAGTTCTATACAATTTATTCCTTATTCTGTTTTGTTTTTTATATTCAACTAAAATCAAAATTCTTCTTTTGAAGAATAATTACATTTTAATCTTTTTGAATTTTTAAAATAAAAAGATCAGGTAAATTTCCTATATTTTTTAATTTTTACTTTTTGAAATTTATTTTTGTTGAGTATAGTTGAATTACAGTGTTGTATTAATCACTGCTTATAGCAGAGTGACTCAGTTATACATGTGTATACATTCTTTTGCATGTTTTTTCCATTATGGCTTATTACAGGATGTTGAATATACTTCCCTGTGTTATATAGTAAGAGCTTGTTTCCTATCCATTATATATATATCAGTTTGCATATAGGTATATATAATACAAAATTTGCTACTAAAAAAATCTGAATTTAACCCTCTTCCATCCCTCTTCCCCCTGACCCTCACCAGTCTGTTTTCTTTATGATTCTGTTTCATAAATAGGTTCATTTATGCTGTATTTTAGATTGTACATATAAGTAATATTGTATGATATTTGTCTTTATCTTTATGACTTCACTTAGTATGATAATCTCTAGTTGTATCCATGTTGCTACAAATGGCATTGTTTCTTTTTGTGGCTAAGTAATATTCCATTGTATATATGTGCCATATATTCTTTACCATTCCTCTTTTAACAGACCTTTAAGTTTTCCATATCTTGTCTATTGTGAATAGTGCTGCTATGAACATAGGGGTGCATATATCTTTTTGCATTATGGTTTTGGTCTGGATATATGCATAGGAGTGGGATTGCTGGACCGTATGGTAATTTTGTTTTAATTTTCTGAGGAACTCATACTGCTTTCCATCATGGTTGTACCAACTTACATTCCCACTCGCAGTGTAGGAAAGGGTTCTCTTTTCTCCACACCCTCTCTAGCATTTGTTATTTGTAGACTTTTTAATCATAGCTATTTTGGCTAGTGTGAGGTAGTACCTCATTGCAGTTTTGATTTGCATTTCTCTTTCACTTTCATGCACTGGAGAAGAAAATGGCAACCCACTCCAATATTCTTGCCTAGAGAATCCCAGGGACGGGGGAGCCTGGTTGGCTGCCGTCTATGGGGTCACACAGAGTCGGACAGGACTGAAGTGACTTAGCAGCAGCAGCAGTAATTAGCAATGTTGAGCTAATTAATCATGTGCATATTGGCCATCCTCGTTTCTTCTTTGGAGTGATATCTCTTTAGGTCTTCTGTCCTTTTTTCTATTGGATTTTCTGTTTTCCTGTTGTCAAGTTGTGTGAACTGTTTGTATATTTTGAAAATTAAGTGCTCGTCAGTTGCGTTATTTGCAAATATTTTCTCCCATTCTGTAGGTGGTCTTTTTGTTTTGTTTGTGGTTTCCTTTGCTGTGCAAAAGTTTGTAAGTTTGATATGATTCCATTTATTTATTTTCATTTTTATTTCTATTGCCTTGGGAGACTGACCTAAGAAAACATTGGTGTGATTTATGTCAGAGAATGACTTGTCCATGCTCTCTTCTAGGAGTTTTATGCTATCTTGTCTTATGTTTTAGTGTTTAAGCCATGTTGTGTATGGTGACAAGGTGTGTTCTAACTTGTTGATTTATGTGTGACTGTCCAACTTTCCCAACACCACTTGGTAAAGAGACTGTCTTTTTCCTATTGTGTATTCTCGCCTCCTTTGCTGACGATTAATTGACCATACGTGTATGAATTTATTTCTGAGTCTCTATTCCATTGATCTAATGTCTGTTTTGTGCCAATACCATGTTATTTTGATTACTGTAGCTTTGATGTATTGTCTCAGGTCTGGGATGGTTATGCCTCCTATTTCATCCTTCTTCTTTGGTATTGCTTTGACAATTCTGGGTCTTTTATGGTTCCATATGAATTTTACAATTATTTGTCCTAATTCTGTGGAAGGAAAGTTATGACCAACCTAGATAGCATATTCAAAAGCAGAGACATTACTTTGCCAACAAAGGTCTGTCTAGTCAAGGCTATGGTTTTTCCAGTGGTCATGTATGGATGTGAGAGTTGGACTGTGAAGAAAGCTGAGTGCTGAAGAATTAATGCTTTTGACCTGTGGTGTTGGAGAAGACTCTTGAGAGTCCCTTGGACTGCAAGGAGATCCAACCAGTCCATTCTAAAGGAGATCAGCCCTGGGTGTTCTTTGGAAGGACTGATGCTAAAGCTGAAACTCCAGTACTTTGGCTACCTCATGCGAAGAGTTGACTCATTGGAAAAGACTCTGATGCTGGGAGGGATTGGGGGCAGGAGGAGAAGGGGACGACAGAGGATGAGATGGCTGGATGGCATCACCGACTCTATGGACGTGAGTTTGAGTGAACTCCAGGAGTTGGTGATGGACAGGGAGGCCTGGTGACCTGCAGTTCATGGGGTCGCAAAGAGTTGGACACGACTGAGTGACTGAACTGAACTGAATTCTGTGGAAAAAGTTCACAAGTAATTAAGGCATCACATTAAATTTGTAGATTGCTTTGGGTAGTTTGGCATTTTAACAATATTTATTCTTCCAGTCCAAAGGCATTGGTCCTATAATACTTTTAGGTACTATACTTTTAAAAAAATTCAATACTCTTTCCTCAGTAATTGATATAGTGAGTGAAATGTAAATCAGTAAAGATGTTGAAAAATTGACTGGAATTAACAGCCAACGAAACCTAATTAGCATTTATATAGTACTTATTATCAAGTAACCATACAACATTTACCAATATATTCTATATGTTGGGTTATAAATATGTGATAATATATATAAAATAATTAGAAAACATATAATAAAGTAGAAATCATACAGAGTTTGTTCTTTGATCACAACAGTTTAGGAACAAATAGCCAAAAGGCAATCAAAATGTCTTCAGATGTTTGAAAATTAAACAATACTTTTCATTAAAAACACAAGGCCAATGGAAAAAAATCACTAATAGAATTAGAAGCTACTTGAAAATAAATGAAACCTAAAACACATTAAAGTGTGGAGGATATAGCTAAAGCAATGCACAATGCATAAAAGAAAATTTACAGTTTATAGGCTTACTGGAATAGAAGGAATTGTAAATTAAATTCTCTAATCCCTCTCTTTAATTAGAGAAGAGCTACTTGATCCCCAAATGGAAAGGAAGAAATCAATTGATTTGAAATCAGGAAAGCTTGAGAGAAAATAAGGAAACAAAGCATATTTTTGAAAGATCAATACAATTAAAAATCTCTGTGGAAACTGGCAAAGGAAAAATGAGAGGAGAAATATTAATATCAGAAAACTTTAAAAAGGGGAATCACTGCAGAGTATAACGACACAAAAAGAATGAGAGGAAGCCAGCACTCCTCTTACACCATAATGACACAAAGACATATAAGAAAATCATGGAGGTCGATATTTCTTAAGACATAGATACAAACACTCTTAAAGAAACCAGTAATATATAGCTGGGATAATACATCCTGTCCAAGTAGGATTTATCTCAGAAATGTGTTTGGTTTCACATTTGAAAAGTCAGTGAAGTTGATATAATTACCAGAATAAAGATGAAAAAAAACTATTATTTTTATTTATTATAAAAACACCTAGAAAACTAAGTGTTAGAGAGAACTTCATCTACCTGAAGTCACTCAGTTCAGCTCAGTTCAGTCGCTCAGTCGTGTCTGACTCTTTGCTACCCCACGGACTGCAGCATGCCAAGCTTCCCTGTCCATCACCAACTCCTGAAGCTTGCTCAAACTCATGTCCATCGAGTCATTGATGCCATCCAACCATCTCATCCCCTGTCGTCCCCTTCTCCTCCTGTCTTCAATATTTCCCAGCATCAGGGTCTTTTCCAATGAGTCAGCTTTTCACATCAGGTGGCCAAAGTATTGGAGCTTCAGCTTCAGCATCAGTCTTTCCAGTGAATATTCAGGACTGATTTCCTTTAGGATTGACTGGTTTGATCTCCTTGCAGTGCAAGGGACTCTCAAGAGTTTTCTCCAACACCATAGTTCAAAGGCATCAGTTCTTTGGCGCTTAGCTTTCTTTATGGTCCAACTCTCACATCCCTACATGACTACTGGAAAAACCATAGCTTTGACTAGATGGATCTTTGTTGGCAAAGTAATGTCTCTGCTTTTTAATATGCTGTTTAGGTTTGTTATGGCTTTTCTTCCAAGGAGCAAGCATCTTTTAATTTCATGGCTGCAGTAACCATCTGCAGTTATTTTGAAACCCAAGACAATAAAGTCTGTCACTGTTTCCATTGTTTCCCATCTATTTGCCATGAAGTGATGGGACCAGATGCCATGATCTTTGTTTTTTTGAATGTTGAGCTTTAAGCCAGCTTTTTTCATTCTCCTCTTTTACTTTCATCAAGAGGCTCTTTAGTTCTTCTTCACTTTCTGCCATAAGGGTGGTGTCATATCCATATCTGAAGTTATTGATACTTCTCCCTGCAATCTTGATTCCAGCTTCTGCTTTATCCAGTCCAGCATTTCACACGATATACTCTGCATATAAGTTAAATAAGCAGGGTGACAATATACAGCTTTGACATACTTTCCTAATTTGGAACCAGTCTGTTGTTCCATGTCCAGTTCTAACTGTTGCATCTTGACTTGCATACAGATTTCTCAGGAGGCAGGTCAGGTGGTCTGGTATTCCCATCTTTTGAAGAATTTCCCACAGTTTGTTGTGATCCACAGAGTCAAAGGCTTTGGCATAGTTAATAAAGCAGAAGATGTTTTTCTGGAATTCTTTTGCTTTTTTGATGATCCAATGGATATTGGCAATTTGATCTCTGGTTCCTCTGCCTTTTCTAAATCCAGCTTAAAACATCTGGTAGTTCACATACTGTTGAAGCCTAGCCTGGAGAATTTTGAGCATTACTTTTGCTAGGGTGTGAGATGAGTGCAATTGTGTGGTAATTTGAACATTCTTTGACATTGGAATGAAAACTGACCTTTTCCAGTCCTGTGGCCACTACTGAGTTTTCCAAATTTGCTGGCATATTGGGTACAGCACTTTCATAGCATCATCTTTAAGGATATGAAATAGCTATTTCACATAGCTGGTATTCTGTCATCTCACTAGCTTTGTTCATAGTGATGCTTCCTAAGGCCCACTTGACTTTGCATTCCAGGATGTCTGACTGTGGGTGAGTGATCACACCATAGTGGTTATCTGGGTCATGAAGATCTTTTTTGTATAGTTCTTCTGTGTATTCTTGCCACCTCTTCTTAATATCTTCTGCTTCTGTTAGGCCCATACCATTTCTGTCCTTTATTGTGCCCATCTTTGCATGAAATGTTCACTTGGTATCTCTAATTTTTTTGAAGAGATCTCTAGTCTTTCCCATTTTGTTGTTTTCCTCTATTTGTTTGCACTGATCACTTAGAAAGGTTGTCTTATCTCTCCTTGCTATTCTTTGAAACTCTGCTTTCAGATGGATATATCTTTCCTTTTCTCCTTTACCTTTTGCTTCTCTTCTTTTCTCAGCTATTTGTAAGGCCTCCTCAGACAACCATTTTGCATTTTTGCATATCTTTTACTCGGGGATGGTTTTGATCACTGCCTCCAGTACAGTGTCATAAACCTCCATCCATAGTTCTTCATGCGCTCTGTCTATCAGATCTAATCCCTTGAATCTGTTTGTCACTTCCACTGTATAATCGTAAGGGATTTGCTTTAGGTCATAACTGAATGGTCTAGTGGTTTTCCCTACTTTCTTCAATTTAAGTCTGAATTTGGAAATAAGGAGTTCATGATCTGAGCCATAGTGTGCTCCCATTCTTGTTTTTGATGACTGTATAGAGCTTCTCCCTCTTCGGCTGCAAAGAATATAATCAGATTTCAATATTGACCACCATGATGTCCACATTTAGGGTCCTCTCTTGTGTCATTGGAAGAGGGTGTTTGCTATGACCAGTGCGTTCTCGTGGCAAAACTCTGTTAGCCTTTGCCCTGCTCCATTTTGTACTCCAATGTCAAGCTCTCCTGTTACTCCAGGTATCTCTTGACTTCCTACTTTTGCATTCCAGTCCCCTATGATAAAAAGGACATCTTTTTTGGTGTTAGTTCTAGAAGGTCTTCATTGAACCATTCAACTTCAGCTTCTTCAGTATTACTGGTTGAGCCATAGACCTGGATTACTGTGATATTGAATGATTTGCCTTGGAAACGAACAGAGATCATTCTGTCTTTTTTGAGATTGCACCCAAGTACTACTGCATTTCAGACTCTTTTGTTGACTGTGGTGGCTACTCCATGTCTTCTAAGGGATTCTTGCCCGCAGTAGTAGGTGTAATGGTCATCTGAATTAAACTCGCCTATTCTGGTCCATTTTAGTTTTGATTCCTAAAATGTCAATATTCACTCTTGTCATCTGCTGTTTGACCACTTCCAATTTACCTTGATTCATGGACCTAACATTCAAGGTTCCTAAGCAATATTGTTCTTTACTGCATTGAACTTTACTTCCATTACCAGTCACATCCACAATGGGCATTGTTTTCACTTTGGCTCCATCTCTTCATTCTTTCTGGAGCTATTTCTCCACTCTTCTCCGGAGCATACTGGGCACTTACTGACCTGGAAGTACATCTTTCAGTATCGTATCTTTTTTCCTTTTCATACTGTTCATGGGGTTCTCAAGGCAAAAATACTTTAGTGGTTTGCCATTCCCTTCTTCAGTGGACCATGTTTTGTCAGAACTCTTCACCGTGACCCGTCCATCTTGGGTGGCCCTACACAGCATGGCTCACGGTTTCATTGAGTTAGCAAAGGCTGTGATCCATGTGATGAGTTTAGTTAGTTTTCTGTGATTGTGGTTTTTGTCTGTCTGACCTCTGATGGTAAGTTTAAGAGGCTTGTGGGAGCTCCCTGATCAGAGAGACTGGCTGCAGGGGAATCTGGGTCTTGTTCTGATGGGCAGGGCCATGTTCAGTAAATCTTTAATCCAGTAAATCTTTTCTGTTGATGGACAGACTGTGTTCCCTCCCTATTATTTGGTCTGAGATCATTATTAAGGGTAAAAGGCTAAATGCTTCTTACCTTGAAGATCACAAACAAGGCAAGGATGCCAATGCAGAACACTTCTATTTAACATTTTATTGAAGGTGTTACCTAGTGTAATTTCATGGCTGCAGTCACCATCTGCAGTGATTTTGAAGCCCCCCAAAAGAAAGTCTCTTACTGTTTCCATTGTTTCCCCATCTGTTTGCCATGAAGTGATGGGACTGGATGCCATCCAGTAGTCATATATGGATGTGAAAGTTGGACTATAAAGAAAGCTGAGCGCCAAAAAATTGATGCTTCTATACATCAGTGTACTGTATTGGTATTTTTCTTTCTGGCTTACTTCAGAGAGAGTGGGAAGATTTGGGAGAATGGCATTGAAACATGTAAAATATCATGTATGAAACGAGTTGCCAGTCCAGGTTCGATGCACGATACTGGATGCTTGGGGCTAGTGCACTGGGACGACCCAGAGGGATGGTATGGGGAGGGAGAGGGAGGAGGGTTCAGGATGGGGAACACATGTATACCTGGGGCGGATTCATTTTGATATTTGGCAAAACTAATACAATTTTGTAAAGTTTAAAAAAAAAAAATTGATGCTTTTGAACTGTGGTGTTGGAGAAAAGCCTTGAGAGTCCCTTGGACTGCAAGGAGATCCAAGCAGTCCATCCTAAAGGAAATCAGTCCTGAATATTTATTGGAAAGACTGATGCTGAAGCTGAAACTCTAATACTTGGGCCGCCTGATGTGAAGAACCAACTCATTGGAAAAGACCCTGATGCTGGGAAAGATTGAAGGAGGGAGGAGAAGGGGTCGACAGAGGATGAGATGGTTGGATGACATCACTGATGCAATGGACATGAGTTTGAATAGGCTCTGTGAGTTGGTGATGGACAGGGGAACCTGGTATGCTGCAGTCCATGGGGTTGCAAAGAGTTGGACATGACTGAGTGACTGAACTAAACTGACCTAGTGTAATAAGGCAAAACAAAAAGAAAAACATTCAGATTGAAAAGGAAGAAGTAGAATTTCTTACTTGTAAATAATGTGACCAGCTATTTAGAAAACTCAATGGATTAAAAAGTGCTACTAAAATTAATAAATGAGGTTAGCTACCTATAAGGTGCAGTGGCGAACTTATGAGAACTGTAACTGCAAAATAGAAATAGCAGAATCCAGTTTATTTGGAGGCTGGTTACCCCGAAACTAGTTACCCCTCATTTGATAGGTCATCGATGATGCCATATCCCATGTGTACAGCACAAGTGACTTAATTTCATGTATATACATAAGCTAAACAACCCGACTTTGGTCTTTGTGTAGATCATTAGCAGATAAAAATGTTTGGTAGATGAGGTCATGTGATTGCATTTTGGGTTTGTTTATGAAATTTAATCTGTGTAACACTTCCAATCTCAGAACTGTTTGGCTATTCATATTTATGTATTGAGGGAGAATACAATGGAGACATTATTCATTGTAGGTAGACTATTTTATGATAGTGAAAGCTGTCATTTCTCTGTTATTAGAAATATTGTACAAGCATCATTTGTGGTATAAGAATCTATTCATGGGCATTATTTTTCACTAAGAGGCATTATTTATGATTATTTACTTACTATTTTGGCCAACATCAGATCTTGAAATTAATAACACACTAAAAACACACAACCTGGGGGGATACAGCATGGTTTATCATAACCAACAGAAAAAATATCTTAATTGCTTAAACTGATAGTTGTTTATTTCTATCATAACTCAAATACAGCATTTTCAAAGAAACTTAATTCTAGACATCTGTGAACATTCCCTACATCCACTTCAGAAAATAATCACTGTGGATCTATAGTTTACTACTACTGGCAAAGAGTGTGATTCTCCCAGTATTTATATATTGTAAATCTGCCAGCTGTCTTAAAGTCCATGAATCATCAACAAATGAAGGGATAAAAAAATAAAGATGAGAGTTAATGGTTAGGAATTGGTAGAGGGTTAAAAGCTTTCTTATTGGACTGAAATGAAGGATTTTAGAATCTATCACCAAAAAAAAAAAAAAATTAGAAGTCAAGTAGGTTCTTTGTCATTTACTCATTCCTATTTATTGTAGAATATCCATGTACACATGAAAATATTAATCAAGTTTAAAGGCAAAGAATTGAGAGTGTGGTAGCAGTTTATAAATATTCTAAGGGTGTAAATGTTCTATAAAGGCAGGTTTTACCATTGAACACGAGAAAAAGAGTGAATGTGAAGCAGAGCCATAAATTTAAGGCAAATGAAAATGTAGTTCAAGTATTTAGAAGAAAAACTATTTCATGAATAATCATCTCCATTAATTATTTTGGCTTAAAATGCAGCAATTTATTAAAGAACATGGTTTTTTTCCTTGTGTACATCCCAAGTCTCTTTTTACTCTTTAAATTTTAAAAAGCTCTGGCCCATTTAGAGGTATAACAGCTAAGTGAAGTAGACATTTGAGCCCACAAAGCTAAACTACTGCAGATTGATTGGGCATCAAACCATAAAATATTCCACGTGAATAGAAAAAGCTTTTTGGAGGTACAGTTCTGGTGCTCTAGTCTATAAGAGACTGGAATGTTTATAGGAGGAGAAACCAACATTTTAAATGCTTCATAACTTGAGAAAGCTTTTTTTGTTATGTAAAACATAAATAAATAAGGCATTATTTTTACACATCATCAGCATACCTGTGAGCATGTGCCTTTATTAAAAAGCTTTTTTGTATCTTCACTCTTTTTGAGTTGTTAATAATTTGTGTATGTGCTTCCCCCCAATATCCTTGTAGCTCCCTGTGGTAAACTGTGACTCCCCTGAGATTGCTTTTCACTCTGTTTTAGAAAATCATGGAGCAATCGAATGAGCCACCAGGAAAAAAAATACTACAGGCCCTTACATGTGTCTCCCTACAAGCTGTTTTCCCTTCACTGTAATTGTTATGCTGGAACTCATAGTAACAGCCAGTGCTAATTGCAAGCTCTGTCACTAGCATAAATATAAATATTCTACCCTGAGCAGTCAGATGAGAGACTAAGCCCCCACCATTCAGTGTCAGTTGAGCCATATCTGGATTCTGTAACTGTATTCAGCTATTTTTATTTTTCTATGAAACTGAAATTAAAATGAACTTGATACACAAAAAAATAAATAAAAGTTCTAGGGATTGCTTCAGATAGTTGTGTATGTCCTTAAGTCACTAAATATGAAGGGTTAGGCTTCTAGTTTTTCAACGTTATCTTTATACTTCTCTGCAATGAAATCATATGGTTTATAGTTTTTGGGATGTCATTAAATGGTAAGCTTGCTAGTACACAGGATCTGGACTTTTTAGCCAGCATTTTAAACAGTTTAATGTTTTGGTGACAAATAAGTATCTGCCTGACAGTTTTGAGTGGCGATACTATCTTATCTTTAAGAACATACAGATCAATATTGTAATTGGAGGCTATAGACTCAGTTTTTCTAAGATTGGCATACACAAAATAGTGCTGGCAAGTCAAATCTAGTCTTCTATGATTGCTTTCATTATAGTGGTAGAGTTGCATGGTTGCAATAGAGATGGTATTACCTGCAAAGCCTGAATTATCAGTTACGTGACCTTTTATAGAAAAAATTTCTAGCTTTTGCTCTAAAGCAACATGAGCATATTAATTTTTTAAGTTATAAACTGAAGAAAAGGGTGCACTTAAAGCAATCTTTGGGGCTTCCCTAGTGGCTCAGTGATAAAGAATCCGCTTGCAATGCAAGAGACGTGGGTTCGATTTCTGGGTCAGGAAGATATTCTGCAGAAGGAAATGGCAACCCACTCCAGTATTCTTGCCTGGAGAATCCCATGGACAGAGAAGCCTGGCGGGCTGCAGTCCATGGGGTATGAAAAGAGTTGGATGCAACTTAGTGAATAAACAACAGTAAAACGATCTTTAAAATTTGATATTTGAATTCCATTTCTGCCTGCTCATGATTGCATTAGTATTTAAAATGGAGCATTTTACAGCTGCATTATGAGCTGAATCTTACATGAAGCTCTCGTAACTTGCTTAATAATCACATTCTGCTCCTGTTATCAAGGGTAAGAGTGCTGCTGCTGCTGCTAAGTTGCTTCAGTCGTGTCCGACTCTGTGCGACCCCATAGACGGAAGTCCACCAGGCTCCCCTGTCCCTGGGATTCTCCAGGCAAGAACACTGGAGTGGGTTGCCATTTCCTTCTCCAATGCATGAAAGTGAAAAATGAAAGTGAAGTCGCTCAGTCGTGTCCGACTCCTAGCGACCCCATGGACTGCAGCCTACCAGGCTCCTCCATCCATGGGATTTTCCAGGCAATAGTACTGGAGTGGGGTGCCATTGCCTTCTCCAAGGGTAAGAGTAGTTAAATCCAAAAGCAGTGTTACAAGGCCCTTGAAGGGGTTGTCACCGTTGAAGTGTAAAGTAGCAAGGTGGTGGCACCTGAAATATGCTTGATTCAAGTAATATGTTGATGAGAGAGCAAACCCTCCCTTAAGAAGTCAGATCTGAACATCTGTTATAAGTCTCTCGACCCACAATGGCTGTCCCAACCCTTATGGCCTACAATTCTAGTTATGTGCCCAAACTTGGAGGTAGCTTTAGGGAAGTTCAGATTGCGTGAGAAATAGTTACTCTTAACCTAAGAAACGTATCAAGGATGGTAGTGAGTAGAGAGACAAGTTCCCTGTTAAGCCCACTATAACCCATTTTTCTTGATTTAAAATATAATTTAACTTAGTTACCATTCAAATTGTTATACGTCTAAATCTCATAGGCTCAATGTTTTTATAATTAATTCATATAGTTATCCTTAGGAAAATGGCCCATAATAAAACAACCCTCTAAACCCAAATCAACCAGTGGAAAACAAGTGTATTTGGTGAGGATAGATACAGGATAAATATAAGCAAAACCTAGGTTTTCTTTGTGTTAGCAGTGTGGAATGGGAAAATATTTCATTCATAATAATGATGAAAATTATTTAGCAGTAAATTTAACCAAAAAGATTCAGAGCCAGTTGTGTAGAATTTTATTAAGGATCATAAAAAATTAATTTAGTAGAAGGCATGCTAATTCTTGGATGAGAATACTTAATAACATAAAAATATCAGTGTTATAATTATATAAATGCAATATAGTTCCTATTAGAATCCCAACATAGTTTCTGTAATAAATTGCATAAAAGGCTTTTTAAAAATTATGTGGAAAAATGAGTACCCAACAATAGCCAATAATACTTTGAAAAAAATTAATAATAAGAGGGGAGTTGCCTTACAAGGTATTAGAATACAGAAGAAACCTACCTATGAAATCAATACAGTTTGGGCATAAACATAGAAAAATAGATCAGTGGAACAGAATAGAGGATCAAGAAGTGATCCTCAGTATATGTAAAAATGTATTGTAATTCAGAGGAAAATATATGGTTTATTAAGTTATGCCTCACACTGATTATTCTTCTGAAATGAAGGAGAGTGAGACCCCCTAATTGCCATTTGCCCCATATCGTCAGAGGCTTGAGCCCATTTCCCTGAATACCTCAACCCACATTTTCAAGTTTCATCCACATTCCCTCCACGTGGGGGATGGCCATACACTTGGCCACTTTTTGGGCTTAAGTAATACTTGCTCCTACAGCCTTGTCTGCCCTCAGAGGGATGTGCTCAGGGAGGCGAGGGCCTCCCTCGCAGAGACCATTTGGGCAGGCATTCTGGGATCCTGTAGCAGACTCCAGTTTGTTAGGAGTACATGGACTCAGAAAGGGCATTAACCTCTGGCCTGTCAGACTACTTGCCCATTAAGAGGTCCATGTTCAGAGGAGGGCCAGATCAGTGCCTTCTAAAAAGCGTAGACTGGGGCAGGCTATCTTTTGACCGATACCAGTGTTGTCATGTTATTTTTCTGTCTGCCACCTCAATTGTAACAGCATCTCCATCAGCCAGGATCTAGGAGTAAAGCTAACTTTGAGCGCAATTTCCTAAAAGTGGAAATATACCATGATTAAGAAATATTTGCAGTATTTTGGAGTCATTTGTCATTACAGCATAACTTTGTCTTTTCTTACTGATCAACATACATATATGCGTACAAACATGTCTGTGTGTACATGTCTGTGTGTATATGTTCACAGTGAGTGAGTGAAAGTCGCTCAGTCGTGTCTGACTCTGTGACCCCATGGACTATACAGTCCGTGGAATTCTCTAGGCCAGAATACTGGAGTGGGTAGCCTTTCCCTTCTCCAGGGGATCTTCCCAACCCAGGGATCAAAGCCAGGTATCCGGCACTGCAGGTGTATTTTTTACCAGCTGAGCCACAAGGGAAGGCCATATGTTTATAAGCATATATATAAACATGGATATTTATCAACTTGTTTGTCAACATGGGTTACTAATCAGGAAAGATGTAATCAGAGGTTAGAAGAACAGAAAGAAATGGGAAGTACAGAAAGAAATGGGAAGTGTAAGATAAACAAACAAAAAAATGAAAGGGGAAATAGTAAAATGATAGAGTGCATTCTTTAGAAGTGTGTATTCCCTGTGGTTCAGATGGTAAAGAATCTCTCTGCAACGCAGGAGACCCAGGTTTGATCCCTGGGTCAGGAAGATCTTCTGGAGAAGGGAATGGCAGCCCACTCCAGTATTCTTGCCTGGAGAATTCCATGGACTGACGAGCCTGGTGGGCTACCATCCATGTGGTCACAAAGAGTTTGGACACAGCTGAGTGACTAACACACACATAAGATATAATGCCACTTATCTAAAATGAAGGGCTTTCCTGATGGCTCAGTGGTAAAGAATTCACCCACCAATACAGGAGAAGTGGGTTCAGTCCCTGGGTTGGGAAGATCCCCTGGAGAAGACATAGCAAGCCACTCCAGTATTCTTGCCTGGGAAATCCTATGGACAGAGGAGCCTGGCAGGCTACAGTCCATGGGATCATGAAAGACTCAGACATGGCTTAGTGACTAAACAACAGCAACAATGTAAAATGAGATGTTTATGATATTCATGCATAATTAGATGCATGAAAAGATGGGCGCTAAATGCTAATAGTGATAATTTCAGGGTAGGATACCAAGTGATATCTTACTTGGCATATCTTATGTCATTTGAATTTTCTAAGTGATAATTTTATTTAAGCAGCAAGAGAGTAACAATGAAACCATTTTCTATATAGAAGAAAAAAAGATTAATTTGAGGGGAAGTGAGCCAGTTTTTCTTCTTGAATTGAACCGCCTAAATTAATTCTGGTCCCTTGACTGCAACCTTTTGTGGTTTGTTTCCAGAATTTATCCAGAATTCAACAGTTTTGTAGAACAGAAATCATGAAGTTTTATCAGTTTCTTTAAATGGATTGGCTAATTTGTGAGGGAAAAAGACATTGTCATTCAGGTATTCCTGTGCTGCCCATATAGGCACATTATCTTTATGCTGAGAGTATATTTTTGGCCTAGAGGTTGATTCAGTTATCTAGCATCAAGGATTCATAATAAGAAGTCAGACTCTGACTGGTTGCACAATCAAAAGATTTATCTAGGGAGGGAACTTAGGAGATCTGGAAAAGATGCTGTAAAACCCATAAGAGGAAAAATTATTCTTTCAACATTCCTTGCTTAGGGCCTGGTCCAGTCTCCCAGATGCCTCCTTTTAGCCAGTATTTCTGCTTGCCATTTATAAATGTTGGGTAACATTTAAAAGAAAACAAGAATTATATCTTAAAGTAGATAAAAATAACCAAGATACCATAATAAAATGGCAAGATAAAGGGGCATAAAATAAAATACAAATAACCAAGATAACATAATAAAACAGTAGGATAAAGTGGCAAGAATAAAAGTCCAGAATTAACAGGATATCATTAAAATTAGAGATAGACAATGAAAGCTAAAGAAACTAAAAGATTAAAGAAAATAAAATTGAGCTGAAAAGTAAATAATATCTCAAGGGCCAAAGTAAATGAAGTCATGAAAGAGAACATATTAGAGAATATAATAGAATAAAATTATAAATAAGGACAGAATCCAGGGATTAGCTGGGACCCTTTGGGCTGAAACTGCTATGAACAGTTCTTGGGCTTCAAGTTCAATTCTTCTTCCTAAGCTGGAAGTGTGTTGGCAGGGATATGGGGACTTTGAGGCTCCCAGATGGATGATTTCAGGAGAGCAGAGCCCTGAGGTTTTGGCCCTGAAACTTCCTTCTTGTATTTTTCCTGTCATGACCCCACCCATCTCTTCCAGTCAGGAGAAGTTGACCCTGATAGCTCCCCAAACATGTGACTGATGCAATCTTTACTTGGACATATACTCATATATTTGCATTTCTTTACACTGGCTTCTTTGGGCAAGGAGAAAGAATAAAAAAAAAAAAAAAAAAAAAAAAACTCAACAAAAAGCCCCTAAATTTCACATTTAGTCCTTACTCTCATTTTTAAAAGAGAAATCACTCTTATCCATTAGCTCCTCTCAATTTGAAAGCTGGTTTAAATTACATCTGTGTCAGTACCAATTCATATTACAAAATTATAATATTTACTTCATTTCATGTAAAGGAAGTTCTTTAAAAATCTGATTTTCCTCTCATTATCTAGTGTATAATGCAATTGATACAGACTGATTTGGGTCTCAAAAATCTATCAATAATTCTACCAAGGCTTGAAACAAACTTGAATGGATATAAACAAGACATTTTTCTTACTTGGAGTAACTTTAGATCATTTTATTTGATTAACCTGCAGTTATTATATCATAAGGAAAATTATTTGAATTAAACAAATGTCCTTGGATAAAATTTCACCCTGACTTGATTCCCACTTGACTGTTGCAGTAAACATACATGCCACATATAAACAGAGCCACATGTGTGTATTCCCTATAAACAGCCCGTAGATGATAAACATTACATTGAAAGTGACATACAAGAACAATTGTGGTTTAGAAAAATCTTGAAATCTGGGGAAATCTCATAAAGACTCTTGCTCTGTAGAAGAAGGCCAGGAATGAGGCCATTTGGAGAAGTATGCATTGACTATTGTCACCTACTTATTCATTTCTGAATTAGTGACCACCGTCCTTGGGGAAAAATTTCAGCAGTATAATATGCAAAACCTCTTCAGCAGTAGTTATTTATTCAAGAATAACAATAACAACCAAACTAGGATTGTCTTTTCCAACTCTGTGCAACTCTGTGGACTGTGGCCCATCAGGCTCCTCTTTCCATGGGATTCTCCTGGCAAGAATACTGGAGTGGGTTGCTGTGCCCTCCACCAGGGGATCTTCCTGGCCCAGGGATCAAACCAGCATCTTTTATGGCTCCTGCGCTGACAAGTGGGTTCTTTACCACTAATGGCACCTGGGAAGCTCTTTTAAGGGTTAGCTAAACTTAATATTTCAGTTCAGTGTTTCAAACCTAGGCTAAGCTTACTCAAAATAGTCCTAACTCATTAAAACTGGTTTTGAGGTCTCAGGTCTAAGGCAAGCCTAGGTATGGGTGGACATTTGGGCAGCTGGAAAAGCAGCAGTAATGATGGTCCCACCATACAGACTGTGTGACGACATTGCCTGATAGATAGAGCTCCAAAGCTGCCCCAAAAGGGCCACAGAACTCAGCATCTAGTGAAGAGTCACCTACACTACCAGGGTAATTGGGACTCTTCCTGGGTCATAACTCACTTTGTTAAGGATTTCAGCTACTTTTGGATCAAACATCCTTGAAAAACCACTCATATTCCTGACTCTCAAGCACTTTGGGGAATGGTACTATTACCATTTATTTTTAACTCCCTTCCAACACAAGTTCTTAACACTGTCACAATCAAGGTAGACTGACCAAGAACGTCCAGTTTACCCCTTTTCTAGAGCTTACTGATCTCAGACAAAACAGTACTCTTCCTGCAGGAAGCATTGAGCTGAGCAGCATACTCAAAACTATTGTTTAAAACCCTGGGCTCCTGATCATCTTTATTTCAGATGAAGCACTTGGAAGAGTTTGCAGAAGTAGTACCTGCCCTGGAATTACAGTCACCACCTGTAACTTCATTGCTTTGCACAGTGAATCTAGATTGTGTCCAGTGCTTAGAAAAGATTCACACAATCTCTAGTCTACCCAACACTACTGTTGCTGGCAACCCCTGTATCGTGGAAGAAGCCATCAGTTCAGAAGATTAGGTATATTCATTTCTCTTTGTCTCATTTGTGTAGATTAGCACGCTAAAATCCAGTTGAGCTATTTCAAATCCTAAAAGATGATGCTGTGAAAGTGCTGCACTCACTATGCCAGCAAATTTGGAAAACTCAGCAGTGGCACAGGACTGGAAAAGGTCAGTTTTCATTCCAATCCCAAAGAAAGGCAATGCCAAAGAATGCTCAAACTACCACACAATTGCACTCATCTCACACACAAGCAAAGTAATGCTCAAAATCCTCCAAGCCAGATTTCAACAGTACGTGAACTGTGAACTTCCAGATGTTCAAGCTGGATTTAGAAAAGGCAGACGAACCAGAGATCAAATTGCCAACATCCATTGGATCATTGAAAATGCAAGTCTGTTCCAAAAAACCATCTTTTTCTGCTTTACTGACTATGCTAAAGCCTTTGACTGTCTGGACCACAACAAACTCTGGAACCTATATGCAGGTCAGGAAGCAACAGTTAGAACTGGACATGAAACAACAGACTGGTTTCAAATAGGGAAAGGAGTTCGTCAAGGCTGTATATTGTCACTCTGCTTATTTAACTTATATGCAGAGTACATCATGAGAAATGCTGCACTGGATGAAGCACAAGCTGGAATCAAGATTGCCGGGAGAAATATCAATAACCTCAGATATGCAGATAACACCACCCTAATGGCAGAAAGTGAAGAGGAACTAAAAACCCTCTTGATGACAGTGAAAGAGGAGAGTGAAAAAGTTGGCTTAAAGCTCAACATTCAGAAAACTAAGATCATGGCATCTGGTCCCATCACTTCATGGCAAATAGATGGGGAAACAATGGAAATAGTGACAGACTTTATTTTTCTGGGCTCCAAAATCACTGCAGATGGTGATGGCAGCCATGAAATTAAAAGATGCTTACTCTTTGGAAGGAAAGTTATGACAACCTAGACAGCATATTCAAAATCAGAGACATTACTTTGCTAACAAAGGTCCATCCATTCAAAGCTATGGTTTTTCCAGTAGTCATGTATGGATGTGAGAGTTGAACTATAGAGAACGCTGAGCGCTGAAGAATTGATGCTTTTGAACTGTGGTATTGGAGAAGGCTCTTGAGAGTCCCTTGGACTGTGAAGAGATCCAACCAGTCCATCCTAAAGGAAATCAGTTCTGAATATTCACTGGGAGGACTGATGCTGAAGCTGTAACTCCAATACTTTGGCCACCTGATGTGAAGAGCTGACTCATTTGAAAAGACCCTGATGCTGGGAAAGATTAAAGGCAGGAGAAGAAGGGGACGACAGAGGATGAGATGGTTGGATGGCATCACCGACTCAATGGACATGAGTTTGAGTAAATTCTGGGAGTTGGTGATGGACAGGAAGGCCTGGCATGCTGCAGTCCATGGGATCGCAAAGAGTCGGACACGACTGAGTGACTGAAGTGAATTGAACTGACTGGCAATGCAAGAACAAGTATCTGGGCTTGTTTCATGTTGCCTGACCTTACTGTTGTTCTGTGAAGCCTGCCACAGAGACTAAGAAGAAACCAGAGGTTTAGACCAGGCTACCTGGGCTCCCAGGGTTGTAGAGATGTAGCACCTCGGGGAACAAGAGGCACACTGAACAAAAGAGTTCATTTGAAAAGCCCTCTGCAATTAGGCAAAACAAAGAAATAAAAGACATCTAAATTAGAAAACAAGAAGTTGTTGCATAACACAGGTAGCTCAGCCAGATGCTCTGTGACAAACTAGAGGGGTGGAATGGGGGAGGCGAGGGAGGGAGCTTCCAGAGGGAGGGGATATACATTTACTTATGGCTGAATCAGCGTTGTTGTACAGCAGAAACTGATACAACATTGTGAAGCAATTATCTTTTGATTAAAAACAAAATTTTGAAAAAAAAAAAAAAAAAAAAAGCCCTCTATAACCCACTTTTTGCCCGGCAAGCCTCTGTACATTTTTGCCTACCCCAGGTTGAAGAAGAATGTTTAGTTTAACTCACATCTTTAAAAGCCTGGCCATGCACCCCACATTCCCCAACTAGGCAGCTCATAAAACAGCATCCAATGATTACTCAATGTTTGCCAATCAAACTTCCCTGTTTGAATTTTCTCCCACCTCTTGGATTCCCCATTATTCATTGTTCCCTGTCCTATCTCTGTAAGCACGTACTGCATTTTTCCTAACTAGACTTTTAGTCCTAGAATTCTGATAGTCTCTTGCATTTCACACAATCTCTCTAAAAGCAATGATGGATATTGACCGTCTGCCTCTTTTTTTTGGTATCATCTGTATATTTCCATATCTGCTTAGCATTCTTGCAGACCAGGGAGATGTTGGACAAGGCTAAGACCAAGAGAAAATTGTTGAAAATCGTTCACTCCAACAAAATTTAGTTCAACCCAGTTCTACCTTTAAGAAATCTGGTTCAAAAGGATTCAGATTAGGTTAGTGTATTAAAATTGACCTTTTAACAAAAATCACATTTCAAATTGACATCTAATTCCTCTCCATCTAGTTTCAGTTCCGATCAGTAGTCTGTTCAGCAGGCAACAGTAGTAAATTGAAAAAGGAATGTTTTTTCTCTTTTGGCACCTTAAAGTCTTTTGGCTGTGAAAGAATTATTTACTCAAAAGTGTATCAGATTTATACATCATGAGTCTATTTAGAGTCTAAGATAGAAATTACATTTTGAGAAACATCAGATGAAGTATTTTAATAAAATAGATTTTGAAATCTTAGAAAAACATAAATTATAAAACATACCACTTCCAACCTTATTTCTTTGAATTTCTAAATTTAAAGATAAAATAATCAATGCCTGAGAATATGGTGGCAGAAGGCAGCATAACTTTAAAATCCAATATTATTAAGGGAAATGGGGAAAGAAAAGCAAATGTTGGAACTATGCAAACTATTTCCACTTGAAATGTAGTTCTTAAACTTCCAGACTTTGACCAATACTTGTCAAAATATCTCATCAATACCAAAAAAGTATATATTTTTAGTTACCAAATTGTTTCAAATTCTAAAGAAAGGAGTCTTTTTCTATTAAAAGGATAAAGAAGTACAGTGTAAAAGTCATTTTCCTTTCAAGCAGCGTTTATATTCAGGCTTTTTTTAACCTACCTAAACATCTTTTTATGCACCATGTTTTTTCAATCAGTTTTTTGGCAACGTATCTTAAATTTAGAATTAAAACCATTTCATTGAAGGCTTTCAGAAAAGAGAGAATGAAAAATTAAGTGCTGATTTCAGACCTATTGAAGTCTTTGCCTAAATCTGCTTTGGAGAATTAATAGTGCCAAAGTTATTTCATTTGTGACTTATTTACGATTTGGCTGAAATGAGAGAATAGAAATAATTATCTTATCACATCTTTTCCTCCAGGGCCAGCAATTTCCCTTCAGTGACTGCCTCCTGAGACAATTTTTTTTTTTTATGAAAAAGTGATATTTGTATTAAATGTAGATATTCTCTTGGTCTCTACTGAGATCTCTCTTCACACTTGATGGATGATACTTTAACTTTTGCTGTCCTTTGTGAAAAGTTTAGTACTTTTGGTACCTCTTCTATAATATACAAAACAATCAGTTGTTGGGTGGCTCTTTGCCATTAATATGTGAAAATCAATGGTATCACCATATGAATGTAAGTGATTTGAGTGGAAGTGCCTTGGGAAGGGAATAAAACTATATATTGTTGAATCAGAAGGTTAAGAGATGGAAAAGATCTTTGAGATCATTTAGTCCAAACTTATATTAGTTGGAGTCAACAAAATTAATATCTAGATAATTTGGGGTTTTGCTCTAAATCCCGCAGATTATTTAAGGCAAGAATCAGGCCTGGCTTTCAAAGTCCTGTTGTGGAAATGAGTAAAATAAGTGTCCACAGTGTACTTTTAAGCAGAAAGGAATCTCTGATGTTGTTCAGTTGCCCACAAGCACTTTCAGTCAAGCCATATATTGTGAATATCATGATTCAGTTATAAAAATAAAATCTTTTGTTTTCATTTGAAGTTGGGCCACAAATACTCAAACATGTAATTGGCAGAAAGCTAAATTTCCATCAGAGAATTTTGTTTTGTTTAGCTGATTTTTCCCATCTGATTCAGTGGCCAACACAGCTAGTTTTGAAGTTAATTTAAGAGGCAAATATTGGATAACTTTAGGTAATAATGATAATTACTGCATGTGACTTATGAAGCTTACTACAATCCTTCGAGTTTAGTTTCATTTCTGGGAAATGGTCTAAGACAATAGTTCTCAACTTTGGATGAACATTGGAATCACCCAGGCAGGCTTTGAAAATACAAATGTCTGAGTTCCAGCCAGAGGTTTTTGATTGGTTGTGGCTACCACATGGACATCAGATTTTATTTTGAAAGCTGTCTAGGGAATCTAACATAGAACTCAGTTGAGAACCACTCAGTAAGTAAATGGGGCTACTGTCATTGTGGCTGATTAGTGGCCATTGGAAATTTCAGCTGATGGTCTAGTCATCTTAAAAATCTCTATTTCTGTTTTGTGTTCCAAAGCTAATGTGGTAGCTACTGTGTTAGGGGTCTCAAAATACAAGATGATTCCTTTTTTTTTCTTTTCCTTTGGCCTTTAAGGACCTTGTTTCCTGAGGAATCCATTTGGATTCCAGTATTCTCCTGTCCTAAAGTGTGGGCATATAAGTGTGAACCAGGTACCCTGCCATGTTGGGTCAGAGTTCCCCATGGCCTGCTGCATGGCCTTTAGGGAGCACTCACGTCCATACTCTGCAGGATGCACAAATCAGTAAGTCAGTGCTAAGATACATCTCTTCTTCATCTCATTTAGACCTTAAACACGCTTTGATATTGTTTTTCATATTGTTGCTATGTTGCATGATTAAGGTATTTAATCGTACAGGTGAGGAAAAGAAACAGAAATGGATAACGTGAGAATGTGAAAGTATCTCCCCATTGCCAAGGTTAATAAAAGGAACTTGTTAAATTTTTCTGTTTTGAAACCCACTCCAGAATAGTACTTCTGTTCTGTTTGCAAACTAGACCCTTCCAGAGTACTTTCCTGGAGAAGGGCATGGCGATCCCATGGCTAGAGGAGCCTGGAGGGCTACCGTCCATGGGGTCGCACAGAGTCGGACATGACTGAAATGATTTCGCAGCAGCAGCAGCAGAGTACTTTCAGTGGAAACTAGCTAATCTCCATATTAACCATAGGAAGTAAATACATCCTGGATGCTAACTTTAAAGCTCTATGGATAGTTACGTGTGCGAGATGGAACTCAGCTGAACCTCAAACCTTGGGACTTTCAAGTTGGGGTTTGTCTAAAATCATGTTTTATTTGGCGCATAGCATTTTATATTAACGTTTCTTCTCTCCTGTTTGGTTGTCTCTGGTGTTTTGGCTTTGGTTTCCATTGGTCTGAATTTTACATGTTACATGGACTGGGTTTCAATAAGAGTATCTGAAACATGTCTTCCAAATTTGGTGAAAAACTGTGTGATATTATTTTTTGCTCTTGAAGTAATAACAATCAAGTAGCCACACATGTTGTTATATTTATATTGATGATAAGATAATTGACAGTTTCACCAGCTGTATCAGATACAATGAACTATTTCTCTGACACTTTTTTGTAATCCCCTTTTACTTGTCTGAAATCAAATTCATAGAATAAACAAATCTACTTATATATATAATGTAAAATAATGTATATTATCATAACATAAAGGAACATGAAGAAATATAAGAAAAGTGCTTTATTGTAAAATCATATATATACCAATATGTACATGCACAGCCACCATTTCACACAAAAGAGTAACAAAGCCTTGCACATTTCCTAAGGGGACTAGAGTATCCAGCTCTGCCTCTTTGAGAGGCACTGCCTGTGACGTATCCTTCCTACTACAAGGCAGATTCCTGACCCTCCTCCAAATTCTGCATGCTTTAGTTCTCAAACTATTCTCTCAAGCAGCTTCTCACTGCTGCATCCAGTTTTTCTTTTCATGCAGAAACAACATGACTGGCTGTTCCAGCTCCTCCTCCCAGGCTTGATTGACAACTCATCCAATTTCATTCCTTTTTTTTTTTAAACAGAGAAAGTCTTTTTTTTTCTTTTTAATTTTCACACCACTTAAAACAATTTTTTTTAAATTTTATAACTAACAATGTTGTCTTAGTTTCAGGTGTACAGCAAAGTGATTCAGTTATACATATACGTATATCTATTCTTTTTAAAAAATTTTTTTATTTTATTTTATTTTTTAACTTTACAGTATTGTATTGGTTTTGCCATATATCAACATGAATCTGCCACAGGTATACACGTGTTCCCCATCCTGAACCCTCCTCCCTCCTCCCTCCCTGTACCATCCCTTTGGGTCGTCCCAGTGCACCAGCCCCAAGCATCCAGTATCGTGCATAACCTGGACTGGCAACTCATTTCATATATATTATATATGTTTCAATGCCATTCTCCCAAATCATCCCACCCTCTCCGTCTCCCACAGAGTCCAAAAGACTGTTCTATACATCAGTGTCTCTTTTGCTATCTCGTATACAGGGTTATTGTTACCATCTTTCTAAATTCCATATATATGTGTTAGTATACTGTATTGGTGTTTTTCTTTCTGGCTTACTTCACTCTGTATAATAGGCTCCAGTTTCATCCACCTCATTAGAACTGATTCAAATGTATTCTTTTTAATGGCTGAGTAATACTCCATTGTGTATATGTACCACTGCTTTCTTATCCATTCATCTGTATTTGGACATCTAGGTTGCTTCCATGTCCTGGCTATTATAAACAGTGCTGCGATGAACATTGGTGCTGCGATGAACATTGGGGTACACGTGTCTCTTTAAATTCTGGTTTCCTCGGTGTGTATGCTCAGCAGTGGGATTGCTGGGTCATAAGGCAGTTCTATTTCCAGTTTTTTAAGGAATCTCCACACTGTTCTCCATAGTGGCTGTACTAGTTTGCATTCCCACCAACAGTGTAAGAGGGTTCCCTTTTCTCCACACCCTCTCCAGCATTTATTGCTTGTAGACTTTTGGATCATAGCCATTCTGACTGGTGTGAAATGGTACCTCATAGTGGTTTTGATTTGCATTTCTCTGATAATGAGTGATGTTGAGCATCTTTTCATGTGTTTGTTAGCCATCTGTATGTATGTCTTCTTTGGAGAAATGTCTATTTAGTTCTTTGGCCCATTTTTTGATTGGGTTCTTTTATTTTTCTGGAATTGAGCTATAGGAGTTGCTTGTATATTTTTGAGATTAGTTGTTTGTCAGTTGCTTCATTTGCTATTATTTTCTCCCATTCTGAAGGCTATCTTTTCACCTTGCTTATAGTTTCCTTTGATGTGCAGAAGCTTTTAAGTTCAATTAGGTCCCATTTGTTTATTTTTGCTTTTATTTCCAATATTCTGGGAGGTGGGTCATAGAGGATCCTGCTGTGATGTATGTCGGAGAGTGTTTTGCCTATGTTCTCCTCTAGGAGTTTTATAGTTTCTGGTCTTACATTTAGATCTTGAATCCATTTTGAGTTTATTTTTGTGTATGGTGTTAGAAAGTGTTCTAGTTTCATTCTTTTACAAGTGGTTGACCAGTTTTCCCAGCACCACTTGTTAAAGACGTTGTCTTTAATCCATTGTATATTCTTGCCTCCTTTGTCAAAGATAAGGTGTATATCTATTCTTTTTAAAATTCTTTTTCTTGGGAATTCAATCCAAATGTATTCACTCAAGTAAAGGAACTGTCTTCTTAAGAGTTCAGGATCTTTAAAATAGTAAGCAATGCGTGTTGAATACCTGAACAATCTAAAGAGAGGACCATTGAAAAACAGTTACAGTTCTTAGCTTTCATGAGTCTGGCTTAGTACAAAGGAGCTGGAAAACTTGGTTCCTATGTAAAATTTCCAGTTTCTTTCTTTTGCTCAGCTTCTGCTTTGACACCTCTGGCTGAAGCTGTTCTAGGCAGCCAAGATAGTTAAAATTTTAACAGCCTGACCTCTGACAGAAAGCAAGTCCATCTGTTACAGATTGAAAGAAAATTCGTTTGAGATCCATGTGAATTACTTGTTTTTCCCAAACTATTTACTCATTATATATTTAAAGGTCACAAGTATACATCTGTAACTTGCTGGGAATTTATTCACTGCTGGTAAGTTAAAAGAGGCCGCCCTGGTTTTCATTGCTGGTTGGTATTTTTGTCTGTGAGCTCCGACCTTCTAACTTAGAAGCAGAATAGGATGGCTTCGTTTCAAAATTCTGAATATTTCCAAGATGACCATCAGAACCGGATGCGGTGCTACGGCTTCAGAAACCAATGTTATGGAAACCAAGCAGGAGACTCACATTGCTGCCACAGTGGCCAGATCTGATGGGTGTAAGTTTCAGCTAAAACATTGCCAAGTGTCTATTGGATAAAGCAATCTCTTTTAGTTATTTATTTTTATTCTCTTTAGAAACACTGTTATTTGGATGGAAGAATGAACAGTTATCAATAGTTTTCTCCACATGGTGAGATTGTATGTGATTTCCATGTGCATGGTTAGGCTTTTCCATATTTTAAAACTTGTCACTATAAACAAGAGGGTTTTTTTAATTATATAGAAAAATGCTGTAGATTATCATAGTTATAATCAATATTGTTCATTTTTTGTTTCAAATCATCAGTTGCTTTGGGCAAGGTACTTGAGGGTTTCCCTGGTGGCTCAGACAGTAATGGGTCTGCCTGCAATGCAGGAGACCTGGTTTTGATCCCTGGGTCTGGAAGATCCCCTGGAGAAGGGAATGGCTACCCACTCCAGTATTCTTGCCTGGAGAATTCCAGGGACTGAGAAGCTTGGTGGGCTACAGTTCCTGGGATTGCAAAGAATTGGCCATGAACTGAGCAACTTAACACATACATAAGGTACTTGAGGAAGAACTTAACCAAGACTCTAGTGCTTCTTCTGCTTTAAATCAACTGGGGTATTATTTAAATAGAGTGTAATTCAGCAAATCTGGTGGCGGAGTTTGGGGGGAGTGTACCTAAAATCTTGCATCAACTTTACAAAGTCCTTGGTGATGCTGACACCGCTGGTCTAATAACCAGACTTTGAATAGCAAGGTTCTGACCAGGGGTTTCAAACTTTGATCACATCGCAGTCGTGTGGAGGGCTTGTTAAAGTGCACACTGCTCCTCATCACTGGGCTCCCCCTTGTCCTCACCACTTTCTGATTTAGTAGATCAGGTTGGCCTGTGTTCCCAGTTGATGGTAGTTCCTGTTTCAGAAACTTTGTGATCACTGTGTCTGAGCCCTGTTAATCAAAGCTTGGTTCCCACACAGCATCAGCATCACTTGAGAGCTTGGTGGAAATGCAGAGTCTTAGGCCCAAGTTGATTTAGATCTACTAAATCAAAATCCACATTTTAAAAATTCCTCGGGTGATTTCATACATTAAAATTTGAGAAGCACCACCTAGACAATGTCTTACTCTTCATCAGTGACTCCTTAAGTTTAGCCGTCTATTATAATCAGCTGAAGAGCTTATAGAAGTCCTAATGCTCAGAGTGAGCCTCAGAATAATTCTGTATTTTGAGGGCTAGAGCCAAGATAGCATTCATTTCTAAAACTCCCCAGGAGATTCCAGTGTACAGTCAAACTGGGGAACCACACTGTAGCTAGAACTGGAGAATGGAAAAGTCATCATCTTATTTGCTGAAATATGGAGCTTTGGAGGCACCCATTTTCCTGGTTCCATCTTGTTAGACAATATGTCATCAGCCGTTGGCCCAACAGGAAACACTCTGGGCCAGAGCATTAAATTGCTTTGATACACTGGATTTTAGGAACCTGCTTATATATTTTGCCTCTATTAACTGGCCCCACTTAGTTTTAGCTTTCTCACACACAAACAGGAGTAGCAGTTCTTGTATTCTGCCGTCTCTGGGCCAAGCCCTTGCAGCCCAAGGACATGTAGGTTATATCTCCCCTACTTTACTAAAAATTAGTGTATTCCAGCCTCTGTCAGATTTAATGGGAACAGACAGATCTCCTGCATGGATATTATGTACCAGGATGCTGATTAAGCTAATTTAGTGAAATAAACAGTTCATAATTGAACAGACATGAGAGATGATTTATGTGATGGATCAGGTTGAGTAAAATGCTCTCCTTAACTACATGTTGGTCATTTTCCCTAAAAGCATGGATTGATCTTGAGCAGGAACACTTGCCCTTGTGAGCCTGTCTGAATATTCTCAAGCCTTAAAATCTTTCCTAGGCCAGCCAAGAGTTTGTGGTTGATTGTTGGTTTTGGAAAAAAATCACACATTACTCACCTATGAAGAAGTGTTAGATTGTTATCACTTCTGAGAGTGATCAAGACTGCTTTTGCTTCTGGATAATGTTTCTTAGTTTTATGTTCCGGGAAAGGGTGAAGTACATTTCTACGTACATAACATAGGAATTTCTGTATGCATCAGGGCCTTGATCTATTTTGTTTTGGCAACAGAATCATACTTAAGAGGATGGAATTTATTCTAAATCCCTTCTCAGAGAGGAGGAATCTGTTTGAAATGTTTTTGGTGCCTTTGTACCTCTGTAAACTTTTAAATTTATTTAAATTGTTGACTCAACTAGTACCACTTGTCAGGCTAGAGGTTCCCATACGTTTGCCACCTGCTGTCTGAATTAGCGCTCCTTTCCCTTTTCCTAGGAAGGTATGGGTGCACGCATCGCTTAGTCGTGTCAACTCTTTGTGACCCTCTGGACCATAGCCCAGCAGGCTCCTCTGTCCATGGGGATTATCCAGACAAGAATACTGGAGTGGGTTGCTATGTCCTCCCTTAGTGGATCTTTCCCATCCAGGGATTGAACCTGTGTCTCTTGTGTCTCCTGTATTGGCAGGTGGGTTCTTTACCACTAGCGCCACCTGAGAAGCCCTTCTAGGAAGGCAGTATCTGTTGACTTTTTACTCCTCCCTGCCTTCCTGATTCTCATCCACAGAGGACACCTCTCCCAGCACGTCGGGCGTCTCTTTCATGAAGCGGGTTTTCCTGCCACGATGCTCTCTGCCCTGTGCTGGGCCCCCTGAGGGCAGCAGTGCAATTGCACAGAGTTCCACGTGGGGTTTTGCCTGAGCCAAGGACTCAGCGTTCCAGTTGCTTCCTAACATCTTTCCCTAACGTGCCTATAAGTGTGTTGATTTTTATGTAAAGAGTTTTGTTTTCCTGGGGTTTTTATTTTGGTGTGTATTTTGGATGGGACAGAAAACAAAGCCCTCCCAGTTGCCTTTCCCAGCTGTAGCTGAGAATTCAATGTCATTACTCTGTAAGGACCAGAGGGATTTTTTTTTTCTAACTCTATTTACCTGGATTAGTCAAATTAACCAAATAATTGCCAAATGGTCCTTTCCCTCTGGCTGATGGGATACAGAAGAGGAATGACATTGGGTGGTTGTCTCAGAGATGGACACCTACACGATGCTGTGCTGTGAGCTGCAGGCACTGTCAAGCAAATCTCTGGAACTTACCCACCCAGCACAGCTGAAGCTATGTACCCATGAAGCAGCAGCTCCTCATTGTTCTTACCCCCAGACCCTGGAAGCCGCTATTGCAGTCTCTGCTTCTAGGAGTTTGACTGCTTTAGATTTCTCCTAAAAGTGGAATCAACTTCCCAGGTGGCTTAGTAGTAAAGAATCATCTGCAATGCAGGAGATATGAGTTTGATCCATGGGTCAAAAAGATCCCCTGGAGAAGGAAGTGTCAACTCATTCCAGTATTCTTGCCTGGGAAATCCCATGGACAGGGGAGCCTGATGGGCTACAGTCCATGGGTTTGCAAAAGGATTGGACTCGACTTAGCCACTAAACAGCAACAAAAGTGGAATCATGTAGCATTTGTTTTTCTATGGCTGGCTTTTTTCACTTAGCATCTTCCTTCAGGTTCATCCATGCTGTTGCAAATGACAGTGATTTTTCTTTTTAAGTTGGAATAGTGTTCTATCATATATATATGCTGCTGCTGCTGCTAAATCGCTTCAGTCGTGTCCCATTCAGTCGTGTCCAACTCTGTGCGACCCCATAGACGGCAGCCCGCCAGGCTCCCCCGTTCCTGGGATTCTCCAGGCTAGAACACTGGAGTGGGGTGCCATTTCCTTCTCCAATGCATGAAAGTGAGAAGTGAAAGTGAAGTCGCTGTCGTGTCTGACTCTTCACGACCCCGTGGACTGCAGCCTACCAGGCTCCTCCGTCCATGGGATTTTCCAGGCAGGACTACTGGAGTGGGGTGCCATTGCCTTCGTATACATATACCACATCTTAAAAAATTCATTCATCTATAGAGGGATACTTGAGTTGTTTTTGTATCTTGGCTACTGTGAATAATGATGCAGTGAATGTGGGAATAAAGATAATCTCCTGAAGAGCCTGATTTTAATTCTTTTAGATGTAAACACAGAAGAGGGATTGTTGGATCATGTAGTAGTTTTTACCTTTAATTTGTTTAGGAGTCTCCATGCTATTTTTCATAATTGCTACAAAGTAGATCTCATGTGAAGTATCCTTATCAAAAAACAAAAAAACATGGAAGTATAGTCAATATCTTGTACTAACCTATGGTGGAAAATAATCTGAAAAAGAGTATATACGTGTAACTGAATCACTTTGCTGTATACTTGAAACTAACCTAATATTGTAAATCATACTTCAGAGTAAAAAACCCCAAAAAACAAAAGCTAAAAGGATACAAGGAAATTTTGGGAGATGTTGAGTATATCTACTACCTTTTTATGGTGATGGTATCATAGGTGTTTGTTTAGACTCATCAAACTGTACACATCAAATATGTACATTTCTTTGTGTATTAATTGCATCTCAATACAGCTATTAAAAAAGAAATGTCTAGGTGACTCTGGCTAAGGATGAGAGAATGTATGCAACTAATCTTTTTTTATAATTTTTATTTTATATTGGAGTATAGTTGATTATCAGTGTTTGTTATTTTCGGGTTTATAGCAGAGTGACTCAGTTATACATATACATGTGTCTATTCTTTTTCAAATTCTTTTCCCATTTAGGTTATTACAGAATACCAAGCACAGTTCCCTGCCACTATACAGTAGGTCCTTGCTTGCCTGTTTTAAATAAAGTAGTGTGTACAGGTCAATCCCAAACTCCCAGTCTAGCCCTATTTCTATTTCCCCCAGTAACAGTAACCATAAGTTAGTTCTCTAAATCTGTGAGTCTGTTTTGATTTTGTAAGTAAATTTATTTGTATCATTTTTTTTAAGTTCTGCATGTAAGCAGATATGATATTTGTCTTTTTCTGTCTGACTTATTTCACTTACTATTATAATCTCCACATCCATCCATGTTGCAGTAAATGGCATTATTTCATTCTTTCATCCATCCATACTGAGGAAAATGAGATGTGAAAATCCAAAAAATTGCAAATGTTTTGGTACCTCATATAAAGTGGTGTTCACTGAACATGAGATACTAAAACATTTGCAATTTTTTGGACTTCCAGAATCTCAATTTCCTTGCACTTTCAAGTGACACAGAAATTTATTAGTCTGAGGGAATCTCAAAGATGTATTTTCCCCAGCAGTGTTATATTCAAAATCTGCTCCTGTACTGCTCTGTTTGATTCAGAAGGACCTTAGAATCATCTCAGGAATCTCCAGTTAAGTGTATTTTCTTAACTGGCCAGAGTTGCCAGAGTTCCTGCAAAACTCTGTGTAAAAAGCAGTAAGTATCAGTAAGCTACTGATAGTATATTCAGGATCCAAGGTGCAAAGCCTAAATTATAAATCACAGTACAGAGAATATATAGGGCTGATTTAAAAGTCATCTAAAGCCATGTTTCTCAATTGCTAAATCCTCCTTGCTAAATCCATATATGTCAATGCGTATTGAAAATTGTAAAAAAAATGTGATGGGCTCCTAGAAATGTTATGTCCTTTATTTCCTAGTTGAAACCACAAAATCTATCTGTGAATAATGATATCAGTTGAGACTTTGCCAATTTTTGTTGTTCATTCATGTCTTACTCTTTGCAACCGCATGGACTGTAGCACTCCAGGCTTCCCCGTCCTTCACTATCTCCTGAAGTTTGCTCAAACTCATGTCCATTGAGTCAACGATACTATCCAAGCATCTCATCTTCTGTTGTCCCCTCCTCCTCCTGCCCTCAGTCTTTCCCAATATCAGAGTCTTTTCCAGTGAGTCAGCTCTTTGCATCAGGTGGCCAAAGTATTGGAGCTTCAGCATCAGTCCTTCTAATGAATATTCAGGATAGATTTCCTTTAGGATTGACTGGTTTGATCTTCTTGCCAATTTTAAAGTCTGTAATTTCATTATAAGAGTAATTTTAAAAATTATTATAATACTCAATGTGATTTTTTAAAAATATATGCCTGCTCCCTTCAACCTCAAGAGTCCAACATGCTTGGGAAGAGATGAATAACTGTGTGACAGCTTCCCTACTTGTACCTCCATCTCTTGTTGAGAAACTCTTATCTAAAGACTGACTAACCTGCCAGAGGTCACTTAGAACAGCTAGTGGAGCAGCCCTTTCCTAATTATAGAAACAAATGAAATACCACCCTTTGGCTAACTAGATTTTATGTTAAAAATTTGACGTGTATGTTTCTGTTTTGTCCTTATGGGAAAATCCTTTGGAAACTAATTCAAAAATTTGGAAAGTAAAGCATTCAACTTAAAAAAAAAATTCCATATGTTCTAATACAATGCTTATGGCTAGGAAAATCCTCTGTCAATAACCAAGGTAGACAGAGTTGCACAGACATTTAAACACAATAGGTATTGTATGAAATGTATGTTTCTTAGGCTAACATTGGATTTGGGGCCCCACAATAAATCCTGAGCAGAATGATATGGAAGTCCTGATTTGGTGATAAAATAGCACACAAACAAAGTGCAGTTCTGTTCACTGTTGCTAGTGTTGTTTGGTTATCTCAGGATTCTTGGGGGATACCAACTAAATGAGGTGAACAGGACACAATTATCTGCAGTACTCTACTAATTTTGGCATTGTTTGGTCATTATTTTGTGTATTGGCATTTGAACATGTGAAGTGTGAATTGATATTATTTTTCCTAGAGAAATTGTAGGTTGAGGGAGCCTTCATAATTGAAGATTGTGGTTAATGCTTTTCCAGAGTTAGTTTTCCAGATCACCGTGGTTGTTTTGTTGGTTATGTCATTCTTGTTACTAAGGAATAAAGTTATTAATTGATGAGAAATATTATATTTGGTTTTCTAGTGAGTATATTTAAGTTCTGGTTAGTTATACACACACACACACACACACACACACACAATGGTGTCCTTCCTTCATAGTTGGGTAAACTAGTTTTAATTCTAGCTCTGTCATTTTCTCATGGTGACTTTGGGCAAACTGTGTTCTTTCAAACATGTCTTGTTTTTTAAAAAATATTTACCTTCTAGGTATGTTGTGAGGATTTTATGAGAAAATATATATAGAGCATTTAACACAGCTCTGGCTCTTAGCATATAATGGATTATATATACATATGCACATAAAGACATAAATATAGAGCTGTGCATAGAAATATACATATAGACATGTGTGTATGTTGTAAACAGACATAAATACAACCCCCACACATGTGGGATTTAATCCTTTTGCACAGTCCTTGCACAAGTTGACATATTTTTCTAGGAATCTTTTGATAGCTTTTATAGCCTGAATGTCATCAGAGACAATATAAATTGCTAAGAACATGAAGAATGCATTAATTCTTTCATAGTCAGAAAAGGATTCCTATTGCCTGTGGGCAGACATGACAATATGTGGTAGGATAGGGACTTTTTTAAAAAAGTTTGATTCCAGCATACTTATTTCATAGATTCTCATGTATAAGTGCCCAGTGACCAAACAAGTTATGTGAACAGATCTATAGGATGAGGGATGAACAGGTCATCACTGGTCCTACCTCATTTACGTAGGAAACTGAAACCTAGAGAACTAGAAAAATGGCATTTGAAGATTCACACATTGAAACTAAGCAGAGAATGACTTGCCTTTTCATGTTGACAGTGCTGAAGAACTCACTCGTTAGGACTTGTGTGATCATAACCTCAAAACAGTTTGAAGACAATGTGAATCATCCAATCTGAGGACAGGGGAATAAGTTTTCAAAGATGAAATATCTTACAGTCTACTTAATATTCAATGGGAAGCAAGGAAATAGCAGAAGCAGTAAATGATTTAACCACTTTGTTTCAAAGGTCATGCATGATGGTTAATTAGTTAGCGTGAACTTTGTGAGGGTAGGAAAAGTGTGTAATTCAGTTTTGAACCCTGGCCAATAAGAGGCACCAGAAAAGTTTGCATTGTGAAGTACCTGGAATACTACAGGTTCCCAATTAATGTGTGAACACTTAGCATCTACTGCATAAATGTTTGTTGAATTAAATTTAGAGGTTGTAGTCATGCCATGCCACTTAGCACAATGGTAATGATTTTGGCATCATCCGTGCTCATACATTTTCTAACGTGGAAGCAAGGAGGGGAAACAGTGAACAGGTTAAAGATAAAATTTCTCCCACCTCTGTCTTTTTCCATAAAGTACAATTTGTGGAATTTACATACAAATACATAAACTAGAAAAACCATGAGCAAAAGAATCACATTTGGAACATCATTAAAGAAAAGTCTGTAATGTGTTTGTGTTCAAGAGTTTTACTCTTGGCAAACCTAAACTTGTTTGAAAGACAAAAGCCTTATTTTCCAAATGACTTCGAATGGAATGAGTCTCTATGGAGCTATTAGTTACTAATAACATTTTAACATATTAATATAAGTTAATACAAAATAGATAAACCTGAATCTCCTGAATTCCTATATGATTCAAAGTAAATGGAAAAGATATTTTAGTAAATATTTTTTGGATTTCTTAATGAACTTGGGCAGTCTGTAAGTAGTCTTGTAGATGAATGATCAAAATGTGTGTAAATCTGCCTATCCTTGGTCAAGCATTCATTCATTGCTTCTGTACACATTCAGTGAGCATCTACAGTGTGCCAAGGCAGCAAGTAGTTATTGTTTAGGCACTTGACAAAAGTTTCCCTGAAGGGCTCTGAATGTTCAAGATCCAAAGTGAAAAACATTCTCTAATTCTTTGTATCATCCTGTCCCTGGCACTTTGTATATACATGGTTGGCTGTAGCATGCCAGCGGGCAAGAGTGATAAATTAGCTCAATTAGGTGTCATTTTGCAAACAAGCCAATGATGTACTTTACCTTCCATCAGCTATTTGAATCTCTTTGATATATTTCCTGCATCTGCAATTACAAATACTTTTTTCTTCTTCCTTGTCTTGGTTGTTGTCTTAAGGCTATATGTCATATTTCATTTGGTTCATACATTATATGAACTTATGGTAGATGTCTCCTATATCTGCATTGGTTTCTCAGGTGGAATAGATTGCATAAACTCTAATAACCCTTGCAAAGTCTTTAGCACCCATATAAACATTAGCAGAAACAAACGTAAATGTTAGAATATGAGTCATTTTAAGATTCGGAGATGTGTTTTTGTGTGTTTTCTAAGTGTGTTGAAAACTGAAAGTTTTATAAAAAGTTAAGGATTGGCTCTTTCAGAAATTGGATTTTGGAAAACTAGATTGATGTTCCCAAAAGTTCCTAATATACTAGGTCAAACTATCACAATATAGCATTACAAAGTAATAACAATAGTCAAAGTGGCCTTGACCGGCTTTGTGATCTCAGAACCCTAGAATCGATAAAGCTGATTCTTTGAAAATAGCACATGTAGGGATGTTGTCTTAAGAAGGTAAACCATCTTTATAAAATAAAGAATAAAGGCAAACTGTTAAGTACTCCTGAGAAGTCCTTGCATAACTCTGTGAAGGACTCCCATTATTTTGAACAACTTCAGACTTTGGAAATCATTATACAACACATACATAAGCTCCTTATAGCTAATATATGCTAAGTATCCTATGTGTATATGCTTAGTCATGTCAGGCTCTCTGTGACCTCTTGGACTCTAGGCCGCCAGGATCCTCTGTCCAAGGGATTTTTCAGGAAAGACTACTGGACTGTGTTGCCATTTCCTTCTCCAGGGGATCTTCCTGACCCAGGGATTGAACCTGGGTTTCCTATGTCTCCTGCATCATGGGCAGATTCTTGATCACTGAACCACTTGGGGAGCCCAAATATTCTATGAACATTGTAAGATAAGTTGGCAGGTGAAATTCAGTAGATAGCTAGTGTGAAGGTGAGAAACCTAGATCAAGAGGGATAATAAACTGGGAACAAAGAACAGAACTTTTTTTTTTTTTCACAATTTCTGGAACATAATTCACAGTAAGTATTACATTTTATCTCATGGCTCAGTGCTACACATACATACATACAAACAAAAGTAACAATACTTACCCTTACCACCACAAAGAATGCTTTCTATGCAGTGGACACTTTCCAGTATTTTCTGTTCTCTTGTATATAATCCTTTAAAATATCATGTCCATTATATATATATCTTACTAAAAGATAGTGATTGTAGATTGCAGTTTGACAATTACTGAAATTAAAGGGCAGGTGCATCCCAGAAGCTGTAGTAGGGGCAAGGCTGGCAAAGTGTTGGGGGAGGGCCACCAGGATGAGGCTAGTGAGGGCGTTTAGGGAGGTACTTACTCTAACAGGCTGACCCTTTCCTTGCAGGGCCTGTGAGTGAGTGCTTCCCTAAATTTTGCCCTCTTGCATCTCACTCCACATTTTGGTCACAGCTCTGAGGATCAAAAGAGCTTCCTTAATGGGGACCCAACCATTTAATTCTGTTTAAAAAATAGTATCAGAATCAGGAAGGTAAATGACACCAGGAGAAAACTCAAATAAAGAAAAGTGGAACATTTTAGGATAAATAGTAAGGTCAGAAAGTCACCCAACTGGCTACAACTTGGAAGAGAATGTTCCAGAGGGTAGATCCAAGTTAGAGAGTTCCAAGCAAAGAGGAGAACTACAAAAGCCAGAGAGTTAACTCAAGGAAACTGGATCATGCTAGTCAGTAGTCTGGCTGGGATGAAGCATTTGTTTTCCAGAGCAGTGCTTTGGGTAAGGATAATGCTTGTAGGACAAAACTGGAACAGTGGTTTAAACAAATAGGGGAGTTATTTTTGTCATAGTGTTGAATCTAGAGGTAGAAAGGCCAAGACTGTTTTAAAGACCCCACGAAAAACGCGGCCTTCCTGTTCCATCATCCTTAGCATAGACTTTCACCTTCATGGATATAATGGTCTTAGGTCTTATTGGCCAGTACTCTGGCACAGAGTCACTGTGTAGCTGTGAGTAAGAGTAAGCTATCTTGCTTTTTATTTGGGTTCATTGTTGCCTTCTGTCAAAATGATGGGCTTCTGTTAACAAGCAAGAATGGAAGAATGGATGGGTAACCTATACTGTCTGCCACACACAAGAGGACCCAGTCCTAGTATGACCAACCCATGTGGAATAGGTATTGAGAGCACCTTCTGGTGAAGGAAGTATGTTTTCATTCCCCGTTTACTCCATGGGCTCAAGGGCAAGCAAAGGGCAGCACTAAAATGGAAACTCCAGTCTCTTTGACTCCAAAGGCAGGTTTTTTCCCATGACTCTATGGTGCTCTCTGAAGCTGAGTTACTATATGCCACTTCTCCTGTTTCTTAAGTTTTCATCTATGAGCTCATGTGGCCAAATGTTCTCTTTCTTTTGTAAAATAAGAGACATTAATAAGAGGCATCAGTGAGTTAGCTGATGGCTTTCAGAGAGGACAGCATAAGGTTGGAGACAGTGAGACTCTTAAGTTGAATTATCCCAGAATTTCGATTCTAGAAAACAACAGAATGGGAAAGACCAGAGATCACTTCAAGAAAATTAGAGATACCAAGGGAACATTTCATGCAAAGATGGGCTCGATAAAGGACAGAAATGGTATGGACCTAACAGAAGCAGAAGATATTAAGAAGAGGTGGCAAGAATACACAAAAGAACTGTACAAAAAAGATCTTCACAATCAAGGTAATCATGGTGGTGTGATCACTCACCTAGAGTCAGATACCCTGGAATGTGAAGTCAAGTGGGCCTTAGAAAGAATCACTACGAACAAAGCTAGTGGAGGTGATGGAATTCCAGTTGAGCTATTTCAAGTCCTGAAAGATGATGCTGTGAAAGTGCTGCACTCAATACGCCAGCAAATTTGGAAAACTCAGCAGTGGCCACAGGACTAGAAAAGGTCAGTTTTCATTCCAATCTCAAAGAAAGGCAATGCCAAAGAATGCTCAAACTACCGCACAATTGCACTCATCTCACACAGTAGTAAAGTAATGCTCAAAATTCTCCAAGCCAGGCTTCAGCAGTATGTGAACTGTGAACTTCCAGATGTTCAAGCTGGTTTTAGAAAAGGCAGAGGAGCAAGAGATCAAATTGCCAACATATGCTGGATCATGGAAAGAGCAAGAGAGTTCCAGAGAAACATCTATTTCTGCTTTATTGACTATGCCAAAGCCTTTGTCTGTGTGGATCACAATAAACTGTGGAAAATTCTGAAAGAGATGGACATACCAGACCACTGGACCTGCCTCTTGATAAACCTATATGCAGGTCAGGAAGCAAGAGTTAGAACTGGACATGGAACAACAGACTGGTTCCAAATAGGAAAAGGAGTACATCAAGGCTGTATATTGTCACCCTGCTTATTTAACTTATATGCAGAGTACATCATGAGAAATTCTGGGCTGGAGGAAGCACAAGCTGGAATCAAGATTGCCGGGAGAAATATGAATAACCTCAGATATGCAGATAACATCACCCTTATGGAAGAAAATGAAGAGGGACTAAAAAGCCTCTTGATGAAAGTGAAAGAGGAGAGTGAAAAAGTTGGCTTAAAGCTCAACATTCAGAAAACGAAGATCATGGCATCCGGTCCCATCACTTCATGGGAAATAGATGGGGAAACAGTGGAAATAGTGTCAGACTTTATTTTTTGGGGCTCCAAAATCACTGCAGATGGTGACTGCAGCCATGAAATTAAAAGATGCTTACTCCTTGGAAGGAAAGTTATGATCAACCTAGATAGCATATTCAAAAGCAGAGACATTACTTTGCCAACAAAGGTCTGTCTAGTCAAGGCTGTGGTTTTTCCAGTGGTCATATATGGTGTGAGAGTTGGACTGTGAAGAAAGTTGAGCACTGAAGAGTTGATGCTTTTGACCTGTGGTGTTGGAGAAGACTCTTGAGAGTCCCTTGGACTGCAAGGAGATCCAACCAGTCCATTCTAAAGGAGATCAGTCCTGGGTGTTCTTTGGAAGGACTGATCCTAAAGCTGAAACTCCAGTACTTTGGCTACCTCATGGGAAGAGTTGAGTCATTGGAAAAGACTCTGATGCTGGGAGGGATTGGGGGCAGGAGGAGAAGGGGACACCAGAGGATGAGATGGCTGGATGGCATCACTGACTCAGTGGACATGAGTTTGGGTGAACTCCGGGAGTTGGTGATGGACAAGGGAGGCCTGGCGTGCTGCAATTCATGGGGTCGCAAAGAGTCGGACACGACTGAGCAACTGAACTGAAATGAACTGAAAACAGAAAGCAAGCAAAAATGTCATAGTTTTTCCTTCTCTCTGGAGGTATAATGAATCAGAGAGCATCTGGTTGAGAGTGTCTGTGGGAGATGTCCAGTGCCAACCCCTGGGCTGCAGAGATTCTCAACACATGGGCCACTGACTATGTTGATCAGAATCACTGGGTCTCTTCTAAGAAAATCAAGATTCTAGATAAATACTCCTGCCATAGGAGATCAGAATCTCTGTGGTTAGGAATTGAGAATGTGAGTTTCAATAGTTTCCCCAGGTTAATTATGATGTGTAATATAGTTTGGGATGCGTTGTTATAAAGTATCAATAAGAGCATTTATTGAGTACCTACTTGGGCAAACAGTGGGTCAGACATAGATATATTTTGTTTAATCAGAACAAGATCCATTCTCTTATTCTCATTTTGTTACTGGGGGGTTTGGATTCAGGAAGGTTAAGTATCTTTGCAAAATCAATTGGCCCTTAGGTAGTGCATTTGGGATTCCTTCCTGGCCTGCCTTCCAGCCATCTTGCATCCTGAGCACCAGGCTAGGTGTGGAGATTGGGGATGTTCCATTTGTTCCCTCATCCTGCTAGGTGGCCCACGTAAGTAGATCTTCTGGGTCCATTAGTCAGTTGAGTGTGTAATTTGGGAAAGGATGCCTAGACGAGTACTATGTGGTATGAATGAAGTGAGGAGAATTACAGATGGAAACAGTGCTCTGGAATTTTTCATATTCTAACTTTGTGGTTACAGTAGGGCTTTTCACCTTTGGTGCTATTGATATTTGAGACCTGATTAATTGTGATGGGGGACTGTCCTGTGTATTGCAGGATATTTAATAGCATTCTTGGGCTTTAACCAATAGATGCCAATAACAGCCCCCACCCCCCACCCCTTGACCAGTTGTGACAGTCACCGAAAGTGTGTGCAGACATTTCCACATGACTCCTGGGGACAAAATCACCCCTTGTGGAGAACCGCTGGGTGGAGATATAAATCTTTGTAAAAGCCCACCCAACTGCTTCCCTGATAGAGAATTCGAACTCTGCCTGGAAACAAGGCCATGTGAGAGCCAAAGGGGACCCTCCAGGGTGTCTAGGCCTGCTTGTCGCACATGAAAGGAGGCCCCTTCCTTTGTTAGGGAAGCTAATCCCAGGGAAGAGAGGAGAGAAGGAAAACAGCAGATGTACCAGAAACCTGCCCTTGAATCAGGGCTGATGCAGCAACAGAGGAGCAGGGATGCGCCAGGGGCGAGTTTTCACTTGGCTTTGAGACTGTTGTTTTTTGGAGGAGTCATTTTTTTTTTTTTTTTTTAACCAGAATCATTTCATTTGAGTTGGGAAAGCAGTAAATAATTAAGCTAATTTGTTTGCGTATGTGGTTCAAAGAAGCCTCCAGAAATTGTAGTCCCCTAATCCTAGGTGGAGAAGCTAAGCAGGAAGGCGAAGTCTCGTCAGTGTAATGTCCTGGATGCAGGGCTGGGGAAGGGCTGACTTGAATTATTCATCCTCGACATCTGGAAGGTCAGTTGGCTTTTACAACTTGATTATATTTTGGATTAGCGTACACTTTGTTGTCAAATGTTTCTAAGCTACGATTAACTATTTAAGCACTCTGCAAATTACTTAAATCCGTAACTAACAAGTAATTCCACTTAGACTGGGGACAGTGGTGGCAAGTGTATCCATATTTCTTACATATTCTCTCTGCCTGTACCAAGTTTCCACATCTTGCCTTTTTCCATTTCTCATTTATTTATTTTATTTTGGTTGTTTTTCCTCCTTTGTTCCTTCACCTTGTGGTCCCTTGGTTCTTGTATCTATGATACAGGTTGTGTTGTTTTCATAGTTAGTTGAGGATGTGAAGACTTAGAAAAACTTGTCAATCACCAAAGCTGATTCAGCTTTCAAAGTGGCTCAGTGGTCAGAATTTAAATGGCTCTTTTTAAGATTGACTCTATCCAAGACCTGAATAACACGGGGCAACTGAATAATAATAATAATAGTAATAATCAGGGTGAAGTAGAGAAGAGCAAGGAAATGGAGGGGGGACTCATATCCCCGTGCTATACCAAGGACAGTGATAAGTAGGACCCAAGTGGGCTGTGGTCAGTTTCCTGGAAAGAAAGATGATTAGAATAAGAACATTCTGCATTACCTTAATACAATATTTACTGTCTTGCATTATTAATAGTTTGTACATTCTGAATGCTATGCTAACAAAAAGTGCAGTGCTTTTATGTAAAAGGCTAATTTCTATGTGTTAAATGAAATTCATAATTTAGTTTCAAATTGATAGAAAATTAAAATTCATTACAGAATGAATTAGGCCAACTCATAAAAATATTTCATTAACATCAACAAACTGTCCACTACAAGTTAATGGCAGGTTTTAAAATGGTGCAACTTAAAACAGTTATTTCAGTAATAATTCCATTTGTATTGCCTACTCCCATCTGTGTAAACTGAAAGTTTATTAGTATGTGGTCACTCCTCATATTTAATTATTTTTGGAAAATAGATGACCACCACTACTGTTATTTTTGATAATTTTTGACAATTTTCTTTCATCCTTTGTTTATTTTTCTTAACTATTTAATATTAAGTGTCAAACATTTCATGTTTTTATATTTTCCATGTTTCTCTATAGTCATTTAATTGTTATTCTAATGGCTGCCTTATTAGCCAACATTACACTTTGTTGACTTACAAAAATTTAGCACTTCTTTATTAGAGGATATTTTAGTAGTTTTGAATTTGTTGATACTTGAAATGATGTTGGGAAAAACTTCCTTGTGCTCATATTTTTCTCTTACTGAATCACTTTATTCCAGGATAAGAAATTTGCAAATCTACTCTGAGTCATGACTGATGAGTTTTGTTTTTTTCTTTGCTGTATAACATAACCACATTTATTTGAGAATGGATAAACACAAAGTTCAACAATGCAAAAATTGCAATTACTTTTGCACCAACCTAAATATCAGCCTTGTAAAGTTGAGGGCTGCTTTCAACTCTTGAGTTTCTCTTCTCATCTAAGTGAGAATACTGTCTTTTCCTACGAGTTCATAGGCCTCTTATGAGCAGCACTCTCATCTCCTGCATTTCTGTTCTCCATTTTCTACCTTGATATTCAAATGATGTAGGATTGTTTGCTCTCCAGTTTTTATGACCCTGTATCATTGACCAAGTATTCTTTCACATCTGGAACAAGTTGTCCCTTTTTCTTTCAGTGATATTCCTACTCTTCTGGCATAAATGACAGCTTATTTGTAAAGCATTCTGGCTCTGTCATGATGAAGAAATTTTTGTGTCCTTTTTTTTTTTTTCCAACTGCAGTAAATTATTTTAATCACAAAAAATAAAATGAAATATTTTATTTTTTTATTACAGTATATTGTTTTAATTATTCTATTTTATTATTAGTTACTGTTGTTAATCTCTTACTGGGCCTAATTTATTTTTTTTTATTTACAATATTGTATTGGTTTTGCCATACATCAACATGATGAGTTTTTATCAGAGATTAAATAACCATTAAGAATTTGGAATATTATATATGTTTTGACCCAGCAATTGCTCTTCTAAAATTCATAAAAGAAAAATAATTTTACATGCATGTTGAGATCAAATAAGAATAATCATTCTCACACTTTTGTTAATATGTGAATAAAATGGACACAACCAGGCTTAATAACAACTAATAAAATTGAATAAAATAAAATCTAAAGGCTGTATTGACAAGAGATCATTTTTTTAAAAAGGGGACTAATGAAATAAAACATTTATATTTTACATAAAATTATCTTGTAGACAAATAATAGTAACAATAGGCGACAAATAATAGTAACAATAGGCTGCTGCTGCTGCCGCTAAGTCACATCAGTCGTGTCTGACTCTGTGTGACTCCATAGACGGCAGCCCACCAGGCTCTGCCGTCCCTGGGATTTTCCAGGCAAGAGTACTGGAGTGGGTTGCCATTGCCTTCTCCAAGTAACAATAGTCAGTAATAGTAGAATAGCAACAACTAACACTTATTAAGCATCTGATATGTGGCAGGTGGGGCTTCCCAGGTGGCTCAGTGGTAAAGAATCCTGCCAATGCAGAGAGAAGCAGGATCAATCCTTGAGTCAGGAAGATCCCCTGGAGTAGGAAATGGCAACCCACTCCAGTATTCTTGTCTGGGAAATTCCATGGACAGAAGAGCCTGGCAGGCTATTGTCTATAGGATCACAAAGATTAGGACATGATTGAATGACTAAGCACACATGTACATGTGTCACATTTTGTGGGAGGCTTTTCATGTCCTGTGCATTGTCTCATTTAATGCTTACAACTCTGAAATGATCATTCATTCAACAAATAGTAAGTGTCTATTATATGTCGGTATTTTACAAAATGCTGGCCATATTAGGTTGGTACAAAAGTAATTGAGGTTTCTTACTATGAATTTTAAATCATTATAACTAGGTTCAAGCACATCTTTATTACTCAAAATATGAACCATTACAATCAGCACATTTTTGCCAACGAGAAATAAATTGGTTTATTCCCGTAGCATAAAAATCCATGCTTCGGGATTCAGTGAACTCTTGGAAAGCATTTTCTGCCTCCTCCTGGTTGTGGAAGCATTTTCCCTGCAAAAAGTTGTCAAGATACTTGAAGAAGTGGTAGTCTTGGCAAGAGGTCAGGTGAAGATGGCAGATGGGCAAAACTCGGTCACGCGATTCGTTGAGCTTTTGAAGTGCTGCTTGTATGGTGTGCGCTGGGCGTTGTCCTGAAGAACTGGGGCCTTTCTGTTGACCAGTTGGCTGCAGGTGTTGGAGCTGTCAGTGCATCTCATTGATTTACTGAGCAGACCTCTCAAGTGTAATGGTTTCACCACGATTCAGAAAGCTGTAGTGGACCAGACAGGCAGCAGATCGCCAAACAGTGATCATGACCTTTTTTTGGTGCAAGTTTGGCTGTGGGAAGTGCTTTGGACCTGCTTCTTGGTCCAGCCACTAAGCTGGTCATTGCCAGTTGTCTTATAAAATCCACTTTTCACTGCACATCACAATCTGATCAAGAAATGATTTCTTGTTATGTGTAGAATAAGAGAAGATGACCCTTCAAAGCAATGATTTTTTTTGATTTTCAGTCAACTCATGAGGTGCCCACTTAGCGAGCTTTCTCACCTTTCTAATTTGATTCAAATGCTGAATGACCATAGAATGGTTGACGTTGAGTTCTTTGGCAACTTCTCATGTAGATGTTAGGGGATCAGCTTCAGTGATTGCTCTCAACTGGTCAATGTCAACTTCCAATAGCTGGCCCATCTTCAAAATTCTCATCTCCTTTGCAAAACTTCTTGAACCACCACTGCATTTCCTGGGTTAAATGTGTTGCTGATGTTGCAAAGTTGTCTCCACTGCTTTAGGACCCATTTTGAACTTAAAAAAATTTCTTGAATTTACTTCTTGTCTAACATCATTTCCATAATCTAAAATAAATAGCAAGTAATAAGTCATTAACAAAAAACATAAAGTGAGAAATGCACATTAAAATGATATATAACATAACCACATTTATTTAAGAATATATCCCAATATCAAATGATAAATTTCAATAATGCAAAATCACAATTACTTTTGCACCAACCTAATACAATGCTGAACACCATACAGCCCTGCAATCATGCTTCGAAGAAGTTTGTGGACTGTGGATCAGATGCACAGTAATTGCATCACTGGGGAAGAGCAGATGGGTGAGAGAGAAGTGCAGAACATAGGAGTCTCTGCTCTTTCTGACATCTCCATTCCTCAGGCCCAGGTACATCCTCTGCTTGCAGGAGAGACTGAGCAATTCTTGCAGCTATAAAGTGTTTGCTGGGACTCATTAGACCTCACAAATAGAGATGGAGAAGCCTAGTTAAATTCCTGAGGCTCTAGAGATGGTTACCTGAGTTCAAAGTCTGGCTTCCACACTGGGTAGTAGCCTTAGACGAGTGACTCAGCTTCTCCTGGCCCCAGTTTCTTCTAGTGAAAAATGGGATAAATAGTAGCTCCTACTTTTGAAGTTATGATAATTAGATTATGATTCATTTCAGATATGTAATACAGGATGTTAACTTTAGCTTTTACTACTGCCAGCTTTCCTGGGGATATTGTGGTTGGAATCTGAAAGTTTTTCCTTTTCCTTTTCCTGATACTAGCCCATGTCATTGTTGACTTCAGTATACTTTACTGCCAGTTGCATTCCTACTAAAGGTAGAACCAGAGCAAAAGCAATTGTTTGGGGAACTGTATATTTTGTGTGTGTGTGTGTGTGTATATCATATATAATGTGATGTCAAACAGTTGAGACTATGAACACTCTATTCCACATAAAAGCTTCAAGTTTCACCAATATTAAGAGATAAATAATTGTAAGGTCTAAATTACCTCTGATAATTTCATCTACTCCAGGCATTGATTTTTTTAGATGATTTACAGTGTTGTGCCAATCTCTGCTGTATAACAAAGTGACTCAGTTATACACATATATACATGCTTTCTTATATGCTTTATCATTATGTTTTTATCACAGGATATTGAATACAGTTCCCTGTGCTATACATTAAAGTGAAAATGAAAGTCACTCAGTCACGTCTGACTCATTGTGACCCCATGGTATACAGTCCGTGGAATTCTCCAGGCCAGAATACTGGAGTGGGTAGCCTTTCCCTTCTCCAGGGATCTTCCTAACCCAGGGCTCGAACCCAGGTCTCCCACATTGCAGGTGGATTCTTTACCAGCTGAGTCACAAGGGAAGCCCAAGAATACTGGAGTGGGTAGCCTATCCCTTCTCCGGTGGATCTTCCCAACCCAGGAATTGAACCGGGGTCTCCTGCATTGCAGGCAGATTCTTTACCAACTGAGCTATCAGGGAAGCTGTGCAATATATTAAGACCTTGGTATTTATCCATCCTATATATACTAGTTTGCACCTGCTAATCCCAAATTCCCACTCCTCCCTCCCCATCCCCTGTTGGCAACTACAAATCTGTTCTCTATGTCTATGACTCTGTTTCTATCTTGCAGATAAGTTCATTTGTACCATATTTTAGATTCCACATATAAATGATATCATATGGTATTTGTCTTTCTGACTTACTTCACTTGGTATGATAATCTCTAGGTGCATCCATGTTGCTGCGAATGGCAATATTTTGTTCTTTTTATGACTGAGTAATATCCATCATATATATGTACCATGTCTTCTTCATCTGCTCCTCTATTAGTGGACTCTTCAGTTGTTTCCATGTTTTGGCTATTGAAAATGTACTGCTATGAACATAGGGGTGCATGTATCTTTTTGAATTATAGTTTTGTCCAGGTATATTCCCAAGAGTAGGATTGCTGGATCATATGTAGTTCTATTTTTAGTGTTCTAGGGAACTTCCGTAATGTTTTCCATAGGGGTGGTGCCAACTTATTTTGCTTATAATATTGTATTGGTTTCTGCCAGTCGTTAACATAAATCAGCCGTATGTATACACATGTCCCCTCCTTCCTGAATCTGCCTCCCACTTCCCACCCTGTCCCAACCCTCTAGGTTGTCACAGAGCACAAATTTGAGCTCCCTGCATCATACAGCGAATTCCCACTGGCTATCTATTTTACATATGGTAATGTGTATGTTTCAGCGCTACTCTCAATTCATCCCACCCTCTCCTTCCGCTACTGTGTCCACATGTATGTCCTCTATGTCTGTTTCTCCATTGCTGCCCTGCAAATAGGTTCATTAGCACCATCTTCCGGAGAAGGCAATGGCACCCCACTCCAGTGTTCTTGCCTGGAGAAGGGACAGCAGAGCCTGGTGGGCTGCGGTCTATGGGGTCGCACAGAGTCGGACACGACTGAAGCGACTTAGCAGCAGCAGTACCATCTTCATTAGTTCCATATATATGCGTTAATATGACATTTTTCTCTTTCTGACTTACTTCATAGTGTATAATAGGCTGTAGATTCATCCATCTCATCAGAACTGATTCAAATGCATTCCTTTTTATGGCTGAGTAATATTGCATTGTATATATGTACCACAACTTTTTTTAATCTATTCATCTGTTGATGGACATCTAGGTTGCTTCCATGTCCTAGCTCTTGTAAACAGTGCTGCAATGAATATTGGGGTACATTCCACATCAATTATTAATGATTTAGATACCTGAATATACTACAAATTTGTGAAATAGAGATTATGCCAGTAGGGAGAAATGCTGTTTGTGGAATTAGAAATTAGGGTGAGAATTCTGTAAAATAAAAATATTCTGAATTTCAGTGCCACACGGCTGTGAGATGAAATGGGAGCTGCTTCTCTAGGAGCCAATAACTGCCTTTTCTTTTGAAAGAAAAGTGCATTGATTAAAGTATTCTCTCTTCATCTGTAAAAAGGAGTATGTCCCAAGAGTCCTCTTAGTATTCTCCATTTCAGAATTGTATGATTTTAGTATTCTAACTTGGGTATTTCTTTAAATGATGAGGATATAATTTTTTAAAAAAACTGTTGAATACATTAAAATTCACCTGCAGGTAGAAAGTTGAAGCTCTCATGTTCCATCAGTACTTTTGAAACATAACTGCACTAGCTGCTTACTGTCTTTCTTTCAGGGACCAGTAATCTTCCATAAACATCAACATCAGTCTCTGTGAAAGATGAAGCGTTGACAAGGATACAGACCACACCTCCACACTAGACTACCAGCAGAAGCTTCCAATTCACCCTTTTACACCTGTGCTCCGAAGGGAAGCACTTGTAAGCTGCTATAGCCTTCAATTTAGATAAGCACTCAGATGACAACAGCTTGATGATGATAAAGATAATGACTTTCCATGATCTGTAATCTTTCACCCGGCAGAATTTCAAAGAAGTTTTTCATCAGAAAAAATAATCCATGCAGAAATTTAGTTAATGAGAGGTTCTTTTTTTTTTTTTCCTGTCACAAACAGATGTTGAATTTTATCAAAAGCTTTTTCTGCATCTATTGAGATGATCAACATGGTTTTTATTCTTAAGTTTGTCAATGTGCTGTATCATATTGATTGATTTGTGGATATTAAATCTTTGCATCCCTGGGATAAATCCCCCTTGATTATGGTGTATGATCCTTTTAATATATTGCTAGATTCAATTTGATGAATTTTGAATCTATGTTCATCAGTGATATTGGCTTGTAATATTCTTTTCTTTTTTTTTTTGGTAATATCTTTGTTTGCATTTGGTGTCAGGGAAATGATACTGTCATAGAATGAGTTCAGAAATGCTCCTTTCTTTGTAATTTTTTGGATTCATTTAGGAAGGCTTGGTGTTAACCCTTCTCTAAGTATTTGGTATTAATATAATCCACCTCTGAAGTCATCTTGTCCTGGACTTATGTTTGTTGAGATTTTTTAAATTACTGGTTCAATTTCAGTACTGGTAATTGGTCTGTTTACATTGTATTTTTCTTCCTGGCACAGTCTTGGGAGATTGTACATTTCTAAGAATTTAGAAGTCCATTTCTTCTAGGTTGTCCATTTTATTAGCATATAGTTGTTTGTAGTGTTTTCTTATGATCTTTTGTATTTCTGTGGCGGCAGTTGCAACTTCTCCTTTTCATTTCTGATTTTATTGATTTGGGCCCTCTCCCTTTTGGTTAAAGGTTATCCATTGTGTTCATCTTTTCAAAGAAAACGTTTTTAATTTCGTTGATCTTTTCTCTTTGTTTTATTTTGCTTTCTGTCTCTATTTCATGTATTTCTGTTCTGATCTTTATCATTTCTTTCCTTCTGCTAACTTTGGGTTTTGTTTTTTCTTCTTTCTCTAGATCCTTCAATTGTAAGGTTAGTTTGCTTGTTTGAGATGTTTCTTATTTTCAGTAGTTCCTTCTTTATGTCTTTAGTTATAGTTTCTGTTTTGTTTTTTTTTTTAATTGTTGTTTGTTCTGAAAATAGTTATGATTTTGGAGTGCTTGTGAGAGGAAGTGCGTTCAGGGTCTCTCAATTCTGCTATCTTGGTCGATCTCCCCCATAACTTTATATATTGAGATCATCATTTTAAATGGATCTGGCACACAGTAGCCATTTCATAAATATTAATTCCCTTTCCTACACCAATACAGTTTGAACTTGACACAATGAAATGAAGACACAGCAGGCATTTGGAGTGATTCTCTTCTTCCTTGTCCCCATGGGGTCCTGGAGCTCACTTACGAGAGCTGGTTTTGCCCATCCATCTCTTCCCAATTCTGTGCTTACTGATGTGACATTGGTGACTTAAAATAAGCATAGTGGTAATATTCATACCATAAAAACTGACTAATTTTACAAATCAGCACTGTCTTGTTTGAGAGATGACTGTTAAACTTTTATCAGTACTTCCCTACTAATGTCTATCAGTTTCTTCAAGACTATATCTTGTTATTTATTATTCAAGGCCACATTAAGTGTCTCATTTTGACTACCCATGGACAGAGGGTAGAATTCTTGCTTGGAGAATCCCATGGACAGAGGAGCCTGGTGGGCTACAGTGGGGTCACAAAGGTCCATGGGGGTCACAAAGAGTTAGACATGACTGAGTGACTAACACTTTGACTTTTCACTTCTTTGTCATGACCAATAACTTTAACCAAGTTCAACTGAAAACAGAGAGCTTCATCTGAATAAATGTTATATTCTTAACAAGTTAATTTCTCTGTGGCTTTTTTTGGGGGAGTGGTAAAAAACGCATAACATGAAATTGACTGTCTTCACCGTGTTTAAGTGTTCTCTTTAGTAGTATTAAGTGTGGCTTGTTTTTTGTCTTCTCTAGCAAGGTTTATGAGGTAGAAGATGGGTGTGATTATAAAGTCTAAATGGTTTTAATGGTGAGAAGGCAGTTAAATTCTATTATGGGCATGCTTAGTTCTTACAATTAGTTTTTTATTGATTTATTTCTGACTGGCTCCATGGTGATTATTTTCAATGATGTGCTGGTAGAACTGTTCCTTCATATAGAGAGATTCTGAGCAGTTAAACACCTAGTCTACTACAATGTGCTTTATATATCAAGTAATGATAAATGATGGCATTAAAAATATTTAACAAGATAGTTGGTATTTTAGTTAAGAATGTCCAAAATAGTACAGTATAAAGTTAGCATGAAATTTCTATAATTGTAATGAGAGAGAAAGAGGAGAGTTAGTTAATCACTTGGGATTCCATCTGGTTAGAATTTTAGTTATATAATTATAAAACTAATTTCTTGGATTTAAAACAGAGACCATACTTTTTGACAGTTTCTGGTGTTATTTAATCATCAACACATGTCCACTCATATTGTTCAAATGAGACAGGGGATTTCAAATATTTTTAACTCCACTTAAAGTGGATAAATTGTGATAAAAACAGTTGAGGTGAATAGTTTCTGGGCTCATTTGCAATGAGGTCTAGAGTCTGAGTCCTGAGCAGGCATTTCCTCAGAAGGTGATTGTGGTATATGATGCATCACAGAATGTGGCACAGAGATTTGGACTGTGAGTCATTCCTCCTTACCATTTTTACACCATTCACTAGCTATGTGACCTTGGCCACATCATTGAAAACTTCCTAAGCCTTAATTTCCTATCTATAAAACACAGAGAATAATACCTATTGGACAGAAATGTTTTAAAAATTAAGTTAAATAATGTATATGAATATCCCTGTACACTGTAATGTCATCTTCACAAGTATAAAGTATGAATGCTTCTACTCAGTTTTTAATTACAGGTTATCTTCTTCATGTACAGCCAACCATTTACACACATCTAATGTCTGCATACTACTTTTTAATACTTTTTTTGGCACCGACCACCTGAAAGATACTGTATGGGGCCTTTGGGATACCAAGATCTATTTAAAATGACCCCTGCCCTCAAGTAGCTAAACCCAAAGCTATTTGTTATTTAACCTGAGTATCTTATCATCAGTTATTTCATATTACAAAGCCTTACCTAAAAAGATATAGAAACACCAAGTATCTGCTCATGATTTTTATATTATGCAGTCCTTCAACAAAGTGTATAGCAAACAGCCCCAGCTTGGAGGACAGCCTTTACTGGAAGAGTATTTCTGGAGAAGGGTACTTTGCAACATTGAGTTTCAGTTCAGTTCAGTTGCTCAGTCGTGTCTGACTCTTTGTGACCCCATGAACCACAGCACGCCAGGCCTCTGTGTCCATCACCAACTCCTAGAGTTTACCCAAACTCATGTCCATTGAGTCAGTGACACCATCCAACCATCTCATACTCTGTCGTCCCCTTCTCCTCCTGCCCTCAATCTTTCCCAGCATCAGGGTCTTTTCAAATGAGTCAGCTCTTTGCATCAGATAGCCAAAGTATTCAACTTCACTCAGCTTCAACATCACTCCTTCCAATGAATACCTAGGACTGATCCCCTTTAGGATGGACTGGTTGGATCTCTTTTCAGTCCAAGGGACTCTCAAGAGTCTTCTCCAACACCACAGGTCAAAAGCATCAATTCTTTGGCACTCAGCTTTCTTTATAGTCCAACTCTCACATCCATACATGACTACTGGAAAAACCATAGCCTTGACTAGACGGACCTTTGTTAACAAAGTAATGTCTCTGCTTTTTAATATGCTGTCTAGGTTGGTCATAACTTTGCTTCCAAGGAGTAAGCATCTTTTAATTTCATGGCTGCAGTCACCATCTGCAGTGATTTTGGAGCCCAGAAAAATAAAGTCTGATGCTGTTTCCACTGTTTCCCCATCTATTTCCCATGAAGTGATGGGACCAGGTGCCATGATCTTTGTTTTCTGAATGTTGAGCTTTAAGCCAACTTTTTCACTTTCCTCTTTCACTTTCATCAAGAGGCTCTTTAGTTCTTCTTCACTTTCTGCTTAAGGATGGTGTCATCTGCATATCTGAGGTTATTGATATTTCTCCCGGCAATCTTGTTTCCACATTGAGTTTGGGTAGCAATATTTTTATTTCTGATCGTACATTTTCTATATAATGCGGTTGGAATTTAGCTCAGCAGAATACACATTCATTTCTTTTTAAAATATAGTCTTATCTACTTTTATGAGTACAAATACAGTCCCTGAAGTGGATACTGCTACACTGTAATATGCCATCAGGGCTCTTCTACAGGTTTGAAGGACTTCTATCTCTAGCTACTTGGAGTATCTCAGAGTGCCACAAAATGGGTGGCTTAAAAGAATAGAAATTTGTTTTCTCACAGTTTTACAGACTTGAAGCTCAAAATCAAGATGTTGGGACAACCATGTTCCTTCCAGAGCCTCCGCAGAAAAATACTTCCTTGATTCTTCTGGTTGCAGTTCACCGCAGACATTTGATTTCTGTCTCTGTCCTCATGTGATAGTCTCCCTTTTGTGTTTCTAGGTTCATGTCCAAATTTTCCTCCTCTTTTAAAGACACCAGTCATGTTGGATTAAGCCCCACTGAGATTCAGTGTGGCTTTCTTGGTGGCTCAGACAGTAAAGAAACTGCCTGCAATGCAGGAGACCCAAGTTCGATCCCTGGGTTGGGAAGATCCCCTGGAGGAGGGCATGGTAAGCCTCTCCAGTGTTCTTGCTTGGAGAACTCTGTGGACAGAGGAGCCTGGTGGGCTGCAGTCCTTAGGGTCACAAAGGGTCGGACAAGACTGAGCAACTAACACTTTTCACTTTCAAATTCAACTTGCTCCCATTTTAATTTGCTTACATTTACAAAGACTATTTCTAAATAAGATTGCAGTCACAGATACCAAGTATTAGGACTTGAATGTGTCTTTGGGGAAAATAATTCAGTTCATAGCATCCTTATTATTTATATTTTTTATTAATAAGACATTATTATGGCACTTTAATAAACACTGAAACATGGTTCAGGAAAATTCAGTTTTATGTTACCATAATCCTACTGAATAAATGGGCAAGGGAGCAGGAAGTATACTTACTTGTGACTTATGAAGCAGCTCAGAAAGTAATAATCTTAATTAAACTCATTAATTTGTAGAGTACAAGCAGAATATGTTTTCTCTGTTCTGAGGACCAAGAACGTATCTTGAGCTCTCTGCAATACTGCATACCTTCAAGAGTATTAATGCACTGATATCTTAAGAATATTTGGGGACAACAAAAGGAAAAAATAAACGGAGTTAAATTTAAAAGCATCTGCACAGCAAAGGAAACCATTAGCACAATGAAAAGGCAACCTAGAAAATCAGGTTAATCCAAAGCATTCAAGAAATGCATACAACTCAGTAGCAAAGAAAAAAACAATTAAAAAATGAGCAAAGGACCTAAATAGACATTTTTTCCAAAGAATATATTCAGATGCTCAAGGCTTGGAACATTATTAACCATCGAGAAATGCAGGTTGGAAGTGCAATATAAGTTTAGCTATTATTAAAAATGGAATGAGATTCATGACATTGTACAGGAGACAGGGATCAAGACCATTCCCATGGAAAAGAAATGCAAAAAAGCAAAATGGCTGTCTGGGGAGGCCTTACAAATAGCTGTGAAAAGAAGAGAAGAGAAAAGCAAAGGAGAAAAGGAAAGATATAAACATCTGAATGCAGAGTTCCAAAGAATAGCAAGAAGAGATAAGAAAGCCTTCTTCAGCGATCAATGCAAAGAAATAGAGGGAAACAACAGAATGGGAAAGACTAGAGATCTCGTCAAGAAAATCAGAGATACCAAGGGAACACTTCATGCAAAGATGGGCTCGATAAAGGACAGAAATGGTATGGACCTAACAGAAGCAGAAGATATTAAGAAGAGATGGCAAGAATACACAGAAGAACTGTACAAAAAAGATCTTCATAACCCAGATAATCACAATGGTGTGATCACTCATCTAGAGCCAGACATCCTGGAATGTGAAGTCAAGTGGGCCTTAGAAAGCATCACTACGAACAAAGCTAGTGGAGGTGATGGAATTCCAGTTGAGCTATTTCAAATCCTAAAAGATGATTCTGTGAAAGTGCTGCCCTCAAGATGCCAGCAAATTTGGAAAACTCAGCAGTGGCCACAGGACTGGAAAAGGTCAGTTTTCATTCCAATCCCAAAGAAAGGCAATGCCAAAGAATGCTCAAACTACCACACAATTGCATTCATCTCACACGCTAGTAAAGTAATGCTCAAAATCCTCCAAGCCAGGCTTCAGCAATATGTACACCATGAACTTCCTGATGTTCAAGCTGGTTTTAGAAAAGGCAGAGGAGCCAGAGATCAAATTGCCAACATCCACTGGATCATGGAAAAAGCAAGAGAGTTCCAGAAAAACATCTATTTCTGCTTTATTGACTATTCCAAAGCCTTTGGCTGTGTGGATCACAATAAACTGTGGAAAATTCTGAAAGAGATGGGAATACCAGACTACCTGATCTGCCTCTTGAGAAATTTGTATGCAGGTCAGGAAGCAACAGTTAGAACTGGACATGGAACAACAGACTGGTTCCAAATAGGAGAAGGATTTCGTCAAGGCTGTATATTATCACCCTGTTTATTTAACTTCTATGCAGAGTACATCATGAGAAATGCTGCACTGGAAGAAACACAAGCTGGAATCAAGATTGCCGGGAGAAATATCAATAACCTCAGATATGCAGATGACACCACCCTTATGGCAGAAAGTGAGGAGGAACTCAAAAGCCTCTTGATGAAAGTGAAAGTGGAGAGTGAAAAAGTTGGCTTAAAGCTCAACATTCAGAAAACGAAGATCATGGCATCCGGTCCCACTACTTCATGGGAAATAGATGTGGAAACAGTGGAAACAGTGTCAGACTTTATTTTTCTGGGCTCCAAAATCACTGCAGATGGTGACTGCAGCCATGAAATTAAGACGCTTGCTCCTTGGAAGCAAAGTTATGACCAACCTAGATAGCACATTGAAAAGCAGAGACATTACTTTGCCAACAACGGTCCGTCTAGTCAAGGCTATGGTTTTTCCTGTGGTCATGTATGGATGTGAGAGTTGGACTGTGAAGAAGGCTGAGCGCCAAAGAATTGATGCTTTTGAACTGTGGTGTTGGAGAAGACTCTTGAGAGTCCCTTGGACTGCAAGGAGATCCAACCAGTCCATTCTGAAGGAGATGAGCCCTGGGATTTCTTTGGAAGGACTGATGCTAAAGCTGAAACTCCAGTACTTTGGCCACCTCATGCGAAGAGTTGACTCATTGGAAAAGACTCTGATGCTGGGAGGGATTGGGGGCAGGAGGAGAAGGGGACACCAGAGGATGAGATGGCTAGATGGCATCACTGACTCTATGGACATGAGTCTGAGTGAACTCCGGGAGTTGGTGATGGACAGGGAGGCCTGGCGTGCTGCGATTCATGGGGTCGTAGAGAGTCAGACACAACTGACTGACTGAACTGAACTGAACTGAATAATAGGGATGTGGGAAAAAAAGGGAACCCTGTACACTATAGCAAACAATATGAACGTTTCTGAAGAAGTGAAAAACAGAACCACCATCTGATCCAGCAGTTGCATTTCTGGATATATATAACCCCCCACCAAGTGAAATTATTGTCTTCAAGATATATCTGTACTCCCATGTTTATAGCATTATTTTAATAACCCAGGAATAGAAACAACATGTCTTTTCATGAATGAATGGATCAATAATATGTGGTATATATACACAATGGAATGTTAATCAGCCTTGAAGAAGGAAATCCTATCATCTGCAACAATGATGAACCTGGAGGGCCTCATGCTAAGTGAAATACCAATAAAACAGATAGAAAATGACAAAAACCACATGATAGCACTTATATGTAGAATTCTAAAAGAAAAAGAAGTCAAGCTCATAGAAACACAGAGTAGAAAAGTGGTTGCCAGAGAATCAGGAAGATAGGAAGAGATTGGTAAAAGTGTATAAACTTTCAGTTATAAGATTAAAAAGGGTTGAGTATCTAATGTATAAAGAAAGAAAATAAAAAGTGAAGTCGTTCAGTTGTGTCCGACTCTTTGCAACCCCATGGACTGTAGCCTACCAGGCTCCTCTGTCCATGGGATTTTCCAACCAAGAATACTGAAGTGGATTACCATTTCCTTCTCCAGGAGGTCTTCCCAACCCAGGGATTGAACCTGGGTCTCCCACATTGTAGGCAGACACTTTACCGTCTGAGCCACCAGGGAAGTGTTGATTATAGTTGATGATAATGTATAACTGAAATTTGCTGAGAGAGTTGAGGTCACTTCCCAGGTGGCACTAGTGGTAATGAACCCGCCTGCCAATGCAGGAGACTTAAGAGATGCGAGTTCAGTCCCTGGGCTGGGAAGATCCCCTGGAGAAGGCAATGGTAACCCGCTCCAGTATTCTTGCCTGGGTATCCAATGGACAGCTGGCAGGCTACAGCCCACAGGATCGCATAGTCACGTAGAGTCAGACACTACTGAAGTGTCTTAGTACATGAGAGAGGTGAACTTAAATAGTGTTCTTACCAAAAAAAAAAAAAAAAAAGAGAGGGATGTAAATGACCTTATTGTGACTAAATGTTACAAGGCACATTCTGGAACTATTTCATAGTGTGGTTCTTTAAACTATGGCATACAAAAATAAGTGTCAACACCAGCAGGCTACTGTCATAAGCAGCATTTGGTGTCTTGGAAGATGAATTAGAAGCTGTCACAGAACCTGCCATAGCAGCAGCTTCCCCTTCTAGGGTTATAGGAGCCCCTCAGATAGTCAGTCACTGTGACTCTGGGAGCTCTATCTGATGACAGCCTAGAGCAAAGGCCGTGACATCTAGCTTCCAGTGCTGCAGTATGATCTTGCTTCTCTTTTTGCTTTTTCTCCACAAAAAATTGACAGTGAAGACCTTTATTGGGGGATGGGGAGTGACATGAATCACTGCAAATAGAAATCATTTTAGTTAATAGACAAAAGAAGCTGGTCTGGAAACCCAAGGGATAATATTGTGTGTAAAGTAAATTTGAACATTCATGAAAAATAAAACGGTGGTTTTTTATATTCTGTTTTGTGTTTTGTTTATTGGGGCATATGATAGTGTCTCCTGTATTTGGCGAAAATAAAATTATTTTGTAAACCTGAATAAGGGCATAAAGCAAGAACTTCTAAATCTAGAGTCTGCTAAGGTAGATTTAGTGAAAAGTCCTGAACCTTAAAATAGGGAGCTAAGTAGAAATGATTGTTATGTGATTATTTAATCCTATCATACAGTGATCGTTAATAATGACAGAAAAGGCAAGACCTTGATTTTTATTATGCCAGAGGTTGTTTGTAAAACTTCAAAAATCATCTCATGTCAAGAGAATATGTATATTCTAGTCTAGGAGTTGATGCTGTGAATTAACAACTTTGGATTCTAATTTAGTGTGAATTTTTTTTTACTCAAGAAAAGAGACATTTTTCAACAGAAAAAAAAATTGGCTCATGGTACACGAATACATAATTTGAACTATATTTTAATACCTCAAGTGTAAATGAATGAAAAGCATATGAATTACATCGTCTTTAAAATATTCAAGTCAAAAGCATAAGGAGAATATGTGCTTGACAAAATCACACACACACACACACACACACACACAGACTTAGCTATTCCACATGGGTTTCATTCTTTTATTTGTAGCTTGTTTCCTGTCCTTTATGTATTGTAAAAATTGTCTTTATTTCAGAAACAGTACAAATAACATTGCAGGATATTTAAATAAACTCAAATGTCTTCTTGCATTCCATTTTTTTTCAATGCTATGCTAAAACTAAAATGAATGGAAATAACCTATTCCAAATATAAGGAGGTTTGGAATGTTTTAATTGATACTGTATTCCTGTTAATAAGTCTACTCTTTTTCATCTTCTTCAGAGTCCACTTGTCTTGTTTTTGTTGTTGTCCAGTCATTAAGTCGGGTCTGACTCTTTCAAGACTCCATGGACTGTAACATAGATGAATTCATGGTCCTTATTTGATAGTTCCACTCCAGCTTCAGATTTTTTTTCAAGTTATATCTTGATTGGAACTATTTTTTTCTTAATGTCTTTTTTTTCCTTCCAGTTTTAAAAGCATTCTCCATTCTAATACTCAAATATGTCGTAAAATATTACTTCTTCCAATAAAGCTTTTTAAAGCTATTTGGGGAAAGATGATATTTTTGTGGGTAGAATAAAAAAATCATTCAATTATACAAGAGTTTGGTTTGCCATAGGGAAACTCCTGGTTCGTTTCCTTGAGACAAAATTCTTTCATCCTTAGTCTCAGATCAGATCAGTCGCTCAGTCGTGTCCGACTCTTTGCGACCCCATGAATTGCAGCACGCCAGGCCTCCCTGTCCATCACCAACTCCTGGAGTTCACTCAGACTCACATCCATTGAGTCAGTGATGCCATCCAGCCATCTCATCCTCTGTAGTCCCCTTCTCCTCCTGCCCCCAATCCCTCCCAACATCAGAGTCTTTTCCAATGAGTCAACTCTTCGCATGAGGTGGCCAAAGTACTGGAGTTTCAGCTTTAGGATCATTCCTTCCAAAGAAATCCCAGGGCTCATGTCCTTCAGAATGGAGTGGTTGGATCTCCTTGCAGTCCAAGGGACTCTCAAGAGTCTTCTCCAACACCACACTTCAAAAGCATCAATTCTTTGGCGCTCAGCCTTCTTCACAGTCCAACTCTCACATCCATACATGACCACAGGAAAAACCATAGCCTTGACTAGACGTCCCAAAGAATGAACTCCTAGCCCTTGACAATGGCAGGTGTGGGTGGAGGGCAGAATTGTGCCCAAGCTACATTAGATATGTAGCTGTGGAACCTAAATGTGAGAACAGTGCCATATCAGTATCTTTGAAATGCTTGATTAGGAAGGAGCAGAGGCTCCTTTTCTGAAAGTGGTTAAGGGTGTTTAATCATGTTTGTTATTAAGGCCAAAGGTACACAGAAATTTCTAACATAGCCATTGTAAGTCAATGTGCAATAGTTGCACCACATTCTCTCTAAAACTCACAAACTCAGAAGCAAATGAGAAAAATAGACAAATGATGTATATATCCATTTGATGTGAATATTACATCCTAACGGAAGGCAACTGTATTCCTATGATCAAGTGGTAGAGAAGTCTGCAAAGCCATTGTGTATGCTTAGTCACTAAGCCGTGTCTGACTCTTTGTGACCCCATGGACTGTAGCCCTCCAAGCTCCTCTGTCCATGAGATTCTCCAGGCAAGAATACTGTAGTGGGTTGCCATTTCCTACTCCAGGGGATCTTCCCCACCCAGGGATCAAACCTGCATCTCCTGCATCTCTTGCATTGGTAGGCAGATTCTTTACCATTGAGCTTCCTGGGAAGCCTCATTAGGATTCATTAATCAGATATTTCAAATCTTATACTCTTGAACAACACAGGTTTGAAGTACATGGGTCTATTTACATGCAAGTGTTTATTTTTTCTCTTTTTTTTTTTAAAGAATTTTTTTTTAATTTTATTTTATTTTTAAACTTTACATAATTGTATTAGTTTTGCCAAATATCAAAATGAATCCACCACAGGTATACATGTGTTCCCCATCCTGAACCCTCCTCCCTCCTCCCTCCCCATACCATCCCTCTGGGTCTTCCCAGTGCACCAGCCCCAAGCATCCAGTATCGTGCATCAAACCTGGACTGGCAACTCGTTTCATACATGATAATAGCAGATATTATGGTTCTACGGAAGCTCAGCTGGTTGAATATGGAGATATGCAGATGCAAAACTGCAGATACAAGGAATTTAGGGATACAGAAGGCTGACTCTCAGTTATGTTTAGACTTTGAACTGCATGCAGGGGTGGTACCCCCAAATTGTTCAAGGGTTAGCTGTGAACATAAATGAGAAATAAACTCCTTCTTGGCAGAAAGAATCTATGGGCAATGTTTTTCTACTTCTAAAATATATATTTAAATTACTTGAATCCTTTCTACATAAAAAATACATATAAAGAATAAATATTCTCCTACAATAATTGGCTTAATTTAATTGCTCACAATATACCATTCTAATTCTTACTCTGCAGAATCCAGGGTGATATTTTTATGACTTACATAGTAATATCTGTTAGCTTTTTTCCTTAAAGAAGTCAAGAGAAAATATTTTATTCAGCTAATAAGAGTGAAGGTAGAAGTTGAAATGCAAAAGGTAATGACACTTATTAGCTAATCAAGTTTATTACTGATCATTCTTCATGTTTTTGTGATTGAAAAATATTCTGATCTTGAAACTGAATAATAGTAAATTTTTCAAGGCCAAAATTCAAGTACTGATTCTACCAACAACCTGATGAATGATCTAAGCCTAGGCACCCAGCCTAGCCATAAAAAATGTTTTCAAAGTCCTGACATTTGTGGAACAGTTTCCTGAGGTTTTAGAAAATGTAGATAAGAATAAAATTATTTACCTCATGATGTTGTTATGAGAATCAGGTAAAGAATGTTTGTGAAATAATTTTATATCTTTAAAAATATTAATGATTGCTTTAAAAAATTCATATGAGAACATTTAAAAGATCGTATTGGTTTTATTCAGGGATTCATGAAATAGGTAGCATGCAGTCTAGCAGATACAAAGGAGCTGCAAAGAATTATACACAGCAAGAGATTTTGTCAGCCGAAGGGAGCAGGAACAAGGAAGTTGTACAAGCCAGGAAAAATCAGATTGATTATTGAAGGTAATCAATATATAATCTTTCCTTATAAGAGATGGCAGGGGTCTATCAGACAGATTACCCAAGTGATGGTGATAAGAACTGATGACTACTGGTTTTTCCAGTAGTCATGTATGGATGTGAGAGTTGGAGTATAAAGAAAACTGAGCGCTGAAGAATTGGTGCTCTTGAACAGTGGTGTTGGAGAAGACTCTTGAGAGTTCCTTGGACTGCAAGGAGATCCAACCAATCTATCCTAAAGGAAATCAGCCGTGAATATTCACTGGAAGAACTGATGCTGAAACTGAAGCTCCAGTACTTCGGCCACCTGATGTGAAGAACTGACTCATTGGAAAAGACCTTGATTCTGGGCAAGATTGAAGGTAGGAGGAGAAGGGGATGACAGATGATGAGATGGCTGGACGGCATCACTAACTCAATGGACGTGAGCTTGAGCGAACTACAGGTGATAGTGAAGGGATAGGGAAGTGACTTAGCGTAGCATAACATAGCATAGGGAAGCCTGGCATGCTGCAGTCCATGGGGTTGCAAAAGTTAGACATGATGGAGCAACTGAACTGAACTGGTGATCAGAAGAGTCCTGATTAGTTTGAGATTCAAAGTCTGGGAGAGTCCAAACTGTAATTAAGTCTCAGTTTGGTGATGTAGGGCTTAGTGTAAGTGACTTCTTTAGGGGAACTAATGTTTGTTTTTAGTTGCCTAGTGACTGTTGACAAAAGAATTGTATTAATAATTATTTCAGTGTGATTAACACATTTCTGCACATACCCATATGATATTTATGCTATATTAAATGAGCTAAGAAATACTTTCTGTATCTAAATTTAGTAAGAACTATTCCAATATAACTTCTAACAAAAATAATCATGGCTATTTATCCCATATAAAATGAGCATTAATGATCATGTAAATATTTTTCTTTTTAATTCATTATATCCTATGTAAACCAAAACCTTAAGGAATCCAAGTATTAGCTAAAACGTTAGATTTATTTCACCTTGGATAGCAACTAGGAATTTGTCTCAGGGCAATCAGAAGACAAAGTTAGTCATTCAAAGAGCACTGACAAGAAGAGAGCAGAGGAAGTGGGAGCACAGAGAAAAGTGACGGTGGGCCTCTGCAGAGTCACAGGAAGAGAGGCTCTACCTCCCACACAGTGTCTCGGGTGTTCTCAGCTCGTGAGAGAGCTTTAGAGCAGTCTCCAGTATCTCAGTGTTTGGGCTGTGCTCCCTTGTTTAGGAGGGAGTCCAGACTTGCTTCTGAACCTCCTTCCCCAGAGGCAGAGGGGAAGAGGCTGACTCTGGGTCGTCACTGCTGGTCCGTGCTGCTATCATCATCTCTCTACCTGTGGTCCCCATTGCTCTCAGCTCTGGAGCTGGCCTCCTCTAAGTCAGCCTCACCTTCCCCCACACCCTGCCCAGTCTGCCACTGCTGATCCCTCAGACCCACCGGCCCCCAGGGCTTTTCTCCCTCTGTGGGGAAAGGAGAGAAACTTTATTCCTATCTCATGAACAACTTTCTCCCAAGAGAGAATCCCACAATAGGACTGGGGAACCTCAGTTGCACAGTTTGCTCCTAGCCAGGGTGAACTAGAAATCTGGGCAAGAAAGGAAGGGAGGATTATTATGGGGTGGCGGTGGTGGTAAGGGGCTTCCCAGGTGGCTCAGTGGTAAAGAATTTACTGCCAATGCAGGAGATGTAGGAGACACAGATTCGATCCCTGAGTGAGGAAATTCCCCTGGAGGAGGAAATGACAACCCACTTCACTGTTCTTGCCTGAAAAATCCTATGGACAGAGGGACCCAGTGGGCTACATTCCATGGGGTTGCAAAGAGACAGACAAGACTGAGCGACTGAGCATGCACACACCTTAACTTAGTGTGATAATCATTTTATAATATATACACATATCAAAGCATTATGTTGTACACACTAATGCAGTGTCATATGTCAATTGTATCTCAGTAAAACTTGAAAAAACAAGACAATTATTTCTACCTATAAAGGCATTTATTGTTAAACATGTTCAAAATACAATTAACAGTAAAATGAACACATTAGATGTAGTTTCTATGGACCTCTCATGTTTGTTGCAGAAACACTTACTTTGGCTACATAAACTTTAAAAAAATTTTTATTGGAGTATAATTGATTAACAATGTTGCATTAATTTCAGATGTACAGCAAAGTGAATCACTTATACAGACACATACACCTACTCTTTTTAAAGTTCTTTTCCCACATACCTCATTATAGAGTATTGAGTAGAGTCCCCTGTGCTATATAGTAGGTACTTAGTAGTAGTCTATTTAATATATAGTAGTAGTCTGTATATGTCAATCCTTGTTTCCCAATTTATCCCTCCCTCCCTTCCCCCCTTGTAACTGTAAATTTGTTTTCTATACCTGTGACTCTATTTCTGTTTTGCAAATAAGTTCTTTGTAACAGATTCCACATGTAAGCAATACTGTATAATATATGTTTTTCTATTTGACTTCAATCAGTATGACAATGTCTAGGTTCATCCATATTGCTGCAAATGGCATTATTTCATATTTTATGGCTGAGTAATATATATACAATATACATATATACATCTTCTTTATTCATTCCTCTGTCAATGGAAATTTAGTTTGATCCACATCCTGGCTATTGTAAATAGTGCTACAATTAATTTTGGGGGTACATGTATCCTCGTGAATTGTGATTTTCTTCAGGTATATGCTCAGAAGTGGGTTTGCTAGATTGTATGGTAGCTCTATTTTTGGTATTTTTAGTTTTACTGTTCTACATAGTGGCTGTGAAAGTGAAGTCGCTCAGTCGTGTCCGACTCTTCGCAACCCCATGGATTGCAGCCTACCAGGCTCCTCTGCCCATGGGATTTTCCAGGCAAGAGTACTGGAGTGGGGTGCCATTGCCTTCTCCACATAGTGGCTGTAGCAGGGTACATTCCCATCAACAGCATAGGAGGATTCCCTTTTCTCTACACTCTCTCCAGCATTTATTGTTTGTAGGTTTTTGATGGTGGCCATTCTAATAAGTGTGAGGTAATATCTCATTGTACTTTCGATTTGCATTTCTCTAATAACTCCTGATGTTGAACATCTTTTGATGATTTTTTTTTTTAGCCATTTGTATGTCTTCTTTGGAGAAATGTCTCTTTAGATCTTCCACCCATTTTTTGATAGGGTTTTTTTGTTATTGGTATTGAGCTGCATGAGCTGTTTGTATATTTTGAAGATTAATCCCTTGTCAGTTGCTTCATTAGCAAATATTTTCTTCCTTTCGGAAGATTGTCTTTTTGTTTCATTTATAGCTTTCCTTGCTGTGCAAAAGCTTATAAGTTTAATCAGGTCCCTTTTATTTATTTTTGTTTTTATTTTCATTAATGAATCATAGGAGATCTTGCTGTAATTTATAGGCAGAGTGTTCTATGTTTTCCTCTGTGAGTTTTATAGTATCTGGTCTTAAACTTAACTCTTTAATCCATTTTGAGTTTATTTTTGTGTATGGTATTAGGGAGTGTTCTAATTTCATTATTTTACATATAGTTGTCTGATTTTTCACAGCACCCCTTGTTGAAGAGACTGTCTTATCTCCATTATATATTCCTGCCTCCTTTGTCAAGGATTAGGTAACCATAGGTACATGGATTTATTGCTGGACTTTCTATCCTGTGTCCATTCATCTATATTTTGTTTTTTGTGACAGTACCATACTGTTTTGATTACTGTAGCTTTGTAGTATAGTCTGAAATCAGGGAGATTGATCTTCCAGCTCCATTTTTCCTTCTTAAGATCACTTTGACTATTTGGGGTCTTTTGTGTTTCAATACAATAAAACAGTATTTTTTAAGCTTCTGCACAACAAAGGAAACTATAAGCAAGGTGAAAAGACAGCCTTCAGAATGGGAGAAAATAATAGCAAATGAAGCAACTGACAAACAACTAATCTCAAAAATATACAAGCAACTCCTACAGCTCAATTCCAGAAAAATAAATGACCCAGTCAAAAAATGGGCCAAAGAACTAAATAGACATTTCTCCAAAGAAGACATACAGATGGCTAACAAACACATGAAAAGATGCTCAACATCACTCATTATCAGAGAAATGCAAATCAAAACCACTATGAGGTACCATTTCACGCCAGTCAGAATGGCTGCAATCCAAAAGTCTACAAGCAATAAATGCTGGAGAGGATGTGGAGAAAAGGGAACCCTCTTACACTGTTGGTGGGAATACAAACTAGTACAGCCACTATGGAGAACAGTGTGGAGAATTCCTTAAAAAACTGGAAATAGAACTGCTTTATGACCCAGCAATCCCACTGCTGGGCACACATACTGAGGAAACCAGAATTGAAAGAGACACGTGTACCCCATTGTTCATTGCAGCACTGTTGATAATAGCCAGGACATAGAAGCAACCTAGATGTCCATCAGCAGATGAATGGATAAGTGAGCTGTGGGTACATATACACAATGGAGTATTACTCAGCCATTAAAAAGAATACATTTGAATCAGTTCTAGTGAGGTGGATGAAACTGGAGCCTATTATACAGAGTGAAGTAAGCCAGAAAGAAAAACACCAATACAGTATACTATCACATATATATGGAATTTAGAAAGATGGTAACAATAACCCTGTATATGAGACAGCCAAAGAGACCCTGATGTATAGAACAGTCTTTTGGACTCTGTGGGAGAGGGAGAGGGTGTGATGATTTGGGAGAATGGCATTGAAATACGTATAATATCATATATGAAACGAGTCGCCAGTCCAGGTTCGATGCACCATACTGGATGCTTGGGGCTGGTGCACTGAGATGACCCAGAGGGATGGTATGGGGAGGGAGGAGGGAGGAGGGTTCAGGATGGGGAACACATGTATACCTGTGGTGGATTCATTTCGATATTTGGCAAAACCAATACAATATTGTAAAGTTTAAAAATAAAATAAAATTTAAAAAAAAACAGTATTTTTTAAAGTTAAAAGGAACTTTAGAGATCATCTAACCCAACTCTTTCATTGTACAGCTGGCTGATATGAGATCTTGGGAATTTAACTAGTTGAAGAGCCATAGCCTAATGCCTAACTTACAATTTGCTGTTCTTTTTACTATCCTGCATGTCTGCTAATCATAACTAGTATTTCTTGAATGCTTACTGGGTGTTAAGTACTATTCCAAGAACTTTACACTTATTCACTAATTAAATAATTATTAAGTTATTAATACTTATAGTAAACCTTTGAAGAAAGTTTTATTAAAATATCATTTTATAGCTAAGACAATTAAGACACAGAGTATTGAAGAGCCTTGCCCAAGGCCATACATCTAATAAGTTCTGCAGAGCCAGAATTCAAAACCCAATGCAGGAGGCTGCATTCTTAACAATTATGATATTCTATTTATTATTCCATTTGGTCCAGTCCTTATGACTCTATTAAAATGAATGATTTACTGTTAAAATTTCTGAGGTCTCATAACATACCTAAGCTCATTTAACCTCAGTCCATCTCATCATTACTCCCTGTAGAAAATACTGTTTATGTTTAAAGTTCTGCTTGACTATTCTTTTTAAATTCTTTAACATTTTTTTATATTGGGGTATATTTGATTTACAATGTTGTGTCAGTTTTAGGTATATAGCAAAGTGATTCAATTATTGCTTGAGTATTCTTAATTTTTCTCTTTTTGTGTTAGTAAAAGTTGATACCATATTTGCATATAATCATTGCTCACTGAAATGAGCTTTCTATGAAATTGATTGGTCATTGACTGATCAGTGTAAGAAATCTGTTTGCAAAGATTGTAAAGTAAGAAATTATTACTCATGAGTATGCTTGCCGATCTCTGATCTTGACCTTTGTCATTATTCATTAAATTACCTCTTTCCAACATGTAAATTTTAAAAAGAATAAGATCATCTTATTGATCTTCAGAGCATCTGCCACATGGTTCTAGGCAATAGGGATTCAACATTTTTCCTTTTTCCTAAGAATAAATAAATAGGATTTTCTCTTTTTCAACCTCTTAAATAAAAGCAGTGAAATTTCAGGAAACAATATTACTTCTCTCATGTCCCTTGCTATTATAAAATCTGAACTTCATAATTCAACTGGATTTTCATTGAAATTCACCACACTCCCCTCCACAGCTGTGGTCTCAAAATACCATTTCTGCATTTATTTTAGCCCATGGAATTACTTCTCAGAGAAACCACAGAGTCAATCAGACTGAAAATGGCCCAAATCCTTCCTGCTTTGGAGTTTTCCATCTTCAGATCAAAGCATTTCATGCCCGTCAGCAACTTTTTAAAATGCATTTGCTCCTCGTATGCACAACTTCCATTTAAAGACTCTCCTTGGCTGACTTCTCTGATGAAATTGTCTGCTTGCCAGGAGAACAACACTAATGCAGAAGTAACACAGGACCCTTCAAGTCCTCTTTGTCAATGATCTGGTATTGCAGCAAATGGCCAACTTCCGATGTGGACAAACCACCATTCTTTTTACCAGCAACAGAGAAAACTGGCTTTCAGTGTGTTCAAACAGTGAAGATAATGAAGACAAATATAACCTGTTTACATGTGAAGATAATTTAAGAGAGGAATTAAAGACACAATAGAAGCAATTATTGGGATCTATCAAATAGTGCCATGTCATTAGTACTGAATTTATGAGTTTTGTTTATTTTAGCTTCAGCTTGCATATGTGCAGTGGGGTTGATAAAACTTAGAAATGGCTTTTTTACCTTTATTTTTTTAAATCTGATTTTATTTGAATAGTCTCAGTTGCATTCTTTTAATGAGATAAAAAACAATACATGCAAAATAATAGATTTGGAAAAGACTAATTCAAATTCCCAAGGGTAGTAATCTTTTAGAAAAAGTTAATATTCATGAGTTATGAGAAAGTGATGAAAGCCAGCACATCATTTTTCTATGATCCAAGTCTTCAGTTTTTTTGCTCACAGCCAAACCAGGCTTTATAATAAAATTGTTATTACTTTAAGGTGAGGGAAGCAGCAAACACATGTTATTGAGTCTTTATAACCTCAACAATAATAAATCTAGGGTTTATATTTATGAATTCCTTAAACTCATGCTAAGTCTTCATATAAAACTTCCATCTATTTTTGAAAGCAGTTTTTTTCCTTTGTTTCATCAAATCATAGTATTGCAATACTACTAAAACAGAGTTGGATGAAATTTGGCCTCAATAGCCTACTTTCATTTCTGTAATTGTCCTAAATCAATGCATCAAGGTTCCAGTTCAACTTGCTGATTTACTTATAGAATGTTCATTCTGTATCACATAACGATTATAACTATACAAAATGTAGAAATTTTTTCAGGGGTTTCCACTCTTAGAATGCTAAGTTAAGCAGATCTTGGCTATTCTTGTTCATTTTCATGGTTATGGCCTTCTCTTAGGAGGAGAGTGATGGTTTCTGAAATGGTGAGCAAATCTGTATATTTTCATATATCTGCATATCTACATCATCTTGACTTTTGGGGAGAGAACTTTATGAAAAAATAAGGACTAAACAAGTGGCTGGATGGGAGAGTAGCACTTGGCTTGGCAATGTGATGACTTGGTTGATAGTAAAAGAGAGGTTCCCTTTCAATTTTATATACAGTTCTTCCACGAAACGATTCCTTGGATTTGCTTTTTATCTTGTTCTGGCATGGAAAAGAAAAATAATAGTGTACTCATAGGACCACTTTTACAACATGCAGTGTTCTCACAGAGGTACATTTTTTGTTTAATGGGCTTGTAAGTCCATAAAAGGGCATGAACCTTAAGTCCATCAATAAAAGCTTAAGGATTCATCTCAGCAACAGGTGAGAAAGATGTGTAGTATATAGAATGTCATATGAGTCACCCCAAACTAATTGTTAATTAGCCAAAGACATGTGTAGAAATTTTCAGCTATTAGTGGAGAGATCAATAGAAAACATCTATATTTAATTAGCCATATGGTTTGTTTTACTGGAATTGCATGTCTCTCCCACTGTGTCTGGCTTTTCGGACTTCACAAGTCCTGTCTATACATACATATACTTCATTTGTTGGGGTTATTCAGGAAAGTGAGCAGAATTGGGATCATATTCAAATCATATTTAGCTATGTTGCTAGAAACGCAATTGAACTAAGAGGTATTTCCATCCTTTGAGTAGCAGGAAGTCTGGTTTCGAGTGCACAAAGTATACTGTCTTAATTCCTTCACATATCATGGTGATATGTTAGAGACGATTTCAGGAATGGTGGCAAGTTCAAGCTCCATAGTCAGTCACGTTCTATAAAGTTGACTTTCAATTTAGTCAAAACTTTAAGGAATCTGTGACATAATGTACATCCTTTTCCCATGCCCAACAGAGAAAACCAGGGCTGCAACAACTATATAATGCAACTTACCTCTTAAAGCCTTATTTTTCTATTTATGGTATGTTAGTTCTGTCTCCCCTAAAAGACTCCTTGGAAATGTAAGGAAGAGAAGCTGTGGTTCTTTCTGAACCCAGTAATCAGCCTTGTCTGTGATTAAAATGCCATCCAGGTACTCCTCTCTGCCAGAGTAAGTCTCTGGCAGGTTGACCTATGGTACATCAGCTTTGTCTGCAATAAAGAAGCAGAGGTGCCCTATCAATGCAATTAGTTAGGTAGTCCTTCCATGTTCTTGTTAATTTACCCTTATTCACCTCTAGAAAAATTACCAGTCACATATGTAGTGGTCCTTACCATCTCAGGAGGTTATTATGAAATGACATCTCTCAGGCAATAAAACCTAAATATCACAACTCTCAGCTCTCATAAATCACTTTCATGGAGTAAAATAATTCACATCTTCTCAAATCAATAATGTTCAGTCAGGCATATTTTTTTCAGGATGAGGATGAAATCTTTTTCAGAATGAAGGTGAAGTCTTATAATTCCAAATAGCAATGAGGCTCATCAGAACTTGACCAGAAACTGTTGACTCTCGGACAGTTTATTTGAATTGTCTGTCTTTGATTAAACCAAGAACTCATAGTGCCTTTTTTCCTAGCTTCTTCAGCAACTCTAATTAATCACAGAATTTTGGCATTGATCTTTCCACCAAGCCCATGAGTGCTCTTTGAATGAATGATGATTATTTCTTTGTGTTAAGTCTCTCTGCCCTAAGGCTATCAGAATTTCATAGTTGGGTTTCTGCACATTCTTCAAAGCTTTCTCTTTCAACTTTTGCCTAAAAACAACATGACAGAACAGGATTCATCATCTGGATCTATGAGCTAATCTCATTCAAATGCCTGGCGATGAGAGCGCTGAAACCTGTTAACCAAAGCATAGGGCTTTTGGAGAAAGTCTATTTGAAAGTGGTGTCTCTAAGAAGTGTAGAAAAGACTATGTCTTGATAAGAGCATTTGGACCAGGTAGCCGTCAATCCATGTAGATTTGGGGGACTAGAGTTAGGCCCCTAAAGAGCAGTAAAGTTTACAGAATGAGCATAAAGAGCCGAAGGATCAGAAAATAGTATTAGTTGTCTGTTTCTGTGTTCTGGATTCTATTTCTAGATTATTGAAGTCAAAGAGGTTTTCACCCCTTCCTGCACTGATAATCTAGAACTCCCCATGTAGTGTGGCCAGACTTATCTGATAAAGACTTGGCATTTTACATCTTGCTTTTAGCTAAACTCTGTTGTGTAAACGGAATCTCTTATCCTCCCATTTTATTCTCTTGAAATTGATAAACAACTCTAACTCCCCTTTCTTGCTCTGAATTTCTTTGTCATTTTATAGCAGCAACCATCACAATTACTGCTTCTCCCACTCATCTTTAATATTCCCCAAATTCTTTTAACCAGTCCCCAGTGCTTTTCTTCCTTTTCCTTCCTCCCTCATCTCTCCAGTCTACCTGCCTTGCACCTGTAGTTCTAAATGTCTCTCAGAAAGGCATGCTCCATGCCTAGCCTAGTCTTCAGCAGTTGGCAAAGCAACTCCTCACTTCCCAGAGACTCAACAGAGAGAAGTATTTGATAGAAGAGAAAGGGAAATGCAGTCAAGGAACTTTTAGGAATTCTTGAGTTTGGGGGAAAAGTTCAAAGGAAAAATGCAAAGCCTGTGGGAAGGGTTTAGAGGAAACAAGACAGACTAACTGACATACAGCTAATGGGAGCTAACGGAGAAGGCAATGGCACCCCACTCCAGTACTCTTGCCTGGAAAATCCATGGACAGAGGAGCCTGGTAGGCTGCAGTCCATGGGGTCGCTAAGAGTCGGACACGACTGAGCGACTTCACATTCACTTTTCTCTTTCATGCATTGGAGAAGGAAATGGCAACCCACTCCAGTATTCTTGCCTGGAGAGTCCCAGGGACAGCGGAGCCTGGTGGGCTGCGTCTATGGGGTCGCACAGAGTAGGACACGACTGAAGCGACTTAGCATAGCATAGCAATGGAAGCTAAGGATTGTTATACAGTGAATTACAGTACCTGGAAGCAAAAACAATAGACTAGTTTCCGAAATCACGCTCCATGGGAAAATATATGGTCTAATTGTCATAAATTTATGTCATTGTGGTAAAAAATGTTTTGATAAATAGGAAGATGAGGTAAAATCAGATCCAAATTCAAGATGACTCACTCATACGTGAAGATAAATGGATAGAACACCGAGTAGAATAAATCTTCTGTAGAAATTGATGTCTGTGGCTTTTTAACATCACAGATGTGGACCATTAGCTCAGTGCACCATTAATTTGATTTTGCCAGGATTTCAGGGTCCATGTTGCTCACTTGACCATGTGGATTATTCTCATTCATTGCTTTTTTTGTTCATTCTGTTATGTGTCAGTTGCTGAGGGCATAAGGACAGTTCTGAAACTGATTGAATACATTTCTGCACCAGACCCCATATCGGATGTTTTATCCTGGATAATGTAATTAATCCTGACAATTATCCTTAAGGATGAGTTATATTATCCCCATTTTACAAAGGATAAAACTGAGGTTCAAGGTGGTTAAACAATAAGGTCATGTGCTGATAAATATTAAAACCTGGACTTCATTTCAGATCTGCCTGATTCCACTGATCAGGCATTTCACAACCTGTTTACAGTTACAGCTCTAAGTCCATTATCTTAAACCATGATGTCCTGCCAAGAGATTTGGGGGTTTAACATAAATTCCTGGGAGCCTCAGGGAGATATGATATACAAGGAAGGGAGTTATAATTTTCAGTCAAATGATGTAACAGGGTCAACAGACCTTGGAACCTTCACTCACTTATGTAAGCTGACACTTTGAGATGCGATGAAAGGGCTTATCCCAGTCATCTTTCTTAGATTCCAGTACAGAACAGTGACACTTCTTTAACTTACTGATTTAAAGATCAGTGTTTTTCATTTGTTTACTTAACAAACAGTTACGAAGAGCCTATGATATACAGAGCAATGTGACAGGCAAAAGGGATATAAAATCAATAAGAAATGATCAAAGACTTCAGGGTCTTTTTAATCTCAGGCCAGAAATAATGTTACAAATATGTACAAATAAATTTTATCAAACTTAAGAAACCATCGATTTTAAGATGCGCTATTTTATCTACCACCAAGGAAAAAGAATGTCAAATTAACTCTCATGCTATCAGTTGTAAAATTTGAGTATACATGTTAGAATCAATTAAGTAAAGTAGGTAAGTACCATGCTACATGTAAATGCATTTGCAGTGATGCTGTTAGGGCTGAGATGAGGATCAGGAAAGAAAAGAGTCAGAAAAATCTTTCCCAGCAAAGTGACTTAAAAAAATTTTAATTGAATATAGTTGTTGTATAATGTTAATGTCTGCTGTACAGCAAAGTGACTCAGTGATGCATATATATAGACATTCTTTTTAATTTTTTTTCCATTATGGCTTATTACAAAGTACTGAATATAGTTCTCTGTGCTATACAGTAGGATCCTGTTGTTTATCCATTCTGTGTGTGATATTTTGCATCTACTAATCCCAGACTCCCAGTCCACCCCTCCCCACCCCTTTCCCCCTTGGCAGCCACAAGGCTGTATCTGTGAGTCCGTTTCTGTTTAATTTATAGGTTCACTTGTGCCATGTTTTAGATTACATATATAAGTACTATATGGTATTTGTCTTTCTCTTTCTGACTTGACTTCACCTAGTATGATAATCCCTGTGTGTGTGTTAGTCACTCGGCTGTGTCCGACTGTTTGTGATCCCATGGACTATATATATAGCCTGGCATGGATATCTCTGTCCATGGAATTCTCAAGGCAAGAATACTGGAGTGGGTTGCCATTTCTTCCTCCAGGAGATCTTCCTGACCCAGGGCTTGAACCCAGGTCTCCTGTATTGCAGGCAGATTCTTTACTGTTTGAGCCACCAGGGAATCCCAAATTGATAATCCCTGGTTGTATCCATGTTGGTTCAAATGGCATTATTTCATTCTTTCTGATGGCTGAATTACATTGTTTATATGGACCACATATTCTTTATCCATTCACCTGTCATGGACATTAAGGTTGTTTCCATGTCTTGGCTATTGTGAATAGTGCTGCTATGAACATTGGAATGCATGTATCTTTGAATTATAGTTTTGTCTGGATATATTCCCAGGAGTTCAATCATATGGTAATTCTATTTTTAGTTTTCTGAGGAACCTTCATACTGTTTTCCATCCTGGCTGTACCAACTTACCTTGCTAACAACAGTATAGGAGCATTCCCTTTTTTCCATACCTTCTCCAGCATGCTATTCACAGACTTTTTAATGTTAGCCATTGTTACCAGTGTGAGGTGGTACTTCATCAAGCAAAGTGACATTTGAGCTGAATTTATAGGTGGAGGGTTGGAAAGAAGTTGTAAAACATATTCCATGCAGAAGAAACAGAATGAGTGAAAAGTGTGGCTGGGGTGATAAGTAGATTGGGCAGCCAGAGCATTGCTGGAGGGCTGGAAAAGGGGTGCTGAGGCAATGTGTTGATTTGATATGGCTCCCGAGTTGCAGGCCTGTCTGAGAGGTCTTGAAAACCATGCCCAGCGGTTTCCTTCAACCTAATGTAGGCAGTATGATGGTGCTGAAGAAATTCAAGCAGGAAGTACAGTCTCTCTGAACATTTTCTCCTTCCTTCCAGCCACCAACTAGAGGCTTCATAGATACCTGTTTTTATATCATACCATTGCCACTTCAAACTTCATGTAACTCTTTTCCTTGCTGCACCTCTATAGTCATGAAGATGATCCAAACTTCTGATTCTAAGATTGGCTATAAGATTCTAGTATGTTATATGCTTTCCCTCCTCTAGTTCTCCTATTATCTCCTTTCTCTCATTTCCTTTTGCCCTGATCTTAATTCTTTGAAATAAAAGTGTGTCCTCTAGCTCTGTCACTATTTGGCTCCCCATGAGGAATTTATTTAATCCCTTGGAAATCAGGGTTTCCACTCCAGTAAAAAGGGATATGCTCTGCATATCTAAAGAATGAAATGAGTCTGTGTGTGTTAAAGAACTTTGTAATCTGCTAGACAGCATCTAAATAGAAGTGATTTACAAACTGTGATGTTGACATATTATTGGCTCAGCAGGCCTGTTTCTTGAGCCAACTGGAGGGTGACCATCTGATAGCATAGAGATCCTCTCTTCAAGTGGTATTCTGACCTGCTGGTGAGTTGGTTTCGGAGCAGGTATGCGCCAGTCATCGACTCCCTGCCCTACCCTGGCTCATTTCCAGCTTCTCAGTATCATATCAAGTTCTCTGTGTCGAACTTGATATGGCAATTCTATTGTTAATTTTTTAAGGAACCTTCGTTTGTTTTCCATAGTGGCTGCACCAATTTACATTCCCACCAACACCTTTTTGGCACAAGGGACTGATTTCATGGAAGACAGTTTTTCCACAGACTAGGGTACAGGGGATGGTTTTGGAATGATTGAAGTGCATTACATTTATTGTGTAGTTTATTTCTATTATTATTAAATCAATTCCACCTCAAATCATCAGGCATTAGATACTGGAGGCTGGGGACCCTTGGTGTACAGGGTTCGCCTTTTCCCACATCCTCACTGGTGACTGGTGTCTCCTCTTTTTGATGGTAGCCATTTAAACATGTAGGTGGCAACTCTGTTTGATTTGCATTTCCTTGATGATTGGTGATATCGGGCACCTTTTCATGCACTGGTTTCCATTTGAATATGTTCTTTGGAAGAAAAGGCCATTCAGCTCCTTTGCCCATTTCAAAATTGGGTTAATTGTTTTTTGCTATTGAGTTGTGTGAGTTCTTTATATAATTTGGATATTAACCCCTTACCAGATATGTGGTTTACAGATATGTTCCCCCATTCCATGGGTTGTATTTTAATTTTTCTGATAATTTAGTTTTCTGTGCAAAATATTTTTAGTTTGATGTCATTCTGATCAGTGTTAAGAAACCTTTTCAGTTTTCTGCCAGGAGTTTTATGGACTGGCTCTTACATTTAAGTCTTGAATCCATTTTGAGTTAATTTTCATGAGTGGCATAAGATAGGGGTTTAATTTCATTATTTTGCATGTGAATGAATATCCAGTTTCCCAGCCATTTACTGACGATACTGTCTTCTCCAGCGAGCACTCTTGGCTGTCTTGTCAAATGTTGTTGTTGTTTAGTGGCTCAGTCATATCCTGACCCTTTTGCAACCCCATGGACTGTAGCCCACCAGGCTCCTCTATCCATGGCATTTCCCAGGCAAGAATACTAGAATGGGTTGCCATTTCCTTCTCCACGAGATCTTCCCAACCCAGGAATTGGACTTACATCTCCTGCATTGGCAGGTGGATTCTTTACCATTAGTTGACTATATATGCATAGATTTATTTCTGGACTCTATTACTGTTTCATTCTGTATCTGTTTTTATGACACCACTGCACTGTTTTGATTACTATAGCTTTTAAGTACAGATTGAAATCAGGAGGTATGATACCTTCTTCGTTGTTCTTTCTCAAGATTGCTTTGGCTATTAAGGTCTTTTGTGGTTCCAAGTGAATTTTATGATTTTTAAAAAATTTTCTATTAAAAAAATGTCATTGGAATTTTGATAGGAATTGGATTGAATTCATAGATTGCCTGGGATTTTATGGACATTTTAACAACGTTGATTCTTCACAACACACTTTTTAAAAATATTCAATGCTGAATGTATTTTTTGATAAAAATTATTTCTTCATAGCCGAAGCTTGCTTTTATCAATGGCATTTAACATTTTTTAGAAGTCTAGAATCTTAAAATTATAACAATTCTGACATTCGTGTTTGCCATTTCTCAAAAGTAATGGATTTTAAATAGTCTTATCAGAGGCCTATGTATTTTCAAAGGCTTTCAGGGAAGATATTACATAACTTCTTTAGCAGATGCTTGGGTTCAGTTCAATTCAGTTCAGTGGCTCAGTCGAGTCCGACTCTTTGCGAACCCATGAATCGCAGCACGCTAGGCCTCCCTGTCCATCACCAACTCCCGGAGTTCACTCAGACTCACGTCCATTGAGTCAGTGATGTCATCCAGCCATCTCATCCTCTGTCATCCCCTTCTCCTCCTGCCCCCTAGCATCAGAGTCTTTTCCAATGAGTCAACTCTTCGCATGAGGTGGCCAGAGTACTGGAGTTTCAGTTTTAGCATCATCCCTTCCAAAGAACACCCAGGACTGATCTCCTTCAGAATGGACTGGTTGGATCTCCTTGCAGTCCAAGGGACTCTCAAGAGTCTTCTCCAACACCACAGTTCAAAAGCATCAATTCTTCGGCACTCAGCCTTCTTCACAGTCCAACTCTCACATCCATACATGACCACAGGGAAAACCATAGCCTTGACTAGCCGGATCTTTGTTGGCAAAGTAATGTCTCTGCTTTTCCCTTATTCTCTCAGTGTCCGTATATAGTTAGACAGCTGCACTGGGGAAGGCTGAAAGATCTGTGTAGAGAACACCATGGAAGCAGTCCTTAACCAGCCAGTGACAGGAGTTGGTAGCTGAATAGTCCAGCTTCCTCATGTCTTAGGTGGGACAACTCTATGTGTGTTCTACACGGGGGGATTGAGCCCCTATTATCTAGAGTGATAACCTGTTCATTAATAAATCCTCTGTTGACTTCCTTCCTCATGCTCCCCACCTAAGGTCATTACCCAGATAAACTGTGTGGACCCAAATCATTGTCTTATGGCCTGCTTTTGGGGGGAATTCCAACCTAAAACCCCCCTTAATTAATTTTTCTAAAGCTATCCAGCCAGCACCAAATTGCACTTGAGCATATTCCCTTGCCAGTGATATATACAAGGGAAACGTGCCTGGATGCCATTTCAGAAAGCATTTCTCGCAGTTCTCCAAGCCAGAAGAACAATGTATCAGAATGACATTTTTCACATATGATTTTCATAATATCAGTTGTCTATGTAATGAAACAGGCAAAATATCCTCATGAAAAGGTTTTTCAAATTAAATAAAATATTCTTATTACAAGAATTTCTACATCTTCTTGCATAATAAAAGGAAGGACTTTTTTCAGGTATCTTTCATAAGTTGGGCTTCCCTTGTAGCTCAGTCAGTAAAGACTGCCTGCATTGCAGGAGACCTGGGTTCGACCCCTGGGTGGGGAAGATCCCCTGGAGAAGGAAATGGCAACTCACTCCAGTATCTTGCTTGGAGAACTCCATGGACAGAAAAGGTTTTTCAAATTAAATGAAATATTCTTATTACAAGAATTTCTATATTTTCTTGCATAATAAAAGGAAGAACTTTTTTCAGGTATCTTTCATAAGTTATTGAGCAATGCCTTTCCACTTCTGGCTCTGATGAATTATCACTTGCTTTACAGAGACTTCTGGGGGGATATTGGGAGAGAAAGAGGTGATGGAGTGGTGGGACAGGTCATGTATTTGTTAGTCTGTGATACTATTTAGTCTAATGGTAACTGGACTGCACTTTTCCCTAATTGGGAGGTAGTGGTTGAGGTCAGCAGATGTGTTTGTTGGCAAGTATATTGATTTCTCTGCTACTCTTCTGCTGCTGCTGCTAAGTCGCTTCAGTCGTGTCCGACTCTGTGTGACCCCATAGACAGTAGCCCACCAGGCTCCCCTGTCCCTGGGACTCTCCAGGCAAGAACACTGGAGTGGGTTGCCATTTCCTTCTCCAATGCATGAAAGTGAGAAGTGAAAGTGAAGTCACTAAGTCGTGTCTGACTCCTAGAGACCCCATGGACTGCAGCCCACCAGGCTCCTCCATCCATGGGATTTTCCAGGCAAGAGTACTGGAGTGGGGTGCCATTCCCTTCTGTGGCTACTCTCCTACTGTAGATCAAATAATTAAGTCTAGCATTAATGGAACTGAGGTAAAGATGAAGATGAGCTTGTATTTTAGAAATTTGCACATTATCACTTTTTAATAACCAAAAGTATTATTCCTTCATGGATCATTAATCTGTTGCTTACTTCCTACATATATTCATTTGTCTTAAATAAAATCCCCCAAAACATAGGCTCAGAAACAGATTTGCATGAAAGGGGTTTATTGGAACCCGAGCACGGGGAAGTGCAGGGAGCCAGAGAGGCTGGGCTGTGATTCAGCTGCAACAGGGCCTCAGTCAGTCTCATGGGGGAGCTCTGGAGCTGATGGGCCTTCAGAGATAGCTTAAATTGAGGCCACAGGGGCCAACTCTTCCAACTCCGTCAACCCCCTTCCCCCAGTCAGCTGCCCCAGTACTGATGCAGCCTGTGAGGGTGACTCCCTTCACCTCAAGGAAATTCCCAGAGAGGACTCAGCTCTAAGCCAAGCTGCAAGTAACTGGGGAAATACAAGCCTCTGCCCTTAGTGGGGAGACTGAGTGACACATCACAGCCTCCACTGTAGCGAGTGTGCGTGTTGATCAGTGTGAGAACTTCTGTGAAAGAAAGCCTGATATTTCATTTGCTCAAATATTCTGAGTAATAGCAAATCAAGTGGTTTGATTTCCAAGTTTCAAATCATTAGAATACAACAAATACACTTTAAGCCAAAGCTATGAAAATATAATTTAGTTTTTCTAGCTGACCCAGAGGTAGGAAAAACCAATCCAAATTTTACAGAGCTTTAAGAACATTTATTAGCAAGGAGAAGCTTAGGGGTATACACATTCACAGCTTCCTGACTGACCGATGATAGATAACTTGTTTCATCTGACAGTAACACTTAAACTTTTTATTGATATCAGTTCACTGGCCTCTGTGTCCCTTTTTGTCTCTTGGTTGCTGTTGTTTCTGTGGCTAATCCAAGACTTCTTTGGTGCCTCTGGGAGGCAGTCATTTGGAAGGTGGCTCTAAGACCAGTTCTTGGATAGATTTTTGTTGTTCAGTCACTAAGTTGTGTCCGACTCTTTGCAACCCCGTGGACTGTGGCACACCAGGCTTCTCTGTCCTTCACTATCTCCCCGAGTTTGCTCACACTCAGTGATACCATCCAACCATGTCAGCCTCTGTCACTCTCTTCTCCTCTTGCCCTCAGTCTTTCACAGCATCAGGGTCTTTTCCAGTGAGTTGCCTCTTTGCATCAGGTGGCCAATGTATTAGAGCTTCAGTTTCAGCCTCAGTCCTTCCAATGAATATTCACGGTTGATTTCCTTTAGGATTGTTTGGTTTGATCTACTTGCAGTCCATGGGCCTCTCAAGAGTCTTTTCCAACACCACAATTTGAAAGAATCAATTCTTTGGCACTGAGCCTTCTTCATGGTCCAACTCTCACATCCATACATGACCACTGGAAAAGCCATAGCTTAGACTATATGGACCTTTGTTGGCAGAGATATCTCTGCTTTTTAATATGCTGTCTAGCTTTGTCATAGCTTTTCTTCCAGGGAGCAAGCATCTTGGTTAGGTAGTGGGCCTATAAGGGGAACCTGCTGACTAAGTAATTGCCTGAGCTAAAAGATCCATTCTGCTTTCCTTTGCAACCCAATGCTCTCCCAGCTCCTGTGGTAACATCCCATGGGATATTCTGCTGTTTCCCCTTACCTTCGGGGCAGTCCTCTTGGATAGGTAGTCAACCCAAGAAGCCCACCTAAGTGCCTTCTATGGTATCTCTGGAAACTCATGCATTTCTGTGCAAATGTGAGAGACAATGCAAAAAATACCACGACTGCCTTCCCTACTCAGCTGTCTTTCTTTCCTTACACTCTGTGGGTATAGGCCAAGTCTACTGCAAGGACAATTCTCAGGCAAAGACAAAATCCTACTCTGTCTGTTTCTATGTCTGCATGTGAATGATGCCTATCAATGAATCCCCAGCACTTAATACAGTATCTAAGACAGAGGAAGAATTGAATAAATATTAGCTGAGTGAACAAAGGTTTAGCTACTCAATAGCTCTTTTCAAAAAATTTTTTTTGCACTTTCGAAAGATTTATCGGAAGTCACAGTCCAAGTGCTCCCTCCCATTCCATCTCGTTCTATTTTCACTGGGGAACAACATCTGGTCCCTAGCCTCTTTATAAGGCCTGTTATACACACCAAGACTGCAATTAAGTCACCCGCAGTCTTTTCCTCCTTTTGGCCAACCAACATCATTTCTGTGATCCTTTCCTTACAAGCCTGGCTTTCCAACTCTTTAATCATCTCTGCTCTCTTCAGGATCCAAATGTCCCACTTACTTTTAAACTATGGAGACCCAAGTGGAAATCTATCATAACGACGTTGTAAAAGTTTGGCAAATTTCAGGGGAAACTAACATCTGTTTGGTCCTTTCTCATTATCTTTTTATGCGTTTTCATTAAGAAATTCCCAGGAAAAGCTGTAAAATTTATTTTTTAAATTAATTCAACAATTTCCCTTCTAGTGTAAGTCTTCCTATTTGTATGCATATGATTTCTATGTAAAAAAAATGGATTCAGAAATGGATGATTTCTAAGTGCACAAATGTTTTAAAATATCTTGCACATATTTTTAGGGTCTAATTGCAGAATACAGATCTTTTTTACTCTTAATTTTTTTTTAATTTTTGTGCTAATACTCAGCAATGACATTGCTGTTGAATAAATTGTTCTTTAACTTAAAAATATGTTTGTTATTTTTTATTCAAACATTTTCCATGCACTTGATTAGACCCATTGAATAAGAATAAAAATAATAGCTGTGATTACATAGCACTTACTCTGTTCCGGGCAAGTGATTTAGATATATTAATGTGTTTAATATAAATAACAACCCAGTGAGCCGGCTACTGTGTGCTGTGTGTGTGCTCAGTCACTCAGTTGTGTCTGGCTCTTTGTGACCCCATGGACTGTAGCCCTCCAAGCTCCTCTGTCCATGGAATTTTCCAGGCAAGAATACTGGAATGGGTTACCATTTCCTACATTAGGGTATCTTCCTGGCCCAGGGATCAAACTGATGTCTCCAGTGTCTCCTGTGCTGGCAGATTCTTTACCACTGTAGCACCTGGGAAGCCCCGAGGCAGCAACTGTTATCATGCCCATTTTTCAGATGAAGAAGTTGAGGGACAGAGAGGCTAAGGACTTCCCCAGGATAGCATAGCAAATGAGGTTCAGAACTGGAATTTAAACCCTGAAAACCTAGCCCTAAAACTTATGATCTTGTGACAATGTACTGCCATACGTTTATGAATATAGGGGTGGACTGATTTTTAAAGAATGTTCTTTTTGTTAGTGGTCTTTAATACACTCCAGCAGAATTTTTCTTTGTATTTAAAGATTTTTCTAATACAGCTATTTTACTTGAGTACTGATGTTGGTTTGACTGAAGAAATGACGCTGGCTAATACGCTGTCATTACTCCCTTACCTGAAGGGAGACTTAACTTTTTGCTTTGAGAATGTGAATCCTGCAGTTGCTAAATATCGGGGAGTCTAATTTCCTTTAAGACCAACATAGAGCTCATCTTGCCAGCATGAACTGCAAACGTTACCTCCAGGAGCCCTATCAATTAGCGCCAAAGAGCTGGGACGTACATTTGGGGCTTCCAGGACATACATTTGGGGCTTCCCGCAAGTACAAAGAGTGCTTGATCTCGCCTTGAGTGGTAATTCATTCTGGAGTCGGTTTTCCAGAACAGATGTTTCTATTGTTACCACCCAGGTCTTCCTGTGGAGCTTTCAGAAACCCCGCTGCCTTTTCAGAGAACACTTGAGGCATTTTCCAGAGAACTCTCTGTACTCTTAGTGGTAGTAAAGAAGTAAGCTTATTCTGTCTCTGGTTCTTTGGGTTGTTCTCTATATGTTTCATTTAAACTTTGGGGGGGAAAATAAAGAATCTTATGTCATTTGGAATCACAAATTAAACATTATATTCAAAACTCTTTAAAAACCCCAATCCTGCAGGTACCTATTTAAGAGAGAAGCTTATCTGAAAAAAACCCACTGCCTTGTTTCCAAATGTAACTCTGTCCTTAACCATCTATATATGTTGTTGTTTAGTTGCAAAGTAGTGTCTGACTCTTTTGACCCCATGGACTGTAGCCCTTCAGGCTCCTCTGCCCATGAGATTCTCCAGGCAAGAATACTAGAGTGGGTTGCCAGTTCCTCCTACAGGGGAACTTCCCAACCCAGGGCTTGAACCCATGTCTCCTGCTTGGCAGGCAGACTCTTTACTACTGAGCCACCTGGGAAACCCACTGTCTATATATAGGACAGGAAAAAATATTTGCAGTCATGCATAAGCATTTGAAAACATTTTGGCAGATGCTCTTTAACACTCTAATGTTTCAAAATGTTCTCTAAAATGATTTCCCCTTTAAAAATATGATGTGCATGCAGTTTCATCGTAGGACCTGCCTATATTAGGAAATACTTAAGCAGCACATATATTTCCCAGTGTGCCATGATTTTTAAAGGAGTTGTGGCCAAATGTTAACAATGTTTCTCTCTCAGGATGTGAAATTGGCCACTGTTAGGGATAGTGATAGCTATTTTACATTTTTTCGTTTTATTCCTCTGGATTGAGTGTCTGGATTTCTTTTTAAACTTTGCACGTGTCTTTCGTTAGTTATGAGAGCAGTGAGAGTATGAGCCACTTTGTTTTCACGTTTTTTTCAACTTCAACAGAAATATTATTTAAAATGGAAAGCATTTCTTCACTCGCTCAGAAAATTTTAAGCAGTTGATGTATTTAGATAGCTGGTCAGTTAGACATGGAGAGGTATCATTTTAGAATTTTAGAATTCCATCATTTTAGAATTTTAGCCCTGAAAGGATACAGCCTTATGTCTTTATGATAAAGCACTGAATTTAAATGAAACTAAATGGTTTGTCCCAGTTACACAGCTAGCTAGTGGGACAGCTAGAACCAAAATCCAGGTTTTCTAACTCTAGACAGTACTTTTCCTATGAAACCATCCCACTTGCCTTAAGAGTTCAAAAAAAAAAAAAAATAATGAACTCTTAAGGCAAGTGGGATGGTTTCATAGGAAAAGTACTGTCTAGAGTTAGAAGACCTGATTTTGGTTCTAGCTGTCCCACTAGCTAGCTGTGTAACTGGGACTGTGTTGGGTCTTCACTGCTGTGCGTGGGCTTTCCCTTGTTGCGGACAGCGGGTGCTTTTCTCTAGTTGCAGTACATGGGCTTCTCATTGCTGTAGCTTCTCTTGTTGTGGTTCCCAGACTCTAGAGTGCAGGGTCAGTAGTTGTGGGACACAGGCTTCGTTGCTCCACAGCACGTGGGATCTTCTCGGACCAGGGATTGAACCGGTGTCCCTTGCATTGCAAGATGGATTCTTAGCCAATGGACCACCAGGGAAGCCCAAGATTTAATTATTTATATTTTCAAAATAGTATTGTATTTTGTCACTGTAAAATTTTGCAAATATATTCCATTCATTTAATTGTATCATGAAGCCAAACTGTAGAAGAGGTGTAAATACATGTAAGCAATAGATATCATGATTCATAGGTCAAATGAATTGCACCCATGTTACATCAGGTATTAAGTGGTGGAAAATACACTCATTTTAAACATGAGATGGTGCTCACTAGGGGGAATAGTCATTCTTGAGGGATGGCAGATTCCAGGTGAAAATAATGACCTCTTCTAATAATTTATATGCTACCATTCTTCTGTTGAATTATAACAAGAACTTCTAGTTGGGCCTTATGTGTTTGTGTTAGTTACTCAATTATGTCCAACTCTTTGTGAGTCCATCGACTGTAGCCCACCAGGCTGCTCTGTCCATGAAATTCTCCAGGCAAGAATACTGGAGTGGGTTGCCATGCCCTTCTGTAGGGGATCTTCCAGACCCAGGGATTGAACCTGGGTATCCTGCATTGCAGGCAGATTCTTTATGGCTTGGAGCTACCCAGGAATCCCCTTTTGCTCTTCTGTCCATGGAATTTTCCAGGCAGAAAATCTTCCAGGCAAGAATATTGGAGTGGGTTGCTATTTCCTCCTCCAGGGAATCTTCCCAACCCATGGATCAAACCCAAGTCTCCTATGTCTCTTGCATTAGCAGGCAGATTCTTTACCACTGTGCCAGGTGGGAAGCCCAATGAGCCTAATGCAAACTCTTTAATTCTAAAAAAATCTTTCTATTAAAAATAAAAAATGTTGGTAGAGTGGAGACACATGTGTTCCTGTGAAGCATGATAAACAGTATGTTTCCTTCAAGGATTTTACACTCATCAAAACAAAAGGAAAAAAACAAAAAACTAAGTAATTTTAGACTAGAGGGAAGTAAGAAGCATGAAAAATTACCAGCCTTGATGCTGAAACCTAGTTCAAAGGCAGACTTTATTAAAAATACACCTAAATAGAAGAGAACATACAATCACTGCTTTCTCCTAATGGAGTCTTATTATTTCCTACTATTATTTATAAAAAGCCTTAGCTCAGCTCTTAGAATCAGTGAATAGAGACATAGGATCCTCGAGTATCCTTTTTCTGTAACTTGTGGAAACATATGTGCTCTGCTCCTTGGACTGCTGACCTCCACAAAGTGAGGGAACGTCCCAGAGGGACATTTCTTTGTCCTATAGAAGCAGCGATACAGCACCAACATAGCACTCAGTCAATGTTGGCTGAACAAATGAATCACAACCTGTTAACTACTTGTCCCTCTGCACTCTAAACCCATATGTAAGCTTTGAAAAGTCTGGAGAAAGTTTATTTCTACTTCTTTCCGTTCTGTCACTCTGTATTAGAAAGAAAGAAAAATGGATCCTGGATAATTTCAAGGCGTATTCTTGGAAGAAAAAAAAATAGAAGAGAAATTGTGACCTATGAATTTTTGTGATCAAATAAGTTCTTATTATTTGACCATTACCTCTTTCCTGGAGAAGATTGTCATGGCTAGTAACCTTTCATTTGTGGTTTTCTTTCATTTAATAGTATGAATGATAAGTGACATGTTATTTTTATTTTCATTTTTTCATATGTAAAAATGGAGGCTTTGACAAGTAACTGGTCACACAGAGAAGTCACTGGCTCAGGGATGGAGCTGGTATAATGGGTTTGAGGAAGAGCCTGATAAGAAGAGGCAGGTGCCGAATCAATGAAATGAGAGAAGTTGTTGGCTCTGAGTGAGGAGACAAACCTGAGAGAGAGGGATGACTCACCAGGAAGTAGAACAAGCACAAAAGGTCAGCTTTTTCTCACAGATAAAGGAAAACTCACATGTCATATTTCTGACACGAGGCAAACACAGCCTGGACACTTTGGCAAAAACGTAACATGTCCAAAGTACAACTTTTCTAGAAAAGCCTTTGAGTAAGATTAAAATATAGGGGGAAAAAATGGCATACCTATTGGAATTTACAGGTAAGGTAAGAGTTTACTCTGGATTCCTTGTCACATCTTTAGGAATAGAGAGAGAAATATCTTAGGAACTTTTATTTCAAAACAAAGGGAAATGAGAGAGAACTGTGCAAAAATGATATTATAAAATTAATTTTAGCACACAATTGCTACCATTTAAACTAAGAAGTAGGGCTTCCCAGGTGGCACTCGTGGTGAAGAATGTGCCTGCTAATGCGGGAGACGCAGGTTCTATCCCTGGATTGGGAAGATCCCCTGAAAGAGATGGCAGCCCACTCCAGTGTTCTTGCCTGGAAAATCTCTTGGACAGAGGAGTCTGGTGGACTACAGTCCTTGCAGCCGCAGAAGAGTCAGAGGTGACTGAAGCAGCTTAGCATGCGGGCATGCAGACTAAGAAACAGCTTTTTCAATATTGCTCCTACAGACTTAATTCATTATCAGTTGAATTGAGACTGAAATGGTGAAGACAGAGGAGAAAGAGCTAAATGTGAAAATCTTCAAGAGGATGTGGCAAGCCATTAAAATTCATTGATTCAAGCAACCCATTACAACATTTTCCAGCCTGCTTATTGAAGCTGTGGAAAAATGGGGAACTCACATTTCTCACTCTTGGATGTGGAAAGTTTAAATTACAAGAAGATGGAGAGGAAGGAAAGGGCCAAAGGAAGGAAAACCATGATTCAGTTATGGCTAATCTGAATTTATTGGTATTTCTCAGTTTAACAAAAGGCAGAGACCAAACAAAAGGAAAAGGATGAAGATGAGATAAAAATGCTATTAGTTTATACACCAAAAGAGGAGCAAAAAGGGGCTTTCTTCAATGAAGCTTATAAAAACGAGGAGAAACACTCACTGTCTAGACTGTACTTCATTTATTTATTCTTTATTATAATACATTAAGAGCAGGCTTGCTACCTAATTCATGTGCCTACAAGAGAGCATAAAAAATTCACTTGACCGTTCTGAATATGTCTATAACACATGATATGGAAACTCTTTCTTAGACCCTAGAATTACTACCATTTATTGCTTCCCATGTTCAAGGTATCCAAGCTGGTGGCTCAGTGGTTAAGAATTCACCTGCAAGCACAGGAGCCACAGGAGACATGGATTCAGTCCCCGAGTTGGGAAGATCCCCTGGAGGAGGAAACAGCACCCACTCCAGTATTCTTGCCTGAAAAATACCATGGACAGAAGAGCCTGGCAAGCTACAGTCCATGAGGTTGCAAAGAGTCAGATACAACTGAGTGTGTGCATGCACACACACACACACACACACACACACACACACACATGTTCTAGATACTATTCAAGGCAATTTAGGTTGTATTCCATTGAATTTCTCTAACAGCTCTGTAAAGTAGGCAAACTCACAAATACAGTAGGTGAGAAATTGAGGATAAGAGAGGGTGAGTAGTTTATCTAAGGTCACGTAACCAGTGAACAGAGGAGCCAAAGTCTAAGGACAGACTCTAAGGATAAGTCTCCGATGCAGAGCTCAGACTCTTTCTACCATGCCCTGCTCTCCGTCCCCTCTATCTTATCCTAGAAGGTATGTGTAGTTTGACGAGGAAGAGAAAGTCTTCTGAGGACTTAGAAACCAAGGTCAGTACTCTCGGAGGAAGAGGACTAAATGAAAGAGTTTAAGATGTCAGTGCAGACACCTAGGGGGTGCATACTGTGGGCAGAGCACCTAGGTAGCAGAGTGCTTGGTGTAGCATAGGGGATCAATGTCTGGTGAGACTGATGGAGGACAAGGCAGAGCCAGGAGTAGGCTTAGGCTGGATAGATAAACAGTTGGCCACATAGAAAGATTTTTTTTTTCCTTTGAATGAAGTTTATAGGGGTTTGTGTGGAGTCATCATTTCAAAGAAATGGAAGGAAGCATATACAACTGAGGTCATGCCTGAGATAGGGTTCCTGAAGAAATGGAAAGAAACATCCCTTCAATATCTGAAAGTTGGAGGCATGGTCTCCAAATGTGTCCCCCTTTCCCCGGCCCCACCCCATAGAGTGTGTCCTTATTTCATTAGTCATCTCGCGAGACAGACAAGACCTTTCAGAGAGTTGGAGCTTCAAAAGGTTTAGAATATATATTTTCTTTACAAGTGCTTATTTTGACATTTATTTCTGTTAAACTGGTAAAGCTGGCTCTGTGTTCAGTGCTTGCCAGGAGAAAGTGATGGTTTGGTTTCTTTTCTCAGGCATGCTGTAGATCACAAGGGGCTATTCATCAACATTGCAATCTGAGTTTTCACATCATTTTGTACAAAGGTTCATTTTTTTCTCACGACATACTGAAAGGATTTCGGGGCACTCATTGTGACCTTGAACACTTTTTTAAAGAAAAAAAGAATAGGTATTTGAAATGAAGAGAAGTGAAAGTATTTAGAGGCAACTGATTTTGATAAGATTGTTGCGTGGAGAATTTCTACTAAATAGCATAGCTGTAGAAAGAGGCAGTCAAGCATAAAACCCTAGGTGACATTGACTAAAAGACCAAATAAAAGTTGTTTTTTTTGGAAATATCATATCTTTTAAGGTGTCTTAACATGTCTGAACAATACCTAGGTCCCCATCTTGTCAAAGTTATGACTATAAGTTAGCTAAATTTCTTTGCTCTACATTTTGAACATGTCTAGGGTAAAACTTTCTTTGGTCCCTTTCTTTTTTTATGCCTTGGTAGAAAATTATTAGAAATTTTTTTTTTTCAAAATATATCTGTAAGTATTTCATGGTTTCTGATTGTAAAAAGTTAGGCATTATTTTCACCTTTCCAAAAGAAAAACATAAATAATCATCAAACTCAGTTTGCAAACTACAGAACAATGTAAAAAAGGAAGCATAATCACCATCCAAAGATAGAAGTTTTGTATATTTCCTTCAGGGCTGTCCTGGGGGCTAGAGAAGAATGGTATGTTTTGATAGGACTTTTGTTCAGGCTGCCACGATGAGGACCTATGCAGTTATTGTTTTTCCCTCTGATTGTTGCCTTTAAGAGACCGATGGTTAGAAAATCCATAGCATTGGCTCTACGATCCAAGTTTGCGTTTTCCAAGAAATAGAAAGAAATGATTTCTTCCACTCTAAAGAGTAATAACCCTGTGTATAGAAAGTGAACAGCTCAAAAGATGGTTGAGAACAGTTGCTTCAAATGCATGCCTTTCCAAAGTTATGTACAATATTATCCAATCTGAAACTTCAGCATACTTTTTTTTCCTGGGATTTCTTTTTTAAATTAACAAGCTTTATGTTTTAAGCACAGTTTTCACAGCAAAAAGAAAAAAGAAAATGGACAGATAACTCTTTAGATTATCAGTTTAGTTCAGTCGCTCAGTTGTGTCTGACTCTTTGCGACTCTGTGGACTGTAGCACGTCAGGCTTCCCTGTCCATCTTTACATTATAGATAATATATAAAATGACTTCAAATTTTCCAAAGTCAGTCTGCATGATTTTGCATATTCCTGATGTGTAGAAGACTCCTTGGTGACTGGGCAGCAACCTCTCCCCTCCTAATTTGGGTGAGGTCCCCAGGTTCCTCGTCTCATTTTTCTTTTAGGGAAGATGTACCATGAGACTATTTTCACACTTAAAGATACTCATGGATTTCAGGTATGCATCTCTTTTTCTAGACAGAGGCTATTAATTGCACCCTGTTCTGAAATAAGTCCCTATCTACCTATCTTTTCAAAGAATCCTTTAGTTCAGGCATTAAGCTACACAGCCTAATTGTTGAAAATGTTCCACAGTTCTTTGGATAGGTATTAATTTCACTGGTTTCTTGTTCCACTATTATTTCCATATCTCCCTTTCTTGGATTTATGTTTCATTTGCTTTACTACTTTCACAGTGGCTCTTTGCACATCTGAGAAGTTTAAATTAGCTAGTTTTTATGTAATCCCTATTAACAATGTCTCAGAACAGGTGCTTCATGAAGCATACTGTGGAAAACAATAAGTTTGAGCTTCCCCCGTAGCTCAGATGGTAAAGAATCTGCCTGAGATGTGGGAGACCTGGCTTTGATCCCTGGGTTGGGGAGATTCCGTCGAGAATGGTATTTGTGCCTGGAGAATTCCATACAAAGGAGCCTGGCAAGCTATAGTCCTTGGGGTCACAGAGATTATATGTTTACTCATCTTATGGTGACTGGAAACATTGAGATTTTTGAAGCCAGATTTGATTTCATTTTTAAGATGAAACATTCCTATGGCCAAAAAACTCCCATAAATATCAGTTTACATGGGCTCCATACAAATAATTACCAGGAATACACATTTATCTTATTTTAATAATGAAATATCAGTTATAGTTTCTCCCTCTGTTTCACTGTACTGCTTAGTTACAGACAAAGAGAAATAGAAAATTAAACACGGTTCACCCAAAGTCTTCAAAGCTTCTCAGAAAGGTAGGATGAAGCTGTAGGTTTATTAGTATCTCTTCTACTCCTTTGCTCTTACCCTCATCATAGGTAAATTAAATCATGGTTATGTATATAAGATAAGAAGATAACACATCCTATGCTTGTGAGCCAATATTACTACTGAGCTTTGTATGGCCAAAATTACCTTTGCTAACAGTTTATGGAAGAGGAGCAAAGAAGGTTTGAGTAAGAACAATTGCTAAGGTAAGGAGTGTTTAGCAACATTATTTTACAATAAGGCTTTCTAAGTAAGTCCTTTTCATTTACAGCTGGAAATTTCCATTCTCCTGGTCTGCCCCTCTCCTCTCCAGTTATCTGTACTCAAAATTCATTGCCAAGGATCCCAAGCTATAGTGTGAAAGTGTTTGAAGAAACTATAAAGACAACAAGCTCTGGAAATATAGAGTCACATCTAAGAGACAAATCTCTTATTGGAGTTTGGTTATATAAGAATTTTCTGGGTATGGAAAATGAATACCATGCTCTTCCCCTGTATGTCCTAGAGTAGTCCTGCCCTGCCTATTGGAATTCCTACTTGAGGACTTGAAACGTGATTTGATTTCAGCCTCCACAGTGTACACACAGCAGATCTACAAATGGCTTCTGAGCCTTTTGATGTTCATGAAGAGGAAAGAGCAGGGAGCTGTTTCCTGGAAGACTATGGGGCACTAGGGAACACTAAAGAAAGAAACAATGGCAAGGAAATGTCAGTCCTCTGCACTCATTATGTTCCTGTGAACAATGAATTTCATGAGTTTTGGGTCCTTGAATGGACGTGTTACAGGTTCCAATCCTGTTCCCAGCACTGACTTGGGGACCGTACAGATTCATACTTGAAAAAACAACCAACATTGTACCTACTTCCCCAAGACACCTAAGGGGGATTCCTGGGCTATTTTAATTACAGACAGTATGAAAAACCTTTTGGAATATTTGTAGTTCAAAGATTTATTTAAAAGCGTGGTTGAATTGAGTCTTACTTGTATCAAATCTTTCCAGCCTTCAATTCCTCCTTTAAATTTTCTTCTTCTTCAGGATAGAGAACACTAGAAAAATAATCTCTATATTTATACATCAACCAGAAAGAATGCCTCTGTGACTTTCGGTATGTTTCCTATAGCTGTAATATGTATGTATTGTTTTGTTCTTCAAGTAAGCATTGAGAGTTTTTTAAGTTACAACAAATGGGGTTGATTTTTAAAATTTTAAGCATAGTTATTCAAATAGAAGTCATTTGTGGATTTTATTTCCCACAGAACTTTCTGTTTTTGCCAAACAACTACCCTAATTTTTATTTTTTCTGACTTTCACACACAATAATACTTTACAGATTTTTTAATGGGTTTTGTCCGACTCAGACATTTCACATCCTTTATCCAGAACACATCATCCAAACCTTTAGAATGCTCCAAGGTTACAGAAAGAGAAGTCATGGTAATCTTGACAAAGCCTCCCTCAGAAATTCATGCATGAACCATTCAACTGACAAACCCTCAGCCAGAATCTAATCTGCTCTTAAGTTTATTACCTTGGGACTTTCAGGGCTGAATGTAGTTGAACAGCAAATTATCAACTAGTAAATATCTATCACTTATAATTTCCAAAGAACTGTGTTAGAAACAAAAAGACCAAGTCATGGTTTGTATAACCAAAAAGGAATGACTCCCCATCCCTGTCATGTTTTTAGAGAGGTATCTTAGGAGAATTATTCCATACTCAAATTCCACTGTGACATTCAATATTAACTAAGGCATTTGGGAATGAGAGTTATTGAAATTTCAGACATATCCAGACTCAGTTTATCTCTCTCCCTTTCCTCTCATGTCTGTATTTAGGGCTGTGCATCATGTTTCTCATTTCCCCTCCTCTTTTTCAAATAATTATCAATCCCTTAAGAACATAAATAATGGTAAGAGAGAGTCTTTATTCTTTGAGTGTTAAGCCCTTAGAAATACTCACTACAGATGGTGACTGCAGCCATGAAATTAAAAGACGCTTACTCCTTGGAAGGAAAGTTATGACCAACCTAGATAGCATATTCAAAAGCAGAGACATTACTTTGCCAACAAACGTCTGTCTAGTCAAGGCTATGGTTTTTCCTGTGGTCATGTATGGATGTGAGAGTTGGACTGTGAAGAAGGCTGAGCACCGAAGAAGTGATGCTTTTGAACTGTGGTGTTGGAGAAGACTCTTGAGAGTCCCTTGGATTGCAAGGAGATCCAACCAGTCCATTCTGAAGGAGATCAGCCCTGGGATTTCTTTGGAAGGAGTGATGCTAAAGCTGAAACTCCAGTACTTTGGCCACCTCATGCGAAGAGTTGACTCATTGGAAAAGACTCTGATGCTGGGAGGGATTGGGGGCAGGAGGAGAAGGGGACTACAGAGGATGAGATGGCTGGATGGCATCACTGACTCGATGGACGTGAGTCTCAGTGAACTCCGGGAGTTAGTGATGGACAGGGAGGCCTGGAGTGCTGCGATTCATGGGGTTGCAAAGAGTTGGACACGACTGAGCGACTGATCTGATCTGATCTGATATTGGACTTTATTCTTTGAGTGTTAAGCCCTTAGAAATACTCTATATTGGACTTCCCAGGTGGTACAGTGGTAAAGCGTCTGTCTACCTGCCAATGCAAGAGACACACGAGATGCAGGTTTGATCCTAGGGTCAGGAAGATCCCTTGGAGAAGGAAATGGCAACTCACTCCAGTGTCCTTGCCTGGAAAATTCCATGGACAGAGAAGCCTGGCAGGCTACAGCCCATAGGGTTGCAAAGAATCGGACATGACTGAACAACTGAGCACAGAACAGCACTTTAAAAACATGATCTTCTCTAATCTTTACCTCTCACTTTAATATTGGTATTTCTCATATCTAATAATAGATACTCACTTTCAAAAATCCCATTCTCCCCTTTTCCTGGGCTCGTGGCCTCCCTGTTCACGATCACATTTGTCGGTTTCCCCTTCTCCTCCACTCACGTCCTACTGGCGAGAACGAGTCATGTGATCAGTAGAAGGTAAGGCCAAGAGCACACAGCCTTTGTGTGTGCGACTTATATATAAAAAATTGCTTGTCCTGAACTTGCTCTTTTCCTGCTTCTTTTCATGCAGGCTGGCTGGATTTGCTGAGAGCCAGCTGTGCCCTTGTAAAGGTGGAAGAGGGCCTCCAGGATGGAGGGAATTCATGTTCCTAAATGCATCAGAGGAGCGGAAATGCCCACCTTAAAATGGATCCACAAGAAGGAGAGACACAAACCTCTAAGTCACTGCCTTTAAAACACACACACACACACACACACACACACACACACACACACATTATATTTTGAGGTAGATTTCTTTCAGCAGCTTTGTCTTTGCCTCAACAAAGAAATATTTATTGATTTCATTTTACTGATCAAGAAAAGACTCAACAGGGGCAAGCTGCATACATAGCAGTGTCAGGTTGGTTTATTTTTCTTCCTCAGTTCTTGTCTCCTTTTGACAAAAATTTGGAACAATGGACTAAAAGGTTTAAAACAAGACAAGTTACAGCTCAGTTCAGCTCAAGCAGACAGATCTTTTATTTGATAGATACTCTCAAGACACGGGAGCAGGCTGACCCCAGAGTAGTTGTCCTCATCCCTTTTGCCTTCCCTCTGTTTATTCTTCCCATCCCTTCCTTATGGTTGTGCCCCATGCAAAATAGGGCTTGTATCCACCACCAGTCAATGAAAGGGAATGTAGGTGGGCATACTCAAGGCCGATTGACAGTTGCAACTTATGTAACAGCAGGCTCTGTTGTATATGCCTTTCCATAATTCAGTCTGTTGTTATCAGATGTATATATGTGGAGAGTATTTATGAACCCTTAATGGGCTCCTAGCTGCCTAAGGTTACTTGAGGAAGCCCCTGTGGTTAGTTTGTATCCACTGTGTGCCTAGGGCACACCTGCAGGAGTTGGAAAAGTCTCTGTGGTTATTTTTGTAGCCTATCTATGAGGTCATCCATATCTCTCCTGGGTGTGTCTGGGATGGGCTTTAGAGATCAGCTTACATCTCTTTCCACTAGGCCACCCCTTGTAGCTCATGCCTAACTTCCTACCTAACACTTGGATTTTCCCAGCTTTACCTCTTGCTCAGCAGAGTGTTTCCACTGAGCCCCTTTGGTATAGGAGCAGAACAAAACCCAAAACTCAGTTGGCCCCGGGACCAGAGAACACTCACCTCTTAAGTCAGAAGTGTCTTTATGCTATTTCTGGATCTCAAATTAGCACCTTTTGTTTAGCGGTTCTCCTCCAGGGGTTTGCTTTCTTGGAACTGTCCATCCACTTGCAGCAAGTTTGAAATAAGAGCTTTCAGGGTTATAGGTCATGTGGTATCAGCCCAGTTGATCTCAACATCTCTGACAAACAGCAGCGAAAGAAAGGACTCTTGCCACAAGAGTTTCTTGTCTGTCCCTGAATCTTAGGGAGGATATTATTCCTTACCCGGAAAAGCTATCATCTTGTTCTACAAAGGCCAAATAAATATAATTAACCCCAAATTTGTGTTTGGCTGACCGATCAGCACAGTCATAAAAAGATAACGTTCATGAAATAAATGACGAGACCTCCTTGACAAGTCAATAAGGAAAAAAATCTTGAGATAAATCAAGACGAATGGGAAATCAGCTGGAAGACATCAAACAGGCAAAGCAGGTGCGTTGGCCTGTGTTTGGGAAGATGAAGCACAGCATGAGGCATCGCGCACTTACACAAAAGTGAGATCTGTAACCTTTGTCAGGCTTTGAACTGAGCTAAATGCATGACTTATTTAAGAAGAGCTGGTTGAACTAAGTGTCAAGACCAATTCTGAAGATGTTTTCTCTTCCTTAGTCTGTTTTCCTGTGCTCTGAGGATTGCCAAGCAGCCAGTGGCAGATGGCCCTTCTGCTAAGTGTGTTTTAAGTGATGTGAGGGATGGCATGATGAACCATTTCCCCAGAGAAGCAGGAAGAAGAAATTCTTTTTAAAAATGCCTGTGTATTGCAGGTGGCTATAAAACACGCAAGGGGTGAGCAGACCTTTGACAAAACAACACTGGGCCAAACAGCCCAGAATGACTTCAGCATGCGTCTGTGGGTGCTCAACAGGCACAAAAGTGTGGACACTTCATGCCAGCACAACCTGGAGTAGGCAACAGAATCTTGCATCCAGCAACATGCTTGCATTTTCCAGAAAAGGCTGCCTTGCCACTGCAGAGGGAGATTTAGATACCACAGTTGATTCCACTCTGGCATGGTTCATTAGGCCCACAGTAATTGCCGCCTTCATTTTGGGCCTCTGAAAATGCTTCAGAAGTTGTAGTCCAAGCATGCAGACACACACACACATACACGGAAGAGGGCCAGGACTCTGATTTCCAATAATTTCTGGCTAAGAGCCTTTCCTAATTTCTCACACAAAAATATGAACACTAAGAAAAGCCAACCAAAATTTGAATTTTCAGAATCTGAGAGCTCTTACATCTACCCACAAGATGAACAGAACTGGATTGAAAAATGCATTATGAGACCCACCAATGCCAAATCCTTGCAACAGAGCAAGTGGCCCAGCTGGAAAAAAAAGTAGAGAAATCCCCAAACCATTTGTCTTTTGGGTACAAAACCTCAGAACTCTACGAGCAAGAAAATGGAGCACCGGTCTCATGCTCCTGCACAGATATCCTGCTTTATGAAATACACTACCACTCATGTAGCTTCTCCTATGCAAGTTAGAGACGGATGCTGGCCAAAAAAACAACTTGGAAGGAGTGTGGAAGAACTTGAAGAGTTCCCAGATTTAATAAGTACAAATACAAGGTTCCCAGTTAAATTTGAATTTCACATAAACTACACATAGTGTTTTAATGTAACTGTGTCCCGTACAATAAGTGGGAACAACAACATAATCTTTTAGTTTGAGTATATCCCACAAGTATTTGTGACACACTTACACTAAAAAATTATTTGCAGTTCTGTTTCACATTCAAACCTAGCTGCGGTTAATCTGGCATCTGGAGGAAGGGAGGAAAGAGAGTAGTGTCAGAATACATCATAGAGAGACAGACGTTACAAATGAAAGTGTGGAAAGTTGAGGAAAGACCTAGGAAGTCCTTGTAACAATGCTAACCGATGTACAAATTTACATTTATTGAATCTGTTCAGAACAGCTTAGCCTGGGAAGGATAACACTTCAAATCAACCTAATACAGATAACAGTCACTAACAATGAAGACTGCCACTTAGAACCTAAGAACTGGGCTAGACTGTATATTCACTGATCTGTCTCCTAGCTGATTTATAGTTAGATTCTAACAGATGATGAATGTCATGAAAGGAAGTCCACATTCTCATCAATTGACAGAGTCTAGACAGAGCTTGTTTCATTAAGAATAAACAAAACAAGGGAAAATATATCAGAGAAAGTAACTACTAGCCAAAGAATTTCAGTATTTTTTGTACTGCTTGACATACTCCATTTGCACTCTATGAAACAACAGGCAGAAGTCATGCAGATGAATTGACAAGCAAGGTATGTGAGATTAAGAGACTTTGCTGCTGCTGCCTCCGTGCTGTGCTCAATTGCATTCAACTCTTTGTGACCCTGCGGACATAGCCTGCCAGGATCCTTTGTCCATGGCATTTTCCAGGCAAGAATACTGGAGTGCGTTGCCATTTCCTACTTCAGAGGATCATCCTGACCTAGGGATCAAACCTGCATCTACTACATTGGCAGATGGATTCTTGACTGCTGTACTACTTGGAAAACTCAGAAATTTTAAGAATTTATAATTAAGTATAGTAGGAGTATTGAAACTGTTATGGAGTCAATGAAGGATTTAACAATGTAAAACATAGTTTCAGAGTTTAAATATGAGACGCTCTCAGAACTCATAAGTCAAAAATGAGATGAAGAAAAAAAAAATGAGATGAAGAATAGCAGGAATGGACAGAGAACCCTGCAAGTTTCAAGAATAACAAAAAAAAAATCTAGATTAAAAAGGGAAAAAAAGTTTGCTTAACACTTGCCTTCTGCAAATGTAAATGTCAGTAGAGTGTGGAGATATGTCTATAAAATTTGAGCCAAAATTGGTCCCACAGTGTCCACATTTACCTAAATTATTATTCTTGTGTAAAGAAGGAGTTCTCATATGTGAAAGATTGGAAAACATATCACATGTACATGTTTCTTGAAAATAAATTTGAGAAATTTAACATGTGTTCAAAAAATTAAGAATTTAAAACTAGGTAAGTCTTTGGAGAAAGTGCCATGATGCTTTCTGTAATCATCTGAGGAGCAGGAGCCTTTCATGCTGGTGAAGCAGTGTTGTTTACAGCAGCTGTTCTCACATGTGGATTTGCATAAAGAATTACTGGGGAAAAGACAGCCTTCAGAATGGGAGAAAATAATAGCAAATGAAGCAACTGACAAACAACTAATCTTAAAAATATACAAGCAACTCCTACAGCTCAATTCCAGAAAAATAAACGACCCAATCAAAAAATGGGCCAAAGAACTAGACATTTCTCCAAAGAAGACATACAGATGGCTAACAAACACATGAAAAGATGCTCAACATCACTCATTATCAGAGAAATGCAAATCAAAACCACTATGAGGTACCATTTCATGCCAGTCAGAATGGCTGCGATCCAAAAGTCTACAAGCAATAAATGCTGGAGAAGATGTGGAAAAAAGGGAACCCTCTTACACTGTTGGTAGGAATGCAAACTAGTACAGCCACTATGAGAACAGTGTGGAGATTCCTTAAAAAACTGGAAATAGAACTGCCTTATGACCCAGCAATCCCACTCCTGGGCATACACACGGAGGAAACCAGAAGGGAAAGAGACACGTGTACCCCAATGTTCATCGCAGCACTGTTTATAATAGCCAGGACATGGAAGCAACCTAGATGCCCATCAGCAGATGAATGGATAAGAAAGCAGTGGTACATATACACAATGGAGTATTACTCAGCCATTAAAAAGAATACATTTGAATCAGTTCTAACGAGGTGGATGAAACTGGAGCCTATTATACAGAGTGAAGTAAGCCAGAAAAAAAAACACCAATACAGTATACTAATGCATATATATGGAATTTAGAAAGATGGTAACAATAACCCTCTATATGAGACAGCAAAAGAGACACTGATGTATAGAACAGTCTTTTGGACTCTGTGGGAGAGGGAGGGGGGGATGATTTGGGAGAATGGCATTAAAACATGTATAATATCATATAAGAAACGAATCGCCAGTCCAGGTTCGATGCACGATACAGGATGCTTGGGGCTGGTGCACTGGGATGACTCAGAGGGATGGTATGGGGAGGGAGGTGGGAGGGGGGTTCAGGATGGGGAACACGTGTACACCCATGGCGGATTCATGTTGATGTATGGCAAAACCAATAGAATATTGTAAAGTAAAAAAATAATAATAATAATAAAAATGTCTCACCTAGAAAAAAAATAAAAGAATTATTAGGGGAGCATTCAAAACTGCAAGCAATTAAGTCTCATTTCAGATTAATTAAATCAGAAATTCGGAGGAAAGAGGTGTGGAAGTGGGTGTTCAGTGCTTTCAAAGCTCCACATTTGAGTTTTTTAAAAATGTTATTGGAGTAGAGTTGCTTTACAATGCTGTGTTAGTTTCTGTTGTACAGCAAAGGGAATGAGCTAGATGTTTACATCTGTCTCCTCTTTTTTGGATTCCTTTCCTATTTGGGGCATCACAGAGCATCGAGTAGAGTTCCCTTTGCTATATAGTAGGTTCTCATTAGTTATCTATTTCGCACGTGGTATCAATAGTGTATGTATGTCAATCCCAGTGTCTCAATTCATCCCACCCTCCCTGCTTGATATCTGTACATTTGTTCTCTATGTCTTTGTATCTATCTCTGCTTTGCAAGTGAGATCATCTATACCATTTTTCTAGATTCCACATTTCTGTATTAATATATGATATTTGTTTTGCTCTTTCGGACTGACTTCTACTTTTGAATTTAATGTGTAGTCAGGATGGAGGCACATGGTTTAGATACAGAACAAGCATGAGAGTGGAGGGTCTGGGCTTAAATTCCTTGCCTGTGACTTGTGGAGCAAGTAGTGATAACAGGCAAAGGGCTCATTATCTAGACTTAGTTTATTAATTGTAAAAGAAGTTTTGATAATAATAGTGGTAATAACAGTAATACCTGTCCCATATACTGGTCATAGCATGGCACTGGGAAATATATGTACCATTATATGATTTCTAATCACAACACAGCATTCTCTTTCTTTTGTGGGAATGGCAGTTGTGTATAAGTGTTTATTTTTTGTATGTTATCATAAAATAGGATTTTGCAGTTTAGTCGGCCTTTCTCCCGCAAACCACTAACTTTTATGAAATTCCAAACACATTTCAGTTCTACAGAGAGCAGCAGCTCATTTCCCAGCTCGGAAAGGACACCTGAAATTTGGCCCCTCTCATTTATTTGAATGCAAACCAAGCACGCTGCTCCCTTCACTGAAACCTTGCCTGCTCCTTGATGACCCTGACACAGCCCTGCTCACTGTCTCACAGGCTGCCACCTCCTCAAGGTGCAACTTACCTTTCATCTCCACAGCTCTTTCCTGAGGGCCTAGCTGTCAGTGACCTTTAGTCACACCTGCGTAAACTTAGTCAGATGGCCAACACCGAGATCAGATTGATTATATTCTTTGCAGCCAAACATGGAGAAGCTCTATACAGTCAGCAAAAACAAGACCAAGAGCTGACAATGGCTCAGTTGACTGAACTCCTTATTGCCAAATTCAGACTTAAGTTGAAGAAAGTGGGGAAAACTACTAGACATTCAGGTATGACCTAAATCAAATTCCTTATGATTATACAGTGGAAGTGAGAAATAGATTTAAGGGACTAGATCTGATAGACAGAGTGCCTGATAAACTATGGATGGAGGTTCGTGATATTGTACAGGAGACAGGGATCAAGACCATCCCCCAAAAAAAGGAAATGCAAAAAAGCAAAATGGTTGTCTGAGGAGGCCTTACAAATAGCTGTAAAAAGAAGAGAAATGAAAAGCAAAGAAGAAAAGGAAAGATATACCCATTTGAATGCAGAGTTCCAAAGAGTAGCAAGGAGAGATAAGAAAGCCTTCCTTAGTGATCAGTACAAAGAAATAGAGGAAAACAATAGAATGGGAAAGACTAGAGATCTCTTAAAGAAAATTGGAGATACCAAGGGAACATTTCATACAAAGAAGGGCTCAATAACGGACAGAAATTGTATGGACCTAACAGAAGCAGAAGATATTAAAAAGAGGTGGCAAGAATACACAAAAGAACTGTACAAAAAAGATCTTCACGACCCAGATAATCACGATGGTGTGATCACTCACCTAGAGCCAGGCATCCTGGAATGTGAAGTCAAGTGGGCCTTAGAGAGCATCACTATGAGCAAAGCTAGTGGAGGTGATGGAATTCCAGTTGAGCTATTTCAAATCCTGAAAGATGATGCTGTGAAAGTGCTGTACTCAATGTGCCAGCAAATTTGGAAGACTCAGCAGTGGCCACAGGACTAGAAAAGGTCAGTTTTCATTCCAATCCCAAAGAAAGGCAATGCCAAAGAATGCTCAAACTACCGCACAATTGCACTCATCTCACACACTAGTAAAATAATGCTCAAAATTCTCCAAGCCAGGCTTCAGCAATATTTGAACCACAAAATTCCAGATGTTCAAGCTGGTTTTAGAAAAGGCAGAGGAACCAGAGATCAAATTGCCAACATCTGCTGGATCATGGAAAAAGCAAGAGAGTTCCAGAGAAACATCTATTTCTGCTTTATTGACTATACCAAAGCCTTTGACTGTGTGGATCACAATAAATTGTGGAAAATTCTGAAAGAGATGGGAATACCAGACCACCTGACCTGCCTCTTGAGAAATCTATATGCAAGTCAGGAAGCAACAGTTAGAACTGGACATGGAATAACAGACTGGTTCCAAATAGGAAAAGGAGTATGTCAAGGCTGTATATTGTCACCCTGCTTATTTAATTTATATGTAGAGTACATCATGAGAAATGCTGGGGTGGAGGAAGCATAAGCTGGAATCAAGATTGCTGAGAGAAACATCAATAACCTCATATATGCAGATAACACTGCCCTTATGGCAGAAAGTGAAGAAGAACTAAAGAGCTTCTTGATGAAAGTGAGAGAGGAGAGTGAAAAAGTTGGCTTAAAGCTCACCATTCAGAAAACTAAGATCATGGCATCTGGCCCCATCACTTACTGGGAAATAGATGGGGAAACAGTGGAAACAGTGTCAGACTTATCTTTATGGGCTCCAAAATCACTGCAGATGGTGACTGCAGCCATGAAATTAAAAGACGCTTGCTCCTTGGAAGCAAAGTTATGACCAACCTAGACACCATATTAAAAATCAGTGACATTACTTTGCCAACAAAGGTCCGTCTAAGTCAAGGGTATGGTTTTTCCAGTAGTCATATATGGATATGAAAGTTTGACTCTAAAGAAAGCTGAGCACCAAAGAATTGATGCTTTTGAACTGTGGTGTTTGAGAAGGCTTTTGAGAGTCCCTAGGACTACAAGGAGATCCAACTAGTCCATCCTAAAGGAGATCAGTCCTGGGTGTTCATTGGAAGGACTGATGTTGAAGCTGAAACTCCAATACTTTGGCCACCTGATGCAAAGAGCTGACTCATTTGAAAAGACCCTGATTCTGGGAAAGATTGAAGGCAGGCAGAGAAGGGAACGACAGAGGATGAGATGGTTGGATGGCATCACGGACTCAATGGACATGATTTTGAGTAAACTGTGGGAGTTGGTGATGGATAGGGAGGCCTGGTGTGCTGTGATCCATGGGGTCACAAAGAGTTGGACACGGCTGAGCAACTGAACTGAACCGAAACTTAGTCATATTTTCCAACACCTACCTTACAAAATTTAGTATGCTACTCTTTATTATTCTGCATGTATTTTCCCTAAGTACAGTTTAATTTCCTGTGAGGGTTGTAGGAAGAAGACAGAGTGATGTGGAAAGAATACTTAATAATGTTTAAAATGCTCATGATATGGTATTGAAGTAAAAAGTTGGACACTAAATTGAATATACAATGTTGACTCAATTATGGAAAATTGCATAAAGCCAAGACTTGGAAAATAAGGTGTTGGCAGTGGTTATTTCCTAGTGGTCAGATTATAAGGAAATTGTATATATTTTCTTCATATTTTTCTCTATTTCCCTGAGGTGTATTGATTAATCCTATAATATGTCAGAATGTTTTATAAAGAAAAAGAACCACAACACAAAATGGCAAATTAACAGAATCAAACTTTTCAGAAAACATATATTATAAAACTAAAGGAACAGTATATCAAGGAAAGAACAAGATGATGAAGGAGTAGGTGGACATGGAGTACACCTCTCTTCATGGATACATCAGGAATATACCTTCAGACACAGAACGGCAGGCGGAACACCAGCTAAGAACAGACAGGAATACCTGCGAAGTAGAAAAGAATATATAAAACCATGCAAAACCTGGTAGGATGAAGAAACTAGGGGAAAAACAGGAGTGTTAGTAGGACTGGACCTGCCCTCAGCAGGTCGGGGAACTGAAGCAGCGGTCCAATCCCTACAGCAGGGCAATTGTCTGAGTCAGAGGAGAAACATTTAAGGCTGAGAGTGAAACAGCTGATCTCTGGCAGCCTAAATGGAATGAGAATCAGACAGTCCTTGCCACAGCCATACATATGCCAGGCAGGAACACGGGTCTTCAGGAAGGGGCAGCAGCTGGGAGCTGGAGTTCAGGGATTGTGGAACAATCCCAGGGTGTGGGCTGCTGTTGACTGTGGAGAGACGGATCCAGGGGATGTGAGGTAAGAGATTTTGGTGAGAAATTCCTGTGGAGGAAAGCCGGGCAACCATGGAAGCAAGGTGATACTGCTGAGTCAAGTGTAGTGGGTGGAGCCATCACCATAGCCTGTCTCTCTCAACACATCAGTAATGGCAGCTGAACAATAGAGAGACTGGCCCATCAAATGCCTGATGTGTGGGTCTACAGAGTAGGACCCCAGCCAGGGGAGGCCCCTTTACGTGTCTGAATGGGCAGAGCTAGAGAGAAAGACTGGCCAAAGAGGCCTTCTGATTGCCAGCTACCAAAGGCTTGAAAAAAGATTCTGATGGGGCCATGACTCCTGCAGCAGAGACAGTCTGTGTCCCTGCACACTTGGCACCGCCAGGGACTCTGCAAGGCAAGCAGCTGTTCCACCTTCACACACAACTCTCATTGGGGTCAAGCTGCCACAGGCAAAGTCTTGTGTCTATGTGTTCAGGGTTCCTTTGGTTGTGTCCAGCTCTTTGTGACCCTGTAGACTGTGGACTGCCAAGCTTCTCTGTCATGGGGGGTTCTCCAGGAGAGAATACTGGAGCATACTGGGCAATACTGGTTGTCATATCCTTCTTGAGCACTATATTTCCTGCTGCCCTAGCTGCCAACTCCCCTGAGTAACCGGTGCTTCCAGAACCCCTGTGACTCAAGCAGCTGCACCACTTCCACACCTGGCCCTCACTGGGGCAGACCAAGTCCTCCAGGGAAGGGATTGCTCCTGGAGCAAACCCCAGTGGAAGACCCACATGCATAGGTGGAAATAAAACCACAGTTGAAACCCAGGGGCAGTGTGGCTAAGGAAGAAGACCCAAAACCCTCCCACCAGCTGTACAAGCTGCAGATTAAATCCACACAATCAACTAGGCAGACTCTGTGTCTATGGAATATATAAAAGGACATTGTGAGCTCCCACAAAAGAAAATGCACTAGTTCTGATTGCTGTGGACATTGGAGGCAAGAACACATAGGAGTAGGACCAGATTAGGATCTCAGCTGACCTCACATCAGCACAGATCCAGAGATCAGCACAGTGTTGGAGGGCATCCTAGGGAGATGAGGTGGACTGTGATTCCCAGCAAGAGAAAGGACTCTAAAAGCAGTGACTCAAGAAAAACATTTATTATGCTTATGTTTTGACTTGTTAAGTAGATTCTTTGGATTTTCTTTTTTCTTATTTTTCCCCTCTCTGTTGTAGTTGTCAATTTTATTGGCACTATGAAATCTAATTAAGCTTTGGAGCTTTTTTTTTTTTTCTCAGTCACATTTTTTATTGTTGTTATAAACCTCTGCTTCTAGTTGGGCTTTTGCAGTTCTGTGGAGATCTTTTATTTTTTTTTCTATTTTTTTAACTTTAATTTTTAAACCTATTATTATTTTTTCTACATTTATTCCTTTGTTTGCTTTTCCTACTGCTCTTTTCCCCTTGCAGTTAATTTTTAATGTATATAAATCTTCTTTATATAACTCTATTTAACTTTGCATATCTATTCTTTCATTCCTCTGCTCTCAACATATTTGTTAGTTTTATTTTCATTTTTTTATGCCCCATTGGCACCTTGCTTTAGTTTTGTTTTCCAGTTTGTGCTTTAGTTAGTTCTGTTTTTAACTGATAAATATAATTTTTGTATTCCTTTGTTCTCTGGGTCAATCTACTATACTTTACTTTTGTTGGACTGTTTTGATTTTGCTTATGGGTGTATATGTATATGCATATATTCAGTCACCCTTTTTATTTTTACTATAAAACTCTGCCTCTACATTGGGCTTTTCCGGTTCTGTGGAGTTTTCCCTTTCTTCCCCCTTTTTTCTTTCTTCTTCCTTTTTTTTTCTTTTCTCTTTTTTATAATTTTAATTTTTAATTTTTTAAAACCTATTATATTTTTTCTACATTTATTCATTTGCCTTTCCTACCTTTCTTTTCCCCTTGCAGTTAATCTTTAATGTATGTAAATCTTCCTCATCTACCTCTGTTTAACTTTGCATATCTATTCTTTATTTCCTTTCTGGTCAACATATTTGTAGTTTTCATTGCTTTATTTCCCATGTGGTATCTTACTTTAGTTTTGTTTTCCAGTTTGTGCTTAAGTTAGTTTTGTTCTTAAATGGTAAATATAATTTTTTATTTCCTTTGTTTGCCAGGTCAATCTACTGTACTTTATTTTTATTGGACTATTTTGACTTTGCTTATGGGTATATATATGTGTGTGTATATTCCATTATTTTAATTATTATTTGCCTGATTTTGTAACTGCCATTTGTCTGGGGTTCATCTTTGGTTTCTCATTTTGGGGTATTTATTTTAATCTCACTTAAGTACCATAAAAAACTACTTGTGGAATCTTTGTTCCTGACCAGAGATCAAGCCCTGAGCCTTGGGAGTGGAAGTACTGACTCCAAGACCCTAGACTACCAGAGAACTAACCCTCAGTTCAGTTCAGTTCAGTCGCTCAGTCGTGTTTGACTCTTTGCGACCCCATGAATTGCAGCACGCCAGGCCTCCCTGTCCATCGCCAACTCCCAGAGTTCACTCAAACTCATGTCCATCGAGTCGGTGATGCCATCCAGCCATCTCATCCTCTGTCGTTCCCTTCTCCTCCTGCCCCCAATCCCTCCCAGCATCAGGGTCTTTTCCAATGAGTCAACTCTTTGCATGAGGTGGCCAAAGTACTGGAGTTTCAGCTTTAGCATCATTCCTTCCAAAGAAATCCCAGGGCTGATCTCCTTCAGAATGGACTGGATGGATCTCCTTGCAGTCCAAGGGAGTATCAAATAGTGAGAACTCACACAAAGTAAACCAATTGAATACAACCCTGGCATCATCCAACCACCAGTAGCACCCTGTGCAGGATGCCTCATTTAAACAACAAACAAAATGAAAATACAAACCCAATCATCAACAGACAGGATTACCACCTCACTCAGCCTTGCAAATCAGATGAAATACAAACAAACAAATGAACAAAAACTCAGCACAAATCTCACCCTATATGAAGCTTACATACCACTAGAACAACCTTAAGAGGGCAGAAACCAAAAGGAAGAAAGAACTCAACCTTGAAGCCTGGGAAAAGGAGACCTCAAACACAACAAGTTAAAAAATAATAATAATGAAAAGGCAGAGAAATACTACACAAATGAAGAAACAAACTAGAAACACAGAAGTCCAGATAAATGAGGAGGAAATAGGCAAACGACCTGAAAAAAAAAATCAGAATAATGATAGTAAAGATGATCAAAAACCTTGAAAACAAAATGGAGAAAATGCAAGAATGAATTAACAAACACTTAGAAGAATTAGAGAATAAACATACAGAGACAAACAACACAATTACTGAAATCAAAAATACTCTAGAAGGAATCAAAATATCTTAAGCAGAAGAATGATTCAGTGAGCTGGAAGATAAAATGGTGGAAAAAACTTCTGAAGAGCAGAATAAAGTAAAAAGAATGAAAAGAGCTGAGGATAGTTTCAGAGACCTCTGAGACAATATCAAACACAACAACATTTGAATTATAGGGATCCCAGAAGAAGAGAAAAAGGGAATGAAAAAAATTTTTAAGAGATTATAGTTGAAAATTTTCCTAACATGGAAAAAGAAATAGTGAATCAAGTCCAAGAGGCAGAGAGTCCCATACAGGATAAACCCAGGGAGAAACACGCAAAGACACATACTAATCAAACTAACAAAGACTAAACACACCAAAGAATATTAAAAGCAGCAAGGGAAAAACAATAAGTAACATACCTGGGAACCCCATACATTTAACATCTGATCTTTCAGCAGAAACTCTGCAGGCCAGAAAGGAATAGCAGGATATATTTAAAGTACTGAAATGGAAAAATCTACCAAGGAGATTACTGTACCTGGCAAGGATCTCATTCAAAATTGATGGAGAAATAAAAAGCTTTTCAGACATGCAAAAGTTGAGAATTCAGTACCACCAAACCAGCATTACAACAAATGTTAAAGGGATTATATAGTCAAGAAATACAAATGAAGAAAAAAGATGTATAAAATCAATCCTGATTAATTAAGGAAATGCCAATAAAAACATATATATCAATAATTACTTTAAATGTAAATGGATTAAATGTTGCAACCAAAAGACACAGACTGGCTGAATGGATACAAAAGCAAGACTCATATATATGCTATCTACAAGAAACCCACTTCAGAACGAAAGACACATATAGACTGAAACTGAGAGGATGGAAAAATATATTCCATGCAAATGGGAAGCAAAATAAAGCTGAAGTAGCAATCATCATATCAGACAAAATAGACCTTAAAATAAAGATTATAAGAGATAAAGAAGGACACTTCATAAAGCTCAAAGGATCAATGCAAGAGTAGGACATAAGAATTATAAATATTTTTGCACCCAACAGATGAGCACCCCAATACATAAGACAAACACTAACAGACATAAAAGGAGAAATTGACAGTAATAAAATAATAATAGACTTTTAACACCCCACTCACACCAATGGGCATATCATCAAAACAGAAGATTAATAAGGAAACACAAGTCTTAAATGATATATTATGTGAGATGGATTCATTGATATCTTCAGGACATTCCATCCAAATGAAAAAGAATACACCTTTTTCTCAAGGGCACATGGAACATTCTCCAGGATAGACATCTTGGGTTGCAAATCCAACCTCAGTATATTTGATAAAATTGAAACTGTATCAAGCATCTTTTTTGACCACAAATCTTATCAATTACAAGAGAAAAAAAAAAAAAAACAACTGTAAGAAACACAGACACATGGAGATTAAACAATCCACTTCTAAATAACCAACAGGTTACTGAAGAAATCAAAAGGGAAATAAAAACATTTCTAGAAACAAATGACAATGAAAACACAATCACTCAGAACCTGTGAGATGCAACAAAAGCAGTTCTAAGAGGGAAGTTTATAGGAATACAATCCTAACTCAAGAAACAAGACAAACATCAAATAGACAAACTAACTTTACACCAAAAATAACTGAAAAAAAAAAAAAGAGCAAAAAACCTCCAACATTAATAGAATCTAAGAAATCATAAATATCAGAGCAGAAATATGTAAAAAGAAATGAAAGAAACAATAGTAAAGATTAATAAAACTAAAAGCTGGTTCTTTGAGAACATAAACAAAATTGACAAACTTTTAGTCAGACTCGTCAAGAAAAAAAGAAGAATCAAATCAACAAAATTAGAAATGACTAAGAAGAGGTTACAACAGACAATGCAGAAATACAAGGATTATAACAGACTACTATGAACAACTATATTGCAATAAAATGGATAACCTGGAAGAAATGTACAGATTCTTAGAAAAGTTCAATCTTCCAAGACTGAATCAGGAAGAAATAGAAATTATGAACAATCCAATTGCAAGCACTGAAATGGAAGCTGTGATCAAAAATCTCCCCCAAAACAAAAGACCAGGACCAGATAGCTTCACAGGAGAATTCTATCAAACATTTAGAGAAAAGCTAATGCCTATTCTTCTAAAACTCTTTCAAAAAATTGGAGAGGAAGGAACACTTACAAACTCATTCTACAAGGCTACCATCCCCCTGATACCAAAACCAGACAAAGACAACACACAAAAATGAAAACTACAGGTGAATATCACTGATGAACATAGACGCAAAAATGCTCAACAAAATTTTAGCAAACAGAATTCACCGACACATCAAAAAACTCATACACCATGATCAAGTTGGGTTTATTCCAGGGATGCAAGGATTCTTCAATATATGCAAATCAATCAATGTGATACACCATATTAAAAAATTGAAAGATAAAAACCATATGATAATCTCAATAGATGCAGAAAAAGCCTTTGACAAAATTCAGCACCAAACTCTTCAAAAAATGGGCATGGAAGGAACCTACCTCAACATAGTAAAGGCCATATATGATAAGCCTACAGCAAACCTTATTGTCAATGGTGAAAAGCTGAAGGCATTTCCTCTAAGATCAGGAACAAGATAAGGGTGTCCACTTTGGCCGCTATTATTCAACATAGTTATGGAAGTCCTAGCTACAGCAATCAGAGAAGAAAAAGAAATAAAAGGAATCCAGATAGGAAAAGAAGAAGTAAAACTCTGGCTGTTTGAGGATGACATGATACTATACATAGAAAACCCTAAAGATAGTATCAGAAAATGACTAGAGCTAATCAGTGAATTTAACAAAGTTGCAGGATATAAAATCAATATACAGAAATCACTTGCATTTCTCTATATTAACAATGAAAAATCAGAAAGAGAAATTAGGGAACCAATCCCATGCGCCATTGCAACAAAAAGGATTAAATATCTAGGAATAAATTTACCTAAGGAGGCAAAAGAACTTTACATAGAAAATTATAAGGTGCTATTGAAAGAAACCAAAGATGACATAAACAGATGGAGAGATATTCCATGTTCCTGGGTAGGAAGAATCAATATTGTGAAAATGACTATACTACTAAACACAATCTAGAGATTCAGTGCAATACCTGTCAAATTACCAATGGCATTTTTCACAGAACTAGAACAAAAAATTTCACAATTCATATGGGCACACAAAACACCCTGAATAGCCAAAGCAGTCTTGAGAAAGAAGAATGGAGCTGGAAGAATCAACCTTCCTGACTTCAGATTATACTACAAAGCCACAGTAATCAAGACAGTATGGCACACACACAAAAAAAAACAGAAATACAGACTAATGGAACAAGACAGAAAACCCAGAAATAAACCCATGCACCTATGGGTACCTTATTTTGGACTGCTGCTGCTGCTAAGTCATTTCAGTCATGTCTGACTCTATGCGACCCCATCGATGGCAGCTCACCAGGCTCTCCCATCCCTGGGATTCTCTAGGCAAGAACACTGGAGTGGGTTGCCATTTCCTTCTCCAGTACATGAAATTGAAAAGTGAAAGTGAAGTTGCTCAGTCGTGTCCGACTCTTAGCGACCCCATGGACTGCAGCCCACCAGGCTCTTCCATCCATGGGATTTTCCTGGCAAGAGTACTGGAGTGGGGTGCCATTGTCTTTTCCTATTTTGGACAAAGGAGGCAAGAACATGCAATGGGGCAAAGACAGCCTCTTTAATAAATGGTGCTGGGAAAACTAGACAGCAACATGTAAAATAATAAAATTAGAAAACTTTCTAATACCATACACAAAGATAAACTCAAAATGGATTAAAGACCTTAATATAAGACCAGAAACGATAAAACTCTTAGAGGAAAACATAGGCAGAACACTGAATAACATAAAGCAAGGTCCTCTAATACCTACCTCCTAGAGTAATGGAAATAAAAACAAAAGTAAGCAAATGGGACCTGATTAAACTTAAAAGCTTTTGCACAGCAAAGGAAACTATAAGCATGGTGAAAATACAACCCTCAGAATGGGAGAAAATAATAGCAAATGGAACAACTGACAAAGGATTAATTTCCAAAATATACAAGCAGCTCATACAACTCAATCCCAGAAAAGCAAACAACCCAGTCAAAAAGTAGGAAAAAGATCTAAACAGGCATTTCTCCAAAGACATACAGACGGCTAACAAACACATGAAAAGATGCTCAACATTGTTCATTATTAAAGAAATGCAAATCAAAACTGCGATGAGATATCTCCTCACACCGGTCAGAATGGCCATCATCAAAAAGTCTACAAACAATAAATGCTGGAGGAGGTGAGGAGAAAAGGAAATGCTCTTGCACTTTTGGTGGAAATGTAAATTGATACAGCCACGGTATGGAGATTCCTTAAAAAAACTCGGAATAAAACCACCATATTACCCAACAATCCCACTCCTAGGCATATATATACCTTTAGGAAACCAAAATTGAAAAAGACACCTGTATCCCATTGTTCATTGCAGCACTATTTACAATAGCTAGAACATGGAAGCAACCTAGATGTCCATCAACAGATGAATGGATAAAGAAGTTGTGGTACATATACACAATGGAATATTACTTAGCCATAAAAAGGAATGCATTTGAGTCAGTTCTGATGAGGTGGGTGAACCTAGAACCTATTATACAGAGTGAGGTGAGTCAGAAAGAGAAAAATAAATATAATATTCTAAGGCATATATATGGATTCTAGAAAAAATGGTACTGAAGAATTTATTTTCAGGGCAGCAGTGGAGAGACAGACATAGAGAATAGTCTTATGGACATGGGGAGAAGGGAGGAGAGGGTGAGATGTATGGAAAGAATAACATGGAAGTTTACATTACCATATGTAAAATAGATATCCAATGGGAATTTGCTGTATGGCTCAGAAAACTCAAACAGGGGCTATGTATCAACCTAGAGGGGTGGTTTTGGGGAGGGAGATGGGAGGGAGTTTCAAAAGGGAGGGGAAATATGTATACCTATTTCATGTTGAAATGAATATGTATACCTGATTCATGTTGAGATTTGACAGAAAACAACAAAATTCTGTAAAGCAATTATCCTTCAATAAAAAATTAATTAATTTGGAAAAATGAAAAAGAACAGTGTATGAAAAATTTTAATAACATATGCCAGAATATATATGAATGGCAAATAGGTATATGAAAAACTTACTGAATAGCACTATGAATAAAATGTAAATTAAAGTCACAGTGAAATATTATATCCATCTGATCATCTAATTTACTGATATTGTTATGTTGTTATACTAAATAATTTATAATATAATATTATATTTAAGTATATGTATATATTTTGATAAATTATGTTTATTATGTTTATCATCTAAATCAGAAACTGAAATTTAAAAATGACTGATAACACCTAATAATAGCCAGAACATACATCTATATTCAGTGTTGGCAGTAATACCTATAATAGAAAAAACTTGAAAAAACTTGATTATCTAAGCCTATAGAAATTGTCAGTAAATTATTATATCACTTCAAATCAGAATAATTGACAACCAACAAAAATTATGTTTTGAAAGAATTTTAAATGATAGGTTAAAAGCTTATTATATTGAGAAAATATGTCAGATATCAATAATAGTTAATCTTTGTTGGTGGTAAAAAACATAATTTTTTTCATCATGCCTTTCCAAATGTTAGCATATATTCCTTACATTATTGACTATATAGAACTTCTCTATCTTTGACCGCAAGAATATAATCAATCTGATTTCAGTATTGACCATCTGGTGAGGTCCATTTGTAGAGTCTTAGCTTGTGTTGTTGGAAGAAGATGTTTGCTATGACCAGTGCATTCTCTTAGAAAAACTGTGTTAGCCTATGACTGCTTCACTTTGTACTCCAAGGCCAAATTTGCCTGTTACTCCAGGTATCTCTTGACTTCCTACTTTTGCATTCCAGTCCCATATAATGAAAAGGACATCTTTTTTGGGTGTTAGTTCTAGAACGTCTTGTAGGTCTTCATAGAACCATTCAACTTCAGCTTCTTCAGCATTACTGGTCAGAGCATAGACTTGGATTACTATGATATTGAATGGTTTGCCTTGGAAACAAACTGAGATCATTCTGTCATTTTTGAGATTGTATCTAAGTACTGCATTTAAGACTCTTGTTGACTATGATGGCTACTCCATTTCCTCTAAGGGATTCTTGCCCAAAGTATTAGATATAATGGTCATCTGAGTTAAATTCACTCATTCCAGTCCATTTTGGTTCACTGACTCATAAAATGTTGATGTTCACTCTTGTCATCTCCTGTTTGACCACTTTCAATTTGACTTGATTCATGGACCTAACATTCCAGGTTCCTATGCAATATTGCTCTTTACAGCAACAGGTTTTACTTCCATCACCAGTCATATCCACAACTGGATGTTGTTTTTGCTTTGGCTCCGTCTCTTCACTCTTCTGGAGTTATTTCTCCACTGATCTCCAGTAGCATATTGGGCACCTACCAACTTGGGGAGTTCATCTTTGAGTATCCCATCTTTTTGCCTTTTCATACTGTTCTATGGGCTTCTCAAGGCAAGAACACTGAAGTGGTTTGTCGTTCCCTTCTCCAGTGGAACACGTTTTGTCAGAAGCTCTATACAGTCAGCAAAAACAAGACCAGGAGCTGACTGTGGCTTAGACATTGAACTCCTTATTGCCAAATTCAGACTTAAATTGAAGAAAGTAGGGAAAACCACTAGACCATTCAGGTATAACCTAAATCAAATCCCTTATGATTATACAGTAGAAGTGACAAATAGATTCAAGGGATTAGATCTGATAGACAGAGTGCCTGAAGAACTATGGATGGAGGTTTGGGACATCGTACAGGAGGCAGTGATCAAGATCATTTCCAAGAAAAAGAAATGCAAAAAGGCAAAATGGTTGTCTGCGGAAACCTTACAGATAGCTCAGAAAAGAGAAATGAAAAGCAAAGGAGAAAAAGAAAGATATACCCATTTGAATGCAGAGTTCCAAAGAATAGCAAGAAGAGATAAGAAAGCCTTCCTCAGCAATCAATGCAAAAAATAGAGGAAAACAATAGAATGGGAAAGACTAGAGATCTTTTCAAGAAAATTAGAGATACCAAGGTAGATGGGCACAATAAAGGACAGAAATGGTATGGACCTAACAGAAGCAGAAGATATTAAGAAAAGGTAGCAAGAATACACAGATGAACTACACAAAAAAGATCTTCATGACCCAGATAATCACGATGGTGTGATCACCAACCTAGAGCCAAACATCCTATAATGCAAAGTTAGGTGGGCCTTAGGAAGCATCACTACAAACAAAGCTAGTGGAGGTGATAGAATTCCAGTTGAGCTATTTCAAATCCTAAAAGATGATGCTGTGAAAGGGCTGCACTCAATATGCCAACAAATTTGGAAAAGTCAGCAGTGGCCACAGAACTGGAAAAGGTCAGTTTTCATTCCAGTCCCAAAGAAAGGCAATGTCAAAGAATGTTCAAACTACCGCATAATTGCACTCATCTCACACGCTAGCAAACTAATGCTCAAAATTCTCCAAGCCAGGCTTCAACAGTATGTGAACCATGAACTTCCAGATGTTCCAGCTGGATTTAGAAAAGACAGAGGAACCAGAGATTAAATTGCCAACATCCATTGGGTCATAGAAAAGGAACGAGAATTCCAGAAAAACATCTACTTCTGCTTTATTGATTATGCCAAAGCCTTTGACGGTATAGATCACAACAAACTGTGGAAAATTCTGAAAGAGATGGGAACACCAGACCACCTGACCTGCCTCCTGAGAAATCTGTATGCAGGTCAAGAAAGAACAGTTAGAACTGGACAAGGAACAACAGACTGGTTCCAAATAGGGAAAGGAATATGTCAAGGCTGTATATTGTCATCCTGCTTATTTAACTTCTATGCAGAGAACATCGTGTGAAATGCCAGGCAGGATGAAGCACAAGCTGGAGTCAAGATTGCCGGGAGAAATACCAATAACCTCAGACATGCAGATATCACCACCCTTATGGCAGAAAGTGAAGAGTAGCTAAAGAGCCTGTTGATGAAAGTGAAAGAGGAGAGTGAAAAAGCTGGCTTAAAACTCAGCATTCAAAAAAGTAAGATCATTGGCATCCAGTTCCATCACTTCTTGGCAAATAGATTGGGAACAATGGAAACAGTGACAGACTTGGATTTCCTGGGCTCCAAAATCACGGCAGCTGATGACTACAGCCATGAAAATAAGAAGTTTGCTCCTTGGAAGGAAAGCTATGACCTGAATTTGAGCAATCTCTGGGAGACAGTGGAGGATAGAGGAGCCTGGTAGGCTATCGTCCATGCGGTTGCAAATACTCAGATGTGACTTAGTGACATGAACAGCAACAAAAACAATGGCAATAGTGCTCAAAATGTGGTGTGTATCCCTGCTTGTCTCTGGAGTCAAAAACTATTTTCATAATAATATTAAGAGATTATTTACCTTTTTCATAGTGTGACAGTAGCACTGATATTTCAAAAATAATAGCAGGTAAAATTTCTAGTGCCTTAGTGTGAATCGAAGTAGTTGCACAAAACTGCACCCATTGTTACTTGTATTCTTTGTTACCACTTACTCACTCCAAAAAAATAAATAAAGAATATATATTATATATATATAATATGTATAAAGTAAATTAATATATTTATTTACTATAAAGTAAATTATATAAATAAAGTAAATAAAAATATTTGCTTTAGAATGTCCATAAAGAAGCAACAGAGATTGCTTTATGAAATCTTAGTCCTTGAGTTCATGTGTTTTTAATATTTTCTATGACACAATAGGAAACAAACCTAAAGTATACAAAGTATGGTGATTGTTTTAAGGACAAGAACTTGGACTATTCTTGTATTGAAATTCAAGCTTAACACAGTCTGCCAATACTTAAAGACTTATCTGATAAAGTTAATTTAGTGTTACAGAATGTGATTTTTTTTAATGTTACATGATGAATGGGTTTACATTTGGAAGAACTATATAGCTCATTGAAACAGTATTTTCTAAACAATCAGAGAATGATCATATAAAGTTATGCTTGGATGAAAGATCCATCCAAAGTACAAGAAAGGCCTTTAAACTAACAGAATAGGAAAAGTTCATTGATAGTTCCAAATTCCATATTGCAACTAACTTTTAAAAAATTATTTATTTTTGATTGATGATTAGTTTTCAATATTGGTTTGATTTCTGTCATACATCAACATGAATTAACCATAGGTGTACATATGTCCCCTCCTTCTTGAGTCTCCTGCCAATTCCCACCCCTCTAGGTTATTACAGAGCCCCCATTTGAGTTCTCTGAGTCATAGAGCAAATTCCCATTGGCTATCTATTTACATATGTTAGTGTATATGCATCCATGCTAATATCTCCATTTATCTCACCCTCTTCTCCTCCACCCTTTTCCATAGTTTGTTCTCTATGTCTGTGTCTCCATTGCTGCTCTGTGAATAGATTAATCTGTACCATCCTTCTAAATTCCATATATATGTGTTAATATATATTTGTTTTTCTCTTTCTGACTTAATTCACTCTGTATAATATGCTCTAGGTTCACCCACTTCATTAAAACTGACTTAAATGTGTTCCTTTTTATGGCTGAGTAGTATTCCTTTGTATATACGTACCACAACTTCTTTAGCCATTCATCTGTTGATGGACATCTAGGTTGCTTCCATGTTCCAGCTATTGTGAATAGTGCTGCAATGAACATTGGGGTACATGTGTCTTTTTCAGTTCTGGTTTCTTCAGGATATACGACTTGAGGTTGTATTGCTGGGTCGTAAATGGCAACCCACTCCAGTACTCCTGCCTGGAAAATCCCATGGAAGGAGGAGCCTGGTAGGCTTCAGTCTATGCAGTCACGAAGAGTCAGACACGACTGAGTGACTTCACTTTCACTTTTCACCTTCATGCATTGGAGAAGGAAATGGCAACCCACTCCAATGTTCTTGCCTGGAGAATCCCAGGGACGGGGGAGCCTGGTGGGCTGCCATCTATGGGGCTGGACAGAGTCGGACACAACTGAAGTGACTTAGCAGCAGCATGGTGGTTTTACTCTTAGTTTTTTAAGGAATCTTTGTGCTGTCCTTCATAGTGGCAATATCAATTTACATTCCCACCAGCAGGGTAGGTGCAACTAACTTTTAAGAAGCTAGTGTTAAAATATTCTTTCCTTCTTCAACCAAGAGTATGAGGTAGGTTTATATGTGTGTGTGTGTGTGTATGTACGTATGTATGTGTATGTGTGTGTGTGTGTGTGTGTGTGTATATATATATATATATATATTTCAACCAAAATAGCATATTACAGTGGATTGAATACAAAAGTGAATATGATAATCCACTGAAGTGATTCTCAATAAATTCCTGAGTTCCTGTGTTTAGAAGCCCCACAGGTACTATTTCAGGTAAATGAGGATTATGATCGTATTTCTGGTACATTTATTCCACAAAGCAAAGGAAACAGCCTTTTCTTACAGAATTATCTTACTGAGATATTTCCTCTATTGCCTTACATATTGGAAAGAAAAAATCAATTGTAACTGTTTTTTGGAAGTCATCCTAATGTTATTGACCCCAATATCAAGTACATATTATTCCAGTATATCAGTCAGGATGTGTTTAGCAACATATAAAACCAAAATTTCAGTGAAACAGTTTATTTTTTCTTACATAAAAAGTTATGATAGATCCTCTAAGGCTGGTGCGGTGGTTGCACAAGATGGTCAGTGTTGTAGGCATGTTACATCTTTATGCCTTGGCTTCCTTAGCTTATGATTTTAATCTTCATGTTTAAAAGGGAGCCACTCTACTGCACATGCTCCAGGCAAAAGAAGGTGGCAAGGGAGCAGAGAATATCAGAACTGTTCATTAGCTTTTCACCTCAGTGGCCTGAACTGCGATACATGACTACTCACAGCTGAAAGAAATGCTGAGACATTGAGTTTTAATTTTCACTGTCCTGTGGCTGTGGTGGGCAGGGGAGAGATGGGTTTGAAACACAGGTTGGATCAGGCAGTCCAAGTGTCAGTGGTATCTAGTAAGAACAGAAGTAATGGAAAGAAAAAGAATAGCCCCAGAAAAAATTGAAGCAGGCGTGTACTTCCTCCTGGGTGAAGTGAATAACAATAGGATTGACAGGGTGGCCGAAGGTGCTACTAACTATACAAACATATTCTGTTGAGAAGCAGAGTAAATGCAGAACATAACATTCTTAAAATCAAGAAGAAAAAGAGTCAGCTTTTAATTTGCCTTGTAGGAAGAACAATGATCATTTTAGGATTTATAAACTAATTACAGAATAGAAAAATTCGCAGCTGCAAAACTTTTTTATGTGGCCTGCAGCATGCAAGGGAGCTAGAAGAAGGAAACACTAAATGATGTCTGTGAGCCAGTCCTTACTAGAGACCGTTATCTGAAGATGACACCACAGATCCAGAACCAGTAAGGAAGGCTTCATTCCTTCCACATTCACTGTTTATCGAGCAGAGCTGTGTGTCTGGTCTCTAGAGTTGGCATGAAGCAGTGAGTTCGGTAGTCAAACATGGTACTAGTGGTAAGAACCCGCCTGCCAGTGCAGGAGAAGCAAGAGTTGCAGATTCAGCCTCTGGGTCAGGAAGAGCCCCTGGAATAGGAAATGGCAACCTACTCCAGTATTCTTGCTTGGAAAATTCCACGGACAGAGAAGTCTGGTGGGCTACAGTCCACGGGGTCGCAAAGAGTCGGACACAACTGAGCCCACACCACACACACACACACACACACACACACACACACACACACACAATAAGTAAGGTTTAGGTTTTCATCTCAATGAACTCAACATCCCAGAGAAATATGCTCAGAATCTTTGCCCATTTCATTATTTATAGAGGTTTGATGAGCCAACTGATGTAAAACTGTATTAAAAAAGTCCTGTTCTGACATCAGAAACTTGGACCTTATTTTATATACTTGATGCTATAAAATAGTTTGCTCTGCAGTTAGGGTACCAAGTACATAATAAATGACTTAGTGATTCTTACTGGATAAGAGCCTGAAGATAATTTTCTTGAAGTCAAATTCTTGGAAATTATTTTAAAGTCAGAAGGAGAGAAGAGAGCCATATAACTTTGCTCAAAACAGGTTATTAATTGTTCCTGCAACAAGGGGAATTTGAGGAGCAAAGATTGGCCTGGAAGTTTCTTTCAGCTAAAGGAAGTGACTAAATTTTAATTTTCTTTCTTGGAAGAAGACAGGAATACATAGAATACTTAATATTTGAAGATTGAAATTAGATGCTTTCATAAGCTTTCCAAAATTTCAGTGGTAGAAAATAATTGTATATATAATATTTTGTCATATGCTGTTTTTTAATCTTGTTTTTATAATAAAATTTTCAGCCAAAATTTATTTGAAGCAGCTGTTAAACTTCTTGATGAGTTTTTCTGGTTTGAAATCTGCTTTTAGTCCCAAATAAAACCAAATACCTACTCAGATATTTGAAACAGTTTACCAGGATTAAATACACCCCAACCGTAACATTTTTGTGGGTTTGAAATTCTAAATTCTGCTTTCAAAGCTATTTCAAAAATCTTTAATTTGGGAAGAAAGGAGATAAATTTGTGAGTTTATGTGGCCTTTCGGGGAAGTTGGAAGGATAGATATATAATACTTCAGCCATATTCTGTCTTGCTGTGTGTGTGTGGTTTTGTCTGACTCTGCAATCCCATGCACTGTACCCCGCCAGGCCCTCTGTCTATGGAATTTTTTCAGGCAAGAATACTGGAGTGGGTTGCCATTTCCTCCTCCAGGGAATCTTCCAGACCCGGAATCAAACCGATGTCTCTTGTGTGTCCTGCATTGGCAGGCATATTCTTTACCACTGAACCACCTGGGAAGCCCACTTTAGCCATACCTCCAGGTGGCACTAGTGGTAAAGAATCCACCTTCAGTGGAGACAGAGAAGTGGGTTTAATCCCTGGGTGGGGAAGACTCCCTGGAGGAGGGCATGGCAACCCACTCCGGTATTCTTGCCTAGAGAATCCCATGGACTGAGAAGGCTGGCGGGCTACAGTTGAAGAAGTCACACACACCTGAGCGACTAAGCACAGTATTGAAATTTCCAACTTTTTCAACCCAAAGAGGCCCACTAATAAGTCAATTCAGCTTCTGTATAACTTTGGATGCAATATTGTAGCATTCATTTCTTTATACCCATTATAGTATTGGAATGTCTTGTAGTATGAACCTCTTTATTATGAAAACTTTGTGCTTGTTTTGGAGGGGGAAGATCAATTAAATATATATTGGGAAACCTTTATGAATATCAATTCTCTGCTTAGTTTTAAGTTTAAGATAATGGTATTTCTGGTTCTGCATCTGTTACTCTAATGAAGCAATTACTTCAACAGCTGAAACTTTATTTTCTTTATTCTTTACTTGTTAATTCTGTTAAAAGTTCATACATCTATAGTAAAATTTAGACTTTAATTTTAAAAAGTCATTTTGCTTGTGTGTAAAAGCCAAGGTATTTTTAGTATGGATATCTAGTGTTAGTATAATGAATACAGATTTTGAATTCAATGAAAAAGAGTGGGGGGAAACATAGAGGCCTGGAGTGAAGAAGATCTGAACTTGGTCCCAATTGTGCCATCAACCAATTGTTAATCTTCCTTAAACTCTGTTTCTTCATATAAAAGAGTTAGGATATTGAGACAAAATATCTATAAGGTTTTGTGTATTTTTCAAATTTTCATAAATCTAAGTATTAGAGAACAGACTATATATTATTTGCTATTGATGTATCTTTAAGTCTTTCCAGGATATTAGCATCCCAATGTTACAACATCATGGGGTACTTTATACCTTACAAACGTGCATATTATATACACTGTTAGATTATTATCTATTATCTCTTTAGGCATTATCTTCTAGGTAGACTTAATTCTAGGGACTAAAACAAATTGTTTAATGGGAATGTTTCCATTGAATAAAGAATAAGATTTGCACTTCCAAAGTCTCATCTAGTATTTTTGTAAAATATATGACCTATTATATCTAAATTCAAGGCACACTTAACAGTCATCAAAACTGTTCAGCTCTTCATGAAATTAAAAGGAAGCTACACATTACAGCTTAGAAAGCAAATGTATAAATTTTGCAAAAATCATACCCATGACCCCACCCTTTTTCACTGACATCAGGTATCAAAATCTAATTTTATCCAGGGCCCTGCTTCTGGCAACATCTGTTCAATATTTACTAGTACCAATCATTTCAGTTTTCTTAAAATCTACTTCTAAAGATAAACTTGATTTCATAGGACTCTAACACTCTTTGTTGAATTTATCATCTACATTACTTAGATTACAGAAGTGTGGTTTTAATGAAAAACTTCATAGGAGGTTATTTAGATGATTATTTCAGAATATACTAGTGGGAGTATATTAGCATTTCCCTTTTATTGTTCACAAGTGATTGTGGTGGTTTTACCCTGTCCACAATAGTTTATTGTTCTTCTGCTGACTTTTTCCTGAGTTTCAGACTGACATGGTATTGCTCACCCCAAGCCCTCTCAGGTAATAACACTGTTGTAATTGCCCTCTGGGGCATCTTTATTTCATCTCTAACAAGTCATGCAAGAAGCACACATATGTACACACACAAACTCATTCACAAATACAAACATACCTGTCATTCCATGACTTTCATACTCCTTTGTACTTTTAAACATTACTCTCTTCTTTCCTTTCATGTACTCAGTAAGCTTTTATTGGGCACCGTTTATGTACCGGGTACTGTGCTAAGTGTTGTGGACCTAAAGGTAAATATTCCATGTTTTTTACCCTTAAGCAGAGCGCAGTCTAGTGGCTAATACAGATATACAACTGACAGTGTGTAGTGATTAGGTGCTATAAGTGAGGTGAGTGCAAAGTGCAAAGATAAAGCAGAGTTGGAAGGCCATCTAGGGAAAAAGTTTAAAAACTGAAAGTCAGAGTGAAGGCAGGAGTCTGGTGCTACCATATTTAAAGATACTGTAGAGCTGGGACCTGGCATTCTCTTGATCCTCAGGGGGGAATCCTGGTTATTCTCCCACAGTGTGTGACCCCCATACAAAAGATGATTATCAGAGCCTCCTAGCTTGCCAACACAGCTCATCCATTCTCATTTCTCAGATGAAAACCCCTCTCACTCTTGGGCTCCTGCATCTGGTTACCATCTCTTACCTTCCATCTGGCTCTTGTTCACCAACACCCTTGTCGTTCCTCTGCTCTCACCAGGGACCTCAGACTCTGATCATCATTTCCCCTTGCCACAGTTTTCCTGGTCAGTTTCAACGTCAGTGCCTATGACCCCATCTAACCAACTTTCTTCACAGTTCTCCAGTCTCTTTGATGCCAGGGACCAGCACCATACTCCAGACCCCTCCTGGACTTCATCAGCATCCTCTTATTTTCCTGTTATGGATTCATAAACTCTTGGCAGTTCCTTCCCCTCACATTTCTCTGAATCCCTTATTTCCTGCACTCCATTTACTTGGGCACATGAAGAACACCAATGCTTTTTACTTTCCTTTTTATCTCTGTCCTTCCCCCTCTGTTTTCTGTTTCTGACTTGCATCTCCCTAAGCCCCAGAAGCTCATGAATGTATCACTTGAGCCCAGGTGTGCCTATTGTGGTATCCTGCGAGGAAAACACGATGCTTAGCTCATTCTTTCCTCTGTTCTTGCACCTGGGGATCTTGGCACAACTGGAGAGAAGGAACAAACATATGTGGTGACATATTTTGTGGTCTCCAACTTGATGCAGACCCCTGCTCTCTTTCCCAGCCCTACAAAAATCTTTTTAAACTTCCACCAGTCTCTTCGATGCCGTGACTTGCTGTTTTACCTACTACTTTCTACCGATGACTAAAATCCGAATTCACAAGAGAACAGTGACCATCAGACCAGCAACTCTTTGACTTTTTGACCTCCTTAAGCCAAGGTCTGTATGTATCACAAGCTTTCCTTTCAGTTTTAGTGGGAGGAGAGACACCCACCTCTGGTGAAGGCTGTTCTCTCCACCTTTACCCAGTTCCCATTTCCTCCTGTTGATCAGTTGCCTTCTCTCTTCTCTAGTCAGCCTTTCATTGCCTTGTTCAAACTTGAACATTAACATTCAAGTTTCTCTGATGAAAACACTGGGACCCTTTTCTGATTCTGTTTGCTACTCCATCTACTTCTTTTCTTTCTCTTCTTTTCACACCTAAGTGCCCACCAAATAAGAGAAAAAGAGACCATGCCCTCTCAGCCTCCAGAGTCCTCACCTTCCACCCAAGCATTGGTGGTGTTGCTCAGTCACTCAGTCGTGTCTGACTCTTTGTGACCCCATGGACTGCAGCACACAAGGCTTCCCTGTCCTTTACTATCTCCTGGAGTTTGCTTAAACTCAAGTCCGTTGGGTCGGTGATGCCATCCAACCATGTCATCCCGTCACCCACTTCTCCTCCTGCCCTTAATCTTTCCCAGCATCAGAGTGTTTTTCAGCTCTTCACATCAGGTGGCCAAAGTATCGGCGCTTCAGCATCAGTCCTTCCAATTGTTTGGTTTTATACAAATGTGCCCACATTATTGGTATTCTTCTGTAACTTGTTTCCTTTGTTGTTTTTGCTCCGTATTAGCTCTGTGCAATTTATCTTCACTGATACAGGGTGACTGGTTTGTAATGCATTACATCATGGCAGTTTACTATAATGGACATTATTTTCAGTTATTGCTATTATTACATTGAGCAACATAGAATTGCAGCTTTTGTAGGTTAAAAATATATGATTATCAGGTTTCAGTATGGTTTCGCCTCTGCAAACAGCCCTGCTGTAAACCTTCCTGTACATATCTTCTTATATTTATGAATCTATCTCTCAGTTTAGGTCTTTTAAAATAAAAAGTATGAATTTCTCCATGAAAGGATTGACCATCTTTTGTTAAAACGGTTCCTAATTACCTATATTTGTTTTTATAATTTACATTTTCTTTTTAACTTTATTGATTTTATGTAGTTACTGACCTAAGCTCTTTTATTATTTCAAATCATTTGTAGCTTTCTTTTGGGTTTTTTATGAAGGCGGTGATATCTTCTACAAATGAGATTTCTTTCTATAACTCTTTATATCCTTACATATTTTTCATTCTCTTATTTTCTTATACTTCCTGGGATCCTCAGTTCAAGGCTAGTGTGTGTGGTAACAGTAGGCATCTTCTTCTGTTCTGCTTTTTAAAGAGAATTATTTTACCATTTATCAATGACTATGATGTTTCCTGTGCAATTATTATAGATCCTTTTGCCAGTTAGGAAACTATCCTTCAATTCCAAGTTTACTAAGAATTTGTAATACAAGTGAATATTGTCTATTTTATCTGCGTAAATGAAATGATTTTCTGGTTTTTAGCATTTTTCTGTGAATTTATATTAATAGTTTTTAAAATGTTATCTAGCTTTTTATTTCTTGGATGACGCCAACTTAGTAATGTATATGTGTGTGTGTGTCTCTGTGTGTGTGCTTTAAAATATTCATTTTTATTTATTTATTTGTCTGTGCTGGGTCTTCATTGTAGCTATGTGGGATCTTTCAGTGGTGGCACGTGGGATATTTAGCTGTGGCATGTGAACTCTTAGTTGCGGTATGTAGGCCCTAGTTCTCTGACCAGGGATCCAACTTGGGCCCCCTGCACTGGCAGGATGGAGTCTTAGCCACTGACCCACTAGGGAAGTCCTTGTGTGTGTTAATTGAGACCTATAATTTTTCCTTTGAAATTTTCATTATTGGGTTTTGAAATCAAGATTATTATAACAACCTTATAAAACAAGTGAAGAGAGGAGTGTGTCATTTTTTTGTTTTCTGGAAGAATTTATGTGATGTTGGAATTATTTGCTCCTCAGATACCTAGTAGAATTTGTTGTCAAACTGTAGACTCGAGTTTTTTTTGCTGAGTGAAGATGACGGTTTAATTTCTTCACTGGTTATAGGAGCATACAGATTTTCTAGCTCTTTCATAAATCAGTTTTGTAACAGAAAATTTTCTATAAATACACTCATTTCATCTACACTGTCATAATCAAAAGTCTATAACATTCTGTGAACTATTTTATCTGTAAGTTGCTTTTTTTGATATAGAATTTTTCATAATTGTTTAGTTCTAAAATTTCCTGATACCTATTTTGATTGCCTTGTGTTAATTAGAAGTATTTTCAGATTTCTAAGGATGAGTCTATTCATAATTTTCAAACTTAATTTTATTGAAGTTAGAGAATGTGACCCATATCATATCAAATATTTTATATTTATTAAACCAGTTTTATAGATTACATGGTTTTTATATATTTATATAGTTAATGCATACCATGTGTGCTTATAAATTATCTATTGTCTCTAATTGTATTGTGCTTTACATAATACAGTTAGTTCAAGCATGTTATTTGTTTTCTCAAAGTCTTTTATCTCTTACTGATATTTTTTTGATCAATTTGATCTATCAATTGCCATGCAATATGTCTCAACATTGCCAACTATGATCTGTGACTCTCTCCTGCTAATTTTTACTATATACATTTTCAATTGTGAAATTTAGTGTGTGGGATATTTTTATCATTAGGTAGTAAGACCCTCTAACTGAAATACTGCTTTTTACCTTAAGGTCTATTTTATCTGACATTATTATAATCACATTAAATTTTGTTCACTATTTCATTGTTAAAAAATGTTTGTTTATATTTTAGATTCCTGGTATATATTGATTAATTTATGCCATCTTGTTTTGTTCTCTGTATCCATGCTTAGTACAGTTTAAAATGAATCTGTATCTTTTTGAACTTTATACAAGGACTTTAGCTTGCTTAAACTCTAATCATGCTCTTTCTGACTTACTCACTGTTTTAGTTTTATCTTGTGTTTTTTTTTTGTCCCAACTTCTTTGTGCTGAACACACCCACAGGTAACCCCCTATGAGTCATGGCTTTGGATAATTCTCTCCCCTTGAGCATGGGCAGAATTATGCCTTGCTTCTAACTGATAGAATATTGTAAAAATAATGGGATGTCACTCCCTTGATAAGATTACATTATATGGCAAAGGTGATGGGGATGTTACTGTGTTACGTTATAGTCTGGTGAGAGATTCTCCTTACTAGCTTGAAGAAATTTGCAGCCCTATTGTGAGGGGGTGTATGAAATGGGAAGGCCTCTAGAACTAAGGGTGGTCCCTAGCTGGCAGCCAGTAAAAGGTCTGGGCCCTCAGTAATAGAGCTTCAGGGAAATTATTCTGCTACAGATGTGGATGAGCTTGAAGGGGATCATTCTGCTGTGGGCCCTCCAGAGGAGCTCGCAGCTTTGTGTATGCCTTGATTTCAGCCCTGTGATGCCCAGATCAGAGAACCTGTTCAACTGGGTCCCAATTCATGATCCCTGGAAACTTAAGGAAAACACGTATGTGTGGTCTTAAACCACTGAATTTGTGGCATATGTCATTACTCAGTAACAGAAAATGAATACAGTCTCAAATTAGACTTGACTGTTTATATTATAGAGTTAGTACTTGTTTGTGTGCATGTATAGTCACTTCAGTCGTTGTGATTCTTTGTGACCCTATGGGCGGTAGCCCACCAGGCTCCTCTCTCCATGGGATTCTCCAGGCAAGAACACTGAGTAGGTTGCCATTTTCTCCTACAGGAGATCTCCCTGACCCTGTGCCTCCTGTGTCTCCCGCATTGGCAGGCAGGTTCTTAACCCCTAGTGCCATGTGGGAAGCCTAGATTCGCCTATATTTACCACTTTATTTGCTACCTTTTCTTCTTAAAGTCAGTACTTTTTTCTGAAATCATTTTCCTTTCCCTTGAAGCATGTATTTTAGAATACTCTATAGGGAGGAACTGCTTGTAGGAAATTTTTAGATTTAGTTATATCTCGAAGTTTTATTCTACTACAATACAATTCTAAGTCTATAGCTTAGAATTGTAATTTTTTCCATAAATTTGATATTATCTCACAGTTTGGGGGCTTCCATTGTTGTCATTTAGATTTCAGTTATCATTCTAACTTTTTTTTTTTTATATATAATGTTTTTCTCTCTGGTTTTTAAAGTTCTGTGGCATTTGTATTCTATAGCTTGGTTAAAGTTGGGATTATTTTGCTCTCTGAATCTGAGGATTCCTGTCATCTGGTATTTCTCTGCTACTTTGCCCTTCAAAATAATTTCTCTAATTTTATGCTATTTCTTTTTGGGATTCTGATTTGACTTGTGTTACCTGAATCATGTATGTCTCTTAATTGAGCTTATATTCCATCTGTCTGTCTGTGCTCTCTTGGGACTAATTGCTTTAGGTCTCTGTTTCTAGTTTAGTCATTCTTCAGTCACGTCTAATAGGCTAAATAGACAGTTATTGTTTTTATTAATTCCTGATTTTATGTCTGTATGTCCAATTTATTTTTATTCCAAATAATATTATCTTTATAGTCACTTCTTCTTATTCATACATTTGATTTTTTGTGTTTTACTTTAAATGATTGCATATTAATTTCATGCTGTAAACATGACAGCTGTAATTAACATCACAACTCTTTCTTGGTCGAATTTTGTGTTTATCTTTTCTGTTGATGTTTACTCCTACTCCTCCTTTCCTAGTTTACTTTGTACTTAAGTTCTGTGGTGACCTGGGAACTTGATATATGGAAAAATTGAGGCTTGATTTGATGGTTGATTTGTCTAGAGAAAGTTATCATTTGCTTTTGACAGGAACTTAGGGAAGCTTTAAGACAGGGATTGCCTTTTCAGACTACACAGGCAGTGAGATATGACACCCTAGACTGTATGAGGACTAGCTAGGGCTTATGAACCCACAGATATTTTGTTTGTTTCTTCATTCAAGGCAGATTTAATTTATTTGGGCATTTTTTTTTTCTAATTTACACTTTCACTGAAGATGTAATTCTTCACAGATCCCAGAACTGAATTCCAGCTCTCCTGTCAATGCAGATCTGATTTTGTCAAGGTCAAAACCAGAGCTCTGAAATTAATTAGGTTCCTGAAATTAACAGATGCTTTTGGTGCTTATAACTCTTTGAGTTGATTCTTCCCAGAACTTTTGGCCTCTTATGACTTAGGTAGTTTCTTTTACTCTTTCCAACTTGGCCATGCATTAAAATATGTTTTTAATTTTGTATCTACTACTTTTGGGAGCTAGGATAAGCAGCAGGATCATTTTTCAGGATATTTACTCTGCCAATATTGTTGGAAAAGGAAGTTTCTGTCTACTCTTCACCTTCCTGTAACCAAGGTTTGCCCTTAGCATTTTGTAGAATCTGCCTTGTTCAGGTCACTAATGACATCGTAAGTCCTAAATAAAATGAAGGCATCAGACCTTTTCTCACTTTGCAGTCTTACAAACTATTGTTCACTTTCTCCATGAATTTCTCTTCTTCCATGTATTATCTGATGCCTCTCTCATATTCCATAGGCATACACACTGACACACCAATTTGAAATTTGCCACTATCAACTCCTAGGATGATATTTTCGCAGTATTTTCTGAATAATGTCTGCTAAGAAATATTCCAAACCAAGCACATTTTCTAACCCTCTTTCTGTTCAACAGGCTACTGGCTATATATCTCAATGCCTCTCTTTCTTATTGCACAAATGGCTTGTCTCTCAAGCCTGTTCTGTCATTCATCTAACTTAAAAATGCACCAGCCCATTTGAGAACTGCCTTGGTACTTAAAATCCTATCACTTCCTGATTTTATTGTACCCTGCTTCACGGTTGATTGATCTGCTGTGAATTACCAGTGAATAAATGGCTAGGTGTTGGTTTTAGTGGCAACCGTCCAATTCTACAGTAGTGATAAAAGACAGCTTCAATAAAGCTCTTGTTGGAATGATTGGGGTGGAAGTTCCAGAGTTATAAGTCACTTCACCACCAGAACATCAGCTTGAGGTCTGGTTTTCAGCTGTGTCCCTGAGGCAGGATGCAGGATCATCCATGACTCTAGAAATGGCTAGTAGAGCTGGTAGCTTGGGGCCACTCTGAACATTCCTATGATACCTACCTCTCCATGTTTTGTAGTAAAGTATCTTTTTATATAAAATTTGTAAATTATGCTCATCAAAGGATATTTGATTGGAAATGTTAGTAGAGAGGGAATGTCACTGAATATCAGATGATAAGATCTGGACTTACAGCTTTAGCAGTTGGCAAGAAACTGGGATGAAGACTGTGCTGAGGAAAGCCCCCATCTGCACCAGCAGCAGACCTGTCTGGTCCAGTTTCCCCTTCTGCTCCAGCTCCTGAGTTGCAGGCTCCTTCCCTGACTCCTCATTCACTCTGTCCTCTAAATAGTCCTCTTCCTGCAGTCTGTGTGTTCCCAGTCATCTCTTCTCACTCCACCTAAGCTCCTTATATACAGTTCTTGACGCCAGATTTACCCTCATGATTCCCGTGCATGTGCTGTTAGCTCTGATGGCCATCTGAGTTTAAGGTACAATTTCAAATTCTTTCTGGTTCTTTTGTTTAGAGGCACCAAAAATTCAACATGGACTATAGCCTGCCAGGCTACTCTGTCCATGGAACTCTCGAGGCAAGAATACTGGAGGGGGTAGCCGTTTCCTTCTCCAGGAGATCTTTCTGACCCAGGGATTGAACCCTGGTCTCCCATATTGTAGGCAGATTCTTCACTGTCTGAACCACCATGGAAGCCCCAAATTCAACATGACTGAAATTGAACTTTCTCCCTACTTGTCAGCTGTCAGATCTTATCATACCAGCACTGAATAAAATCTCTTTGTACTGTATTCCTTTCAAATTGCTCCATGAAATTAAAGAAAGCCTAAATATAGCCAAGGAATAAACCATCTTTCTTAATCATTAGTTGTAATTTTACCCACAACTCCAGTTGTTTTTGATGCAAGATGGTCTATTGTTCACCTCTAAGTAAAGAAGTTAAGCATGCTTTGTAATTTCTAAGTTCCTCTTAACCTTGAAGATTTACTCTCACCTCTAGGTTTACAGCTAAGTTCCTCATGGCTGATACTGCTGAAAGCTTCATTTAATAAAATGTTAATGTTTATATAAAAGAAATTATCTCACTAGAATTGTTTAATTGAAAAAAAAAGATTTAATGATAAAGACAGAAGCCAATATTAAATCTCTAAGTAATTGTAGACAACAGACAGGAAGAAAATAACCCCAAACCACTGGCTTCCCACAACTCTAAACCCAACATCTCTCACTTCCTGCTTGAAGCAAAGAAAGCAGAGGGACTTCATTCCATATGTTGCCATGGTCACAAGATAAATATGAGGTGTTATCATTTCTAAATCAATAAAGATGGTTCTGCTGCTCCTTTGGCAGCTGTTTGAGCCAGCCACTTCCTCTTCCCAACTCCAGTCAACAGTTCTCACATCTTGTGAGAAAATAAGTGGATGATATTTCCGCGAGCCTCTGCTACTGAGGTTGCCCACATTCAGGTAAAAGCACAGGAAATGGCTAAACCACTAAAAAGCCATTCCTGAAAAACAGAAGTAGAAAAAAGAATTTTACACATAAAAAAGAGAAGTTGAAGTGTTGTGGGGGAGGGGGTGAGGAGACAACTCCGTGAACATCCTCTCAAGATAAAATAAAATTGACGTGTCTGCTGCTATATTGGCAGAAGCCAAGACCCGTCTTTTTATAGCCACTCAGAGTGTCTTCAGGATTTCCAAGGTTTAGATATCTTCAACTTCAGCACCTGGGGCAACAGGAAGGGTGTAGACAATCCTGTTAGCTGTGCCCTTTGGAAAGGAAACTGGGTGAGCTCTTCAGTACTGCTTATCATTTCCCTTTTGTGAAGATAGGAAGAATTTAGTGACCTTTCCATGTAGCTTTATTTGAATTCCATGTGAGAGCAAAAGAAGAACATGATCACATTTCTTTTACACTTATTAGGTTTTTAAGGTCTGCTTTTGCATTCCCTGGTGGCTCAGTGGTAAAGAATCTGCCTGCCAATGTAGGAGACATAGGTTCAATCCCTGGGTCGGAAAGATCCCCTGGAGAAGGAAATGGCAACCCACTCTGGTATTCTTGCCTGGGAAATCCCATGGACACAGGAGCCTGGTGGGCTATGGTTCATGGTGTTTCAAAGAGTCTGAGGCAACTTAGTGATTAAACAACAACACAAGGTCTGCCTTAGGAGAAAATGAGCCAAGAAGAAAATAGTAGTACCTATGCTTCAGGGAAAAAAAAAAAAAAAAAAAGATAGTCCTGGTCTCACAATTGACTGTCTGCTGCAATGAACGTTGAGTTTGGTATTCAGGTTACTGGGTCTTATTTCTTTGTGTCTTAAGTTTTATTGTGTAGATGTTGAGTAATAAGGTGAGAGAGAGAGAGAGAGAGAGGATATGAATTCACAGTATTCATTGCAGCTTGATTTGATTTGGACTGGAAAGGATAGAGGGTTGCTACAAAGAAAACCAGACGACTTAGAATAGCTGCCTTGGTGCAGAGAGAGAAGATAGGAGCCATCTGGGACTGGATTAAGGAAGAGTTTGGGTCAAACTGAGATAAGGGACTGCAGCTGTCTTTCTGAAAGTGAGACAATTATAGGAGTGACAACAGGAAAAGAGAATTGAAAAATATTTTTCTGCCTCATGATTTGATGTCTCTTGGGCACTTTTCAAGATGCATCCATAGAGAATTAAACTGCTATTTAGCCGTGGTTTGTTGGTGCCCCTTGGATTGCAATGGGATCCTGAGATGGGCTGTAAGGAAGAAACAGAAAGTTCTAGCTGTTTACGTAACTTGAATCCACCCTACCACAACAGGCATTACATTCTCCTTAAGAAGAACCTACGTGGGTGTGACAGCAACATCTGTACTGGTCCCACCAGTACAGAGATAAATAATTCAATTCTTTGATCACAATAGTTTGTTACCTTAGTCCTTGTTATACTAGTATTTATTGTTACTGGGTGGGTGTAGTGAGTAAGGAGTTGTGTTAAGTGTTATGCCTGAGATAGTTTGGTTAATCCCTCTAAGAACTCTAGGAGGTCGGTGCTCTTTTTATCCTTATTTAAAGGCTGAAGACACTGAGACACAGATTTAACAATTTGCTCAGTCATACAGCAAATAAGTGGCTAAGCCAGGATTTGAATGGAAGCTGTCTGACCTCTAAGCCTGGAATTTTAAGCTCTGCCTCAAAGGATCTGTTTGATTTACATTAATCTGAAAATGGAACCATTGAGACAATTTCATATTGAGAGGTTAAAAATAAGTACTTAGATTTTTAAAAGCAGAGGCAGTGGTAATATACCCCTAAGTCCTGTCTTTGAGTTGACTGGACTAATCTTCCACTGGGAAAATGATACTGGTGTCCTTTGGAGAGAAAATGATACTTGGATTCTGTCACTAGAGCTTCCTCCTCAAGAGAGGGATTTTAAGTAGAAAAATGTTTCCTTTTCCTTAAAGCTGTTCCACACACGCTTACGGTTAAGTGGGAAGATTTTAGCTGTGAGATTGACTCATTTCCCTCTTTTCTCAAATCTAAGAGATCCTAGAGACGACCAATACAGGGTCTGACACCAAGATAGACTCCTTGTCATTCATCATCTTTGAATATCACACATCATTAAATGTGACATCAGTTACCCTCAAGAAACAAAGAAATGGACCAAGGAGATAGAGGGAGTTCTATTTCTAGCTTCTCATTCCACAGTTTCAAAACTTGACTTTCGTAGATTTGCAAGTGGACTTTGCAAACAGTATCATGTTCTTCCCAGATGGCTAAGAAAATGAATGAATATGTGAAAGAAAAAGGGCATTTTGTTTCTTTAGATCTTGACATTACAGTGACTATCTTTTCATTCATGTGCTCGTGCATGTGCACGTGCGCGCGCGCGCATGCACACACACACACACACACATCTTCCAGCTTGTACTCTGAGTCTCCACAATGGTATGTATACCACACACATACACATGTACACATACACAAACACTTACACACATCAAAACATTTTGATGTTTAAGTCACAATTCTTTTTAAGACGAAAGCTTTAAACAACACTATTGATGACTTCCAAACTGCAAGCTTCTAGCAGTTGAAGAATGTAGAGTTCTGGAAAGTCCCTAATGGATGCCACCTCACAAATAAAAACTTGTACTTTGAACAACTGCCTCTCAAAACATACTCCCTCATACATTATTCACTTGGGTTATCTGACAACATGTAATGAAAAGAAATAGTAATGTGACATGATTAACCTTAGAAAGGTGAGAATGACAAATGGCTGCCCAAAAATATATTCACCTACATGCAGGATGTGCTCCTTTATGAAAAGCATTCTAAGGGGAAATGAATAATTGTACCTTGAGTTGGGTATGTGAATATACAACACACAAATACAAATAATGCACTAAGGTAAGCCTACCCTGGTTTCAGAAAATTATAGAGTTTTTTTTTTTTAAAAAAGGAGAAAATCCTGGAAACTAAACTCTAAAGTTCTTTTTCTACCTTTCCTCTCTTTTAAGTGCTTTTTGACATGATTATTTGTAATTTTGAAATTACAAAATTCAAATCGTGTTCGAGCACAAAAGTGTTTTCTTTAAGGACTTTGGAAGTGTTTTAATATCATGACTGCAGAAAATGCATGTCACACACAAATGCACACACGCACACACACATGCCACACCCATGTATACATGTTCACATAGAAGCACACACAAATGCATGGGGGTTTGCATGTACATGTGCGTGCACACACACACACACCTTTTCCAGCTTTGACTGTCTCCCTGCTTTCACTATATACCTATCAACAGCCAGAATAATTTCTTTACAAATTGTGTCTTGTCTCGCTTATGCTCTCTTTGGCTTCCAGTTTTAATCAGGATAAAAGACAAAGCCTTGTCTCTGGCTATCAACGTCCAGTGTGATTTGACTTTTAACTCTTCAGCTCTTGCTGTCTATCCAACCCTTTGTTTGTGATCTCCTGCCACTGGGGTCTCATTGCTGTTTTTCCCACAGGCCAAGCTCATTTCCATCCCTGAGCTTTTTGTCAGCCTGAAATGTTCTCTTCTTATGGCTGGCTCCTCACTTTTCGTAGTTACTCCCTCCCTAAGAAAAGCCATCCCTTATCATCCAACTTGAAATCAGTCTCTCCCGTGATACTGTTCTCTGATGATACTCTGCTCATTTCTGCATATGCTTGTTAAAGTCAGTCTCTTCTGCTAGACTGTCAGTTAAAAGAAAGGCAGGAACAATATCTGTTTAATTTTCCATTATATATTCAGAACCTAGCACATTGATACACGGGTGTAGGCACATGTACTTATATAATTAATCAACTTCCTTTCAAATAAAAATTGTTTTACACTAAGTCACATGACTTAGTGACTAAGCAACAACAGAGCCTACTTTTCAGACTAATGGTGCAACTATTAAGAAAGAGAAACTAGTATTTGCTTATAAAAATGTACAGATAAATTGATACAGCGTACAAACTTTAGAACAATCTTAAGGTGAGGTTTGGAGGACTGTTTGTTAAGCTACATTTGGTGGCAAAAACTTTCATTATCTTTCTGAGATGGTTGAGTAAAAATCCCCTTCACTTTTACCTCATACTGCCTCCAGTTATCTCACAAGAAACTGAAGTTACAGTGAATTTTACAATGAAGTGAGGCAATATGAGACACTAAATACAGCTGCTGGTAGACCTCTTAGCCAACAACTGATTAACTAAGGAGATGTCACTAGCATCTTTTCTGGAAGAATTCCAACCTGAAATTTTGGTCCGTCTCATTGATTATCTGAGATATGGTGGGCAAGGTCATCCCAGACCTTAAAACTCACTTTCTATTGTATCACAATGACTACCTTAAAATTTGCCCCTATCATCCATGTTGGCGCCCCAACTATTCTGATAATGGAAAGTAGAAAACAAAACCAGTCAGATTGGTGGTTTCTATGGTGTAGACCAGGGAACAAGTTGGCCAAATTCTTCATTATCCACAGTTATTGTACTGTTGTGTTGACCCTGTCTTTAGCTTTAGACATTCTTCCAAGTAGTCACTGAAATTATCATATTTCAAAATGGTCTTGTTGTTGATGGCTGCTACTTACTAAGGCATGGAAAATAGCATGTCAGTTAATATGGCTCTAAAGAAACTTAGTATTTCCATCATTTTTTTTGAATAATGTTAGTTGGATCACTTTACATATTTCAGTTGCCATATTGGTTCACAAATAGAATTAAATTTCTCCCTACAATGCAGACTTTTTTGATTGCACTTTTGTAAAATGAAAAAAATAACTCTCTATGCACTGCAGGTCCATCCTCTGAGTGACTTCTCTTTCCTCAACACCATCTTCTAGCTCTTCCTTAGTATAGAGCTCTTCCTCACTGTTGCTACCTTTACTGCCATCACTGGTTCATTAGTATTTGCTTATTATCTTGTGGTAAGCCTACTTTTGGTGTTTCCCACATGACTCAGTGGGAAAGAATCTGCCTGCCAATGCAGAAGACATAGATTCTATCCTTGGTTGGGAAGACCCCTGGAAAAGGAGATGGCTACCCACTCCGGTATTCGTGCCTGGGAAATCTCATGGACAGAGGAGCCTGGCAGGCTAGAGTCCATGGGGTCACAAAGAGTTGGTTACGACTTAGTGACTAAACAACAACAAAACCTACTTTTCAGACTCATGATGCAAATATTAAGAAAAAGAAACTAGTACTTGCTTATAAAAATGGATAGATAAATTTACGCAGTGTACAAACTTCAGAAAAACATATGGACAATCTTAAGGCAAGCTTTGGACTACTGTTTGTTAAGCTACATTTGGTGTATATTTGGTGATATATATTTGGCTATATTTGGTGATAGAAAACTTTTATTATCTTTCTTTAGATGGTTGAGTAAAACTCCAAATTATTGTTCAAATATGTGTATGTATTTCAGTTTTTAAAATTCAGACACATATTAATCTTGTAGCTGGGCAAGCAAAAGAAAAACAAAGTTTCTAACTCCAACATAATATATTTTGAAAAATAAACAAGCAAACAAACAAAAGACAAACCAATAGTCACTGTGTTGGATCCATAAGCAACACATTTCAGATGTATTACAAAAAAATTTACTATAAAACTTGTATAATCCCAGGTAAATTATACTTAGGAATAAGTTTGTCAGTTGAAGAACATACCTCACAATTTTGGCTTGGAACAATACTTTTCAAATGTTAGTGATTGCTTCTTTTTTTAACCTAAGGGTATAGAAACATGAATTAGTTCTTTGAATTTATAAAAAAAAAAAAAGTGGAAAGCAAAACAGGAGTTTATTAGTATTGGATGCTTTTGTGCTTATGTAACAGAAAAATCTGGCTGAAGTGCTTTGGCAAGTATGCAGTGCATCATATAGGATCATAACTTATGGTGTTTGGAAGAAAAATAAAAGCTGCTAAGATATTGTGGTTTTGAACTTGGCAAAAGAGTTGTAGAATGAACTTGGCCCATCCACTTTCATAAGAACTTTCACAGTGGATAACAGACTCTCCAAGTATTACATATAATGAAGTAATAAGCAACTTACTATGTTGAATCCTACTGTAACCTTTTGAGTTTTCATATATTAAGAGGGTCTTGAGGTTATTTTATAGAGAAGGGTCCCTGGAACATCAACAGATGAACCTTTTAAATATAGTTTAAGAAGATCATACTTTATCTTATATTAAGGAGAAATTGCAATATATCAGTGTTGTAATTTAACATCAAAAAAGTAGAAACAGTGACATATTTTCTTTTCTTGGGCTCCAAAATCACTGTGGACAGTCACTGCAGCCATGTAATTAAAAGATGGTTGCTCCTTGGAAGAAGAGGTGTGACAAATCTGGACAGCTTATTAAAAAGCAGAGACATCATTTGCCAACAAATACCCATATAGTCAAAGCTATGGTTTTTTCAATAGTCATGTATGGACGTGAGAGTTGGGCCATAAGAAAGGCAAAGTGCTGAAGAATCGATGGTTTCAAATTGGGATGCTGGAGAAGATTCATGAGAGTCCCTTGGACAGCACGGAGATCAAACCAGTCAGTCCTAAAGGAAATCAATCCTAAATATTCACTGGAAGGATTGATGCTGAAGCTGAAGCTCCAATAATTTGACCACCTGATGCGAAGAGCCAACTCATTGGAATAGACCTTGCTGTTGGGAAAGATGAGGGCAGGAGGAGAAGGGGGCAACAGAGGATGAGATGCTTGGATGGCATCACAACTCAATGGACATGAGTTTGAGCAAACTCCAGGAGATCGTGGAGGACAGGGAAGCCTTATGTGCTGCAGCCCTTGGGGTAGCATAGAGTCAGACATGATTTAGCACCTGAACAACAACAACCCATTTAGTGAATACCTCCTGTGTGCTGGTATCTATAGATGATACAAGTATTAGTAAGAGAAGACAGATTCTTCCTTGCAGAATTTGTTTTGTGCTCTCCCATGTAGACATACGGGCCTCCCAGGTGGCTCAGCAGTAAAGAATCCACTTGCCAATGCAGGAGACACAGGAGATGCGGGTTTGATTCCTGGGTTGGGAAGATCCCTTGGAGGAAGAAATGGCAACTGACTCCATTGTTCTTTCAGGGAAAATTGTATGGACAGGGGAGCCTTGTGGGCTACAGTCCATGAGGTCAAAAAGACTTGGACATGACTGAGCATGCACACATGTAGGCATATAGCCATAATAGGTCTATATGCAAAATAATATAAGTTTATAAGAGAGGTAAAATATTTGGATGTTTCAGGTAGTGGGTCAGGAAAAGGTTCTACTGGTGTCACTCTCTAGTCACTAGGGGAGAGCTGACTATTGCCGTTTTCTCAATCAACAGCAAAACATGAATCAATAAGTAAAACCACTTTCTCCAAAGACAGAAGAATAATATGTGAGCCACCATGGGATAAAGAAAAGGAAATCCTTAAATATGCTTATTTAAGATATTACAATAGTGAGTGGAGCATTCATTCATTTCATGGGAGGATAGAAGAGTTTAATTTCCCTCTTTGTGGTGCTTTTTTTTCCATGAGTGCTGATATGGCTGATGTGGTCTTTATGGGATTGTCCAGGGTTCTGAAGCAGTATCTGTTTTAGGGCTTTTTGGAAAAAGAGGCACCTCTTATTCTTGGCATTGTATTGATAATAAAAGGATAAGGGGCAGTGGGTGAATTATAAGTGACCCAGCTCTGTGCACTCGAGCAAGAGGAGAGCTGAAGATTTGTTCCTAGTCCTTATTTTGAAATCAGGAACCTGTCACATTTTTTTTGGAGTGAATCCCATGAAAATAACCCTCAGAAATAAGCAGAGGTGTTGTCATAGGCCCCTGGCAGCTCATAAAGGATTTTAGGGTTTGGTTTCCCAGCTGTTCCTCCTTTACAAGCTTTATGAAAAATCTTTTGAAGTTAACCTTGAAAGTCACAAAGGATTTCAAATGGAAAAAAAAAAAAAAAGGGAAGAACATTCTAGAAAAAGGAAATAGTGCATATGCAGCTATGTAGAAGAATGGTGCAGGTTTGGAATAGAGGTAGCAGAGCTGGGAAAAAGTTGTAGGTAAGCATTTCAGGAGAGACAATGCTGGAAAGAAAGGTCGGGGTCATACTGAAAGCCAGCATGAAAAAGTCATGATAAATTTAGCAAAAGTTAATATGTCTCCAAAATTTCTGCTTGAACATATGCTGCTAAGTCACTTCAGTTGTGTCCGACTCTTTTCGACCCCATAGATGGCAGCCCACCAGGCTCCTCTGTCCCCGGGATTCTCCAGGCAAGAACACTGGAGTGGGTTGCCATTTCCTTCTCCAGTGCATGCATGCTTGAACATATGACCAACGTACTTTTCATATGTTCTCTAGGAAGGGGCCTTTTTTTCCCTTTCCATATCTGTCCCTTGAATCCATTCTGTAGACTTCACCCTCTTATTCCTGGATGGAATCTTGTGTAAATCTGGTAGCTTTCCTAGGTAATAAATAATTAGGTTCATTTTCCAAGTATTGAAATTCCTTGTTCAGTGTAATATCAAAACCAAAGCTGTCATCCAAAATACAACTTCTGTTTTTTATTGAGCTGGAAATCTTTCTTAAAAAATATACTTATTTATTTTTATTCAGGGTTTCATTTGAGGATTATTAAGGTCTAACACATGTACAACACATTTCATTGTGTTTCACTGGTTAGTGAGTTTTAGCAGATTTTATTTTATCCTGTAACAGCACTGTGATCAGGATTAGAGAATATTTGCATTCTAACAGAGCTTAGTCTCAGTTCCTTGCAGTCTCCCCATCTCCCAGTCCCTGCCAGTCATTCATGTGATTTCTGTCCCTATATTTTGCCTTTTCTAAAATGTCATATAAATGAAATCATAGAGTATTTTTTTTTTGGTTGGGATTCTTTTCTCTAATTCTTTGTGTATTCATCCAAGTTGTTCATATATCAGTACATTCTTTCTGCGGCTGAATAGTATGCCATTGTATGATACACCTCAATTAGTTATCCATGGAGCATTGATGAATATTTGAGTTGTGTTCAGTTTTCATCTGTTATGAAATTAAGATGCTATATAAAAGTCTTTATATAGAAATACGTGTTCTCTGGGTTTAATACATAGAAATGGAACTAGTGGGATATATGATACACACGCACGCACGCTAAGTCACTCCAGTCGTGCCCGACTCTGTGCGACCCTGTGGACAACAGCCCACCAGGCTCCGCCGTCCACAGGATTCTCCAGGCAAGAATACTGGAGTGGGTTGCCAGTTCCCTCTCCAGGATATATGATAAGCATGTACTTAATTTTATATAAGAAACTGCCAAAATATTTTCCAAAGTGGCTTTAACGTTTTGTACTCTTATTAGCAATGTATGAGAATTGCCCATTGTAGCAATTATAGTGGATATGTTCTAAATAATGTTTGAAGTTATCTTTTCTAATGACATCCTTGCCAGGTTTTTGGTATAAAGGGAATTCTGGCCTCATACAATGACTGAGTAGGAATTCCTTCTCTTACATTTTCTGGAAGAGTTTACTTTGTCTGTAAGTGTTTATTAGAATTCACCAGTGAAGCCGTCTGAGCCTGGCTTTTTTTCCCCAGGAAAAACTTTCTCTCCTTTTTGTTTTATCAATATATGGCTGACATACAGCACTATATAAATTGAAGACGTGCAGCATAATAACTTGAGTTACATATACTACAAAATGATTACAAAAAAAGTTTATTTTTGTCATCATATATAGACACCAAAAATAAAAGAACTTTTTTCCTTTTCTGATGAGAACTTTCCAGATCTACTCTCTTGCTGCTGCTGCTGCTGCTAAGTCGCTTCAGTAGTGTCTGACTCTGTGCAACCCCATAGACGGCAGCCTACCAGGCTCCCCCGTCTCTGGGATTCTCCAGGCAAGAACACTGGAGTGGCTTGCCATTTCCTTCTCCAGTGCATGAAAATGAAAAGGGAAAGTGAAGTCGCTCAGTCATCTCTGACTCCTATGGACCCCATGGACTGTGGCCCACCAGGCTCCTCCGTCCATGGGATTTAGAAACTTTCAAATAGATCTTCCAGCAGTGTTTGCTATAGTCATCCTGCTGTACATCCTCAATACTGATTCACCTTCTAACAGGAAATTTGTAATTTTTGACCAGCTTCATCCAAGTTTCCATGAGTTGGGACTCTTGCTTTGGGAATAGGGAGTAGTTGTTGCTTTTCTGCCTTGAAACACACTTTCTCCCTTAATTGTAGATGCATTTTCTTGTGATTGAAGAAAGGCAGAGAAAAGAGGGATGTGATTTCTTGATTGGTATAGTTAATAAGGCACTAGGGAGAAGGCAATGGCACCCCACTCCAGTACTTTTGCCTGGAAAATCCCATGGACGGAAGAGCCTGGTAGGCTGCAGTCCATGGGGTCGCTAAAAGTCGGACACGACTGAGCAACTTCACTTTCACTTTTCACTTTCATGCATCGGAGAAAGAAATGGCAACCCACTCCAATGTTCTTGCCTGGAGTATCCCAGGGACGGCGGAGCCTGGTGGGCTTCCGTCTATGGGGTCGCACAGAGTTGGACACGACTGAAGCGACTTAGCAGCAGCAGCAGTATGTGACAGAGGATGAGATGGCTACATAGGATCACCGACTCAATGGACATGAATTTTAACAAACTCTGGGAGATGGTGAAGGACAGGGAAGCCTGGCGTGCTGTAGTCTATGGGGTTGCAAAGAGCTGGACACAACTGAGCAACTGAACAGCAACAATAACCATCTAGTTGTGGCAGATGACAAAAGCTGACTCTCTTGTAGGTGACTTTGCAGAGTTCCTTGAACCCTGTGCCCACTTCACTTCCCAGACCTCCCACTCCACTCAGTTTCCATAGTGGGTATTTCTCTAATCATGGCCAGAAGCCCTCTTCCTTTTTAAGAGAGCTTGCAGCCAGCTCCCCACCTAGCCCATGGGAAACGTGCACACTTTATTTACCATTGGTCAAAGGAGAGCCCTTTATTTATTCCCTTTGCCTTCTCAGAATGCTGCCAGTTTATTGCTCTGGATTTAAAAATTTTAGACCATTCCCAGCCCTACACTACAAAGAAATATGACAAGTTCTTCAAGTGGTTCTTTCAAAACTCTCTTCATTGATTTGACACAAATAGGAAGACTTCCTTCCCCTACCCCATGGGAGAAACACATAACACATTTACTCGTTGCTTCAAAGTTATTACTACCTTCCATGAAAGGATTTATTCTATATAACTGAATGTGGGTGATTGGTTGGACAGTTTAGCTTGTGCACCTCCATTTAGGATCTTGGGCTTCTTGGAACTTTACTCGTTTTAGGGACTTCTGCCAAAATTTGGCAACAGAGAAGGTCTAATTTAACATCCTATTCCATGCATAAACAGGAGACTCAGTGTTATGCATGGCATATCTAAAGGTCTGGAGTGGGCTGCCATTTCCTTCTCCAGGGGATCTTCCCAACCCAGGGATTGAACCAGGGTTTCCTGCATTGCAGACAGACGCTTTACCATCTGAGCCACCAGGGAAGCCCATCTAAAGGTCTACTTGTGAGTTATTTATACAAATTCTCCTTCATTATTAAAGTTAACCAGATCTGTCTGGATATCTAATTTAAAATCTTGATTGAGAGTTATAAATCTGTTCTCTCCTACATTCTTAGAAGTTTATGTATCATTTCAACCTCAGGCTGAAAATATTTTAGAATTTTTTTCTGTGTTTGTTTTTTGATGATTACTGAGGTTTTTCCTTTGTTTACCCAGAATTATGAAACAATTGTTCGCAAAATATTTTGCTTTGTATGGCTTTTTACAGCAAAAAAATTTAGGTAGACTATTTGGAGAAGACCTGGTAAGAATACTTAAGAACTTAAAAATAGTGATCAGAAGTTTCTCATGTATATATGAGATTTGTATAAAATGATTTTTAATGCCTTTAGAACTTATATGCAAAGAAGCATTGCATCTTCAAAGTAATCACTATAGACAGATGCTGTCATTTCTCAAAGTATTTAAACACAGTCTTACTGCTTCATAGTCATATCTAATATAAATATGTAATACCAGTAAATATCACACATACTGCTACAAGTATTTATAACGATCACAAGATTTAAACTAGACACAGTAGCTGATTTTAAAGTTCTTCTGTATTCCAATAGAATATTGTTAAACTTTAGTGTTCATTGGAAGGACTGATGCTAAAGCTGAAACTCCAGTACTTGGGCCACCTCATGCAAAGAGTTGACTCATTGGAAAAGACCCTGATGTCAGGAGGGATTGGGGGCAGGAGGAGAAGGGGATGACAGAGGATGAGATGGCTGGATGGCATCACTGACTCGATGGACATGAGTCTGAGTGAACTCCGGGAGTTGGTGATGGACAGGGAGGCCTGGCAAGCTGCGATTCATGGGGTCGCAAAGAGTCAGACATGACTGAGCGACTGAACTGAACTGAAACTTTAGTGTAAAGTGAAAGTGTCAGTCACTCAGTTGTATTTGACTCTTTGCAACCCTATGGACTATAGCCCCCCAGGCTCCTCTCTCTCTGGAATTCTCCAGGCAAGAATACTGGAATGGATTGCCATTCCCTTCTCCAGGGGATCTTCCTGACCCAGGGATCAAACCTGGATCTCCTGCATTATAGGCAGATTCTGAGTCACCAGGAATTTTAAAGTTCTTCTGTATTCCAAATAGAATATTATTAAACTTTAGCATAATAACATTTGATATTTCAGTACTAGTCATATGGCCTTTATTTTGTAAAACTCTGTCCTTATTTTGCATGACTCTTGAAGCTACCCATGACTGAACTAGGTTATAGTCTAGACACTTATTTCCACACATCATAAGGAAACTCAAAGAATGACAACAAACCCCTGCCCATTAGCCACATACTATTTTTCTTACAAAACCATTAAACTGCTTCTTCAGGTATTTTATCTCTTGAAAGGGAAGAAATCTTCCATTTCTTCTTGGCTAAAATCTGTGACATTCAATAGGACACTGTACCAGCACCAACTCTTGGCTTGGTGACTTTAGTGTCTTCAAAATGTCTTTAAACTTCAGTCCCAGACTAACTGTAATGTTTTTTTGTTCTATTAATACTTGGATTTTGTAAGACTCTCTGTTGAATTCTCCACAATGTACATATGACTTAAGACAGCTCTTGGTATTAACTACTTAAATATTTAGAGAAAATAAATGCTTTTCTTAAATTTTTATCATTTTCTCAGTTGTACTGCCAAGTCAATAAATTGAATAGAAGTTGAATAAGAAGTATTAAAGACCTGATTATATCTACATTTTTAAATTGAAAGAAAATAGACTTGATTATTTCATAAGTTTCTAAAGAAGCAAGAGCTTCCTAGATTTAAAAAGAGTGGAAGAAATCATAATTGAAAAAGCAAAAGATAAAAATTCTAAACTTACATTTCTGGAAATAACTGAAATAGCCACTCTATTAAACATAGACATAAGCTAAGTAATTCCAGTGGGAGTATTATGTTACTTCTGTTTTAGAACTGTTTATTCAGAATGATGAGAAAAATACTAAGATGTCTAATAAATTCACATTCAAAGAACTAGCATGAACTTCACAAAAGAGAAGATATAAAAGGGAAATTTGCATGAAAGTATCTCCACTCAATGGAAGGGACATAAAAATACATGTAAAGATATGTTTCCCCATGAACTTAACCAATTAAAGTTATAAAAAAAATTCAGTGTTAGTGATATGTGGCTACTAGAGTACACTTTAGTGACTGTATCTGGGAACTATAAGTTTAAAAACTATTTTGGAAAACAATTTAGTAATGTGCATTGTTGTTGTTTAGTCGCTAACTTGTATCTGACTCTTTTTTGTGACCTCATGAATTGTAGCCCAACAGGCTCCTCTGTCCTTGGAATCTCCAGGCAAGAACACTGAAGTGAGTAGCTATTCCCTTCTCCAGGGGATCTACTCAACTCAGGGATCGAACTGAGGTCTCCTGCATTAAAAAGATTCTTTACCACTGAGCTACAAAGAAAGCCCAATGTCCATTATTAGTCTTCAAATAATCATGTCTTTCAATCCAGTAATTCACAAGTCTTGGGCACCAAATGATAGTTATAGTGTCATTTAAATGACAAAAATAAAAGCAATTTAAATGTCAGCATAAAGAAAATGGTCAAGTAAACTATGGCATAGTAACATGATGGAATGCTTTGATTCTACATAAAAAGATACGTATCTTAAAAATTACTCTGCTTAAAAAGCAGAGTTGTCTGCAGCCTGCCATTTTTCATATCCCCACTTAGTAGCTGTGTGTCCGTGGGCAAGTGACATATCCTCATAACATAATGATTGTCTTAATTAAAAAAAGGGGAAATTATTGAAGCATTTGATTTAATAAAGAAGGGCATGATATCTGTGCTCTTGAAGTTAAAAATTCAACAGAGGACTAAAGTTAAGAATAGACAGAACTATTATTTGGGGCAAAATATATTAATTACTAGCACAAAGAAAGTAGGGGATTTATCCAGCTGAGGATGGGTGAGACGCTTACAGGGAAGTAGCATTTAATTAATACCTGACTGAATTAGATTTAAATACATGGGAAGGTCTACCCTTTTCAGACTGTGAGAACAAGGATAAAGGTGAGAATTGAAAGGAACAGTTGCCAACAAATCACTTGAACCAGTTGGAACCTATGCTACTTGGACAAAAATTGAAAAGGTTGTTTGGCATCTACAGTGGAAGGTCTTAATTATCTTCTGAAAGCAATTGGGTGTATTCAGGTTTTTATTATCCACCATCTATTTAGAGGAGGCTATGGAGATCCAACCAGTCTATTCTGAAGGAGATCAGCCCTGGGATTTCTTTGGAAGGAATGATGCTAAAGCTGAAACTCCAGTACTTTGGCCACCTCATGCAAAGAGTTGACTCATTGGAAAAGACTCTGATGCTGGGAGGGATTGGGGCAAGAGGAGAAGGGGACGACAGAGGATGAGATGGCTGGATGGCATCACTGACTCAATGGACATGAGTCTGGGTGAACTCCAGGAGTTGGTGATGGACAGGGAGGCCTGGCGTGCTGCGATTCATGGGGTCGCAAAGAGTCGGACACGTCTGAGTGACTGAACTGAACTGATAAATGAAGGTTAACACTCACTGAAATATTACCTTCTACCTAAAAATATTAGACTATAAAGCAAACAATATTGCTACAGGCCTTTGATTCTTCAAAATGAATAAATTCTTTTTTTTAAGCCGGAGAATATATAATTACATTTGATTTCATTTATTTTTATCCAAGGTACAGATTTTTGTTTTCTTTTATTTTTTAATTGAAGGATAATTGCTATACAGAACTTTGCTGTTTTCTGTCAAACATCAACAAGAACCAGCTATAGGTATACATATGTCCCCTCCCTCTTGAACCTCACTCCCATCTCCCTCCCACTGCCACCTCTCTAGGTTGGTACAGAGCCCCTGTTTGAGTTCCCTGAGTCACACAGCAAATTCCCATTGGCTATCTATTTTGCATATGATAATGTAAGTTTCCATGTTACTCTTTCCATATATCTCACCTTCTCTTCCCTCCCCACCAACCCATGCCCTTAAGTCTGTTCTGTATATTTCTCCATTACTGCCCTGCAAATAAATTCATTGGTACTTGTCTTTCTAGATACCATATATATGCATTAGTATATGATACTTATCTTTCTCTTTCTGACTTACTTCACTCTCTATAATAGTCTCTAAGTTCATCCATCTCATTAGAACTGACTCAAATGTGTTCCTTTTTATGTCTGAGTAATATTCCATTGTATGTATGTACCACAGCTTCTTTATCTGTTCATCTGTCTATGGACATCTAGGTTGTTTCCATGTTCTAGCTATTGTAAATATAATGAACACTGGGGATACATGTGTCTTTTTCAATTTCAGTTTTCTCAGGGTATATGCCTTGGAGTGGGATTGCTGGGTCATATGGTGGTTTTATTCCTAGTTGGATTTTTTTTTTTTCTTTTTAAGGAATCTCCATATTGTCTTCCATAGTGGCTGTATCAATTTACATTCCCACCAACAGTGCAAAAGGGTTCCCTTTTCTCCATACCCTCTCCAGCATTTATTGTCTGTAGACTTTTTGATGATGACCGTTCTGACTGGTGTGAGGTGATACCTCATTGTAGTTTTGATTTGCATTTCTCTAATAATGAGCGATGTTGAGCATCTTTTCATGTGTTTGTTAGCCATCTGTATGTCTTTGAAAAACTGTCCGTTTAGGTCTTTTTCCTACTTTTTGATTGGGTTGTTTGTTTTTCTGGGATTGAGCTGTATGAGATACTTGTATATTTTGGAAATTAATCTTTTGTCAGTTGTTTCATCAAAATGAATGCATTTCATAGTGAACTTGCTCACATTAGTAACTAAAGTCCTCTGGTATCCGATTGCACCTGACTTCCCCAAGCTCTGCCCCTGGTGGCCTACCATCAATCTCCTGAACAAATATTCCTTCCCACATTTCCAATTTTGGTCAAGAAATCCTTCTGTCCTCCTGCTTATCTTTTTGACTGCAATGCAGATTTAAATTTTTCTACACTCAGCTCATGTGTGCCAGGACAGTCCTCTGTGTCTCTCTGTGCTTTTTGTCTCCTAAGACATGTTTAGTCTGTTGTGTACTGCCTTGAGATTCCTCAGTATTCTTGCCATGAGTATATGTTTTGGGCCTGGTGTTCATTTCGAGGAATTAAAAGTATATTTGGGTTTAGGGTCAATTGTGATACTTCTTGGTGTCCTCTGTGGACAATCATTTACACATAGTCAGTGTTCAGCTCATTTTTTTCAGTGCTTATTTCTTTGACCTAATCAATAAATCGGAGAAGGCGATGGCACCCTACTCCAGTACTCTTGCCTGGAAAATCCCATGGATGGAGGAGCCTGGTGGGCTATAGTCCATGAGGTCGCTAAGAGTCGGACACAACTGAGTGACTTCCCTTTCACTTTTCACTTTCATGCATTGGAGAAGGAAATGGCAACCCACTCCAGTGTTCTTGCCTGGAGAATCCCAGGGGCGGGGGAGCCTGGTGGGCTTCCGTCTATGGGGTCGCACAGAGTCGGACACGACTGAAGCGACTTAGCAGCAGCAGCAATCAATAAATTACTAAGCAACACTCTGGATGTACAAGAACTCCCTTTGTGGGTCCCATTCTGTTTCTACTCAGGAAATAGACTTAATTTTCTCATGAAATCCATGTAATGTTTAGTTGTTATTAGTGTTTGTGCAGTTCTTATAAAACTTATAACAAGTTCTAGATACTTAGCCATCATTTCCAAATAACCATAGTCAAACCAGGTTGGTTTCTAGTTTAAGGTTATCTCCTTGTATGATTTTTAGTTGTAAATGGAAATAATAAGATCTATATGTAGAACATTACTTGTTTTAATATGCACTGGGTAATGTTTACAGTTTAAAGCAGCCCATTTGGAGTCAGTTAAGTTCGGCTTCAGTTTTGCAGCTAATAAAAAAAGGTGTATAAAACCAAGAAAAGGTCCAGTTGATAGTGGGAGGATACTTAAGACATGTCATGATAAATGCCCTGAGAAGTAGTATTGAGATTTATAACTGATCACTTTTCCTTTTATCCTTGATACAAGCATGCACATGAAATATTTGTAATTTCAACCCAGTTTCATATTAAAAATAGCACTGGCAAGGATTTTTAAATGACAGACCTCAGAGATTGCCAAGGGTGTAAAAAAATGAGCCCTTTCCTACATCGCCAGTGAGGGTGTTGATGGGTTCCATATTCAGCAGTATAATTGAATACATATTGCCAGAGGCTTTGCATATCTTTTAATATAGCTGTCTTCTAGGAATTTTTCCTAAGGAAATAACCCTGGGTGTGCAGTCAAATGTAGCTATCAAGATGCTTGTTGTGTTCATTTTTATAATGTTTGGAATATCAAATCTCTATGCTGTATACCAGTGAGTCCCACAAAAACACAGCAACTAAAAGATACTTATCACTGAATGATTAACATAGTGATAAACTGGCAAAGACAAATGTCCTGCATTTGAAATTCTGAAATTTTACAATGATTGATAAAAATAATTTGTAATACACATATCATACACTGACATAGTGTTGTAGATCAGTTATACTTTAAGAACAGACTTGTAGAAAAAAGATCAGATATGTGGTTACCAGAGGTGGGGGATGAGGGGAGAAGGAATTGAATGAGTAAGAGTGGTCAGAAGGTGCAAGCCTCCAGTTGGAAGAATAAATAAGTACTAAGGGGTATAAGTTACAACATGATAAATGTAATTAAAACTGCTGTATGCAATATATGAGGGTTTCCCTGATAGTTCAGTTGATAAGGAATCTGCCTGCAATGCAGGAGACCTGGGTTCCATTCCTGGGTTGGGAAGATCCCCTGGAGAAGGGAAGGGAAGGGAAGTGAAGTGAAGTGAAGTCGCTCAGTTGTGTCCAACTCTTTGCGACCCCATAGACTGTAGCCTACCAGGCTCCTTGGTCCATGGGATTTTCCAGGCAAGAGTACTGGAGTGGGTTGCCATTGCCTTCTCCAGGAGATCTTCCCGATGCAGGGATCAAACCCGGGTCTCCCGCATTGTAGGCAGACGCTTCACCGTCTGAGCCACCAGGGAAGCTCAGAGAAGGGAAAGGCTACCAATTTCAGTATGTGATATAGTTGTTTCACTGTATGTGAAAGTTGTTGAGAGTAAATCCTAAGGGTTCTCATCACAAGGGGAAAATATTTTTTCTTTTATTTTGCATCTATATGAGATGCTGGATGTTCACTAAACCTTTTATGGTAATCATTTCCTGATGTATATAAGTCAAATTACTGTGTTGTACATTTTAAACGTATACAGTGCTTATGTCAGTTATATCTCAACAAAACTGGGAGAAAAAAGATTCAGAGTGGTTAAAAAACATTTAATAATGGATAACCAAAAATATTGAATTATAACACTGTAAATGGAGAAATTATAAATTTCATTGTGAGATTAGACTTAGATAAGTAAGTGAATTACATCTCAGTAAAGCTGTTTAAAACCAAAAAGCTGCTATTTGGAAAACCATGGCCCATAGACCAAATCTGGCCCACCATGTTTTTTTGTAAATAAAATCCTGTTTGAACAACAACATGCAATGAAAAAAACCCTGTGAAAACAATAGCAGCAAAAAGATGTTTATCACTGAATGATTAACATAGCGAAAAATTGGAAAGACCAATGTCCAGCATTTGAAATTCTGAAATTTTAGAATGATCGATAAAAGTAATTTATAATACATGCACACACACCTATATATACCCAGAGCCACTGGATATAGCTGTCTCGTGATGTTCTGGGAAAATATTTTCTGACGTGGAAAAATTTTCATAGTACGGTCAGTCCAATTAACAGACCTACAAATACTTGCTGAAAAACAAAAATGTGCCTGACATTGGTTGTAGGCTCAGCTGATATAAAAATATCAAGAGACATACTACAACCACAACAAATTAATTTCAAGTACTGCTGTGGATTATAAGGAGAATAAAATCAGGGTGATGTGATGAAGAGTGACAGGTAGGCTTGGGAGGGGCTGCTTTGTCAGGTCAGGGAAGGCCTCTCTACAGAAGTGACAGATGAATTGAAACCTGAATGAGGCAGGCACATGTAGATCTGGGAGAGAATATTTTAAACAGAAGGAACAGCAGTGGAAAGGCCTTACACAAAAATGAGATTATAAGGTCTATAAAGATGTGTATCAGAATGCTAACTAATAATGGGTATTTCCTACTAGTGAGATTGCAGATTCACTTTAGAGCAAATACTTTATTGTATTTGCTTACCTGTAATAGCCTACTTTTTTCTATAATCAACATGGACTTTTAGTAAGAAAAAAGGTAATATAATAATAAAATACCACTTTCATCTACATACTTTAGGTGGCAGTTTCCTAAAATGATGGCTTACAGTAACAAAGATAAGGTCTTAATCTTGAAAATAGGTGGGGCATGCTTTGCCAACTGTATGAATGAAATGGCCTATTTTATAAATCATTCTTATCTTGCTTGTTTCTTTGGGAAGTAATTCATTGAACCTAGTGAAGTGTTCCTATGGAAGCATGAGGGTAGTTTAGAGCTGCACATTTGCTGAAGAAACTAGATCTGGACATAACATGATGGTCACGCATAGTTCAGGACAAATTTATTTTGGCTCAGTGTTATGATAAGCGAAAGGCATCCCACTTTATAAAATCAAACAGGAGTTGAGTAGCAGTCTTTCACACATGACTGCTGGTAACACAAATCCATATTTAGAAGCAAACATGCTCAACACCATCTTCTGTACAGGACTTACATATAGTACCGACTCCTAGGGAGGAAAAATAAGACATCTGCTTTCTATTGATTCTGTATGGAGCAACTCACTGAATCATCACATTTCTTTCCAGTGAAATAAGCACTTTGGTCTTTGGTCCATTTTCCGATAAGAGGTTAATAAATGATCCAAATGAAAATACACATTTCAAATCATGCTGTATAGTGATTCTGAGTTTCTTTTTGTTTAAATCAGTTTGACTTAATCTCTAAACATTGGTTGTTTGCTGTGGCAGCAGAGAGAAATATGATTAGAACCACACAGCTGGTTAATTCACTAAAGATGCAGCAGGTCTATGGAGAAAGGAATTATTCCTTTGCAAATAATGTGAAGTTAACAGTGCAGAGGTTCTTTGGCAAAGAAGGAGAAGACTTTGACCTCTGCTGTGCTAAATTTTTATGAGCAGTTTTACCACAAAATTTAAATTAAGTTATGTGTGGGGTTTGGCTTAAGTGTACCTTTGGGGATACAGAAGAAGGGGAGGATGGATGTTTTGGAGGAAGACCAGGAGAAAACTCACTTTCTGTAAAATTTTTCTTTACTTTGGCTCTGCCTGAGGGATTTTTAGGATTTATCTGATCTCAGAAGTTCTATCAGACTTTACCTTTTAATGAAAAGCAGGTTACACTTAGAGTCCTAAGGGGCTCACTTGGTAGAAACTTTAATTAAAGTTGAAGGTTTGTAAGAATATTTATATTAAACCTCTCAGTCTTCTCATTTTTCTTTCAGATGCATCTACTCTTTTTAAAAAGTTTTTTAATTTCTCTGAAGGAATGAGTCTATGGTTTAAAGCCATTTATAAAGCAGACAGAGCTGTGGGCTTTCTGTAGACCAAAGGACCTCACAGAGTCTTGGTAGAACAGATAATAAAGAATAGTGTTTGCTTGGATTACATGGAAATCAAATAAAAATGCATCCGATTAATATCTTGAATAATGGAATTGTCAGAACATTTGTAGTTATTTGGAAGTGCTAAAAAGGGTTATTGTAGTTACTGCATTTATAAATAAAAAAGATTGGCCCTTCAGAGGGCATGATAAAATACAGTATCTCGCAAATGATGGAAATTCATAGAAATTGTAGAATCTTTAAATAAATTGCTGATTTGGACCTATTTTTACAAAGGTTGCTAGAAATCAGTAAAGATTCAAAAAAACATTTTATTTATCCCAAAAAACTTGTTAGAATTAATCAAAATATTTGGAAAACGTAAACCAAATGAAGTAGTAGTAAATAGAATAAATAAAACAGGAGTTCTTCCCTGATCGTGACCAGCACTAATCAGTTGGTGATTATTGTGTGCAGTTATTAAAATGAGAAATCCTGCAAATGTTTTAAACTTTTTTTTTTTTTGCTAACTAAAACCCTTCTGTGACTTAGCCAAGGAGCTCTGGACAGTTGTACCTGCGACTGAAAAACTGACGGCATTTACAATGAGTCTTTGGATATAATGAAAGGTATAGACAGCATTCCTTTAAATACATTAATAAGTACAGAAAATATGTCCAGAAGTGGCCTATTCTTTAAATTTCATGAAAGGAAGAGCAATCTTCAGGACAACCTGAAATTGTGGACTATTTGCATCTTTTTGCAGCAGTGGCATATTTATATTTTCTTTTCAGGTTTGTCATAAAAATGGAGTATTTTAAACACACGTGTCAAATTATATTTTTCTTTAAATAATTTAAATATAATGAGGTAGTTTGGCCACTACAAAGTTTTTTAGATCTTGGAAGAGGTACAATGATACATTTTTTTTTTTAAAAATTGAGATATAATTGACACAAACATGATTGTTTCACATATGTAACAATGATTCAATATACATATACCTTGCGAAATGATTGTCACAATAAGTCTAGTTCATATCCAGTATCATATCTAGTTAAAATTTCTTTCTTATGATAAGAACTTTTAAGAATATTTGAAGACATAGAAGAGAGCCTTAAACTCAAAATATAACATTTATTTTAAAAGTTAATAAAGCTCACATATACCATTTTAAACTGCAATTTGTAAAGATATTTAGAGCATTTAAATAAAACAGATGAGAAACTATAGTTTCAAAACTGTTTTGAACTCTCTTAATGATAAAATTATTAGAATTATGAGAAAAGCAATACAATCTAATAGTAAAGTCAAGATAAATTATTCCAACATCTAGAAAAATATTGTAACAAAAGGTTTTCATAGGTAAACTGAAACACATCTCTAAATTGTAAAAGGTGGAATGCTGAAGGATGCAACTGGCTTGTAAGGCGCCCTCCCTGGCCATGGGACACTCACATGTAGTCCATGACTCATGACTGCAGAAATGCTCTAAGTATCCAGGCACTGGTGTCAAAGGTAGACCAAATATTAGTAACATGTGGCCTGTTCTCTATTCATATGAAAAAGTAAATTTAATCTAAGTTCTGATATCAACTCCCTATACCCTATTGGATCCTTCAGTGCATTTCCTGGGAGGTAAGAACAATGCTTTAGAGCCTAATGCTCTTAGGTTGTTTTTGTGTTTTAAAATTCTACCATCAGGTCACTGTAACACTTATGTCCATAACTGATCCATTAGGCGCTGATCCTAATAAATTTAATTATTCATCTAATTGAATGGTTAACATTCCTTCTGTGACTAGTGGTCAATTTTTCCATAATACAAATACTTAACTTTAGCCAGTTAACACAATCATATTAATCCTTTGGTCTCTGGGGAAGAAAAATAAAGATGCTTGACTGTTTTGTATGTAATTTGTCTGAACACTTCTGTTTTTTCCCCATGTTTAAAATATTTGGGGATATATATATATATAGTAACATAATAAAAAGACGTTATTCATGGCAATGTACCACTCAGAGAATATTAACATCCTAAAAAACTACATCAGAAGAAAGTGCTTTGGGATGAGTTGAGTGAGAGGTTTTAGGATAAATCCTAAGAGCTGTGTGATTAAAAATAGTAAAACCCAGTCTGCTAGACATGCTGCCAAAAATACTCAGAACCCTCTACTAATCTAGGGACTACATTGTTAGAGTGGAAAGATGGGCACTCATTCAACTGAACTTAGTTCCACTTAAAGATAACCTGTGGTGGAGAGAAGGAGCCCAGACAAGGGAGCCCTCTAAGTGCCTGAACGGGAGGAGCTAGGGAGAAAGACTGGCCAAAGAGGCCTTCTGATTGCCAGCTACAAGAGGCTTGAAAAAACACTCTGATAGGGCCACAACTCCTGCAGTGGAGATAGTCTGTGTCCCTGCACACTTGGTGCCGCCAGGGTTCTGGCAAGCCAAGCAGATGTGCCCCCTTCACACTCAACTCTCACGGGGGCAGAGCTGCCACAGGCAAAAAAAAATAGTCTTGCGTTTATGCACACACGGTCGCTTTGGTCATGTCCGACTCTTTTTGACCCTGTAGACTGTGGCCTGCCAGGCTTCTCTGTCAGAGAGGGGGTTCTCCAGGCAAGAATACTAGAGCATATTGGCCAAGATGGACTGCCATACCCTTCTAGAGCACTATATTTCCTGCTGCCCTAGCCACCAACTCCCCTGAGTAACTGGTGCTGCCAGAACCCCTGTGACCCAAGCAGCTGCACCCTCTCCACACCTGGCCCTCACTGGGGCACACCCAAGCCGTCCAGGGCAGCCTCAGGAGCTACCCCCCATTGGACAACCCACATGTAGAGGTGGAAATAAAACCACAATTGAAACCCAGGGGCAGTGTGGCTAAGGAAGAAGATCCAAAACCTTCCCACCAGCTGTATGAGCTACAGATTAAATCCACACAATCAAGTAGGCAGACTCTGTGTCTGTGGAATATATAAAAGTTCATTGAGAGCGCCCACAAAAGAAAATGCACTGGTTCTGATAGCTGTGGACATTGGAGGCAAGAACACACAGGAGTAGGAGCAGATTAGAATCTGAGCAGCCCCACAGCAGGTCCAGAGATCAGCACAGTGTTGGAGGGCGTCCTAGGGAGGTGAAGTGGACTGTGACTCCATGCGAGGGAAAGGACTCTGACAGCAGAGACTCAAGAAAAACATTTATTATTCTTATTCTTTTACTTCTTCTGTAGATTCTTTCAGACTTTTTCTTTTTTCTCCCCCCTCTTTTCTCCCCCCTCTGTTGTAGTTGTTGATTTTTGGCACTAAGAAATACAGTTAACTGTTTGAGCTTTTTTTTTTCTTCCTCAGTCACATTTTTTATTGTTGTCATAAGCCTCAGCTTCTATGTTGGGCTTTTGCAGTTCTGTGGAGTTTTCCTCTTTTTATTTCTTTTCTCTTTTTTTAATTTTAATTTTTTTATTTATTATTTTTTATATAAATTTATTTATTTTAATTGGAGGCTAATTACTTTACAATATTATAGTGGTTTTGCCATACATTGACATGAATCTGCCATGGGTGTACATGTGTTCCCCTAATTTTAATTTTTAAAACATACTATTATTTTTTCTACATTTATTTCTTTGTTTGCTTTTCCTACTTCTTTCCTCCTTGCAGTTAGTCTTTAACCTATATAAATCTTCTTTATCTACCTCTATTTGCATATCAATTCTTTCTTTCTTTTCTTTATCGCCTTTCCTCTCAACATATTTGTTAGTTTTATTTTCATTGCTTTATTCCCCAACTGGCACCTTACTTTAGTTTTGTTTTCCTGTTTGTGCTTTAATTAGTTTTGTTCTGGCAGATATAATTTTTGGTTTCCTTTGTTCACTGGGTCAATCTATTGTGCTTTACTTTTGTTGGACTGCTTTGATTTTGCTTATGGGTGTATATGTATATGTGTGTATTCAGTCACATTTTCTATTGTTGTCATAAACCTCTGCCTCTACATTGTACTTTTGCAGTTCTGTGGAGTTGTCCTTTTTTTCCCCTTTTTTCTTTCTTCTTCCATTTTTTTCTCTTTTCTATAATTTAAAAATTTTAAGCCTATTATATTTTTTCTACATTTATTCCTTTGTTTGCCTTTCCTACTGTTCTTTTCACCTTGCAGTTAATGTATATAAATCTTCTTCTTCTATCTCTGTTTAACTTTGCATATTTATTCTGTCTTTCTTTCCTTTCCTTTCAACATATTTGTTCATTTCTTTTCATTGCTTTATTCCTCATGTAGCACCTTGCTTTAGTTTTATTTTCCAGTTTATGCTTAAGTTAGTTTAGTTCTTAACTGGTAAATAATAATTTTTTATTTCCTTTGTTTGCTGGATCAGTCTACTGTACTTTATTTTTGTTGGATGGTTTTCACGTTGTTCATGGGTGTATATGTATATTCCATTATTTTAATTATTATTTGCCTGATTTTGTAACTGCCATTTGTGTGGGGTTCATCTTTGGTTTCTTGTTTTTGGATATTTGTTTTAATTTTGCTTAATGCCATAACAAACCACTTGTGCAATCTTCGTTCCTGACCAGAGATCAAGCCCTGAGCCTTGGGAGTGGGAGCACTAACTCCAAGACCCTAGACTACCAGAGAACTAACCCTGGGGAGTATCAAATAGTGAAAACTCACACAGAGCAAACCACTTGAATACAAGACCCAGCATTACCCTGCGCAGGACGCCTCATCTGAACAACAAACAAAACAAAAATACAAACCCAATCATCAGCAGACAAGAGTACCACCTCACTCAGCCTTGCCCATCAGAGGAAAAACAAAAAAATAAACAAAAACTCAGCACAAATCCCACACTATACAAAGCTCACATAAACCACTGGACCAACCTTAGAGGTGCAAAAACCAAGAGGAAGAAAGAATTCAACATTCTTCAAGGAAAGAATTCAATTTTCTTTGAAGCCTGGGAAAAGGAGACCTCAAAAACAATAACTTAAAAAAAAAAAAGAAAAGGCCAAGAAATACTACACAAATGAAGGAACAAACTAGAAACACAGAAGTCCAAATAAATGAAGAGGAAATAGGAAAATTACATGAAAAATAATTCAGAATAATGATAGTAAAGATCAGAAACCTTGAAAACAAAATGGAGAAAATGCAAGAATCAAGGCAATGGCACCCCACTTCAGCACTCTTGCCTGGCAAATCCCATGGACAGAGGAGTCTGATAGGCTGCAGTCCATGGGGTCGCTAAGAGTCAGACACGACTGAGTGACTTCACTTTCACTTTCCACTTTCATGCATTGGAGAAGGAAATGGCAATCCCCTCCAGTGTTCTTGCCTGGAGAATCCCAGGGACGGGGGAGCCTGGGGGGCTGCCATCTATGGGGTCGCACAGAGTCGGACACGACTGAAGTGACTTAACAGAAGAATTAAAGAATAAACAAACAGAGACAAACAACACAATTACTGAAGTAAAAAATACTCTAGAAGGAATCAATAGTAGAATATCTGAGGCAGAAGAACAAATCAGTAAGCTGGAAGATAAAATGATGGAAACAACAGCTGAAGAGGAGAATAAAGTAAAAAGAATGAAAAGAGCTGAAGATAGTCTCAGAGACCTCTGGGACAATATCAAATGCTCCAACATTCAAATTATAGGGGTCCCAGAAGAAGAAGAGAAAAAGAAAGGGAATGAAAAAATTTCTTAAGGGATTATAGTTGAAAATTTCCCCAACATGGAAAAGGAAATAGTCAATCAAGTCCAAGAGGCACAAAGAGTCCCATACAGGATAAACCCAGGGAGAAACACGCCAAGACACATAGTAATAAAACTAACACAGACTAAACACACAGAAAGAATATTAAAAGCAGCAAGGGAAAAACAATAAGTAACATACAAGGGAAACCCCATAGGCTTAACAGATGATCTTTCAGCAGAAACTCTGCAGGCCAGAAGGGAATAGCAGGATGTATTTAAAGTACTGAAAGGGAAAAATCTACAACCAAGATTACTGTACCTGGCAAGGATCTCATTCAAAATTGATGGAGAAATAAAAAGCTTTTCAGACAAGCAAAAGTTAAGAGAATTAAGTATCACCAAAACAGCTTGACAACAAATGTTAAAGGGACTTATATAGTCAAGAAATACAACAGAAGAAAAAAGATCTATAAAATCAACCCCAATTAATTAAGAAAATGTCAGTAGGAACATATATATCAATAATTACTTTAAATACAAATGGATTAAATGCTCCAACCAAAAGACACAGACTGGCTGAATGGATTTAAAAAAAAAGACCCATATATATGCTGTCTACAAGAAACCCACTTCAGACCTAAAGACACATATAGACTGAAAATGAGAGGATAGAAAAATATATTCCATGCAAATGGGAAGCAAAAGAAAGCTGGAGTAGCAATCCTCATATCAGACAAAAATAGACCTTAAAATAAAGAAGATTACAAGAGATAAGGAAGGACAATACATATCGATCAAGGGATCAATCCAAGAGGAAGACATAACAATTGTAAATATCTATACAGCCAACATAGGAGCACCTCAATACATAAGAGTAACATAAATAGAAAAAAAGGAGAAATTGACAGTAAAACAATAATAGTAGGAGAATTTAACACCCCACTCACACCAATGGACATATCATCAAAACAGAAAATTAATAAGGAAACACAAGTCTTAAATGATACATTAGATGAGATGGATCTCATTGATATCTTCAGGACATTCCATCCAAATGAAGAAGAATACACCTTCTTCTCAAGGGCACAAGGAACATTCTCCAGGACAGACATCTTGGGTCACAAATCCAACCACAGTAAATTTAATAAAGTTGAAATTGTATCAGGAATCTTCTCCAACCACAATGCTATGAGACTAGATATCAATTAACAGAAAAAAAACTGTAAGAAATACAAACATATGGAGATTAAACAACACATTTCTAAATAAGCAACAGGTTACTGAAGAAATCAAAATGGAAATCAAAACATTTCTAGAAACAAACGACAATGAAAACACGACAACTCAAAACTTGTGAGATGCAGCAAAAGCAGTTCTAATGAGGGAAGTGTATAGCAATACAATCCTACCTCAAAAAAAACAAGAAAAACACCAAATAGACAACCTAACTTTACACCTAAAGCAACTGGAAAAAGAAGAACAAACCCCCCACAAAATTAGAAGGAAAGAACTCATAAAGATCTGAGCACAAATAAATGAAAAAGAAATGAAAGAAACAATAGTAAAGATTGATAAAACTAAAAGCTGGTTCTTTGAGAAGATAAACAAAATTGACAAACACTTAGCCAGACTCACAAGAACAAAAGAGAGAAGAATCAAATCAACAAAATTAAAAATAAAAAAGGAGAGGTTACAACAGACAATGCAGAAATACAATGGATTATAAGAGATTGCTATGAACAACTATATGGCAATAAAATGGATAACCTGGAAGAAATGAACAGATTCTTACAAAAGTTCAATCTTCCAAGACTGAACCAGGAAGAAATAGAAATTATGACCAACACAATTGCAAGCACTGAAATGGAAGCTGTGATCAAAAGTCTCCCAAAAAACAAAAGCCCAGGACCAGATGGCTTCACAGGAAAATTCTATCATTTAGAGAAGAGCTAATGCCTGTCTTTCTGAAACTGTTTCAGAAAATTGGAGAGGAAGAAACACTTCCAAATTTATCCTATGAGGCCACTATCACCCTGATACCAAAACCAGGCAAAGAAAACACACAAAAAAGAAACTACAGATCAGCATCACTGATGAACATAGATGCAAAAATCCTCATAAAATTTTAGCAAACAATTCAGCAACATATCAAAAAGCTCATACACCATGATCAAGCTGGGTTTATTATAGGGATGCAAGGATTCTTCAATAGATGCAAATCAATCAATGCAATACACCATATTAACAAATTGAAAGATAAAAACCAATATGATAATCTCAATAGATGCAGAAAAAGCCTTTGACAAAATTCAGCACCAAACTCTTCAAAAAATGGGCATAGAAGGAACCTACCTCAACATAGTAAAGGCCATATATGATAAGCCTACAGCAAACATTTTTGTCAATGGTGAAAAGCTGAAGGCATTTCCCCTAAGATTAGGAATAAGACAAGGGTGTCCACTTTGGCTGCTATTATTCAACATAGTTCTGGAAGTCCTAGCTACAGCAATCAGAGAAGAAAAAGAAATAAAAGGAATCCAGATATAGGAAAAGAAGAAGTAACACTCTGGCTGTTTGAGGATGACATGATACTATACATAGAAAACCCTAAAGATAATATCAGAAAATGACTAGAGCTAATCAGTGAATTTTTTGTACAGTTCTGTGTATTCTTGCCACCTCTTCTTAATATCTTCTGCTTCTGTTAGGTCCATACCATTTCTGTCCTTTATCGATCCCATCTTTGCATGAAATATTCCCTTGGTATCTCTAATTTTCTTGAAGAGATCTCTACACTTTCCCATTCTGTTGTTTTCTTCTATTTCTTTGCATTGATCTCTGAGGAAGGCTTTCTTATCTCTCCTTGCTATTCTTTGGAACTCTGCATTCAAATGGGAATATCTTTCCTTTTCTCCCTTGCTTTTCACTTCTCTTCTTTTCACAGCTATTTGTAAGGCCTCCTCAGAGAGCCATTTTGCTTTTTTGCATTTCTTTTCCAAGGGGATAGTCTTGATCCCTGTCTCCTGTATAGTGTCACTAACCTCAGTCCGTAGTTCATCAGGCACTCTGTCTATCAGATCTAGTGGAAACAGTGTCAGACTTTATTTTTGGGGGCTCCAAAATCACTGCAGATGGTGACTGCAGCCATTAAATTAAAAGACGCTTACTCCTTGGAAGGAAAGTTATGACCAACCTAGATAGCATATTCAAAAGCAGAGACATTACTTTGCCAACAAAGGTTTGTCTAGTCAAGGCTATGGTTTTTCCTATGGTCATGTATGGATGTGAGAGTTGGACTGTGAAGAAAGCTGAGCACCGAAGAATTGATGCTTTTGAACTGTGGTGTTGGAGAAGACTCTTGAGAGTCCCTTGGACTGCAAGGAGATCCAACCAGTCCATTCTAAAGGAGACCAGTCCTGGGTGTTCATTGGAAGGAATGATCCTAAAGCTGAAACTCCAGTACTTTGGCCACTTCATGCGAAGAGTTGACTCACTGGAAAAGACCCTGATGCTGGGAGGGATTGGGGGCAGGAGGAGACGGGGATGACAAAGGATGAGATGGCTGCATGGCATCACCGACTCGATTAACATGAGTTTGGGTGAACTCTGGGAGTTGGTGATGGACAGGGAGGCCTGGCGTGCTGTGATTCATGGGGTCGCAAAGAGTTGGACATGACTGAGCGACTGAACTGAACTGAATCAGTGAATTTAGCAAAGTTGCAGGATACAAAATCAATGCACAGAAATCACTTGCATTTCTCTATACTAACAATGAAAAATCAGAGAGAGAAATTAAGGAATCAATCCCATTCACCATTGCAACAAAAAGGATTAAATATCTAGGAATAAACTTACCTACGGAGACAAATGGTAAAGCGTCTGCTTACAATGTGGGAGACCTGGGTTCAATCCCTGGGTTGGGAAGATCTCCTGGAGAAGGGAATTGCAACCCACTCCAGTATTCTTGCCCCCCACCAAAAAAAAAAAGCAGCTCAAAGAAATATTTGGGGACTTCTCTGGTGGCTCAGATGGTTAAACATCTGCCTACAATGTGGGAGACCCAGGTTCAATCCCTGGGTTGGGAAGATCTCCTGGAGAAGGAAATGGAAATCCACTCCAGTATTCTTGCCTGGAAAATCCCATGGACAGAAGAGCCTGGTAGCCTACAGTCAATGGGGTTGCAAAGAGTTGGACACGACTGAGCGACTTCACTTACTTAAGGAGACAAAAGAACTGTACACAGAAAATTATAAGACACTGATGAAAGAAATCAAAGATGACATAAACAGATGGAGAGATATTACTGTTCCTGGGTAGGAAGAATCAATGTTGTGAAAATGACTATACTACTAAACGCAATCTAGAGATTCAATGTGATCCCTATCAAATTACCAATGGCATTTTGGTAATGCCAAACAGAACTAGAACAAAAAATTCTAGTTCACAGAACTAGAACAAAAAATTTCAAAATTCATGTGGAAACACAAAAGACCCTGAATAGCCAAAGCAGTCCTGAGAAAAAAGAATGGAGCTGGGGGTATCAACCTTCCTGACTTCAGATTATACTACAAAGCTACAGTCATCAAGACAGTATGGTACTGGCACAAAAACAGAAACACAGACTAATGGAACATGATAGATAACCCAGAAATAAACCCATACACCTATGGGTACATTATTTTGACAAAGGAGGCAAGAATATACAAGGGGCAAAGACAACCTCTTCAGTAAATGGTGCTGGGAAAACTGGACAGCTACATGTAAAATAATGAAATTAGAACACTTCCTAACACCATACACAAAGATAAACTCAAAATGGATTAAAGACCTAAATGTAAGACTAGAAGTGATAAAACTTTTAGAGGAAAACATAGGCAGAACACTCGATGACATAAATCAAAGCTAGATCCTCTAATACCCACCTCCTAGAGTAATGGAAATAAAAACAAAAGTGAACAAGTGGGACCTGATTAAACTTAAAAGCTTTTGCACAGCAAAGGAAACTATAAGCAAGGTGAAAAGACAACCCTGAGAATGGGAGAAAATAATAGCAAGTGAAACAACTGACAAAGGGTTACTTTCCAAAATATACAAGCAGCTTATACAAGTCAATCCCAGAAAAACAAACAACCCAATTAAAAACTGGGAAAAAGACCTAAACAGACATTTCTCCAAAGAAGAATACAGATGTCTAACAAACACATGAAAAGATGCTCAACATCGCTCATTATTAGAGAAATGCAAATCAAAACTACAATGAGATATCACCTCATATCGGTCAGAATGGCCCTCATCAAAGAGTGTACAAACAATAAATGCTGGAAAGGATGTGGAGGAAAGGGAACACTCTTGTACTGTTGGTGGAAATGTAAATTGATACAGCCACTATGGAAGACAGTATGGAGATTCCTTAAAAAACTAGGAATAAAACTACCATATGACTCAGAAATCCCACTCCTAGGCATATACCCTGAGGAAACCAAAATTGAAAGAGACACCTGTATCCCATTGTTCATTGCAGCACTATTTACAATAGCTAGAACATGGAAGCAACCTAGATGTCATTCAACAGATGTATGGATAAAGAAGTTGTGGTACATATACACAATGGAATATTACTCAGCCATAAAAAGGAATGCATTTGAGTCAGTTCTGATGAGGTGGATGAACCTAGAACCTATTATAGAGTGAAGTGAGAAAGAGAAAGATAAATACCGTATTCTAACGCATATATACAAAATCTAGAAAAATGATACTGAAGAATTTATTTACAGGTAACAATGGAGAAACAGACATAGAGAATAGATTTATGGACATAGGGAGAGGGGCGAAGAGGGTAGTTATGGAAAGAGTAACATGGAAACTTATAGTACCATATGTAAAATAGATAGCCAATGGGAATTTCCTGTATGGCTCAGGAAATTCAAACAGGGGCTCTGTATCAACCTAGAGGGGTGGGATGGGGAGGGAAGTGGGAGGGAGTTTCAAAAGGGAAGGGATATATGTATACCTATGGCTGATTCATGTTGAGGTTTGACAGAAAACAGCAAAATTCTTGGAGAAGGAAATGGCAACCCACTCCAGTATTCTTGCCTAGAGAATCCTGTGGACCGAGGAGCCTGGTGGGCTGCTGTCCACAGGGTTGCATAGAGTCGGACACGACTAAAGCAACTTAGCATACATGCATGCATTGAAGAAGGAAATGGCAACCCACTCCAGTATTCTTGCCTGGAGAATCTCAGGGATGGAGGAGCCTGGTGGGCTACTATCTGTGGGGTCGCACAGAGTCAGACACGACTGAGGCAACTTAGCAGCAGCAGCAGCAGGATTCTGTAAAGCAATTATCCTTCAATGAAAAATAATTAAGTAAAAAAAAAAAAACTACCTCCAAAAAAAATGATAACCAGTGGTGGATGCATGTAAGTATCAAGAGAGCTCACGTGCCTTCATGTTTGGTAGAGAGAAGGTAAGAGTACTTCATTATTTGGTAACCCTGGCTGACTTTCTTTTAAATAACCTTTTTAAACTTGACAATTTTAATGTGCATTTCAAAGTCCTTTAGGTACATATTTTTGGTCCAAATTCCATGATATCTTGAATAAATCTGTAACATTATGCATTACTGCAGATGTAACTGTGATTTAACAGCAATTAGATTAAATCTTTTGCCTTCAATGCTTGTCATTTTGAGTATGATTTTGATTGTGTGTACACCAGTCCATCACAGAGATCAACTCCCCCCCCCACACCCCCCCCAACACACACTCCTATTACGAATTTTCCTTTCTGTACGAGTCATAGAAAGTCTCAGATGGCATGTTAATGCATGTCATACGTGGCTGCAGAGGGGATAGAAATTTAGCTCCTAATATTTAGCAGTTTTCATTGCTCAGCGTTGAACCTACCTTCCAGTTTAAAGAGATCCATTGTTTTGTGATGTTAATTCCCAAGTAGATAATTAGTTATTTTATCATTTGAGACACATGATCAATAATTTAAAAACAGAACCACGAAGAGGTAGAATGTGCTCTACTAAGCATAACCCTGTTATAATTTTTTTTTTCCACTTTGGAAAAAGTATCAAGTGTTCCCAGGAATTTTAGAGAACAGCAAATTATCAGTTTAAGAAACACCTTTTGAACTATGTCACCAATTTAAAAACTAACAATGCCTAAATTCTGGAAGTGACAACCAAATGAAAGGTATTTTCAGGTCCTTGGAAGCACAACACCATGAGAAGGAGGGAAGGAAAATAGCTTCTTTGGGAAAACACAGGCACACCCACACACACGGACATTTACACAATAACCCATGACAATCCACTCATGTTCCTTCACACATGTGTGTATTTGTGCCTCTGAATGTTCTCATTGCTAAGTTTAGCTATGTATTTTCTATGGGCCTATTCACTTAGCTATTTTTCTAAGTCAATAATTTCTGCAAAGCATTTCACTCTGTCTCTAACACCCAGAGCAAACCTCTAGAGCACAGAACACTCACAATTAATGGGCTTCATGTACTTTTGTTTCCAAGCATTGAGTTGTGTCTTGACTGAGGTTCATTTTTACTTGTTTCAAACCTGTAATAATAAATATTACAAATGAAGTAAGTGTAACAAGGAAGAAATTTGCTGTGTCTATGAAAATTCAGTTTAAAGTTCTAATATGTTTTAAGAAGGGGAATCATTAAAAAATGCTTTTGAATTAATTGTGGGCAGAAAAGTTGTTACAAGAGATCAGGGAATAAAATGTTAACATTTTATGGACATTCTGCACTCTGCTTTCTTTAGGAGTGTCTCTGAGTTCTTACTCCATTTTTTTTTTAAAATGGGGCTAGTAGTTAATTACAGATATGAGAAATATAAGACAGTGACAAACTCTTATCAGTTGATCTATTATATCTAAGAAAAAGGGCTTGACTTTATATCAAAAGATCAATTAAAAGAGGTATAATTTTTATGTTTAAAAAATTTTTAAGATGTGTGTACATCATGTTTTCAAAAAAGTTTGCATTTAATTGGGTATTTCAACTAATCAATTACCTATTAGCCTGAATCTCATCATAGAAAAGTGCTTTTAATGTAATTAATGGATGCTGGTCCCATTCCATAAAGTATTTGAATCACCTTACAAAAACACAGATGTTTTTATAAAGTTATATAAAACATAGATATGTAAAATGTACAAAATATGTAAAAGTGTAATGTCAAAGCTGAGATTTTAAGGAGAAAAGGGGAAAAAGGAGAGAAAATAATAAAGCCAGTTTTATTTAGTTCTTGAGATTAAGTTCTTGATTTCAGACACATTAGTTTTTGAATGGCCAAAACAAAGAGAGAGGTCAACCACAAAATTCATAGCATCCACATTGAAATAAAAGAGAAAAATGAAAGCAGACTAGTTGCTTAGGCAAAATGCAGCTTTTTCTGATATTGAGAAAAATTTGAAAAATAGCATATCAATCTGACATGGTTGTTTGAATTCTAAAATAGAGCTGAAATAAAATACAATTTAAAAACTCCAAAAGACTTTATGGAATGGCAGTATTTCAGTGTAAACTTCCAAGATAAGCTTATATGAATACCAGGTCATTTCTGTGTATTCAAATTTACCAGAAACACTTCGTGGCTTACATGGATTATCTTATTATTTGCCACTGCAGTCAGAGTGTAGGTGGCATCATAGGACCATTTTAAAGTAAGAATCTGATGCCAGAGGCCAGGGTTGGAGGATTAGCAAGCAGGAGACCAAGTCCCAGGATGCCATACCCCTGCCCAACATCAGGCTGACACTTAACTTCTCAAGTAATTTTATTCCATTCCACTGAACCTAATCTTTGGACAGTTTCCCTGAATTGCTTTTACTTATATTTATAATCAAAACTGCTGGCCTATTAGAATCACCTGGGCAGTTTTAAAATATACTTTTGGGCTTTACACTCCAGCCAGAGATTCTGATTCAATCAGTCTAGGAAGGGACTTGGCATCAGTATTTTTTTTTTTAATCACCCTAGATTGAGACCTGTGGAGGTGAGATAAGCATTTCTTTATTCTTAATGACAAATGATGCCTTGAAAAATAAGGTCCTGATCTGTATCTTCTGGGTTTACTGTCCCCTTAGGATGTGCCATAATCTTTTTTCTCCTGCTTTCCCTACCTCCTTCCCATCCCAAGCACCTTTGCGCCTTTTTATGACTGAGTAGTATTCGATTGTATATATGTACCACATCTTCTTTATCCATTCCTCTGTCAGTGAACATTTATGTTGCCTCCATGTCCTGGCTGTTGTAAATAGTGCTGCAGTGAACATTGACGTGCATGTATCTTTTTGAATTATGGTTTTCTTCGGGTACATGCCCAGAAGTGAGATTGCTGGGTCATATGGCAGCTCTATTTCTGGTCTTTTAAAGAGTCTCCATACTGTTCTCCATTGTGGCTTCATCAATTTATATTCCCTGCAACAGGGTTCTCTTTTCTCCACACACTCTCCAGCATTTATTGTTTGTGGATTTTGTCATGATGGTCATTATGACCAGTGTGAGATGATGCCTCATTGTAGTTTTGATCTGCTTTTCTGTAATTAGTGATGTTAAGCATCTCTTTCTGTGCCTTTTGGCCATCTGTATGTCTTCTTTGGAGAAGTGTCTATTTAGATCTTCCACCCATTTTTTGATTGGGTTGTTGTTGTTTTTTTGGTATTGAGCTGCATGAGCTGTTTGTGCATTTTGGAGATTAATCCTTTCTCAGTTGCTTTATTTGCAAATATTTTCTCCCTTTGTGAGGGTTGTCCTTTCATCTTATTTATGGTTTCCTTTGCTGTACAAAAGCTTTTAAATTTAATTAGGTCCCACTTGTTTATTTTTATTTTTCATTAGTCTAGGAGGTGGGTCAAAAACTCTTGCTGTGATATATGTCAAAGACAGTTCTTCCTATATTGTCCTCTGAGAGGAAATATTAATGCATATATGTGGAATTAAAAAAAAACAACAACAGAAGGAACAGGAAAAGAGAATGAAAACAAAATCAGTAGCAGTAATTTGGATATTTATCACTTTGTTTTTCCTTTAGAATTAATTTTTTGATTATATTTGTATTCATTGATAAGTGCTGTGATAATATCAAAGAAAATTTTCAAGAAAATAAAAAAGATCACAAAAATCTCATATCCTAATACAGCTATTTTGATTCTAATTCATACCCACATGTATATATATATATTTCCATTGTAAACGCTTAATAAATGTAGGCTATTATTATAATTCCAAAAAAAAAAAAACCTTAGTGGTTTTAAACACCATCTCACAATCCCCTCAGATTCCCTGGGTCAGGGATCTATCTGGACATGGATGGCTTATCTCTGGTCCATGGTGTAGGTTCACTCGGCTGCAGGGGACTTGAATGGCAGTGGGTGGGAATCATCCAGAGTTATCTTCCCTCAGGTCTCTGGGGCCCCGGCTGGAATGACAAGAAGGCTGGCTGCAGCTGAGATTGTCACTGGTGCCTTCCACAGGCACTCTCCATGTACTCTGGGCGTCCCCACAGCTCTGCCTTATATGTCAGCTAAGGCTCTGAGAACAAAGGTTCTAACTGACATTCAGTGGCCTTTCCAGCTGTGGACGGTCACTCTGCCTCCCATCTGGTAAACTCTATTGACTGAAGCAGACACAGACCTGTTCAGAGCCCAGAGGAGACCAACACCCCACAGGTGCTTTGGACTCAAGAAGAAAGTCTCTTTATGTCTCCCTCAAAGTACACAGGGCATCCCAGATGGCTCAGTGGTAAAGAACCCACCTCCCAATGCAGGAGATGTGAGTTCAGTTCCTGGGTCAGGAAGATCCCCTGGAGAAGGGGATGGCAACCCACTCCAGTATTCTGGCTTGGGAAATCCCATGTACTGAGGAGCCTGGGAGGCTGCAGTCCATGGGATCGCAGAGTAGGACATGACTGAAGTAAACTAGCATGCAAAGTACATAATGTCTGCCTTAATGGGAACTATATCTAAATATTTGTTGAGCTAGTACAGCTGTTATACCATAGTTTAGAATGATTTTTACACCTACTGGAAAATAACAAAACTGAATTCTTTAAAGTGTACTTTACTTAGCAAGCAAACTGTCTAAGCGAGCTCCCCCACGTAGTCAGAGCAGGTATGATCTCAAACCATTTTTTCATAGATATGAGACATCGATTATAAATGGGATCTAGATAAAAAGAATGGGTCAAATCAAGCTAATCTAGAAGAGAGATTAAAAGCCAGGGTTCTATGATATTGTTACTTAGCAAGATCTTTGATAAAACAGAGCAAAATTCAGGATTTTTAGGGATCAGTTTTTAGTTTTCCTTTCACTTCCATGAAACAAGTTACAATTACAGGGCATCTCAATAATCTTTTCAGGAAGCCTGGCTCCTGGTTTTAATACAACAATGAAAAGTCCCAGATTTGTATCAGTATGTTGGATTAAAATTAATCAGTCAATGAATTTTTTCCAGACCTAGTCCTTATTTACTATAACTGGTTTAGGTAATTAGTTGGCCCCCTACCAATTTTTAACTAAGTTTAGTTTGAAGTTTAACATTGCAATACATGAATAATACCCCCCCCCAAATCCTAATCCCTTGTGAATATGTTACTTTACATGATAAAAGACTTTGCAGATGTGATTAAATTAAGGAATTTGGGATGGAGAGATTAGCCTGGATTATCTGAGTGGGCCCAAGGTAATCAGAAAAGTCTTTATTAGAGGCAGACAGGGGATTAGATGAGTAGAAGTAAACAGAAGCAAGAGGTTGGAGTGATATGAAGAAGTCATGAGCCAAAGAATGCGGGTGGCTTCTAGAAACTGACAAAGGCAAGTTTTAAAACAAACTTCAAACTAAACTTAGTTAAAAATTGGTAGGGAGCCAACTAATTACCTAAACCAGTTATAGCAAGAAAATAATTTCTCCTCCAGTTCCGGAAGCAACTAGTCTCGTTAACACCTTGGCTTTAGCCCAGTGAGCTGATTTTTGGGCTTCTGACCTCTGGAATGATAAGATAATAAATTTGTGTTGTTTTAAGCCAATAAGTTTATGGCAATTGGTTATAATAGCAATAGGAAACTAATAAAAACATTCAGGATAGACATCTGTACCTTCCTTTAGATTGGTCCAAATACTGGTGTTAATATTGATTCCTATACCATCTACTTCATCACTGTAAAAATATTAATGTCAGCTTTTGTTAGTTTAGATTTCTTTGACTACTTGAGAAAATACTGTATATGGCCATCCTGAAAAAAACTTTAAAGTCAAAATCCAGGATTAAAAAATCAGATAAAGGCTGGCCCTTTTACCAAAGGATGTTTTGTTTAATCAAAGGCAGATTTATTGCATGAGTCTTAAATATTGAGCCATATTAAAACTTTCTAAAGTGAGTCAGCTTAGAAAATTGCAACTTGCTTCCCAATTTTGGGAGCACATCTACTGCATAAAGAAATCAAGCAAGGAAGGAAGTGATAAACAAAGATAAAAATAAAAAGTAGAAAAATTTTAAAAATGAATGTAATTTCTTTTTTGAGCAGAGAGAACTCTACAATAGGCTTGGCATTATTAACCTTTATGCTTTCCTTATATTCCTGAAATATACTGAGTTGTAAAAATTAAGATAAATGATGTGGTGATGCCTGGCTTAGCATCTGGCACATGATGGGTGTATAAGTAATATTGGTAGAGTGTGAACAGAGGTGGTGTGGTGGCTACAGGGCAACAGGCTATTTATTGGAAGGTGATGGACATCCCCAGCTTAGAGCAGAGAGAGAGAGACCAGCTTTTCCTTTTCCTTTTCAGTAGAGGAGAGGGGAAACAGGGCCCCTTTAATCTGGCCCTGTGCCAGGGCCTTAAGCTATTAATATTAGCAACCATAAGTAATTTGTGTTGACACTGACACACTTCTCAGCCATCCTGTTTTCATAATGTTGGTGAATCCACAAACATGAAGTGAGTTTTTAAGTACTTGACCTGTGTTTTTTACTTCAGGGCTCTCTTAACAGTGAGCTAACAAATGGAGGAACAGGTGGTGCCTTTAGCAGACCATTGTTCAGTTCAGCGTTTGCCAAAAGGCAAATGTCTGATTGATTGCGCTCTTTCTCTCTTGCTGTCTCTTTTGTCAATAGAGTATTAGTAAAAACATTTGTCACCAATCCTGCAGTGAGAAAGCTTTTCTCAGAATCCTGCGGTGTCTGTTGTAAGCTGACCTACTGTCGCTGAATGGAAACGCAAGCTGTTCCAGAATTTAGCTAGCTAACTACAGGGTTGAGAAGCTGTGCGTAGTGGGTGAGGAATTTTATCTCGAAGTGATGTTTGTACATTTGCACTTTATGGAAGACTGAAGACATTTCACACCCTAGCTGGATACTTCCTGATCTGGGGATATGTTGGCGCCTCCACGCAGTTCAGGTCTCAGCTTTTCTAAGCTTGTACTGATGATGTTGAAGACAAGTACCGATTCCTCCCCACTCCCCACCACAGCAGCAAAGACTCCATCTTGACCTGGATTCTGAGATTTTGTTTAACTGAAGTTTGAACCATTGAAAAATGGAATACTGATAGTGTAGTACTTTACTATTGGAATAGAAAGAAATGTGACCAATAGTAGTAATAAGGGTCTTTCTGACTTAAATTCAGTGTATGACCTCAAGATGCAGGAAGAGCTCTAAGATTCCTTTTAGATCTAAACGTGTATAATGTTATGTTTTAAATCAGTTTTAAATGTTAGCCATCTTTTCTAACACAGTACAATTACTTTTTAAAGCAGTGGTTTCCAGCTTGGGGTGATTTTGCCTCCTATGGAACATTTGGCAATTTCTGGAGACACTTGTGGTTGTCATGACTGGTGGTGTGGTGCTACTGGCATCTAGTGGGTTGCAGCAGACTGCTAGTGCCCCCCACCCCCCAATTCATATGTTTGCATACCTTATTTATTCATTCACAAAACTGATGTGATGGTATTGGAGATGGAGCCTTTCAGAGGTAATTAGTTCATGAACCCCTATGATGAAATGACTGTCCTTGTAAAAAGAGGAAGAGTGCTAACTCTTGATCTCTTTTTACCAAGTGAGGATCTGAAAAGACAGCTCTCTATAAACCAGGAAGAAAGCCTTCACCAAGAACTTAATCATGTTGGCACCCTGGTTGTGATCTTCTAGCCCCCAAAACTATGAGAAATAAATGCACTGTGTTTCAGCCACCCCATCTGTTATGTAGAGTATAATGTGTGTGTGTGTGTGTGTTAGTTGCTCAGTTGTGTCTGACTCTTTACGACCCCATGGACTGTAGCCCACTAGGCTCCTCTGTCCATGGGACCCTCCAGGCAAGAATACTGGAATGGGTTGCCATTTCTTTCTCCAGGGGATATTCCCGACCCAGGTATTGAACCTCAGTCTCCTGCATTGCAGGAGAATGCTTTACCATCTGAGCTACTAGGGAAGCCCCAAGGTATAACATAGGGTATTATAATATATAATATAGGATGTTCTATTCTAGCAGCCTGAGCTAAGACATGACCAGAGCCCAGAGATGCTGCTGAAGAATTCTGCAGGGCACAGGACAGCTCCCCACAATCAAGATCCATCAATCCCCAAATGGCAGGTGTGCTGAAGCCAAGAAACCCATGAACGAGAGTCTGCAGGAGGAGGTTAGGGAACACAACTTGTTATGAGCAAAAGCTCACAGTTGTATTTCCTGGAAACAGTTTGCTAGTTGCGTAGTTGCAAGTTTTGCAATGTTGATTATTACTTAAGAGGAAGCAAAGCATGCTCCAACTGAGTGGGAAAAACAGACGTGAACTTTCTGAATTACGAGGTTCCTCTGCCAAGGACATTCAGAAGTACAATTTGGGTACTTACACAGATAGAAGACATTTAAATGTATCCATCCCCTTAATTTTACTTTTCTGAAAAGAGCACTCACAAGAAATTCCATTTACCTTAGGCACAGCAAAATAATTTTCTGATGGGAACTCCTTACCATTACCAGGACAGAATGAATTCTCAGTGGGAAGTCTTGCATACCTTTCAGCTGGAGGCTGAGATCCATTCCCACAAGACCAGAGTGTTGCCTAATACACACTTGATATTCAAACCTGTAGGCAGGCTACATGGGTGCCACCTCGGAGCTTGTTAGCAGTGCTAAATCTCAGGCCCAGCCTTGATTTCCTGAATCAGAATCTGCATTGTCACAAGATGTGGGTGGGAGATGGAGGTAGATGGCTAAGCATGTTCAAGATCAGGATGCATTGCTAGATGATCTTCATTCTATGGTAATCAGGCCCTAATTTTTGAACCTGTGAATGAAATGCATTTCACTCCTCTCAAAATATGTGGGCACTTATTTATGACCAGTGCTGGGCTTCCCTGTTGGTTTAGATGGTAAAGAATCTGCCTGCAATACAGGAGAATTGGGTTTGATCCCTGGGTCAGGAAGATCCCCTGAAGAAGGAAATGGCAACCCACTCTAGTATTCTTGCTTGGGAAATCCCATGGATGGAAGAGCCTGGTGGGCTATAGTCTAAGGGGTCACAAAGAGTTGGACAAAACTGAGACTAACATTTTCACTTTCTGTTGTATTGGGCAAATCAGTTCACCTTTTGGGCTTCAGCCATCTCATTTTTTGAAAAGAGGGAGTGACGATTAAAGGATCTCTAAGTTCTGTTCCACTTCTGACATGGTAGGAATAAATATAATTTTTTCATCCAAAATAAATATCATTTATAGCTGCCTGAGTTACCCTGGTGAAAGTAAACTTAAAGAGAAGGTCTCTGGCTGGTACGTACCATCAATGCACATAGAAAGAGACCCATGTCAATTCATAGCCACTGAATTTTTGTGTAAAATATTCTGCCTCCCACCTACTGAAGTCAGGGTGTGCCTCCTCTTGACTGGCACTTGGATCTGCTCTCTGTAGGAGCGTTCCTTGCCTCCCTGGTTACCTGCATCATGTGTAAATGAACCATGACCAAACACCCACCTTGGTGGGCTAGGACAGTGAACAGTCTGCCTGCCGTGCGGGAGACCCAGGTTTGATACCTGGGTCGGGAAGATCCCTTGAAGAAGGGAATGGCTACCCACTGTAGTATTCTTGCCTGGAGAATTCCATGGACAGAGGAGCCTGAAGGGCTATACAGTCCATGGGGTCGCAAAGAATCAGACAGAACTGAGCGACTAACACTTTTACTTCAAGTAGCAGCCTTGTCTGTACAAGCAGGCTCCGCCTGGTTGTGCCACGTGGGCCCCTGTGCAATGCCTACTTGTTCCTGGTCACGCCACTTAAATCCCAAAGCAGAAGTCACCCAGCTGCTTTCTTCCAGCCTGTCGCACTTGAAAACAGGAAGCCGGGGTTTAGGAAGATCTTGCAAGACAACTCACAAAGAAGAAAAGTGTTTGCAATCAGGCTTCTTTCAAGAGCTGTTCCTGGAGTGTGATTTTGGAGATGCTAGTTTGGCTTTTTGGTTTTGCACAATCCAAGAGATCATAAGGTCACAGACACCAGCCCAACCACAACACCACCACACCTCTGAAGCACAGGCAGGGCACTCAGAGTTCTTTTTCCTCTGGAAAAGATTGAATAATTAAGCAGAAAAGTGAGATTTCTTCTGACTATAAACCAGAGTATAGAAAAATATAATGGTTTTTTATTGTCTAGGTAGCCAGTGCAAACTGCTCCATGATCTAGAGTTGGAAATAATGTCACATTTCTTCATTTCCCATGGCAAATTAGAACCGGGCCCAGCTACTAGCCATTAGATGAGCAAAACATCCACAATTAGTGTCCTCGCCCAAGGGTATTTAAGAACTCAGAGAGCCTTTGCAGGTGGTGAGCTGGGAGGCTTGGAGGGGTGGGCATCTGGACTGTGGCTCCTACAGACCTAATGGTGGTCCTCACGCCAGGCTTTGCTCACACACAGTCCACCTAGCCTTGCAGCCGCATCCATGTGCAGCTTTCTGCCTGGGCCTGTGGAGTCTCCTCAGATGGGATAACCTGCTTCCACAGTCCCTTAGAAAGACATTAGACATTAAAGAAGCTGAGCTCTTCTACACCTCAAGCAAGAGAAAATGTATCTTTCCTTCATTCCTTGACATGTCCCCGTCTGCTTTCTATCATAATAGGTAGGAATTATAAAATGATTATTAATATTTGGTGCACTTTTGAACACTGTAGTAGGATTTACATTGCTATAATATTTTCAGAGGGAAGTTTGGCTATTATCTTTCAATATTTTAAATGTAAATATATATTATGTTAGATATTCCAATATGAAGAATTTAATAAATATCTCAAAGTACACAAAGATATACATATAAAGATGAGTATTCCTTCCTTGTTTGTAAAATAGTTAGAAAAAATTGTAAACAACCTAAGCTTCCATTAATAGGGGATAGTTGGATAATTTGTGGCATGTGCATACAGTAAATCACTACCCAAACTCCTAGTAAGAAAAAAACTGAATCATTCCATAGAAAATATGTTAAGTGAAAAAGCTTCATACACCCACACACAAATGAAACAGTGAAATGATTGCATATAGAGTATGATAGTATATACATCAATGCAGCAGGCCATTAAATTTTTACAATTTAAAAATGGTAAATTCTGGGAAATGGTTTGAAAAAAATGAAACTTTGACTTTTTGTTTTATGTATTTCTTTACTCTATACACTTTGCAACAGCAGAAACTACATTTGCAAATATAGGTTTAAATTTGGCTCTTTACATTGAAAATATATTACACCTATAATCTGAAACAAAGAATAAAGATGAACATTTTTTCCTTATATACCAATATAAGTATTACCAATCCCACCATTGTTCTGTAATGAGCGTACTGTCAGCCCTTACTCATTATGCATAATTTATTGTGTCAAAGGCCTCTCTTCTCAGTCTCTGTGTGAATAATTGTCTCCTTTCTAAGTGATCCAATCTGCTTGGTGATCTTTTACAACTAGGCTCCACAGAGCAAGGAACTATTTACTTATTTCAAGGGGCTACTGGAAAAGAGAAAGATACAGGAATTAGGTGTGCTCAGTCTTGTCCGATTCTTTGCGACCCTGTGGACTGTAGCCCATCAGGCTCCTCTGTCCATGGGATTCTCCAGGCAAGAATACTTTCATCTTAGGGGAAAAAAACAATTCTTTGGTTCCTTCCTCCATTTTTTAATTGAGGGTTTGTGTTTTTTTAAACTATTGGGTTTCTATATATGAAATTTTATGAATCTCATGAAAATTTTTTATGAATTTTTTTTTACTATTGGGTTATTATACATGAGTTCCATGTATAGCTTGCATATTAACTTTTTATTGGATATGGGGTTGGACTTTTAGTTTCTTGATTGTTTCCTTTACTGAGCAGAAGCTTTGTAGTTTGCTGCAGTCCCACTTGCTGATTTTTACATTTGTTGCCCTTGCTTTTGGTGTTAAATTCAAAAAAATCATCACTAAGGCCAAAGGCAAAGACCTTAACCACTTCCATTTTCTTTTAAGATTTTAAGAATTTCAGATATTACTTTCAAGTCTTTAATTCTTGGGTATCATGTAAGGTGGAGGTCCAGTTTCATTCATTTCATTTAGTTGTCCAGTTTTCTCAGTACCTCTTATTTAAGAGACTATCTTTTCCCACTGAGTATATTTGGATCCCCTGAAAAATATGAGTTGACCATATATGAAAGGGTTTATTTCAGGGCTGTCTATCCTGTTCCATTCATCAATATGGCTATTTTTATACCAATACCACACTGTTTTAGTTACAATAGCTTTGTGATGTAGTTTGACATCAGGGAGTGTGATATCTTCAACTTTGTATTTAATCTCAGGATGACTTTGACTATCTGGGGTCTTTTGTGGTTCCATACATATTTTAAGGTTTTTTTTTTTTTTTTTCCTATTTCTGTGAAAAATGCCATTTGAATGTTATAGATATTGTATTGAACCCAGAGATTGCTTTGGGTAGTATGGACTTCTTAACAAAATTCTTCTAATTCATGAGCACAGAATATCTTTCTGTTGTGTCTTCCTCATTTTTTTTCCATCAATAGTTTACAGTGTATAGATCTTTACCATTTTGGTTAAATTTATTCCTAAGTAGTGTATTATTTTTTGATGCTATTGTAAATAGGACTGTTAATTTCTCTGATAATTCATTGTTAGTATGTAAAAACATAACTGATTTTTGTATATTGTGTTTGTATCCTGCAACTTTACTGATTTGTTTATTAGTTCTAACCATTATTTAGTGGAGGATTTTGAATTTTCTTTTTCTAAAAAAAACGTATTGCTTTATAGTTGCTTTACAATGTTGTGTTAGTTTCTGCTGTACAGCAGAGTGAATCTGCTACACACACACACATATATATACACACACACATATACACACACATATATATATACACACACACATATACACACACACACACACACATATACACACACACATATATATATACACATATAGATCTCTATTTTGGATTTCCTTCCCATTTAGGTCACCACTAATATGCAGTGTCCATCATGAGAAACACTAGGCTGGAAGGAGCACAAACTGGAATCAAGATTGCCCGGGAAAATATCAGTAACCTCAGATATGCAGATGACACCACCCTTATGGCAGAAAGTGAAGAGGAACTAAAAAGCCTCTTGATGAAAGTGAAAGAGGAGAGTGAAAAAGTTGGCTTCAAGTTCAACATTCAGAAAACAAAGATCATGGCATCTGGTCCTATCACTTCATGGGAAATAGATGGGGAAACAGTGTCAGACTTTCTTTTTTTGGGCTCCAAAATCACTGCAGATGGTGGTTGAAGCCATGAAATTAAAAGACTCTTACTCCTTGGAAGGAGAGTTATGACCAACCTAGATAGCATATTCAAAAGCAGAGATATTACCTTGCCAACAAAGGTCCGTCTAGTCAAGGCTATGGTTTTTCCACTGGTCATGTATGGATGTGAGAGTTGGACTGTCAAGAAAGCTGAGCACTGAAGAATTGATGCTTTTGAACTGTGGTGTTGGAGAAGACTCTTGAGAGTCCCTTGGACTGCAAGGAGATCCAACCAGTCCATCCTAGAGGAAATCAGTCCTGGGTGTTCATTGGAAGGAGTGATGCTGAAGCTGAAATTCCAATACTTTGGTCACCTCATGGGAAGAATTGACTCATTGGAAAAGACCCTGATGGTGGGACGGATTGGGAGCAGGAGGAGAAGGGGACGACAGAGGATGAGATGGCTGGATGGCATCACTGACTCGATGGACATGAGTTTGAGTGAACTCTGGGAGTTGGTGATGGACAGGGAGGCCTGGCGTGCTGCAATTCATGGGGTCACAAAGAGTCCGACACGACTGAGCGACTGAACTGAACTAGGTCACCACAGAGTACTGAGTAGCATTTTCTGTGCTATGCAGTAGGTTCTCATTAGTTATCTATTTTATACATAGTATCAATAGTGTTGTATTTCAATCCTAATCCCCCAGTTCATCCACCTTTCCCCTTGGTATCCATACATTTGTTTTCTACATCTGTATCTGTATTCTGTATTTCTGATAGTCTATACCAATTTTTTTTCAGATTCCATAATATGCGCTAATATGATATTTGTTTTGCTGACTTCACTCTGTATGACAGTCTCTAGATTCATCCATGTCTCTACAAATGACCCAATTTCATTCCTTTTTATGGTTGAGAAATATTCCATTGTATATGTGTACCACATCTTCTTGATCCATTCCTCTACTGATGAATATTTAGGTAGCTTCCATGTCCTGGCTACTGTAAATGGTGCTGCAGTGAACATTGGAGTGCATGTGTCTCTTTGAGGTATGGTTCTATCAGGGTGTATGCCCAGTAGTGGGATTTCTGGGTCAATGGTAGCGCTGAGTTTTGCTTTCTGAGGAATTCCATGCTGTTTTCCATAGTAACTGTATCAATTTACATTCCCATCAATGGTACAAGAGTGTTCCCTTTTCTCCACACCCTCTCCAACATTTATTGTTAGTAGATTTTTTGATGATGGCCATTCTGACTGGTGTGACATGATATTTCATTGTAGTTTTGAGTTGCATTTCTCTAATGATTAGTGGATATTTCATGCAAAGATGGATACAATAAAGGACAGAAACAGTATGGACCTAACAGAAGCATAAGATATTAAAAAAAAGTAGCAAGGACACACAGATGAACTATACAAAAAAGATCTTAATGACCCAGATAACCACTATGGTGTTATCACTCACCTAGAGACAGACATCCTGGAGTGTGAAGTCAAGTGCAACTTAGGAAGAAGCATCACTATGAACAAAGCTACTGGAGGTGATGGAATTCCAGATAAACTATTTAAAATCCCCAAAGATGATGCTGTGGAAGTGCTGCACTCAACATGCCTGCAAATTTGGAAAACTCAGCAGTGGCCACAGGGCTGGAAAAGGTCAGTTTTCATTCCAATCCTAAAGAAAGGCAATGCCAAAGAATGTCCAAACTATTGCACGATTGCACTCATCTCACACGCTAGCAAAGTAATGCTGAAAATTCTCCAAGCCAGGCTTCAACAGTACTTGAACCAAGAAATTTCAGATGTACAAGCTGGATTTAGAAAAGGCAGAGGAACCAGAGATCAAATTGCCAACATCCGTTGGATCATAAAACAAATGAGAATTCCAGAAAAGCATCTACTTCTGCTTCATTGACTATGCTAAAGACTTTAACTCTGTGGATCACAACAAAGTGTGGAAAATTCTTCAAGAGATGGGAATACCAGACCACTTTACCTGCCTCCTGAGAAATCTGTATGTAGGTCAAGAAGCAACAGTTAGAACCAAACATGGGACAGTGGACTGGTTAAATTGGCAAAGGAGGACATCAAGGCCGCATGTTGTCACCCTGCCTGCCTATTTAACTTGCATGCAGAGAACATCATGAGAAATGCTGGTCTGGATGAAGCACAAGTTGGAATCAGGATTGCCAGGAGAGATATGAATAATCTCAGATATGCAGATGACACCACCCTTAAGGCAGAAAGTGAAGAGGAACTAAAGATCTCTTGATCAAAGTGAAGGAGGAGAGTGGAAAAGCTGTCTTAAAACTCAACATTATAAAAACTAAGATCATGGCATTGGGTCCCATCACTTCATGGCAAATAGATGGGAAAACAGTGGCAACAGTGACAGACTTTATTTTCTTGGGCTCCAATTTCACTGCAGATGGTGACTGCAGCCAGGAAAAAAAAAGATGCTTGCTCCTTGGAAGAAAAGCTATGACAAACCTAGACAGCATATTTAAAAACAGAGATATTACTTTGCTAACAAAGGTGCATCTAGTCAAAGCTATGGTTTTCCCAGTAGTCATGTATGGGTGTGAGAGTTGGACCATGAAGAAAGCTGAGCGCCAAAGAATTGATGATTTTGAACTGTGGTGTTGGAGAAGACTCTTCAGAGTCCCTTGCACAGCAAGATGATCAAACTAGTCAATCCTAAAGGAAATCAGTCCTGAATATTCATTGGAAGGACTGATGCTTTAGCTGAAACTCCAATACTTTGACTACCTGATGTGAAGAACTGACTCATTGGAAAATATCCTGTGCTGGGCAAGATTGAAGGCAGGAGGAGAAGCGGATGATAGAGGATGAAATGGTTGGATGGCATCACCGACTCTAGGGACATGAGTTTAGTCAAACTCTGGGAGTTGGTGATGGAGAGGGAAGCCTAGCATGCTGCAGCCCATGGCATCCCTGAGTTGGACATGACTGAGCAACTGAACTGAATGATTAGTGATGTTGAGGATCTTTTCATGTACCTCTTGGCCATGCATCTCTGTGTCTCTGTAGAAATGTCTATTTAAGTCTCCTACCCATTTTTTGATTGGGTTGTTTGTTTGTTTTTTTGTATTGAGCTGCATGGGTTATTTGTATATTTTGGAAATTAATCCTTTGTCAGTTGCTTCATATGCAAATATTTTCTCCCATTCTGAGGGTTGTCCTTTCATGTTGTTTATGGTTTCCTTTGCTGTGCAAAAGCTTTTAAGTTTAATTATATCCCATTTGTTTATTTTTGTTTTTATTTTCATTACTCTAGGGAGGCAGGTCAAAAAAGGTCTTGCTATGATTTGTGTCAAAGAGTGTTCTGTGTTTTCAAAACTTTGTGACACAGCTGGTCTGTGGCAGATTGAATTTTCTTTATGTAATTGCACAGCATCTGCAAATAGAGACAATTTTATCCTTTCTGATTTTGATGGCCTTTATTTATTTACTTGACCTTATTGCTCTGACTAGGATTTCCAGTACTATATTGAATAGAAGTAACAAGAGTGAGCATCCTTGTATTGTTCCAGACCTTAGAGGAAAAGTTTCAGCTTTTCACCATTGAGTGTGGTATTAGCTGTGGGCTTATCATATATGGCCCTTTTCATGTTGCGGTACATCTGCTCTCTAGCAAGATGCTTGGAAGATTTTATCATGAAAAGATGTGAAATTTTGTGGAATGCTTTATCTATGCTGACTGAGATGATTATATGATTTTTTATTCTCCATTTGTTAATGTGGTGTATCATCATATTTGATTTGTGCATGTTGAATCGACTTTGCTTTACTGGAGTAAATTCCAGTTGATTATGGTATATGATCCTTCTTATGTATTGTTGAATTCAGTTTGCTAACATTTTGTTGATGGTTTTCACTTCTATGTTTATTGAAGAAATTGTCCTGTAATTTTCTTTTCATTTCAGTGTCTTTGGTTTGGGTATGATATTAACGCTGCTGCTACTGCTGCTGCTAAGTCGCTTCAGTCATGTCCAACTCTGCACGACCCCATAGACGGCAGCCCACCGGGCTCCCCCGTCCCTGGGATTCTCCAGGCAAGAGTACTGGAGTGGGGTGCCATTGCCTTCTCCGGATATTAACGCTACCTTTGTAAAATGAGTTTAGAAGTGTTCTTTCATTTTTTTTTTTTAATAGTTTGAGGAGGATTGGTATTAATTCTTATTTAAATGTTTGGTTAAATTTACAAGTGGCTATTTGCTGGAAGGTTTCTGATTTGTGATTCAATCTCCTTAGTAGCAATTAGTCTATTAAGATTTTCTATTTTTTTTTCATGAATCAGTCTCAGTAATTTACATGTTTCTAAGAATATATCCATTTCTTATAGGTTGTCTAATTTGTTAGCATAATAATTGTTCATAGTCCTCTTTCATGATTCTTTGTATTCTTTTGTATTAATTACAATGCTCCCTCTTTCATTTCTAATTTTATTTGAGCACACTCTCTTTTTTTCTGGGTTAGTCTGCCTAAAGATTCAGCAATTTTGTTTATCCTTTCAAAGAACCAGCTCTTAGTTTCACTGACTTTTTCCTTTTTTTTTTTTAGCCTCTATTTCATTAATTTCATCTTTGTATTTCCTTCCTTCTTTTGACTTTGGGCTTGGTTGTTTTTTCTAGTTCCTTATATTGTAAAGTTAAGCTGTTTATTTCAGATCTTTTTGTTTCTTACTCTAGACATTTATCACTATGAAATTTCTCTTAGAACTGCTTTTTCTGCATAGCATGATTTGGTATGTTGTGCTTTCATGTTCACTTAATTCAAGATATTTTTATTGCACTTTGATTTTGTCTTTGATCCATTGGTTGTTCAGAAGTGTAGTGTTTAATTTCCACATACTTGTGAATTTTCCAGTTTTCTTCTTATAATTGATTTCTTGTTTCTTATTATTGTGGTTGGAAAAGATGCTTGATATGCTTTCAGTCTCCTTAAATTTATTAAAACTGAGAAGAATGTGTTCTGCTTTCAATAGAAATGTGCTGTAAATGTCTGTTAGGTCCATCTCTAACATAGCTTGGGTTCATTTTCTTATTGATTTTCTGTCGATGAGAACCTTTCACTGTTGAAAGTGGGATATTGAAATCCCCTAGTACTTTTGTATTGAAATTTATTTCTCTCTTCAGATAAGTTAGTATTTTCTTTAAAGATATTGTGTTCCTATAAAGGGTATATGCATATTTATTGACATAATAGCCACCAGATGAATGGACTCCTTTATCATTATGTAATAGCTTTCTTTGTCTCTTGTTTAAGTTTTTTGGTTAAAAATCTGTATTCTCTGATATAAGTATAGCTACCCCTGCTTTCCCTTGGCTTCCATTTGCATGGGATATATTTTTCCATCCCTTAAGTTTCAGTCTATGTGTGTCCTTAAATCTAAAATGAGTCTCTTGTAGATAGCATATAGTTGGTTCTTGTTTTTTGTATCCATTCTGCAACTCTGTGTCTTTTGATTGGAGACTTTAGTTCATTTCTATTTGACTATTGACAGATATGGACTCATTACCATTTTGTGAATCGTTTTCTTGTTGTTTGATAAATCCTTTCTTCCTTTCTTCCTCTCTTGTTCTCTTCCTTTGTGATTTGATAACTTTCTATAGTGGTATTCTTAGATTCCTTTTTCTTTACCTTTTGTGTATCTACTATAAGTTTTTACTTTGTGGTTAACATGAGTCTTACATAAGACATGTTATATTATAACAGTCTATTTTAAGCTGATAACATTTTCAAGTGCACACAAAAGCCCTAAATTTTAACTCTCTCTGCATTTTGTGTTCTGATGTCAAAATTTACGTATTTTAACTTTGCATATGGGCTTCCCTGGTAGCTCAGCTGGTAAAGAATCCATCTGTGGTGCAGGAGACCTGGATTCAATCCCTGTGTTGGGAAGGGCATGGCAGCTCACTCCAGTATTCTTGCCTGGAGAATCCCAGTGGACAGAGGAGCCTGGTGGGCTATGGTCCATGGGGCTACACAGAATCAGACATGACTGAGCAACTAAGCACAGCACAGCAGCCCTTTGTATATAAGTTAACAAATTATTGAAATTATAGTTATTTTAATGTATTTGTCTGTTAATCTTTGTACTAAAGTTATGTGATTTTCCCACCCCCTTTACCATATTAAAGAATTCTGAAGTAAATTGTATATTTACTTTTTACCAGTGAGTTTTATACTTTCATCTGTTTTCATGTTACTAATTAGCATCCTTTTGTTTCAGCTTGGAAAATCCTCTGTAGCTTTTCTTGTAAGGCTGGTCAAGTCATGATGATCTCCTTTAGTTTGCCTTTGTTTAGAAAACTCTTTGTTTTTCCTTCCATTTTGAAAGGCAGTTTTGCAGTAGAATATTCTTGTGGGCAAGTTGTTTTCTTTCACCATTCTATTAAATCATGCCACTCCCTTCTGCCTTGCATGTTTCTGCTGAAAATTCTGATCATAGGTTCCCTTACATGTAAAAAGTTGGTTTTGTCTTGCTTTTTTTTTCTTGTTTTTAACTTTCGACTATTTAATTATGATGTATCTTGGTGTGATTTCTTTGGATTCCTTTTATTTGGAATTCTGTTGGCTTCCTGAATCTGAAAATCTGTTCATTTCTGCAGGTTAGGGAAATTTTCAGTCATTATTTCTTTGAATAAGCTTTCTGCTCCTTTCTCTCTCCTCCTGGGATCCCTTATGGTTTGAATATTGGTCTGCCTATTGGTGTGACATAAGTTCCTTAAGCTATTTCATTTTTTTTCATTCATTTTTCCTTTTACTCCTTGATTGGATGAATTCCACTGCCTGTTGTTGAGTTTCCCTATCTTTTCTTTTAGTTGATCTACTCTGCTGCTAAACCTCTCTGTTGAATTTTTCAGCTGAATTATAGTCTCAGCTCTGTGATTTTTCCACTGTTTTAAAATATTTTCTCTTTGTTGAAATTCTTCCTTTGTTCATGCATTGCTGTTCTAACCTTGATGAGCATCTTTATGAGCATATTTTGAACTATCAGGTTAGTTACTAATATCCTGTGTCATTAAGATCTGTTTCTGGAGGTTTATCTTGCTCTTTTATTTGAAAAACATTTTCCTGTTTCTTCCTTTTTCTTGACTGTCTGTGTTGGTTTCTATGCGTGAGGTAAAGCAGCCCCTTTCCCAGTCTTGACAAAGTGGTCTCATGTAAGAGATGAAACTCATCAATCAGTCCAGCCTGACATCTTGGTTTTCTCTCAAGACTTTGTAGTTAACAAGTTGCCCTCTTTGTTGTTAGGGATTCCCAAGAGTTGAGGGCATGCCAAAACCTGTCAGTGTCCCTAGAAGGAGGATCATGCTCAGGGCCTAGAATGTGGACCATCAGGTGGAAGGGAATGTATGGAGTTAAGTCCCTTTCAAGGAGAAACCAGAGGTGGGCCTTTTTTCCCCCTCTGCTTCCCCTGTATTGGATCCAGGCATATTGTTGCAGGGATTTACCTGAGATTGTCACAGTCTTGTTGGACATGTGAAGGGAGGCCCCTGGTGTGTCATTACCTGACATACCAGGGATTTGCACCTTGGGCAGCAATTGCAAAACCTGGGACGTAGACATATATGTAAGCTCCTGCCAGGGATATACTGGTGACTTGGAGCAGGCTACCAGGAGACAATGAGAGAGGGGTTTGTTAGTTTCCATGATGTCTGAGAACTTTCAGCTATCCCCTATATGTGTGCTAAATTAAAAGCCTACATTTTAGGCAGCAGCTTTCAAAGTATACAGATGGACTCCTTTGGGGGAAAGACTAGGAGATGCACAACTTTGTCTGCTCTCTCTGTACCCAAACCTGGAAGAATAGCTCGATTGCAAGCACTTGCACATCCGTTAACAACTATTTCTTTATTTGCTATAGTCTTGTGGATCCAAGCCTCATCAGCCTTAAGAATTAGAAATTTTAGGGAGCATATACCTCCGTTGAGAGTTTTAAAAGTTGGGGTATTAAATGTTGGACAAACTCTTTGCTCCTCAAGGAGAATCTGAAAGTTAGAAGTTCCCTTCCAATTGTATGGTGCTGTTTCAGGTTATGGCAAGTATGTGTCTCAGCTTTTCCTAGCCATTTGATGCAGGCTATTTATTAATTTGCCTGATACATAGGGGTTGTTCCCTAGTTTCAGATTTCTTTCAGAGGTAATTGCTCTTTGTGTAGCCATAGATTCAGTGTGTACATAGGAAGATGGGAATTCAAAAGGCTCCTCTATTGCCATCTTGGCTTACCTCCCTGTTCATAATTATCTTAGTGGTTTATATCAAACCTTTAGATACTTACGGATTTTTAACTGAATCAATTAAGGAGGATTGAAGAATTTGGCTCCTGTATTGTGTATGATGGCACCATTATAAAACCAGAAAAAAATCTGCTATCATGAACTTTGCTGACATGCATTCCAAATTGAACTATGAATGAACTATTCACCCAGTATCAGTTAAGTCTGGTACCACAGCTTCTAGTAATCAAGAATTATTAGAACCAGAATTATTTTTCTTGATTTTTTACATGCATTATTTTGTCACTTTATCAAATTACTCCAAAAAGAAGAAGATAAATTTGATTAAAATGAGAACACATAAAATAGGATAGCATGAGCAGAAAAATAAATGCAAAATGACAGCAGAGAAATAAATTGGAGTGAAAAGTTAATACAAGTTAGGAAGAGATAAAAATAGAACACACATGTACAGTCTGTAGGAGCATAAATCATTGATCTAGTTGTGCCCTGACTTGGCTTTGTGCTTCTTGGTGTTCAGAATAAAAAGAGACTCCATTATAATTTGATGAGGTGAAAACATGCTGTTTTCCTAGTTCTGATACTAAAAAAGGCAAATGGATCTTTTTTGAAGGGACTTAAATACAATCTCTACAGTAATTGCCATAATGTATCTCATAAAACTGCTTCTCCTACTACCTCTCAAAAAAACCTAAAAACCTCCCAAGATAAGCTCAAGTGAAACTCTTTCTGCATATGGTTCAAAGTAATAAGGCTAAACTACAGAGTTTTTTTGATGGTCAAGCTGGATCAAAAGAAAAGTTTGTGGTATTTTTATAAGTGATATAGAGAAGAGCTCCTATAGTGAGTACTTGAGATGTAGAAATAACATTCAACTTTCCACATAGTAAAAGCTGGATTGAACGAATCTGTGTGCTTAGAGAAATGACAGATAATTTCAATGTGGATGGGTGTGTCATAGGTCTTCCAAGTTGCATTTGTAAAATAAGGACTCTGAGCCATAGGTACAATCCAAGAGAAGAACCTGGGATCTTTTGCCATAGATTATAGTTTTCTTGAAGTACTTTCCTTGACATACTAACATCATGTAATAATGAGGTCTGAAAATGGTTCCAGTGTCAAATAAGTTTGGTGAATATTGCACGTCAGTTCCATTTCTTGGAAAAGTAGTAGTAATGCCCGGTAGTACTACACACACACACAAATACTACACAGCACAGTAATACATTAGAGAACCATAATGAAGGAATCTGATTAACTTTTCTTTGCTGAGTGTTTCCCAAACTTATTTGATTATCAAATTCACATGTTAATATTTGGTGTGACTAATATTCTATAAAACAGACCCTGAAAAACATCTCATAGTTTCTGATGACATTAACTCAATGTGTTATTAAGATTAAAACCACTTTAAAAAACATCAATGTGAAGAACATTCTAGGAAACAAAACAGTAGACATTGATGCAGGGCTCCTGCATACCGGCAGCCAGAATAGGATTCTAGTACGTCTACTTCAAACAAGTATAAAATGGACATAGGGCTTCCTCAAAACCCCAGAAGGCTAATGAAAATTTATATAATGGATGTTTAGAACATGGAAGGTAGTGAGAAGTCAAAATTCTTTCTATAAGATAAAATCTTTTTGGTAACTTGATTTTTAAATGAATTTTCAAATGCGGTAGTTAATGAATTCAGGGAAAATATGGGAAACTATTATCTTAGTGTTGTCATATTTTTAAAGTGACATATTCTCAAGATTTTTAAGTCCAATTGGCAATTTAGGATTTTTCCTTGATATCTATATCTATCTATCTATCTATATATCAAATTCAAGATGGCATTTTGTCAATGGCCTTAGTGCAGAGGCACATGTTAATTTTTTAGGAACCATGAAGTTCTGTCAAGAGCAAAGAGCCATCTTGAATATTCTAGCTGTTGTGAATGTTGAGTGGGAGACATTTGTTTCATATCTCACTAGAATCAAGCAGAGAGACCTCTTGAAAGATTGGTCAGTCAGATGACCAGATGATTTTTGCTGCTGCTGCTGCTAAGTCGCTTCAGTCATGTCCGACTCTGTGCAACCCCATAGACGGCAGCCCACCAGGCTCCCCCATCCCTGGGGTTCTCCAGGCAAGAACACTGGAGTGGGTTGCCATTTCCTTCTCCAATGCATGAAAGTGAAAAGTGAAAGTGAAGTCACTCAGTCATGTCCAACTCTTAGCGACCCCATGAACTGCAGCCTACGAGGCTCCTCCATCCATGGGATTTTCCAGGCAAGAGTACGGGAGTGGGGTGCCATTGCCTTCTCCGAGATGATTCTTAAGTCTGGTTATAACAATTTACATGACAGAAGAAGGTCATTTTAGGTAGTGCCTGAGTGCATGCTAAGTTGCTTCAGTCGTGTCAACTCTTTGTGACCCCATGGATTGTAGCCCACTAGGCTCCTCAATCCATGGGATTTTCCAGGCAAGAATACTGGAGTGGGTTGCCATGCTCTTCTCTAGGGGATCTTCCTGACCTAGGGATCGAACCTGCATCTCTGATGCCTCCTGCGTTGGCAGGTGGGCTCTTAACCACTAGTGCCCCAACATTAGCATTAATTATCTCACATTCTAGCTTCAGTCTCCTCAACTGTAGGGATTCCTCACTAGTCTTTCCTTAGCAGATTCCACACAAATATTCCTGCCCTGCTATCTGAAGTTTAATTCACGGTGTAGCAGCTCAACTTCAAGAGAAACTTGAATTGCTTGATGCATGTAGTTAAACCAGTGATTCAATTCCTGTTGTATCTTATTGAAGACCAACCTGAATTATTTTTAAAAATTTTTGAACTTGGAGGTAAGGTCACTTCCACAGTTTTTAATCCTACCAGTTACTGGCGGTGTAGGGCTACATAATCTTCTTGAATGCTTCTTTTTCCAAAAAACCTCACCTTATATAGTCATTGGAAATTCTGATAATGGTTGTGAGATTGGTGTCCAAATACGGCACTGTGTGTCCAAATACACTGCCCTGCATTCAGCAAAGAAAAGCTTTCAGACAGTTCTGGGTCACTTATTCTCTTTGAATAGTCTTTTCTTCAACCTATCTGTGTGATAACATCATGGTCTAGGTAAAAACGTGTTTTTTCCCCATAGCACCATAGATGCGTAGTTGAAAATTGCATTCTCAAAAAGGCTTTATTAATTGTAAAAGAAGAACCAACACTTAGCTGTATATCTGATATTGCTTATATAATATCCAAATTACTGGAGTAAAGCCATTCTTCTCCTAGGAATCTGGCCAATTTTTCAGACTGGCCAAATTTTCAAAGACTAGACACATTTATCAGGACCCTTCTTTAGAAACAAAATGCAGGCTATAAGCAACATATTTCCTGGCCTCTGATATGAGCTAAATATCTGGAAAAGGCGAAGCTGTAATGAAACTGTGTTGGCTGTGTTCTCCCATGTTTCTTTGCCATGCCCAGGCAAGACTGGAGCTTACCAGGTACCACCATCATCCAGAAAGGGGAGGTCCTTTTTCCAGGCCCAGATGTAGCTGAGGTGGAGCGGAGGGATGGGGACTACTGCAGAGTAGTAGGAGAGGGGCAGAGAATGGCTCTTCTGTTTGTTTCTAGACATCATCATAAGTATAGTGTTAGTCATTCAGTTGTGTCCGACTCTTTACCACCCCATGAACTATAGCCCATTAGGTTCCTCTATCCATGGGATTCTCCAGACAAGAATCCTGGAGTGGGGTAGCCATTCCCTTCTCCAGGGGATCTTCCCAACCCAGGGATCAAACCTGGGTCTCCTGCATTGCAGGCAGATTCTTTACTGTCTGAGCCACCAGGGAAGCCCTAATTATAATCAACATGATAATAATGGGGGAGTAATTGTTTTCTTCCCAAAGGCCTTCTTTGCCTTCTTAAAATCCATAACCACTGTATTAGTTTCCTGTTGATGTTGTTACAGATTACCACAAACTTAGAGGCTAAACACAATACAAATTAATTATCTTAAAGCCCTGGAGGTCAGAAGCCCTAAAGTCAAGCTGTGAAAAGGGCTGCCTCCCTTCTGAAGGCACGAGGGGAGAATTGGTTTCCTTGCCTTTTCCAGCTTCTAGAGATTGCCTGCTTTCCTTGGCCAGTGGTCCTCTATCTTCAGGCCAACAGCAGAGTATATTCAAATTTCTCTCTCCTTCTGTCATCACCTCTCCTCTTTTCACTCTGACCCTCCTCCCTTCTTCTTATAAGGACTCTTGTGATCACATGAGTCCACCAAGGTAACAGAAGACAAACATTCCATCTCAAGGTTCTTCCCTAGTAACATCTGTGAAGACCTTCTTGCCATCCAATCTGGGATTATAATATGCACATCTTTGGGGGCACCATTATTTTATTTACCACCACCATCCTGCTTGTTTTGATTGCTTTTTAAAATAGTTTCATTGTGTGTAAAATTGGGATAATGATATTCACCCCCTGGGGATATAAAGTCAATGAGATAGCCTGGCTTCAGGCATCATAGCAAAACACTTGCATAGTGCCTGTTAGAAGATTTTTTTATGTGTTCTTAATTCAGAGATGCAGAGTTGAGATTCTGCTCTCACTGCTGCCTGTTACCTGAGGAGGCCACTTTGCCCTCGGTTTTCTCACTTTTTAAAAGCACAACTTGAGTTTTCACATCAACCTATGAGTAATGACTCAAGTTTCAATATAACCCCACCTATAAAAGAAAGGGGCTTCCCAGGTGGCTCAGTGGTAAAGAATCCACCTACCAAAGCAGGAGCTGTGGATTCAGTTATTGGGTCAGGAAGATCTCTTGGAGAAGGAAATGCAACCCACTCCAGTATTCTTGCCTGGGAAATCCTATAGACAGAGGAGCCTGGCGGGTACAGTCCATGGGGGGGTCACAAAAGAGACACGACTTAGAGACTGAACAACAACTTGAGTTTTCTCACGAGCCTGTGAGTAATGACTGAAGTTTCAATCTGACCCCACCTATAAAAGAAAGCACTTTGAACCTCCTCACAATCTCACCCACTTCTTTATAGGAGTGTTAAGGCACCGTCCTGCATATATCCACAGACCAGTTCTCCCAAGTCCTTTCTACTCTGGGCCCTTTTGGTTCACTCAAGTCCAGTAAAGAGAGCAGATAATCTGAGGAATAGGAACTAGTAGAAGATACAGGACAACTATGATTGGGACTATTAGATGAGTCAAAAGTCAAGTATTTCAAGCACAATTAAGTTCACAGTGTCAGAGAGAATGATCATGATAAATGTCGTCACCCCTGTGAAAGGCAGAGGAAATTGAAACTGTAACTCACAGTCATCATCCCTTCATTTGAAGGCTACTTCTGTCCTGAGACAAGTCTCCTGTTAATGCTTCCAAGTTTAATTGGGAGCATTAATATTTAATATTTTCTCTAAAAGCACTCGTGGATAGCCTATTTATCTCTATGAGCACACTCACTGACTGTATCTTTATAACGATAATTTATATCCTGCCTTAAAAGAATTTGTGGCAGCTGACATGAAAACTTAAAAAATGGACCCTGGTAGGCTGCAGTCCATGGGGTCACTAAGAGTCGGACATGACTAAGTGACTTCACTTTCACTTTTCACTTTCATGCATTGGAGAAGGAAATGGCAACCCACTCCAGTATTCTTGCTTGGAGAGTCCCAGGGACGGGGGAGCCTGGTGAGCTGCCGTCTATGGGGTGGCAAAGAGTCGGACACGACTGAAGCGACTTAGCAGCAGCAGCAGCAGAGAGAAGTGATGGATGAAGCAGGGAGAGTAGTCAGCAAACATGTATGCTAAGTCACTTCAGTCCTGTCTGACTCTGTGGCACCCTGTGGACTGTAGCCCACCAGGCTTCTCAGTCCATGGGATTCTCCAGGCAAGAATGCTGGAGTGCGTTGCCATGCCCTCCTCCAGGGAATTTTCCTGACCCAGGGATAAACCTGCATCTCTTACCTTCTCCTACACTGGCAGGTGGGTTCTTTACCACTAGTACCACCTGGGACACCCAACAGTAGTCAGGCAGAAGCACAAATAAACTTGCCAGGAATACAGGCCGAGGGAAGCTGTTGCACTGAGTACGAATCTGAATTCTGTGCTTTCTGGCAGCATGGAGAGGTAGATGAAATAAATTAGCACTTTGCCTGAAGAGAAATCTTTTTTCTCAGTCTGAACTCTTACTTAGTTCTGCATCTCAAAGGCGCCACTGAACAGAATAATGGACAGTGGAAAGGGCCCTAAACTGAAATTTTTACCAAATTAGGTTGCCTTATAATAATAATGATGATGATAGTTGTGATGGTCAGGTTTGGACAGAAAAATCTTTTCTGTTACTTGGGTTTCTATGAGGAAGGATGAACACTTCTAGCCTCTTGTCTTATCCCTTAATTTTCCCCTTGGAGAAAGGCTGGATGGGAGATGGCCACGGTTCAATTTCCTCAAATATATGAAGCAAATCTCTCAATGGTCCTGGGCATGAGGAATTTGGTCCCTTTCCCCTTTTCTTGCTCTCTCTGGAACTGTAAGAGACAGTGACATGGAAAAGCAGGCTGGCTCTGCCCACTGAAAATAACCCCAGAATAGTCTACACAGGGGTCTAAGTTAAAGACTGAAGAAAGGAGTGGTCAACTCCCGTTTGACTCTTCTAAGTTATAGTTTCTAATAATGATGACATTTTCCTCCATTACTTTTTTCTTATTTCTCAATAGCATCAAAATTCAGATGGAATCGAGAAGTGTTATTTATTTTTGGTCTTGGTCCTTCAGGTTACCCACCAAAATCTGTTTCTTCTTTTTCCATAGAAATAGAATTTTTGCTGGGCAGATGGTTGCAGCCAGGTATAATCTGAGGACTAAGTCCATGGGTACCAAAGTTGGGCAGAAAAAAAATGTATGCAAGTTGCGCCTTTAGCTCTTAAAGATCCTTGGCCTGAACAAGTTCTTTCCTTTCCTTTCTCCTGGTAGGAAAAGGCAGTGGCTGGAGCACACTGAGGCTAGAAGAGTTGCCCCACAAGCCTGGGAAGCATTTTGGAGCAGAGCCCACAGCCACTCACATGAAAAAAAGCCCAATTTTGAAATAACTCATTCTTGATCTCTTCATTATACCAAGCTGCTCACCTGACTCATTCATATGGACTCCAAAACCAGTAAGAGCTAACAATTCTTTAACATTTTTTTGGAGGGTTTTTTCATTGTTTTATATCAACATGTATTTGTTTAACAATGTTGTGTTTGTTTGATGTGTACAGCAAAGTGATTCAGTTATACATATACATGTATCTATTCTTTTTCAAATTCTTTTTCCATTTAGGTTATTACAGAATATTGAGCAGTTTCCTGTGCTAAACAGTAACTCCTTGTTGCTTATCTATTTTAAATATAGCAGTGTGTACCTGTCAATCTTAAACTCCCAGTCTATCCCTCCCACTCACCCTTCCCCACTGGTAACCATAAGTTCATTCTCTAGGTCTGTTTCTGGTTTGTAAATAAGTTCGTTTGTATCATTTGGTTTACATTCCACATATAAGCGATATCATATGATATTTGTCTTTGACTTACTTCACGTAGTATGATCATCTTCAGGTCCATCCGTTATTTCATTCTTTTTAATGGTTGAGTAATACTCCATTGTGTGTATGCACTACATCTTCCTTATCCATTCATCTATTGATGGACCTTTAGGTTGCTTCCTGGCTTGGTTATTGTAAACAGCCTTGTAAGGAACATTGTGGTGCAGGATCCTTTTAAACCATGTTTTCCTCTGGACCATATGGTAGGTCTATTTTAGTGTTTTGAGGAACTTCCATGGTGGCTATGCCAGTTTACATTCCCATTTCTCTGCGCCCTCTCTAGCATTTATTAGTTGTAGATTTTTTTGATGATGACCATTGTGATTGGTGTGAGGTGATATCTCATTGTAGTTTTCATTTGGATTTCTCTAATAATTAGCAATGTTGAGACTTTTTCCATGTTGGCCATTTGTATGTTTTCTTTGGAGAAATGTATGTTTCGTCTTCTGTCCGTTCTTTGATTGGATTATTTGTTTTGGTGATATTAAGCCTCATGAGCTGTTTGTAAATTTTGGAGACTCATCCCTTGTCAGGTGCATCATTTGCAAATATTGTATTCCCTCTTGTGGTTGTCTTTTTGTTTGGTCTAGGGTTTCCTTTGCTGTGAAAAAGATTTTGAGTTTAATTAGGTCTCATTTGTTTTGTTTTATGGCCATAAATTTAGGAGATGGCTCAAAAAATATTGCTATGATTTATGTGTCAAAGGGCATCTGTTTGTGTCATCTTGTTTCTTTCATCAGTATCTTATAGTTTTTGGAGTACAGGACTTTTGTCTCCTTAAGTAGGTTTATTCTTAGTTATATTATTATTTTTGATGCAGTAGGAAATGGGATAATTTCTTTAATTTCTCTTTCTGAACTTTCATTGTTATTGTATAGAAATGCAATGGATTTCTATGTATTAATTTGTATCCTGCAATTTTACTGAATTGATTGATGAACTCTAGTAGTTTTCTGGTGGCAGCTTTAAGATTTTCTCTGTGTAGTATCATGTCATCTGCCAACAGTGACAGTTTTACTTCTTTTCCGATTTGATTCCTTTTATTTCTTTTTCTTATCTGATTACCATGGCTAGGACTTCGAACATCATGTTGAGTCAAAGTGGTGAGAATGGACATTCTTGTCTTGTTCCTAATCTTAGAAGAAATAAATGCTTTTAGCTTTTCATCATTTTGAGTATGATGTTAGCTGCAGGTTTGTCATATATGGTCTTTACTACATTGAGGTATGTTCCCTCTATGCCCATGTTCTGGAGAGTTTTTATCATAAATGAGTGTTGAATTCTGTCAAAAGCTTTTTCTGCATCTATTGAGATGATTGTATGGTTTTTATTCTTCAATTTACTGAGGCAGTGTATCACACTTGGTGATTTGCAGATAATGAAATATCCCTGCAGCCCTGGGAAAAATCCCACTTGATCATGGTATATGATCTTTTTAATGTGTTGTTGGATTCATCAGCAATATGTTCATCAGCGATATTGGCCTGAAGTTTTCTTCTTTTTTTTGGTGGTATCTTTGTCTGGTTTTGGTATCGGGGTGATGGTGGCCCCTTGAGTGAGTCTGGAAGAATTCCTTCTTCTATAATTTTTTGGAATAGTTTCAGAAGGATAATAGTTAACTTTTCTCTCAATGTTTGATAGAATTTGCCTATGAAGCCATCTAGTCCTAGAATTTTGTTTGTTGGAAGTTTTAAAGTCAGTTTCAGTTTCAGTACTTGTGGTCAGTCCTCTTTAACACTTAATATATCATGTGCCAGGATCTGTGTGGGGCACTGTACATGTATTATGTCACCTGGGTCTCATCAATATCCTCTAAGGTAAAGTCATTACATTCTTTTTTGAGGAAAGAACAAAGACACAGAAAGGTCAAATAAGCAACTTATACTACACACACAGCAAAGGAGCAGAGTCAGAGTTCCAACACAGTGTCCCCTGCCTTGACTCTTAATCATCATGATGTCTTGCCCTTTACAAGGACTTGGAGCAGAGAACTGAAGGCAGGGTTTCTCTATTTCCATGGAGAGTCAGAACAATGTAACTTGAGGATAGAAAATGTTCAGGTTTGCCATGCAGCCCCTTGCAAGCCCTGGAGAGGGGAAGGGCTACCCACTCCAGTATTCTGGCCTGGAGAATTCCATGGACTATATATACCATGGGGTTGCAAAGAGTCGGACATGATTGAGCGACTTTCACTCACTTCACTCCCTTGAAAATAACTGAAATTATTTGAATTGTCTGTGAAGTTAGAACAGGGAGGCAGTCAACAGAGGAAGGATGAGAATTTTAGTTAGAAGGGCAAGCAGAACCCATCAGGATAAGTGCTGGAGACCATTCTCTGTGGGGCTCTTGTGCTTCTGCATGTGCTTGCAAGCAGAGGAACTGGCTGCTTTTGTTCTGAACCATCTTTTCAAGAAGTTTGTATCGTGAACAGCCTGAGAAGATATTGAAGGTATTTCCCTTCAGAGCAAAGGGTCAGGCATGTCTACCACCATCTTTAAAGATTTGGGTTCCCCTAAGTTCAGGGCTCCTTTCCTGTAACTGTGTGTGGGGATGTTTGTCTTGCCTTGTGGGGAACCAACACAAATGCGTATGCTGGCTGCTGTTACTATTGTAAGTAATCAACCACCCTTTGCCTCTGACCCAGAAATCATGTCTTTTTGCAGTTAGTTAATGTGTTGGCTTGAATGTAGGGGAGAGTCTTAAACTATTCAGAGTTCTTGACAATAAAGTAAGTTTTTCTATTCCCTTTTAATTGCAATGAATCACTCAGTATTCAAAGGCAGTTGGTCTGGATTTTCTACCTGTCGGTTGATTGAATAAGGAGAAAGGAAAGTCTTTAAAGATAATGGACATTAACACCCTTGAAATAGATATTCATTTAGTCAGAATTCATGTTAACCCAATTCCGAAACCCAGTTCCAAATCATGTTGACAAAGTTCCAAAATTAGATTTCAGTACTTTCAAATGTCAACAAATACATAGTCTAAAATGTTTTGAAGATACAGCATGATGGGGAAATGGAGTTGATAAATTTTTAGACATTCCACAAGGATTAGGATGTCCTGAAGCTTTACCTGAAAGGAGGGTGAAACTATAATTCTGAATAGAAAGAAAATAAAAATTTCATACATAGTGGTTAAAAAATAATGTTATTTGAATATTTTGATTTTCCTAACTGGAGAATAAAACCAATCTCTTGTGTTGGGGAAAAATTAGTGGTTTAGAACTCAAAATAGGTGAGATCATTTTATCAACTAATTGTGCAACTTCCACAAAAGAGTATCTGGGCCTTGTTCTTTCTTCAAGCATAAAACAGAGGTCATGAAATACATCATCTCGAAGCTCACATCTAACATGGAAGTTAATGAAATCCTAGACTCTCAGAAGTAGAAGGAAACAGTAGTGATTAAGTGTAATGTTTCAGAATTTTGAATTATTTTCTCAGCATAAATTCTAAGTGGTGTTTCTAGAGACAGGAAGATCATTACATTTCAATGAATCAGTTTATTTCATCTCTAGAGATATTTCAATAACAGTCTTCTTTATATTGAAGTAAAATCTGTTGTCATTATTCAGTCACCAAGTCATGTCTGACTGTTTGCAAACCCATGGACTGCAGCATGCCAGACTTCACTATTTCCTGTCCTTCACTATTTCCCGGAGTTTGCTCAAACTCATGTCCCTTGAGTCAGTGATGCCATCCAACCATCTCATCCTCTGTTGCTCCTTTCTCCTCTTGCTCTCAATCTTTCCCAGCCTCAGGGTTTTCTCTGATGAGTTGATGCTTCACATCAGGTGGCCGAAATATTGGCGCTTCAGCTTCAGCAACAGTCCTTACAATGTGAATATTCAGGGTTGATTTTCTTTAGGACTGACTGGTTTGATCTTGCTGTCCATGGGACTCTCAAGAGTCTTCTCCAACTTCATAGTTCCAAAGCATCAATTTTTCGGCACTCAACCTTCTTTACAGTCCAACTCTCAATCTGTACATAATTACTGGAAAAACCATAGCTTTGACTAGATGGACCTTTGTCAACAAAGTGATGTCTCTGCTTTTTAATATGCTGTCTAGGTTTGTCATAGCTTTTCTTCCAAGGAGCAAGCATCTTTTAATTTCATGCCTACCGTCACCATCCACAGTGATTTGGGAGGCCAATAAAATAAAATCTGTCACTGCTTCTATTATTTTCCCATCTATTTGCCATGAAGTTAATGGACTGAATGCCATGATCTTCATTTTTTGAATGTTGAGTTCTGAGCCAGCTTCTCACTCTTCTGTTTCACCTTCATCAAGAGGCCCTTTAGTTCCTACTGTAACATTTATCATTGATCCTGGAATAACTTCTGGACCATAAATGACAGGAATAATCTTTTCCCCCAATTCTAGTTTATTAGTTATTTGAAGTAGGTAATCACATCACAGATCTCTTCTCTTTTCTAATCTAGTAATCCCTGATTTCTATAATTTTTTCTACATATGAGTCTGTGTTCCTTAAAATTCTGGCTGGCTCTAAATCGTAAGCTGTTTCATGCAGGCCCATATACTTTAGACACCAAACTGAATTCTGTCCATCACTATTCCTGAAAAATTTTTCTAGAAGTGGAAGAAATAGTATCAGAAAATGCCCCCCACGGGCAGTGGATTCTGTCCAAGGTGGTGATGGTGGGGCTGGAGGTTGAGTAGGAAGCCAGGACTGATTCTGCCTAGTGGAATTTAAAAGTCTAAACGCATCAGCACAGGAAAGCTAATGGGGCCAAATTAAATTCTATCAAGCATGTGCACATACCTGGGGAAGAGGGCAGTTAACCTAATAAATGTGATTTTCTCAGTTGGGAGCCAAAGGATAGATTGGGATCACTCAAGTTACAGTGTAGCTTGCGACAGGCCTCCCTAGTCTAATACTTATATTGGAAGATTATCCTGATGGTTTTCATATTTTAATGTAACATACATCTCATCAGAGGAGTTTGTTAAAAGGTAACTCTCAGAAACCATAGATTCATTCTCTAAGTCTGTGAGTCTGTTTCTGTTTTGTAAGTATGTTCATTTGTATCATTTTTTTAGATTCCACATATAAGAGATATTATGTGATATTTGACTTTTTCTGATTTCATTTAGTATGAGATCTCCAGGTCCATCTATACTGCTGCAAATGACATTATTTCATTCTTTTTAATAGCTGAGTAATATTTCATTATATACATGGAACACACCTTCCTTATCCATTCATCTATCTATGAAACATTTAGTTTGCATCCATGTCTTGGCTATTGTCAACAGTCCTGCAATGAACACTGAGGTGCATGTATCCATTCCAATCATGTTTTTCTCAGGATACATGCCCAGGAGTGGGACTGCTAGATCATATGGTAGTTTTTTAAAGAAGTTCCATACTGCTTACCACCAATAGTACAACAGAGTTCCCTTTTCACCACACCCTCTCCAGCATTTAGTTTGTAGATCTTTTTCATGATGGTTATTATGACTGGTGTGAAGTGGCATCTCATTGTAGTTTTAATTTAGATTTCTCTAATAATTAGTGATGTTAAACATCTTTACATGTGCCTCTTGCTCTCTGTGTCTTCTTTGGAGAAATGTCTATTTAGGTCTTTTACTTGGGAGCGAGAGGGGGACCAAGAGCAATAAAATATTATCATGTTACAGAAGCCAAGGGTAATAAAGTATCAAGGAAGAAAGATTTCTTAACAGAACATTTTTACAAATTGGTAGTAAATTCACACTGTGAAGATTTAAGGAATAGGTCAGTAATGAAGAAAGCAAGTCATAGCAAGCTGCTCTATTTAGATGTAAAGCCATAAAAATGAATGAGTGAATGGACAGATGGACAAAGAATGAAGTAGTAGTGTGATTTATTGTCCTTAGAAGAAAATGGATGATGCTTGTATGCTGGAGAAACCAACACGTTCAATGTTTGAAAATGCAAGAAAAAGGAGTAGGGAAAGCCTGAGAGGATAACTGATTGATAAAAACATAAAGGTAAAAAAAGGAGGAAACTGATTATCACATCAGACTTTCTTTGAGTCAAGTCAGAGATAATGTATCACTGGAGAGAGTGAGAAGATGGAGATACCGTGGCAATCATAAAATGATGGGTTAACCAAGGCAGAAATCTTTTTTATCTCTTATATGTAAGAAGTCATGAGGTAGGCAGACAGGGTTTATTTTGTGGTTTCAAGTCAGGGACCCTGGCTTGTCCTGTTTTCACTTCACCATCCTAGTTTAATGGCTTCTGTCTTCAAGGTTCAGAAGAGCTGCTGAATCTCCACTGATCACATCCATGTGTGCTGGCTAGAAAGGAAAAGCAAAAAAGCACAAAAGACTTCTTGCAGCTGCATTAGTTCTATTTCAGCATCCTTCTTCGAAGTATCACAAAAGTTTTGCTTTCATATAGTTGGCCAGATCTTATATTAGCTATACCTATCGATAAAGAAGTCTGGAAAATGTAGTCCTTTTTCTCCCTCAATGATCAGAGAAAAGTCAGGGTTCTCTTACAGAGAAAGAAGGAAAGATGTTACTGGTGTTAGGTAATTGTCAGTCTCTGCCATAGACGTGGTAAAAGTTTGTGTGTGGTTCAGTCTCTCAGTCGTGTCCGACTCTGCAACCCCACAGAATGCAGCACACCAGGCTCCCCATCCTTCACTCTGGTAGTTCACTCAGATTCATGTCCATAGAGTCGGTGATGCCATCCAACCATCTCATCCTCTGCCGTTCCCTTCTCCTCCTACCATTAATCTTTCCCAGCATCAGGGTCTTTTCCAGTGAGTCAATTCTTCGCATCAGGTGGCCAAAGTATTGGAGTTTCAGCTTCAACATCAGTCCTTCCAATGAATATTCAGGACTGATTTCCTTTAGGATGGACTGGTTGGATCTCCTTGCAGTCCAAGGGACTCTCAAGAGTCTTCTCCAACACCACAGTTCAAAAGCATCAATTCTTCAGTGCTCAGCCTTCTTTCTAGTCCAACTCTAACATCTGTTCATGACTACTGGAAAAACCATAGCTTTGACTATATGGACATTTGTTAGCAAAGTAATGTCTCTGCTTTTTAATACACTGTCGAGGTTTGTCTTAGCTTTCCTTTCAGTTCAGTTTGTGGTGAGGCCATTATTCCAGTTTTGTCACTTTGTCTAGCAAAACTGCTTATCAGGAAAAGAAGTGGCCAGGCTATGTGCTGTACTGATGAGTTTTGGCCAGGGCTATGGATTGGAGTGTCAGTTACCTATAAGGAAGTGAGCAATTTCAGGGTACAAGCAAACACATTGCTGACGCCCTGATACTGAGAGGTCCAGGCTGATGGACTGAGAAAGAACAATGTGTACTCACAGGGCTGGAGATCACAAGAAGGGCAAAGAGCTAGTTGAACAAAGAAGAAAGGATCAGGAAAGTGGAAGATGGTGTGATTAGAAAAGGAAATTTGAAATTTGAAGTTGGCAAAAGTAAGGCAGTTACAAATGCTCAAAGTTTGAGATGTGATTGTTTTTAGCTGAAATGGAAAAATAGATTATTACATTGACGTGTAAGAGTTCTGGAAACACGGCTAGAAGGATCATTGATGAGGATGATAATCAGGAGATTAAAGTAGAAAGGAGCACTGGAGACTAAAAACCTAGATATTCATGAAATAAATAGGAAACAGAATAAGGTACAGTACCAATGTAGAGACTTACCTACAACTGAGGTTGACTGAAAATCAAAGGGAAGCAGTAATCATGGGCATTTATTCAGTACTTGCTATACGACAGTCAACAAACTGTGTTTTTAATACAAACATGATTTTTAAATAAACTATTTTGGAATAATTTTAGATTTACATAAAAGTTGTAAAGATACAGAGTTCCTTTATTCTCTCCATTCATTTTTCTCTAACCTCTTACATAACCATGGTACTTTGGTAAAACTAGGAAATGGTACTGGTTCAATACTATCACCTAAATTTTAATTTAGCTTTCTGCAGGTGTTCCACTAAAGCCTCTTTTCTGTTGCAGAATGCAGTCCAAGATAGTCTATTATATTATGTATTTATCAACAGTTACGTCTCCTTAGTCTTCTAATCTGTGAAAATGTCTCAGTCTCCAGTTTTCTTGACTATAACACTCTGAAGAACAACACTCCCAGAAATCTTGTGGAATCTCTCTAGTTTGGGGTTTCTCTGACATTTTCTCACGATTAGACTAGGGTTACGTGTTTTTGAGAAAATGCTGCAGAGCAGAAGTGTACTGATCACACCATTATATCTGAGAGGAACACCATGGCTTATTGTCAAACCCGACTGCTTGGTTAAAGTGGTGCTAGACAGATTTCTACAATGCCAACTTTTAACTTTTTCCCTTTCTTACTGTATTCTTTGGAAGCAAGAGGCTGAGTTTAGCCCACACTCAAGGGAAGGGGGAGTATTAAGCTCCTTGGAAGCTTAATTATCTATTAGAAGGCATAGTTATCTACACTCAGGATTCTTCTATTAGGAAGATTTGCCCTTTTCCCCATTTATTTATGCAGCTCTTTGTATCAGCATGGATTCATGGATATTCCATTCCTTGGGTTGTAATCCAATATGTTATTGTTTTGCTCAAATTGTTCCCATTTTGGCCTCCTGAGAACTGTTTTTACATAAAGTCTCTGTGGAATACCCCAACAATACAGTGAAGCATTACTGTTATCCTTATTTTGTAGAAACAGAAACTCAGACTCAGAGAGAGGAAGAAACCTTCCCAGTGATTCACATCGTATGTGTGCTGAAGCCAGGAGTCTGACCTCAGTGTCAGTGCTTAGCTCTACTCTGCTGCTCTTGGAAGGAAAGGATGCTCTATAAATATGGATCAGAGATAAGGTGTCTCTGCCACCATTCCAGAGGTAAGATCTGTTTTTGAGAGGATTCATCACACAAGTAGTCGTTGCATAAAGGATGTGCTTCCAGAGGGTCAGTGTGAAGAGAAGGAACCACACACAGTGATCAGAAATGAGACTCTTGCCAGGTGGGAGGAGAGGAGAGGAGTTGAAGGAATAATCGGATGCAGGGCAACTAATACCACAGAAGAGAATGGAGGAAAGAAATTCATTGAGGCTACAATATATTTGGCTGCAGGGCCACAGAGAACCAGCCTATGGTAAGAAGGAAGTTAAGTGAACTTCAACAGAGCAACGTAATGGGAGGAAAACAAGATTTCAGGAGCTCGACACTGTTTTAGAGAAAGGAGGCAAAGAAGTGATAAGGAAAGGGATGCAGAATTAAGTAACATTTTTTCCAGGATAGAGGATGACCTGTACACAGGTAAGCTTATAGGAGAGAGAAAAGATTCTGGAAGAGGAAAATACAGTGGTTTACAATGTTAATTTCTGTTGTACAAAGTGATTCAGTTGTACATACACATACATTTTAAAAATAATCTTTTCCATTAGAGTTTATCATACTGAATACAGTTCTCCCTGCTATACAGTAGGGCCTTGCTTATCCATTCCATATATAATAGCTTACATCTGCTGACCCTCCTCATGGACATAAGAGAATAGACTTGTCATTCCCAAGGGGGTGGGTGAGGGTTGAGGGAGGGTTGCAGTGGGAGGCTGGTGTTAGGAAGGATGTTTAATCTTGAAGGCAAGGGATCTTCTCCTTCTCCCTCACTGGAGGTTGGCTTAAGAGCAGAGGCCAATGGTACTGCCGGGGTCCAAGTACATAGTCACTTAGGATGTGCTGTGGGGTTTTGATAGTTTCAATTATTGGTGGAATTGGAAGCATGGTCCTCTGGAGACATTGGGAAAAAGCTTAGAGCAATATTCCTTAGTCTGGTGAGTAGCTAATAACATCCCTGGTCAGTGTCTGATAGGCTTGATAACAGGGGGGCAAGTTGAAGTCATTCATGCGGAAGGAAACCAACTGACTAAATGAAAGCAGGCATCAGAAATATGATTATCTGGATTTTTTTCTTGGTTCTTTGAGATCAAATATTTGAAACTGAATACATTATGCACTCTTCAGACCAAAGACAGTGTTAGTCTTTCTCAAATGTTCAGACTCAGGTGTAATGTGAATTTGCTATGTTACTATCAAGTTGTTATGATTAATAATAAGTGTAAAATTAATGTAAACAATTGTTACTGAGAATGAAAACTTTTTCTCAGGAATTTTTCTTCAAATAATGCCAACTGCAGAATTCAAGGTGAGTGTTTAATAGTTATGAAATACCAAAGGCTTAACATGCCATTTATATTTGATAAAGACATAAGTTTGGGCAATAACTTTTCTTATCTAAGCCGAAAATAGAACATGGGTTGTTTAAAATTTTTTTCATAAATATTCTTAAAATACTATTAAAATGGAATTAATACTACTACCACTAAACTATAACAGTGATTGTGCAAGGTTTAAAAGAACAGTCCATTGCAGAAGCATTTTAATCTGAGTTTCCTTGAAGACTTTTTTTTATATTCCAGTAAAGCCCAAAATATCCAGGGGAGCAGAACTTCCTAACAAGTTGAGGAATTACTGACATAACCTATCCTTAAATATTATAGATTGCCTTCATCTGACATAATTCTAATACTATAGTATAAGTGCTCATTTCCTTTATGTGGACCAAAAATAATTTGTGTTAAAACATACTATTCATACTTGGTGATTATTTTATTACCATAAATTATTGTATACAATTTTTGATAAGGATATTATAAATCATATTTTAAACAAAAATGTATGCATGGCATATGTAAGCAGTAACATCTTGAAGGAGAAAACACCCATGAAGACATTTACCTAAAATTTAGTAATACTGAAAAACACTAGACTGTGCAGAGGAATGAATAAAAGCTATGTGTAATACACTGGAACACTGGTAAATCTTCAGGTACTGGAGGAACAACCTGGAAAAAGATCAGAGTAGAAACAGCCACATCCTTAGAAGTGCACGTCATTGAAAAATAAATCCCTCAATATAGCATTACACAAAGATTCTTCCTTTGGCACTTAGCAATACAGACAAAGGTGTATTGGGTTTAATGTGATTTTATTATTAGGTAAATTTTAGTTACTTTATATAGATAAAAATATACAATATTGCTTTAAATTTTTAAGTGTATACTTGATCATCATCATATTCACATACAGTTTAGAAGCCTGTTTTTCCCCCACTAAACAGTTCATCCAGTAACATGTGGAAGAGACTAACAAAAATGATTTAGATGAAGACTTTTCATGAAAGGTTTCAATGTAAAAGTGGAATATTAATCTGGTCTAAATCTTTAGTGATTCCTCCTGCTAAAAACAAATTGTGAAATGTTTTAGACAAATTTATTTTTTTCAACACTTGAATTCATTGTCCAGGTTCAAAATTCTGTTGGAAAATGCATAAAACTGACTTAGCTGTTGTGTCTGAAGTCACTTTTATATACACTGATTTACTAAAAAAAGAAAAGTAATGTATTTTAATACTACATTTCAGTTTGGGATTTCATTGTGTTTTTATATAATACATGCAAAACATGTCTATGCCTTTCAGCTGTCCTATTTAAGTAAAAGAAAGTCAGATGGTGGCACTTTTAAGTCACCCAAGGATGGTCAAGTTATTAGTGGTCTGATTAATTTGCTTTCTTAAAAAGACACAGTGATAAAATATGTTAAGACCTGAACAAGTTATTTATGTGCATAAATAAGGTATGCACTATTTTTAAATGAAAGACTGAAAACATTTTACAAATATTGTTGTTCATTATAAACTATACAATGCACCATTTTTTTCACTTATACCAATACTTTGCACCAAACATTGCTATATTCAATCTTAACACTCCTCAAATATGAGAAAAACAAATAGTTTCCACTGTACTAAGAAGTGAAATTTATAAAGTCAACATACTACATTTTAAAGGATTACAGCTCTAAAACAGTTTTTAAAGAATTTATACATATTGAAACGGGTGCTGTACTTATTAAAGCTAAAAATAAAGCTGCTTCTCTTCATTTTAAGTTAATACTCAGGGTTGCATTTAACAGCAGATTCTTTACAGGGCAACATTCAACTATTAAGGTGGAGATTTTAGTAAAGCTAAATGGTGATATATCTCTTACTTTTGAAAACTCTTGAAATTTTAGTGCTGCTCTCTTACAATAACTAAAAAAAAATTTAGGAAGATATTTGCACTTCCAAAATTTTTCAACGTAAGGCACACGGCAACATTAAAATCTAGAAACAACTAGAGTAAGTAATAAACATTTCTCTTTTAAACCATTATTTGCTCTTTACCTGAAGAAAGTGGGTGAGTAGTGCAGTTGAAACATGCCTAGATTAATAAAAATGACTGAATTTAAGAAATACCAATAATATTTGTGTGCAGAATGGTATTAATTTTAAAAAGTATATTTTATGTAAATATATATTTTACATAAAATATACTCCCTACAGTGTTATAGGTAGAAAAAGTGTGAGGCACTTACATTACCAAGGAGGGAGGAGCATACTGAGATTATCTTTTTATACAAGCACCAAACCACTTGTTTTAACCTCTGAGATAAAAGCAGAAGCTAAAAGTAAAAGGAAATAGTTCATATTTGGTACACTAATAATCTACAAGTTCAAAACTCAAAGTATTTGATTTTAATCTGATGGAAGTAATTCCACCAGAGAACATTTTTTCATATTTAAAAGTGTCATAATATCTCCCTGAAAAAGTTCTGCATATTCTGTGGTATTATTTCAGAATACTGTAAACTGGAGATGGTATTTCGCTCCTTTGTGACAGCATACTATTCTAATGATGGTAGCATAGGTGATTAACTCCTCTTATTACAAACCAGATTTTAATGTTTTTATAACAGTAAAAATAACACGTACATCAATGCCTCCATGTGAACTTGCTGACATCCAACAAGGACAGTCTTATTACTCTGTGATGCTTCACAAACTACTCAAAAACCAAGGTGAGGAGTGGGCTTGGAATTACAGGAATCCACTGGATGTCAAATCAGGGTAAGGTCTGGCTTCTGATGGGTGAAGACGGGTGGCAGGCTCAGTGTTACGCATGCTATTTAATTCAGCTGGATACGTTTCATTTAAAATTGCTCCGTTCTGAAACTGCAAACAGCAACTTATTAGAACAGATCCTTCATATATATTAAGCCATGTGAAAATGTAGTTCTAAAGTCTTTATCCTCCGAGTTGTTATTGTACCTCATTCAGTGAAGTCATATTGAACACAGGTATTAGTTGCACTTACAATCTTGCAGTTTCTCCATTAGATAGTATAGGTGAGTGATATCATTGTCTCACTTCAGATGTGGCACTCCATACATTGACTATTTGATCAATGAAATGCCTTTGCTTTGGGCAGGAACCACTGGATCAGAAAGTCCCAGTCATGAACCACAGGTACTGTTCTCTGTCATAAGTAAGTCTGCTTTGACCAGATTGTATCTCAGTAAGTTTTAGGTATCAGTAAACTAAAACTACATTCAAGATTACTACACTGGACTACAGATAAGCCAGAACTTTCTGAAAAGAGGCAAGTTATGATTTGCAAGAGGTTTCTTAATATGCCTTATATACTATATACCATGAGTATGATTTCTAGAACCAATTTTATTCATAATATGCTTTCAAAGTACTACTAAAATTATTGTCCTAATTGTGGAAATAATAATTACCAAAGTAAAGTGCTTGCTCTTGCCTTTTAACAATGAAATTTAGTCTCATTTCCGTAAGTGCTACTGGGAAAAAAAGGAGGGAGGGGAGGACCCTGAGACACACAGTTCTGTGGAATTACAGGAATAATGCCTGTTACTAAAATTAGTTGGTGATGGACAGGGAATCCTGGCGTGCTGCAGCCCATGGGGTTGCAAAGAGTTGGACACGTATGAGCGACTGACCTGAATAATTCCTAATAGTTCTGTAGGTTTTTATAGATTACAGAACTTTTTGAATCTTAGTATAAGTAGTGAAAGTAATGGACTATAATCATACCTTCAATTGCTTCAAATGAAATTTACCTTTCTAAAGCCTATGTAACATGAGGTTTCTGTCCTTCTAAACTTTGTCAGGTTTTCAAAGGGAAGGTAATAATCACCCAGCAAAAGGTAGGTTTTGGATAAATTACTTTCATCACTGAGTACAATGCACATCATCAGCAACGGTCTTTAAAGAGACTGTGTGCTAAGTCACTTCAGTCGTGTCCTACCCTTTGGGATCCTAGCCCACCAGGCTCCTCTGTCCATGGGATTTCCCAGGCAAGAATACCGGAGTGGGCTGCCATTTCCTCCTCCAGGGTATATTCCCAACCCAGGGATCGAACCTGTGTCTCTTATGTCTCCTGCATCGGCAGGCGGGTTCTTTACCACTAGCGTCACCTGAAAAGACTGCCTAGAGCAGTGCTAGTCAACAGAAGTATAATGTGAGCCACAGATGGAGTTCCAACTTTTTTTAGATTTAATAACTCCTTTTTTTTTTTTTAAAGTTGCTCAGTCATTTCCAACCTCAGTCTTTGCAACCCCATGGACTGTAACCCTCTAGGCTCCTCTGTTCATGGAATTCTCCAGGCCAGAATACTGGAGTGGATAGTCATTCCCTTCTCCAGAAGATCTTCCCAACCCAGGGACTGAACCCAGGTCTGCTGCACTGCAGGCGGATTCTTTACTGTCTGAGCCACCAGCAAAGTCCAGTAACTCCTTGGGGGAATATATAGGTCCAGAATTCTTACTGTTCATATGGAAGTAACACAAAACAGTGGGAAAGAACACACTGTAAGGAACTGGTGCTAATGCAATCCCTCTTCAGAACATAATTTTACAAAATTCACTTCTCTACAGTTTACAAGTTACCTACCTGTGCTTATTCTGCAGCAATGTTGTGAGATAGACTGTAACTCATTGTTAAATTTTAATATAACTGAACAATGTCAGGAATGAGGATAAGAAAAGTTTTCACAGTCTTTTTCTAGGGAAAAACTCATATGTAATCAAACAAACCAAGTGTATAAAAAAGATCAGAAAAAAACAATTAATGAGAAAGCTGCAAATGACATTTATAAACTATTATTACAGTCTTATTGGGATTTGCTTCACAACTAAAATACACAGCATGAACTCAATATTTTCTAATGGAAAAGCATAAAGGCAAGCATAAGACATTCCTGGGTGGTCACAAAGAGCAGCAATCATTAGGAAGCACTTTAAGTTACCATCTTGGTAGAAGGGTCTGAATGACACATTTAAAACCATCCAGCTTGAGTCTCATGATAGAAAGCCAGGTAAGTTACCTTTCTTATTTTTCTTAAGATACCAGGGAAAAAACTATTTTACCTTGAAGGATAAAATGAAGATAGAACACTGAGGAGCCTAGGACTTTTACCAGAGATCACCTAGGACAAAAGTATTTGAAGGAAACACATCGATACTGGTTTTAACCCAATTTCAACAGGAAGAGAATCAACATATAATAATAATGAGTATAATCTATAAAAATACTGAGTCACTGTGTTATATACCTGAAAATGTAAATCAACTATGTCAGAAAAAAAAAAATGAGCTTTGAAAAAACTATTTTTAAAACCTTAAAGCTTTCTAAGTCAGCATGTTTAAAAGGTCAGATTTTTAAAAAATCAACATTATTCTAAACCATGTACTTTTAACTAATTTGGTAATTTTACTTTTAACTTATGGATGTATTCATACTGCTTTCGTCCTTGATTTCTTTTAAATATTATATACTTGTATTAGTAACATAAAAGTACCAGCTTACACAAAATAGTCAAATTAGAAATGTTTTCCCATACATGCTACAGATATAAGGTTAAAATCAGTGACTGACAGAAAACTCATAATTTACATCTGTTTATAATGTATTTATTTCATGCATTGGAGAAGGAAATGGCAACCCACTCCAGTATTCTTGCCTGGAGAATCCCAGGGACAGAGGAGCCTATTGGGCTGCCGTCTATGGGGTCGCACAGAGTCGGACACGACTGACGTGACTTAGCAGCAGCATAATGTATGAAGAGGCATTTGAAAGGACTTACTCAGTTTGAGAACATACTTACCTTGTTTACAAATGCCTGTGAGCCTGGTGTGGTTGGGTTGTACTGCATCTGAGCCAGCTGGCTGTGCTGAGGGTCTGGCTGGCACTGGTACATTGAAACAGCCCCGGCGTAACACGTCTGAGGAGCTACCATGGCCGACTGTGGATTGAGTCCATGCTGTTGGTTTTCAGGAACTTGTAAACATGAGACAAAATCTTCTAAATTAGAAGCAGTGGTAGGGTACGGGGCTGATTCAAAATCGCCCATGGGAAAGTCTAACTGTGTACCCTGAGGTTGCGGTGGCAACCCAGGCTGACTACAGGGGATCAAGTTCTGGGGGTAAGGCATAGGATCAAGCTCAGGTTTGTAGGGAAACTCCTGACTAGTCCCAGGTAAGTCTGCAAAGACGTACTGCTGGAGGTCTTGCTGAGGACAATTCAAAGGCACAGATTGGTTAGCGTTCCAGTTTGCGAACATGCTGTTAACTTGCATGTGCTTCATTTTCTGACACAGTTGTTGCTGCTGCTCCACTGCTGTGTGCCTCTGATGGGGCTGCAGCTGCTGCTGGTCTAACTGGAGCTGCTCCTGGACCATACAGCTAGGGTTCAGAGCCATGGATGGCTGCTGAGGGTACCCTGAACACCCGAAGGCAGGCTTATTTAAAGAGTCTTCAACGTAGGTCAGAATTTCATCTGTTAAGTCAATATCTCTGAAGTCATCTTCACTGGAAAAGTCAGTTCTGAAAAACTCCTCATTCTGTTGCATGTGTTGGATGTCTTCAAAATCAATGCCTAGGTGTTTCATAATGTTGTACAAGTCACTGTTTCTGTTATCTGCAAAGAGCCCGGCATGATCTCCAGAGAGAGTTGGGTTCATGTCCTGAGACTGGCTGATCTGCTCATGTTTCAGGATACTGTCACTCCCCATGGGTACAACACTGTTTTGCCAGTTACTGCACTCATTCAGAGAGTCACTGAAAAAATTCCTTTCAAAAGGTGTACTAGTTGAAGCAGGATAGAGATAAATAGCCTCGTCTTGTTGCATCATGGCATTCAGGAGGGAATTGGGGTTGAGGGAATCCTTACTTAGAGTTGATGTGGTGGTTGACTCTTTTCCACCAGCACCAGTTTTAGTCTTTATTGGTAAGGGATCCATTATGGAAGGAAAAGGGCTGCTTATCTCATATAGAATGGCATCTCCAGTGGTAAACATAAATGGCAACTTCATATTGCGCTTGTTTAAGTGCTCCATTCCTTCTTCATCTCTACAATTGGGCACAAGAAAGTTTGCATGTATTAGAAAAAGCTGTATCCTAAATATTTCCAAAGTAATAAATTAAAAAAAAGAAAACTAGCACGCAAAATACACAGTAGTTAAGTTTGCTAGAGGTGAACATAAATTTGAGAGAAATCTTTCTGATGACGAGTACTTAAAATTGTTAAATTTAGATACAATTTGTCCAAAAATTTCACTCTCAGATTCCATCCCTACCTGAAAAAATAAATTCCGAATGGAATACAGATCCAAATATACAAGTAAGGCATGCTGAAATATAAAGCTCTAAAGGAAGATTGACATATGAAAATTAAAATTTTTTGCATGGGAAAAGAATTCATAAGTTAGGTTAAGGCATGAAATAAATGCCATAGTTTCATATATACTATGTAGTGTGTATATGTGTAAAATTTAATGCTGGTATTAGGTAAAGAGCTCCAAATGGGTCTAACAACCTCTTAATAACTAATAGAACAAGCAAACAAAAATAGCAAATGTATAAAAACATGAACAAAACAAACTAGACCACTGATATGTAAAGAATACTATACATACAAAAGAACGTGTAGTCTTGACAAGAGTATGTAGGATATTTTATCAACACTGACCATACACTAGATTATAAAATAAACCACAACAAATTTCAAAGGACTGAATTCCTTCAGGCTATTGTCTAACCTCAGTGGAATTAAATTTAAAGTAACAAAAAGATAACTAGAAAATCCCCTAGTATTGAACAGTACATAACACTTATGTTTCTAAATAATTCCTGAATAAACAAGTCAAAATAAATACTAGCACATACTTTCAACTGAATGATAAAGACAAAGGACTGTGGTTAAAATCATACTTAAAGAAAAACTAATACCTTAACCAAATACATTAAAAAAGAAAAAGGTGGAAAGAAATTCAAATTATACCCAAGAAGAGTAGAAGGAAGGAAATAATAATGAACAGACTTAAAATAGGTAACAAATGTATAATGGGAAAAAAATCAATAAAACAAAAGCTGACTCCTTGAGAAGGATAATAAAATTAATGGCCTTCTAGGAATAGTGACTAAGACAGGGCACAAATTCCTAATACCAGAAAATATATCTTAAAATTATATGAGTACAGAACTTATAGAACAGAAAGAAAATAAGAGCATAAAGGAGAAAAATCATGATGTTGATGAATGTGAAGTAAGTATTTGGTGTAAAAATTCAACAACCACTCATGATGATGATATTCTGATAAACTAAAGAAAGGGATGCTTTTAAACCTGAAACAATAAACCCAGTACTTACAAACATCATATGAAATGATCAAGTATTTGAAGTCTTTTTCCCTTAAAGTTGGGAATAATCATTATTTCCATTGCATTCTACTGAGGGCCTAGCCAGTACAATGGAAGAAGTTAAAGACCAAAACTAAGTCTAAAGGTTAAAAGAAAAAAATTATTTGCAAACTACATAGGACATATTAGAAAACCTTAAAAGTCTACAGACATCTTATTAGAATTAATAAGTGAGTTGAAGTAAGGTCACTAGATATAAAGCACCAATATTAAAAACTCAACTATTTCTATATATTATATATAATATATATGCACACCAATTAAAACATCATAGAACATATCTAGGAATAAAATTAAAATATGTATAAGACTCAGGTAAGAACAATACAGCCCATTATTAAGATAAAAACATGGGTGCGTACACATGGACCACCATATTCATGGGTTGCAAGATTCAATATAAAGATGTTAATTTTTCCAAAAGGAACTATAATTTCAGTATAGTCCCATTAAAAATCTCAACAGATTTTCCCATAGGAATTGGCAACTGATTTCTAAATATATATGGAAATATAAAGGGTAAAGAAGAGGCCAAGACTCTATCCAAGGAGAACAAAAATTCTGAACAAACAAGATGGTGGGCATAAAGATATCAAGGCATATCAAGATACAGAATAGTTAAGACAGACAATGTGCTTTGGAATAAAAACAGCCAACTTGACCAATGGTACTGAGAAGCAGAATCACAGATGATACAATCCTCTGATTGAAATGTAGTACAGTGAGGAAAAGGTGGTCTTTTCAAAAAAATCATCTTTTCAATAAATGTTACTAGTTGATTAAATGTCCATATAAGGGAAAAAGACTAATTCTGATCCTTACCCTCAAAGTCACATACACAAATCAATTCTCCAGAGTAGAGAAAATGTGTGCAATGTGAATATTTGACAACATACTCACTTCTAGAACATATAAGCAACTTAACAATCACTGCCTGCTTATTAGCAAACATATGCTAAATAAAGCACTGTTATGTTTTTATTTTAACAGAAGGCCCTGGCTTTTCACCTTACTTTCAGATACCCAGGATGAACCCTTGGAGTTTTTGTTAATTATTCTCTTCAATAGCTCTACATCCATAGTTGTTCAAGAAAGTTGGTTAACTCTGATTTCTCAGTGTCTTTAACTTACCTATGCTTCTCTCTACACATAGTACCTTTTCAGTGTTTATTTCCAGTGTAAATTCTCCTAGAATTTACTTTAAGGTTTTCATGTAAGAGGATTTCTAAACCAAAGTGTTAAAAATAAAAAAAAACCAAAACATGAAACATTATAGGTCTTTGTGCTTACGTTAGAGGTCTCTGAGTTGCAATGATATAATCTGGTCTTCCATTTTTATAAACTAAGCGTGCATTTGACTGCACCCAAGCCCATCGATTGTCTTTCGTAAGAAGCCTGAACACTATCATGCCACTCTCTCCAGTCTTAATCACTAAAACAAACGAACAAACAAACAAAATTAAATTAGCAAATCTAAAATCAACACAGTAAAGAAAATCTCTGTAATATTTCTGGATGTAATTCATGTATCACCAAAGATGATAAATACACTGATGACTTCTAAGCACAGTATATTAAAATGCATCAAGATAGTTCTTCAGCATTGCTGTTTTTTCCTGTTTCAGACTAAAATTATTCAAGGAAAGATTAAGTCAGACAATTCAAGTAATATGTGAAACTACAGGGAGTAAGTATAGTTTGGGGGGGAAATTGTTTTCATTTTTAATAGGGAACATGTCCTACAGTCTAATATTTTACTATACAATTTTAAAGTATAATTTGGGCTTCCATGGTGGCTCAGATGGTAAAGGATCGGCCTGCAATGCAACAGAAGCAGGTTCAATCTCTGGGTCAGGAAGACCCCCTGGAGAAGGGAATGGCAACCCACTCCAGTATTCTTGCCTGGAGAATTCCATGAAGAGGAGCCTGGTGGGCTACAGTCTGTGGGGTTGCAAAGAGGCAGACACAACTGAGCAACTAACACTTTCACTATATTAACAAAGTTATGAAATAAATTGATGAGACAAAATGGCCATTTTCAGAGTAATTAAGCTACTCCATTACTGTGTGGCAGCTAATGAATTAAGAGTGTAACTCCAGTTACTCACAGTTGTGTGATACTGAGTAGAAGCTAATCCAGATAGTTTCCTTAAACACTTTTTTATCAGTAATAACCTGAAACATGTCCTAGACTTTAAGGTATTTTCTCAGTCAAGTTTGTAAGAAACTACAACTTACTTCGGACGTGGTACTCGGCACAATAGAGCATATCTGCAGCATGAACAAACTGGTATCCTGATCCTCTCATGCTCAGCTCTGCTTCAGTGTAGCCTAAAACAAGTTTTCCTCTGTTTAAAGGGAAAATAATAACAAAATTAAAATTTAACACAAATGAAGTCACCTACATAAATTATTTAGTTATTTTCTGTACTATGTTGACACTCAGAATTTCACAGTAGCAGGTAGAAACGAACACATTTCTATAATTGCTCTCTTTTGCTATGTCTGCAAATTTCAGTTTCAGATAATTTTCATGGTCTTCATTCAGGAGCATAATCACTAAAGATGAGTCTAACAGAGTAGATTATATAGATGAAATACAAAATCTTTAATTATATTCTAGAATACATTTACTCCATTTGGAGGGGCAGGGTTTCTCAAACCTGTATGCATTCTCATACTAGGAAGGAGAAAAGCAGTAACATACTTTGGTTACTGAACTTCCAGGGCTAAAGGCAAACTTTGTAAAATAAACCAGCAATAAATGGATACTGAATCTTATTAATATAAACACATCATCTATAATACAGAAATTGTGGCAATACTGTAAGATATAAAATAAATGATCTGTGAACGTGATGAAATTATTTTAAAAGGCTATGCTACAAACTATGAACTAATACTAGCTACTATGATAATAAACAAAGTTAAAAACTAAATCATATGGAAAATATATATATAAGACAGACTTACTGCAATAAAATACACATTTGGTAAAATAAACCCGAAAAAGTTTCGCTTACTTGGCATCACAACCAGTAGGTGTGAAGTCGAGTTTGTGTTTGGTTCTAAAGATGAAATTTTTGGTTCGAATTTCAAGTATGGATGGTGGCTGCAGCGGAGTAGCTATTGCAAACAAAGCCAACTGAGGTGGAAGTATTGATCCATCTTTCCCTTTCTTGTTCTGTCCATGAAGATATTTCAATCTCCCTTGGAAATTCATTGCCTTAAGAAACAAAAAGTTCATTAAGATTAATGCTGTATAAAGGTTCCATATCACCCCAGTCTGATCACTATGACAAAGATACTTTCTGAGCTGTGACTTTGCCCTGGGGTGAAAAGTGAGAGTAGTGGAAAACTGAGTAGGCATTATAGCCAGCAGGAAGCTTTGGGGACTGGCTGGCTGCTTCTACAAAATGCCTGTTATATCTTCATCGCATATGCCTGTCCTCTGGGGATGGCTGAGAGACTTAGTTCCCAATCAGTTTTTTCCAGAGGAAGGCAGTAACATTTCTGCTCAACTCCAGTCTGAAGTTAAGAGGTCTGAAGAAAAAGCAAAGCACACAGAATGTAATCCAGCTCTCTGATGATGTAAAAAGTGGAATTTCCTTATACAACTTACCTGTTACATTAGCATACAATCACTTCAGTTTCAGCCTTTTTAAATAAAAGTTTTGTTTTTTTTAAACCTTTGAAAAATAAAATGGTTCCGTTTTAAAGGGCTCAATCAAGGCCATTTTCAGTGTTTTGATAATTCCACAAAAGTTCATGAGGTTATCAAATGCTATTGTTGTTCCCTTCTTCCCAGGAAGCCCATTAAAAATATCCTAAAAGATAGTATGAGACTGTCCTCAAGGGACTGCTAAGTGACCCACTCCTTGTTTTAACAGATCACAATAGGAAGACCTACATAGTTTTCTGAGCTTGCAGCTGCCCTAGCATCTATGTCTAGCATGGGTCCGTGCACAGTACACGCTCAAAATCTATTTCCTGAACAAATGAATTGTGATAAAGTCAGCAAGTCCACATTAATTTTCAAATACACATGGGCTAGATTCCATAGCTCAGAGTATATTTCAAAACTCAAGGAAATCTTTTCTGTAGAGAGAAAACACAACTGTTCAAAAACACTAAAATGAATCCTAAAACCATATAAAGAATGCAGACCTCTATTAGGATAAAGAATAATTTTAGAAGACAGAGGAAACAGATAATCATGACCATGATCAATTTGGTTGCTTAAAACAGGACTGACCAGGCCAAGGAATGACTCTGACATCAATATGACACCAGTTCAAGGGAGAAAAGGCCCAATTACACAAAGAAATTTCACCTAGAAATACATCCTAATTGGTCATCAGTACAAGGAAAACTATCTCAAAGCACAATTTTAATTCTGGGTAAGCAAAATTCAGACATAAACACACCAACAAAAATCATTTTGTTAACAGATCTGTGGTGGAGTGCACTATCTTAAGGATACAAGCGAGAGCCTGGACCATCCACCTCCACTCCTAGTGTTCTCCCTTTGCTGGTCATCCTGGGAATTCACACAGGATGTTGTGATGGGAGTTCACTCCAACACATGGGAGTTCACTCCAACACATGAGAGTTCACACTACACAAGAGTGTCTTATACCAGATGAGGATCCTGCAGTGATGAAGATGCAACCATTTTTCTACACGGCAGTTATTCTAGCCATATGGAAAAGGCCATGATAATTTTTCCATCTAGCAGGCGTTAAACCCAAAGAGGATAATAAGCAGTCTGCCACCAAAAAAGCGCTACCTAATTATCTTATACCTACAAAGTCCAAAAGAAGGGCAAAATGCAATGGTCAATGCTATTCCATTCAGTCTTTGTTATACTGCATCCTAAAGGATAGAGGCTCTGAGTTACGGAAGATATTTTCAAAACTCTAAAAAGACTTTTAAAAAGTTACTTTCCTTTATAAAACTATTTAATTAAGTAGATTTTTAAAACCCAAACTCAAATACATTCAAATTTGTTTCACTTTTCTTTTTAATTTTCTACGACTTCATAGTAAATGCCAGTATAAGATGCTGCACCTTACCAGAAAACCAGATGAATTATCTAGCAGACACCTGAGTCGGCAGACGAAGCACCTCTCCATAAATGAAGAGTTCTCTGGAGGAATCTGGTCTGGGTTATAATACACGGCTGGCTGGGAGAGTCCATTAGCTTCTATAGAGATAAATAGCAACACAAAGTTACTTTCCATTTTGCTAAAAATTAAGTGTTTGGGCTTCTCAGGTGTTCCTAGTGCTAAAGAACCCACCTGCCAGTGCAAGAGACATAAGAGACACGTGTTTGGTCCCTGGGTTGGGAAGATTCCCTGAGGGAGGTCATGGCAACCCACTTCAGTGTTCTTGCCTGGAGAATCCCATGGACAGAAGAGCCAGGCAGGCTACAGTCCATGGGGTCGCAAAGAATCAGACACAACTGAGCAACTTAGCACAGCACAGCACAAGTGTCTGAATAGCTGAAATTTGTGTTCATTTCTAAACCAAAGCTATGTTCTGATTATAAAAAAAAAAAAATCACTTTCAGAAGAGGAGCTAGTGAAAAGAAATTAAATCTTATTGAATAATACTTTTACTACATAGAACTTTACCTATTCAGCTGTTTTTATTTCTATTGAGCTATCACTGTCAACAATTTCTATATTTTCTAACACCTTTTTTCTCCTTTTTAACATTTTTACATATGTATGAAGATACTGCTTTTGTTGAAAAAAGTATTTTTTAATTCTTTCATATGCCAGTTTGCTTTTATATTTGGTGCATTTTCTTATATGCAGAGTACATCATGAGAAACGCTGGGCTGGAAAAAGCACCAGCTGGAATCAAGATTGCTGGGAGAAATATCAATAACCTCAGATATGCAGATGACACCACCCTTATGGCAGAAAGTGAAGAGGAACTAAAGAGCCTCTTGATGAAAGAGGAGAGTGAAAAAGTTGGCTTAAAGCTCAACATTCAGAAAACGAAGATCATGGCATCTGGTCCCATCACTTTACGGGAAACAGATGGGGAAACAGTGGAAACAGTGTCCGACTTTATTTTTGGGGGCTCCAAAATCACTGCAGATGATGACTGCAGCCATGAAATTAAAAGACGCTTACTCCTTGGAAGGAAAGTTATGACCAACCTAGACACCATGTTAAAAATCAGTGACATTACTTTGCCAACAAAGGTCCGTGTAGTCAAGGCTATGGTTTTTCCAGTGATCATGTATAGATGTGAGAGTTGGACTGTGAAGGAAGCTGAGCACCAAAGAATTGATGCTTTTGAAGTGTGGTGTTGGAGAAGACTCTTGAGAGTCCCTTGGACTGCAAGGAGATCCAACCAGTCCATTCTGAAGGAGATCAGCCCTGGGTGTTCTTTGGAAGGAATGATGCTAAAGCTGAAACTTCAGTACTTTGCCCACCTCATGCCAAGAGCTGACTCATTGGAAAAGACTCTGATGTTGGGAGGGATTGGGGGCAGGAAGAGAAGGGGACGACAGAGGATGAGATGGCTGGATGGCATCACCGACTCGATGGACATGAGTTTGAGTGAACTCTGGGAGATGGTGATGGACAGGGAGGCCTGGCGTGCTGCGATTCATGGGGTCGCAAAGAGTCGGACACGACTGAGCGACTGGACTGAACTGAACTGAACTGAAACATGAAACAATATATACACACTCCAGAATTAGCCTTATACATTCCATCCCCTCTTTCACAATAGTGTAAGAATTATTTTTATACACTATATTGCTGAGTATATGGCTATACTTTATCACTTGGAATTCATCAATGGCTGTCATCTCTCGAGGTCCTCCTTAGGTCATCAGGCTTCTTGTGACCTGGTTCTGGCCCATGGCTAGATTCATGTCTTTCCCCTTCTTCCTCATCTTCACTGTGGAGTTCTATGCCCCTAAAGATTCTCTGCCTCCTTTCAGAGAATTCAATTCCCAACACTACCTTTTGGTAAACATTCTTACCATCAATTCTTTGTCCAGAGTCTGGACACTGTTGAGGGTTTAATGCCCAATGCAGCTGGCGCTGAAATTCAGCTCGGTCTTCGGTATGGATCAGTTCATACACACTCTGATGGATGACATCAGACTAAAGAAAAAAGAAACAAAGAAATTAACAAGTAGTGTTGATTTTTAAAAGGACTTCCTTGGTGGCTCAGTGGTAAAGAATCTGCCTACCAGTGCAGGAGATACAGGAGACGTGGGTTCAATCCCTGGATTGGGAAAATCCCCTGGAAGAGGAAATGGCAACCCACTCCACTAGTCTTGCCTGGAGAATCCCAAGGACAGAGGAGCCTAGTGGGCTATGGTCCATGGGGTTGCAGAGTCGGATGTGACTGAGTGACGGAGCACGCATACACTGATTTTTTAAAATGTGGTTTATTAATATCAAAACCTAATTGCTAGATTACAGGATGCTTTTTAGTGGTGATGTATGCAAATCAAACAATTGCAAAGCTCTCCTGGAATTCAAGACAAGAAAAGCTAGAAAGACACAAGCACTACAGCCGACAAGTCAAAGGTTATTTGCCATCACTGCCCTATGTGAACCACCTTTTAGTCAAAGAAGTCACGTTCCTGTTCCTTAACTGCAACACATTAGGTTCCGATGATTTTTATTTATGGATCTTTTAAAATAGAGCCTCTTATACAGAGTGAAGTAAGTCAGAAAGAGAAACACAAGTATCATATGTTAACACATATATATGGAATCTAGAAAAACAGTACTGATGAACCTAGTAGAGAAGGAACTTGTGGACACAGCAGGGGAAGGTGCAGAAGGGATGAACTCAGAGAAGAGCACTGACATATATATGCCATCATGTGCAAAACAGACAGTGGGAAGTTGCTACATCCCACAGGGAGCCCAGCCTGGTGCTCTGTGATGACCTAGAGGGCTGGGGAGAGGGGAGGGAGGCTTAAGAGGAAGGGGTTACATATATATAAAATTATGACTGATTTGCATTGTTGTATGGCAGAAACCACAAAACACTGTAGAGCAATTTTCCACCAATTAAAAATGTTTAAAAAAATCTTCCTTTGACAAAACTTGTCTGAACATTCAGTTAAATAAATTTGACTTCTCTCAGCTTGAAGTAGTACATATTTACTTCACTGCTTTCTAACAATTTTCCTGACATGAAATTTTGACTTCTAGCAGATTCCCTAAGACTAAGGGATTATGCCTTTACAAAGGTCAGAGTCTTTCCTCCACCTCTTGCTTCTCAGCATTTACTACAGTGCTGAGACCTTAGCCTTTCCACCATTAGTGTTCTAACCTTTTTATTGCAACTCACAGCAAGAAGTATTTTCCATCCATTGTGTGTGTTTGTGTGTGCATACAGACATGGAAAAAAGTTCCACAGAGCACTTTTATGTGTGACAATATTGTTTCTTATTTTATTTTAAGCAGCTAAAAAGAATGACTGTTGATCCTTTATATCAATTTCATGACCCACTCATGAGTCATGACCTACAGTTTTAAAAATGGTGCCATAAACCACCATCAATGTCAGATATAAATGTTTTCTTAAAGAATATCCAGGTTAGGTATAACTAGGAAGGAAAAAAAAAAAAACAAGATTGGGAAATAGCTAAGCTTTTTGATTTCTTAACTGTTATGAATAAATCAAATAATAATTAAGCTAGTTATGTAATGAAGTTTCTAACAGGTTTTTCCATGGACATTAATACATTTCCTTTAAAATTCAAAAACACTTAGGTTTGGTGTCAGGAGCCAGATTCTACCACTTTAGCTATCTGGACTTGAACCTTCCTATGAACCTTTTCTTCTAACATGAAGTCATCTCTATGCCTTCCATTACACAACTGCCAGAGTTATCTTGTGAAATATAGATTGGAGCACACGCATTCCCTTCAACAAAAGTATTCAGTGGCTTCTATAGTGTGTATGACATAATTTAAACTTCAGGCTGTATAACAGTGCAGACAGTGTTATTCAACCATCAGTCTTGGCATCACCTGTTGAGCCTGTTAGAAATAAAATACATGGGCTCCACTATGACATAATGAATCAGATTATATGGGACTGAGGCTCATCGATTATATGACATTTTATCAAGTTCTTCGGTGATTATTAAGAACATTAGAAATTAAGAACTACTGATATGTAAGAGTGGTGAGCATTCAAGTGTACTTACAAACTGTTCCCAAATCATATTGGATGTCTTCGCCCCTCAAATATACAGAACACCTTATGAATCCATATTCACCATATACTTAGTAACATTAAACCAGACACACTTACCTCCTTCAAGGCCTTTCAGCTTACTGCCTTACAGTATGGCTAGCTTTTATTCTCTGCGTTCCCTCCACAACTGTCCACTCATCTGGACCCCACATTCTCTTCAGATTAAATACCATTTCCTTCAGGAAAACGTTTATAATCCACACAAGTAGGAATTAAAGGGATAAGCCACAGTATTTTGCTTGTACCTTTACATATTACCTCATTCATTTCATAGTTACCACTTGCCCTCCAATTTCCATAACTAATTTGATGGCAAATATTCTCCTGTCTGCCCCCATCCAAACCCCATCTGCTCTTTCTTATACACAAGAATTCCTTATAAATGAAAGAAAAAACACAAAACCCACGAATCACATGTACCTTTAAGGAAATTATAATGCAGTAAAATATTAAAAGCATAAAAATATATTAGCTGCAAACATACACTTTTTTATTCTATAACATATGTATTTCAATTATATTTTTATCTAAAAATTAGATAAATGTGTCCCTAAAGTATAAGATAAATAAAAAGTAGTAAGTTAATTTTCAAAAAAGAATTTTTTAATGACCTAAGGAAACTATATTTACCTGCTGAAACCCCAGGTAATCTTGTATGGTAGAAGAAGCATAGAAAACCAAAGCATCTGTAGTGACAACCAGTACAAAGCCATTTAGTGCCTACAAGGAGAAAAGTTAGAAAATTAGTAATGTGACTAACAATATTATCATCCATTAAGTACTGACTTCAGTTAAGGTTATTATTTTTACTGATGAAAAATCTCTTAAATGGTTAAAATGATTACACCCCAGAAATGCAGAAACACCACACCCCCAGTGGTGAAAAGAATCCATTCTTTTGATTTGGCCAAAGAAAATCTTAGAGCTCACTGAATACTCAATCACAATAACTTGAATAAAATATTGATTTCTTCTTCCTAATGCTCTATAGATTTCATTTTTAATATACTGGACATGTTTTCTAAACATAATTGTACACATATCATTTACTGCACTCTGTCACGCTGTTTTTAAAGGAAGATAGCATGTAAAAATGTTGATTAGAGCCTTAAAAGAAATTTGATAGCAGAAAAATCTGTTTAAAGATAGTTTAAGCACTAACGCAGTTTGAAATTTAGATACTCTCAAAGTATTATAAAACATTGAAAACATTTTTATTTTACAAAAGGAATACAAATGGACTATACATTAGAACTAATATATACATGTAAGACAAGTATATAGCAAATTAAGTTCTATTTAATATAATTACTAATAATATTTAGGTTTAAAGTGATCATATTTTATGGGTGTTATTTCTATCTGTTAACCTATATACTATGCTACTTTTTCCACTTTGCCTCCGTTGGGCCAATCATTTTTTATTATCCCGTTTTCTTTCTTTTAGTTTAGAAGTTATGCTCTCTTTTCCTATTCTTTTAGTGGTTGTTTGAGTCCTATGTTAATATCTCTATATGGTAATAAAAGTATTTAGATCACCTTAAGAATTCATTGATCACATCTTTTAAATCTCAAGCCCTCATTATTGCCTGCTTGAGTTCAACTCAGTACTTGTTTTTCTTCATGCTATATGCGCTGATTGTTAAACCCTCCTGAGACACTCTTTTCTCTGTAAAGCGAGACATGGGATGGTTTAGTTTAAGAACCACATAGTTTGAGTCAGAATTTGGACTAGATTCTTCTCTTACGAACAGTGTGGTTTTGTTATTTACCCGTTCGAGCTTTAGTGTCCCTGACTGAAAAACAGGCTCTTCATCAGGTGGATAGGATGACTGTGTCTCAGCTACCGCAGCGCCTGGTATAGAGCTGGCGCTCAGCTCATGTGAGGCACCATTGTTATAACAGGCAGCTGTGGAAGTGAGCACATCAGGTAGTACCAGATCCTGCTGTGTGAACTACAGGGACACATAAATGATAGCAAGTAGTCTGCTCAGCACTTAATAAAATGTTACACACCGGACAGGACACGTGCTCAGTACTGAGATTCACAAATGAACAAGCCGTCGCCCCTGTGCGTATGATGCCCACACACTAGTAAATACCCTCGCTGTCAGACAGGGTGAAAGAAACACAGTGACTGCCTTCCGTTTCACTCCAATCCCTTTCACCTTCAGGATCGCTGGTCTATATTATACTTCTGAGAGCAAACAGCACCTACTCTTTAACAATCACTTTTCTAAATGGTTTCCATGTATTCAAGTAACTCTTAATTCCCGCAGCAATCCACAGAAGTAGGTGTCGCAGTCCAGTTTGTAAATCGAGGACACGGAAGTGAAGAGCCGAGAACAAGCTGAACCACAAGGGAGAGGCTGGCTCTAAAGTTTGCCCACTTAGCATCGTACGTCATATCATGATCTGCTACCTTTAAGTGTTACTAATCACCAACTGTTGCATGGCTGTAACTCACAATCACAACTGGGATCTGAGATCCTTGACTTCACATATTATGCCTTATCATGCCTGGCAATTTCCCCAGGATGAAGAATGGCAATGGCACCCACCAAGAACTAAAGTGTCTAATGACTGAAGGTGAAGTCGCTCAGTCGTGTCCGACTCTTTGCGACCCCATGGACTGTAGCCTACCAGGCTTCTCCGTCCATGGGATTCTCTAGGCAAGAATACTGGAGTGGGTTACCATTTCCTTCTCCAGGGGATCTTCATGACCCAGGGATCAAACCTGGGTCTCCCGCATTGGAGGCAGACGCTTTAACCTCTGAGCCACCAGGGACCCCTCAAATTGAGCATTCTTAAGTTTTACTTGGTTGTAGTAGGGTTATGTCCATTACTGCATTTTTTTTGTTTGTTTTGAAAATATCTTCCTTCCAGACAACAGTATCCATTGATCATATGCATATTATTTTAGAGAATATCATGTTTTCTGAAGAGTGGAAGAAATTTAGTACTTTCCAATAAGCTCATTAGTGTATTCCAGGAGACACGAAGAGAATTTAGGGTATGCCAGTAACTTTTAGACAAATGTTAACTGTCAGAAATAAACCAAAAAGCCTCTTAAAAATATATATGTACATATATATATATAATGATCTGAAATACCATGTGGAATGAAGTTATACTGAATTACTATCTTAGCAAGTTAAAAGAAGGAATAAATTTGGTAATTACATACTAACAAGATTATTATTATTAGTCTCAGTCACAACTATCTGAAAATCAGGTTGAGCTACACTTACTATTTAATAAGAGAAATGAATTGCAATTAATACTGTTATTTATAATTTGAACAGTTGTTATTTCAAAAATGAAGCTGTAGATTTTAATAAGCACAATATTAGGTATCACCAGACAGAACATATATACATAATGAAAAGATACAAAAGTTACTTATTGTTTTATTTTCATTCCTTGTAAGACAGTAATAAATTTAATCAAGAAAATAAATATTTTAAACTTTTGTTAAATATTTAAAAATATTTTCTTCATGTGCTTCCTTTGTTAAAACCAAAGGCAAAGACTCACCAAAGTTATAAGCCAAATAGTGTGGTGTACCTCTGGACATATCCTCTTTGGTAACTAGTTGATAACCACACATTATGGTAACTATACATAATGAAATATCCCATCTTCACATGTCTACTATGCTTTTGGTCATCTACTTCATATGGGATAACAAGTATTGTCCTAAGTAAGGGCTTCCCAGACTGTGGTAGTGCTAAAGAACCCACCTGCCAACGCAGGAGACCTAATGGACAGGGATTCGAACCCTGGGAAGATCCCCTGGAGGAAGAAATGGCAACACACTCCAGTATTCTTGCCTGGAAAATCCCATGGACAGAGGAGCATGGGCGGGCTACAGTCCACGGGGTCGGAAAGAGTCAGACACGGCTGAAGTGACTTAGCACGTCCTAAGCAAATTGTACAGTGTGTGATGCCTCTTGCTGGAGAATAATCTACAAATGGCATAAAACAGAATTAATGATGGACTATTCATTTTAAATATTTAAATGCTTCCAATTTTTAGAAAATTAAAAAGTGAACACCAGCTTGCAGCAGTATATTTTTATTCTGGGCCCTTGACATAGGATATGTTGACAATCTGTAAATGTTTTAGGGGGAAAATAAAAATCACTGCCCCATAATTTAAGCCAGTTTAAGATAAGTGTGAAGCATGCCACATTTGTCTATTTTCACTTGAGATAAAGAACTTCCTTATTACGTTACTATATAAACCGAGATGTATTTAATCACATTGTGTGTGTGTGTGTCTGTGTGTGTGGTGTGTGTGAGCGCGCACATGCTCAGTCGTGTCCAGCTCTTTGTGACCCCCATGGACTGTAGCCTGCCAGGCTCCTCTGTCTATAAGATTTCCGAGGCAGGAATACTAGAGTGGGTTGCCATTTCCTTCTCTAGAGGATCATCCCAACCCAGGGATCAATCTGGCATCTCCTGTGTCTCCTGCAATGGCAGGCAGATTCTCTACCACTGTACAACCTGGGAAGCCCGCTATGTTTAATCATATTAAGCAGCAATTATTAGAATGCTTTCCTGTGACCTAAGGGGTCTTTGTGTTTCAGCTAATATATCAATACATAGAAATCCTCAGCCAGAGGCAGGAGGATGACTCATGGTTGAATATATTTAACTGTTTTCTAACATAATGGAAGCAAAAGTTAATTTTCCCTATCAGGGATTTGAGCACAATTATAAAATTATAATTTGTTATATACAATTTTATAAATTATAATAATATGTTATAAATTGTCAGATTACACTTAACCATTTACTGAATGGAGTTACTGAAACTTACAGCTACTTTTTAATCACAGTTGCAAATTAAGTTCACATCTCAGTTCACTGGGAAGAATTAGAAATCATTATGTAGAATTAAAAACTCTGTAGAATTAAAAATCTGTAATATAGTACAGATTACAGCACACATCTTTTTAATTTTGAGTTTCTTCTCTTTAATATTTTTAAATTGAAGTATAGTTATATATACATTCTTTATAGCATACATCTTCATTCTTTAACAGAATAAATATCTGATAATTTAACTGACAAACGAGCATTTTATCGGCTACAAGAGAAATAAAAATAGGAAAAGATTTAAAATACTTTCACAGACAAACCTACCAGAAACTCTCAGAGTTCTAATGCATGACAATAGGGCTGATAGAAGCTAAAAAAAAAATCCATAGCATGTTGGTAAGCCATACACAGCTGCTAAAAGAAAATATAGTTACAAAAACACATTGTTCAGGTTAAGAACAATTTCGAACTATTAAATAAAATTATTTTAATGGCGCTATATTCCTAAAAACATATACCTAAAACCACTGTCTTAATGAGAACCTTCAAAATGATCTAGAATTTCTTGCTATTTAAAGAAATGCAACAGGGAAAGTGATAGCTGGACTTCTAGTACTTCATAAAATTCCATTTATTCATGTACTAGCATTATACCACTACTGTAGTTCAGATGAAATTGCTATGAATCACTGAGTCCTAAAGAAATGAGGGACAGTTAAAAGACTGTTAACTAATTTTCCATTTATAATGGTTCTAATGAAAGAGAACTATATCTACTACAATTTACCTGTAGTAAGAATTCTCCTTCCTGCAAGTTGAGGCCTTCTCTGAATTTGGTTCGACAGTTCTCCTGGACTCCGTTTCTGTCAGCTGGGGAGGACTTTAATGCAACTAGGGAAAAAAGAGGGAAAAACAAGGATACAGTAGTTAGTTTTTAAAATAAGCCACAATAACAAACGGAAATGATATAATTTAGACTTTTAAAAATCAGGCATCAGGACTTCACTGGTGGTTCAGTGGTTAAGACTTCACCTTCCAATGAAGGGGTGCAGGTTCGATCCCTTGTGAAGCTAAGATCCCACAAGCTTCATGGGCCAAAAGGCCAGACGTAAACAATAGAAGCAACATTGTAACAAATTCAATAAAGACTTTTAAAATGGTCCAATAAACTTAAAAAAAAAATCAGGCATCATCCTGGCAACTAAAAATTGGCACTTACCAAGAACAGTGCCAATGAATGAACAACAAAGGCATTTGCCATCTGCCTCTACAGGAGATTGAACCCTGCTGCTATAGCTGTTGACCTTCAACAACCCCTGAGGGAGTTCAGGGTGGAGGGAGGCACTCTGTGCTCCAGGGAATCTGGTAGGACAGGTCTCTAGATAGTTGGATGTTTTTAGGAACAGATTTTATGATCTCAATCCTTGCATCTCCTCATATGTACAGAAGCCCTAAATCCCTTCATGATGACATCAGATCCTCATAACTAACAAAAAACCTTTTGTAAAATGAGTGCTTTGTGGTATCGAACTCCTCCTTCTCCAGAGCCTTATATATTGACTTTCCCCCAAGGCCGCTTTGGAGAAGTCTCTCAGAGCTATCTGAGATGCTGCCTCCCGGGCTGCAGTCCTCCTTTTGTCCCAAATAAAACTTAACTCGCCACTCAAAAAAAAAATAAATAAAATAAAATAAGCAATTTCAAAGAGCTCTAAGAAAAAAAAACACCTATGTACACCAACAAAAAGAGACAATTTGAAAAATCGGTATCTACTGGCACTGCAATGACTAAGTAAATAATCCTTTGCCAATGGGTGGTTTCTAATGTCAGCTGACAGATTCTTACAGACAATTTTTGATGAGTTCACTATATGATTTTTGGCATATTACTTAAGAAGTTTCAAGTAAACTGTTTCCTAGGTGGCATGACTGGTAAAGAATCTTTCCTGCCAATGCAGAAGACCCAGGTTTGACCCCTGGGTTGGGAAGATGCTCTGGAGAAGGAAATGGCAACCCACTCCAGTATTCTTGGAAAAGCCCATGGACAGAGGAGCCGAGTGGGCTATCGTCCCTGGGGTCACAAAGAGTTGGACACGACTGAGCACACATTATTATTATTCAAAGAACTGCATGACATCGCTATAACACTCCTCTGGTTCTCATCTATTTAGAATAATAAGGTTCCTCACAACCTAATCTATAAAAAAAATGAATCTCTCTATATATTCATCTAACTTCTGTGAACCAGGGGCAGTAAGAGAAAAAATCAATCAAACACCTTATTAAAGAGATATATGTCCATCAAAGTTAGGAGCCTTTAGTTTTAGGGTAAAAAAACTCTTAGTATTGTTATTAACTTCATATGAAATTTATAAATCAACTCATGGAGAATTAACATCTTTATGATGTTGAATCAGTCTGTCCAAGAACATGCATGTTTCTCCGTTTGTTCAAGTCTCTGTTTTTTGTCCCACTAGAATGCTTTAAAGTGGTCCTCAAAAAAAGATGTATTTTTATGTCTGTTCCTAGGTGTTACACCTTGTAACGTGGCTTCTCTTTCATTAAGTGAAGTGAAATCACTCAGTTGTGTTTGACTCTTTGCAATCCCATGGACTGTAGCCTACCAGGCACCTCCATCCATGGGATTTTCCAGACAGGAGTACTAGCTTGTGGACTGCATATGTGAAGGAGAGGTGGATAGGATGGTGAGATACTTACAGTAGGAGATACCATGCTCTCAAGCAGCATGTATCACCACCTTCCCATCTCTCTCCTGTGTGTTTATGTGTGTGTGTGTGTGTGTGTGTACACATTTAGTCTGGGAGACAGCATAGCTGAACAAAAATAATAACAGCCACCATTTACTTATTCAGCGTTTTCCTGAGCACTGTCAAATATTCTCTCCGTTAAAAACATGTGGACATTGGTATCACAGAGAATTGAGTTCAAATCTCAGCTCTGCCATTTCCTAAATGTGGGAGCTTTCTGAGCCTGTCTCCTGGTATGTAAAATGGTAATTGAGAAAACAAGAAATTACCCTGCAGGAGCTCTTATAAAAAATAATCCAAATATATGTGAAATTTCCAGCACAGAGGAACTCAATATTACTTCAGTAAATGGTAGCTTTAATTATTAGCAGTATTTCCCAGAGCTTACGGATTTCCCTGTTGTAAAGTATGGACTTTTAGACACTATTACAGTACCTTTCTATTTTACTGATCTTTTTGTAACCTGTGATATTTGAATAAGAGAAGCCATTAAGCAAAACAAACCTTGACATTCTTTTTAAGATCTCTTACTTCATTAAATTTTTATGTGCTAAGGATAATTGGGCTCAGTGATAAACTAGAGATTTATTAATAACCAAATTTCCTCTCAGTTTGAGACAAGTGTTCCACATAAAACATTTTCATGTTTGAAGTGTATTTTCTGGTAAATCACCAATGTATGTGTCACATTTCAACCTCATGCCAAGTTCTGGCCTTTGCAGAACTTTTAAAACATGTCTCTGAAAGAAGAGGCCAAAACACTGGCCTCTGAATGTAACAGTTCCAAAAGGCCACAGAACAGATTTCCTTAGGCCAAAAAGCAGTTTGAGGTAAACTAACTGATCTAACAGTTCGCCAAGACCAAAGGAAAAGGCTCAATCTCTTCTCACCGAAAGGTAAAGGACAGAAAGGTTTTTCTCCCCTTTATATCCTGTTTCTTCCCTTTACATCCTGTAAGTTCTCCTGTTTGCTTTCTAGCGGCTGCACTTGCTGGAATCCATTAAAGCCTCACAATGTCAGGGTTAACTACACTCTCCTACTTTTCCAAAAGCTCCAGCATGAAGGAGAGGAGCACTGACAGGCAAGAATACCCGAGTGGGTTGCCATTCCCTTCTCCAGGGGATCTTCCTGACCCAGGAATAGAACCCAGGTCTCCCACACTGCAGACAGATTCTTTATGGTCTGAGCCACCAGGGAAGCCCAGTATATACACTACCATGTGTAAATAGCTAGCTTCTGGGAAGCTGCCGTACAGCACATGGAGCTCATCAGTGGCTCTGGGATGACCTGGAGGGGTGGGATGGGGGTGAGGTGGGAGGGAGGCTCAAAAGAGAGGGTGCGTATCTATACTTATGGCTGATTCACTTTGTTGTACAGCAGAAACTAGCACCACATTGTAAAGCAATTATACTCCAATAATGCAATACAATAAAAGGCAGAAAAGTTATACCAAATATTGATAAGATTTGTTACTAAAAAAACAAAATCCAAACCCTGATATTATGAAAGAAGCAAAGTCATCCTAAAAATAGATACGAATAGTGTCAAATTTAAATGTCTAAATTTTATCAGGAATCTTTTAAAATTAACTTTCAATCAAAAGAATCTATGTCAGTTCCCACTAGTGTTACTGGACCACTGAGAAGCTGAATAAGAAATGAAAGAGGCCATTCATCTCAGTAACTTATTTGTTTCTGGTCTTGTATGGGAGATACCAGCCAATGTAATTAGACATTAGACAGACTCTGCCTTTAAGTAGGGCATATAAGCTATGGAAATAAAAAACTAGAAAAGAATGCCCAAAATATTAAGTACCAGCATGGAATTTAATTAAAATATTAGAGAAACTTGAAAGAGACAAAGTATAAACTCTCTCTAAACAACAATACTTACAATTCTAACTGTTGGAGGGACAATACTTAATAGGCATAACTACTGCTTAAGTAGGAAAAGTGATGAGTGCATTTTGGAGAAGGATCACTAGGGCTCTTCCAAAGACAAGCAAACAAGTACTTCTGTTGCTCTCATGTTTAAGGCTAATAATCACTTAAGAATTTAAGTAAATATTGTGCAAAGATCAGTCCAGGAAGGGTACACTCCCTTCCCATTCTCACCTAAAAAAATACTAATATGACTTTTTAGAAAACTCAGATCCTAGAGACTTGTCCCAAATTATGTAATTATTGCCCTTCCATGAATCTGTCCTCTATTTCTTGATTTCATACCTACCACCTCTGCCTTCTAGAAGATGTATTAATTAATAATACTCACTTTCACATGTGCATTTCTTGCCTTGATTAGAAAGCAACGAAGAGTAAGAAGCAGATGTGGGGAGATGACCTTCCTACCATCTGAGTGCCCTTCAATAATTGCCTTAGTAATAATGTGTGATACTCAGAGCTCGCACTCTATGCCAAGCCATTTCCAGGTATTACATCTTATTTAATCTTCACAAGAGTTCTATGAGACTGGCCTTATTGTCCTTTCAGTAGATTAGGAAACTGAGACTTAAAGAGGTTAAGAAACTTGCCCAAGGTTATACCTTGAAATGGTAAAGCCTAGATAAGAACCCAGGTAGCTAGACCCCAATAGCATGAGCTATTACCAACCACCTACCAGACTCCTCCCCCATGCTAACCACCTGTCATCTGTCCTTTCCTCATCTTTAAATCAGGACAGTGATACCTCTGGAGACAGATTCTTATGAGGGCTAAAATAGCATGCAGAGTACTTGGGTAATGCCTGACTCTATAACTGACAGTCAAGTACAGAGAGAATAGGCTGTGCACTGAGTTTATACACCCTCAAACCATGACGGCAGCTGGCACTAAAAGTTACACACCAGGGATAACTGAGTGTTTTCTCATCTCTAACCAGGGAGCATTAATGAGTGTCTGACAGGACTGCTATGATGACTACAAACATAAATTTGAAGGTATTTCAAACTTATAAATTGTTATAAAAATTACATGCATAATCAGATGGAGAAGACACTTTAATCATCACACCCCTGGAATTAAATACATGGCAGTTTACAGAAACAAAATATACTATCTGAAAACAAGTCATGAGTCCATTCTGCGATTGGGAAATCTCTGCCCTACTGCACAGACCTTGTTAAAACCCTTCCCTCATCTGTAGGAACAGCACATCTTCCAAAGTCTGCTGTAAGGCTCTGACTTTGAGCATTCAGCGGGATATTAAGGTTATAGCCCATCACAATATTTCAACTATTTCCTCTGAGAGATCAATGAAACAGCTGTACAAGAATTTAATTGATAATAGAATTCAGAGTGTAAATATGTCACAGCATTATCAGATTGTAAGATTTTAATTATTACCAACTGATTCAAGTCTTTTCTCCATATTCAAGTCTTATTCCCACATGCATTCAACTGTATCCATGTTTCTTAACATGGCACTTTCTTTCCTTACATAGCAAAGCGGAGATTTCCATTTCTCCCTACAAGCCAAATATTTCCTCTTCCTAAACATGCTCTGAACTGTTCAAGAGAGAAATTCATGGGGAACAAATATTGGCATGTAGTAAACTATACTTTGTATTTTGTTACTGTAGTTGGCATTTAAACAGAAGGATGTCATGATAAATGCCTTGCCAGGAAAAAGCATAAGTCTTTTTAATCTCTGTTGATATAAATTCAATTTCTTTTACAATAATATTTATCACCCCCTTTATTACCTCTGGCAGTAAAAGTTTAAGTTCTATTCCTACATTCATATAAGCATGTAAGAGAGCAAAAGTATCACCAAAATTTAAAAAGGGCTAAATAATGCTGCTAAGTCACTTCAGTCGTGTCTGACTCTGTGTGACCCCATAGACGGCAGCCCACCAGGCTCCCCCGTCCCTGGGATTCTCCAGGCAAGAACACTGGAGTGGGTTGCCATTTCCTTCTCCAATGCATGAAAGTGAAAAGGGAAAGTGAAGTCTCTCAGTCGTGTCTGACCCTCAGCGACTCAATGGACTGCAGCTTTCCAGGCTCCTCCATCCATGGGATTTTCCAGCCAAGAGTACTGGAGTGGGGTGCCATTGCCTTCTCCGCTCAATAATGCAGTATGTATTGAATATAAGGGCTTCCCTGGTGGCTCAGAGGTTAAAGCGTCTGCCTCCAATGAGGGAGACCCGGGTTCGATCCCTAGGTTGGGAAGATCCCCTGGAGAAGGAAATGGTAACCCACTCCAGTATTCTTGCCTGGAGAATCCCATGGATGGAGAAGCCTGGTAGGCTACAGTCCACGGGGTCGCAAAGAGTCGGACACGACTAAGTGACTTCACTATACTATACTATACTACTGAATATAAAAAATACTATATTACTTAATACTACATCCCCCAATTGAGTATGGATGAGTATTTACAAATAATTTCCAATCATATATAAGTGGGAGTTTATGGGAGTTTATATATGGGAGTTTCTTCTAGATCCTTTGAGCTAATAAGATATTTCGCTTCAGTTGAAGTTTGCTTTTTGGTAAAGGAAGTATTGCCCTTTTGTGTGAAAGAAGAACTGAAATTAAAAAAAAAAAACCCATGTTATATTCTAGGAGAATATATACATATTATATTTTCCTAAGTCTCTAGGAGACAAAGATGTATATAGTTCAGTGGTTTCTGATGATAGTCACAGATTATTTTTTCTGCCTGGAAGTTGCTACTCACCAAGGCAGAATAAAAGTAAATTTGGTTTTTAAAAATGCAAATGTTAGTTTATAATGAGTGAATGTAGGCTAAAGTGGTGGTTACTGTCTTTTTTTAGCAAATCTAAAAAAAAAAAAAAAAAAAAAAAACCATCATTCTAAAGTTGAAAAAGTCCTTAAAGTTAGATCAAGTGGAAATTATCTAACTTACTCTCCATCAAGTAGAAACTGACTTTGATAGATATTACTCAAAAATTTTCAGTTTTACATTTTAGTTATATGTAATTCTACTGTAACTACATGTTAGGCCTCTGAATTAATGAAACCAACTAGAGCAATTAATTTACCTTTTCAGTGGGAACTGAGTTGCATTTGACTTTCCATGTAAACAGTGAAATTAAAACTACATTCTAAGTAGGAGAATTTAATCAACCACAGCAATGATTCTCAAACTTTCTCAGACATCAGAATCATCTGGAAGACTATTAAAACACATTGCGGGACCCCAGCCTCTAGAATTCTGATTCACCAGGCCTGGTATGGGGCCCCTCAGTCTGCTTCATTAACAAGTTCCCAAGAAATGCTGAAGAGAAGGTACCACTGCTCCAAGTGACTCAGAAAATCAAGATTGAGGAAGTTAACTCACAATGTTATGGATCTCATTCCCTCAAATTCTCTAAAATTATCATTCATCTGCTTAAAGAGTTCATTGTTAACATGAATGTCTTCAGGAAGGAATTCTCATCTCAATTTTATAAAGAAGAAAGTAGAACCACAGAATTGACGACTGAAACACAGGGCAGTAACAAAAAATTGTATATGTACAGCTGACCTGTGAACAACATGGGGTTTGATCTGGGCAGGTCCACATATATATGGGTTTTTCCCAGTAAGTAACAACACTACATGATCCATGATGGGCTGAATCCACGGATGCAGAGCTTTGGCTAGAGAGGAACCATGGATGGGACTGACTATAAAGTTTCATGCCTATTTTTGACTAATCTTCATGTTGTGCAAGGACCAACTATAAACAATTTTAATTTCAGAATCTGGTTCACAAAGATCTTACTATTTAGGATAAATCCACTACAAACTTACATCAGGCAGGCAAGCAAGCATTCATACTGTCCATGCTGAGAATATGAAAACTCTGTGGAACAGTGAGGATATAGGTCTAATCTAAAGCCACACGGTTAGGTAACTGAAGCACCTCCAAGTCCCCTTCCTGCTGGTGTTCTCCTTATGCAACAATCTCCCTCTACTGGGCCAGGACAAACAGAGGGGAGCTACCTCTGTGACACAGAGACTGGACACTATCAAAAACAGTCCAGTGGACAACAGATATTCTGTAAAACTGACCCTAAAAGCCCTCTCACACCATGCAGGCAAACTTAAGGCTGAATGAAGAGAAAGTGGCTTGGTCATGTCCAACTCTTTGCCACCCCATGGACTGCAACCTGCCAGGCTCTTCCGTCCATGGGATTCTCCAGGCAAAAATGCTCAAGTGGGTAGCCATTCTCTTCTCCTGGGGATCTTCCAGACCCAGGGTCTGAATCCAGGTCTCCCCCTTTGCAAGCAGATTCTTTACCATCTGAGCTACCAGGGAAGCCCAATTTAAGGCTAAAAGAATTCCATACAGACAACTTTAGGTTCCAGTTGATCCAATTTTACTGTCTCTCCTCTCAACCTCCCACTGCAGGCACCTGGATGGCTTAAATGTTTTCTATGGACAACCAAGAACCAGAAATTACTTCCTCTAGTATTATTATTTTTCTGTGGACTTTAATTTCATTTTAGTTTATACTTTCAGGTATAATTTTCTCCTTGACCCTCTAAGAACTTGAAACACCAAATGAGGTCATCTTTGAGCAAACATCACCATAATGATGTTTGCGGAAACTGTATCACAATTTCATGTCACACATACACACATATGTGCTTTCCTCTCTCTGTGCCCACTCCTAAAACATTTTATCTTTGGTATTTTTCCTCTTAGTCTATAGGCTTTCCCCAGGAATATTTTATTCATTTTCATGGTTTAAAACACTATTCCAATGACACTATGATGACTCCTAAATTTAAATCTCCAGCTATGAACAAATAAATGAATTTGAACAACAGATTAAAAATTATTGATCACCCCATGCACCTATGGTCAATTAATCTATGACAAAGGGGGCAAGACTACACAATGGTGGAAAGACAGTCTCTTCAACAAATGGTGCTGGGAAAGCCGGACAGCTACCTATAAAAAAATGAAATCAGATCATTCTTTAATACCATACACAAAAAATAAGCTTAAAATGGATTAAAGACTTAAATGAGAGACTGGATACTATACAACTATAAAACACAGGCAGAACACTCTGTGACATAAGTCATAGCAAGATATTTTTGATCTGCCTCCTTATTCTAGGAAATAAAACCAAAAATAAACGGGACCAAATTAAACTCAAAAACTTTTGCACAGCAAAGGAAACCACAAACAAAATGAAAAGACAATCCACAAATTGGGAGAAAATATTTGCAAATGATGTGACTGACAAGGGATTAGTTTCCAAAATGTACAAATAGCACATGAAGCTTAATACCATAAAAACAAATAATCCAATCAAAAAATGGGCAGAAGACTTAAATAGACATTTCTCCAAAGAAGACATAAAGACAGCCAAGAGGCACATGAAAAGACATTCAACATCACTAATAATGAAATGCAAATGAGGTATCATCTCACACCAGTCAAAATGGACACATGCACCCTAATGTTCATTGCAGCACTGTTTGCAAGAGCAGCCTAAATGTCATCAACAGAGAAATGGGTAAAGAAGATGTATATACATATATATATGCAATGGAATATTACTCAACCATTAAAAAGAATGAAATAATGCTGTTTGCAATAACATGGATGGACCCAGAGATTCTCATACTGAGTGAAGTAAGTCAGACAGAGAAAGAGAAATATATGATATCCATTATATGTGGAATCTAAAAAGAAATGATACAAATTAACTTATTTACAAAAATAGAAACAGACTTACAGACTTAAGAAATAGAACTTATGGTTACAGGGGGCGGGGGAATAGTTAGGGAGTCTGGGATTGGTATGTACACACTGCTATATTTAAAGTGGATAACCAGCAAGGCCCTACTGTATAGCACAGGGAACTCTGCTCAATGTTACCTGGCAGCCTAGATGGGAGAGGAATTTGAGGAAGAATGGATACATGTATATGTATCACCGAGCCCCTTCACTGTTCACCTGAGCTATCACTATACTCCAATATAAATCTACTATATTAATCAACTATATAAATCAACAGTATTAATCAACTATACTCCAATATAGAATAAAAAGTTTTAAAAAGGATACCACACACACAAAAAGTTGATCAAAAAGTCAAAAAGCCATAAGAGCATTAAAAAATAATACATATATATAATTACTGAATAAAAATGATTAGTGGTAGTGTTACTGTGTCTCATTACAGACCCTCAAGGGATTAATTTTACATTATATGTGAAAATAGTTTTTAAAACACTACAACAGGGCAGATGTATATTTCCATTAACCAACAGTGAAGTCTCACAAAACGCCTCACAAAGTCTCTCAAACTAAAATTTAACTAAAGACATTTACAACCTGTACTGGGGGTGGGGGTGGTGGAGGAAAGAGAAAACTACAAAAGTTGGGCTGGCTTTAATATTTCCCCAGTGGTAATCTTCCTTTAAAAAGAAAGCTAAGCCCATAAATTTATAACCAACTGGAACTGCTCATGGCCAAGCAAGTAAGGATCAAGGATCCTAGAGTCATATAACACTAGGAAATGATCAAAGAGAAAACCCATTAAAGCAGTAAATTTATAAGAGACAAGAAAGAAGCAAAACATATTATAAAGACCATAATGAGCGCAGGTTCTGATATGCATGTCACTGTGTTTTTAAAGAATACTTGCCAAAGCAAAGAAAAACACTCTACATAAAAGTATCCTATATAAAACATCATAAAATAATTTTGTCATTTTACTTATTTATTCAAAGAATTTAAGGGTTTCCCTGGTAGCTCAGTCAGTCAAGAATCTGCCAGCAATGCAGGAGACTTGGGTTTGATCCTTGCGTTGGGAAGATCCCGGGGAGAAAGAAACGGCAGCCTGCTCCACTATTCTTGCCTGGAAAATCCCATGGACAGAGGAGCCTGGCAGCCTGCAGTCCGTAGGATCACAAGACTTGAACATAACTTAGCGACTAAGCCACCACCCATAGAATTCAATGCCTCTTTTGCTGTAAGTTAGACTATACATGGAAAAGAGACATTAAATTCCTGACCCATATAGATCATATTATTAAATATAAGAGCCAGGACTTGAACGTACTATTGCTGCTGCTGCTGCTAAGTCACTTCAGTCATGTCCAACTCTGTGCGACCCCATAGACGGCAGCCCACCAGGCTCCCCCGTCCCTGGGATTCTCCAGGCAAGAACACTGGAGTGGGTTGCCATTTCCTTCTCCAATGCATGAAGGTGAAAAGTGAAAGTGAAGTCACTCAGTCGTGTCTGACTCTTTGCGACCCTGTGGTCTGCAGCCTACCAGGCTCCTCCGTCCATGGGATTTTCCAGGCAAGAGTACTGGAGTGGGGTGCCATTGCCTTCTCCTGAACGTACTACACCCTGACTCAATAAGAAAGTCCTACCATTCTTTTCATGTATCCATGTTTCCATCTGCATGGATCTGATTATATTGTCCATAAATTAAAATTTAAAAGAATCTCTAAATTTTATGAGTTTATTTATGGAAGGTATCATGAATGTTAAGAGTTTCATGTTTTCAGGTTCTGGGAAAAAAACACATAAATTACCATCTGAATACAGCGGGTTAATGAAACACTATTGGATGATTTCAAATGTGTTGATCTTTTAGGACATTTCTAGAATTAAGAAATTACAGTTGCTATGTATGATACTGGAAGTTTTGTGAATTACTTGGCCTACAGTATTTTTTTTAAAAAAAGGAAATAAAGTTAGCATACAAATTCAGTAAATGTAAAAAACACATATACAAACACCTTAAACTTTTATATCAACCCTTAAAAAGGCTCTATTACTTAGTTGGTTTTTACTGCTTGTTCAAGTTCATTCTTCAAATATATACTTCAAAAAAAAAAAAAATATATATATATATATATATACTTTTCAAGATAATGTTCTGAAATTGAGAGAAACACACAAGCTAAAGATGAATAAACACAACTCTTTTTTAAAAACCTAATGAACTGGAAGCGAATTATTAAATATCTACAAAAGGAAGACCAAGAAAAAAGCACATATAATTTCTAATTTAAAACAGTCTACCAAGATCCATGGTAAACACTGAGGCTGAATATATTTTAGATCACCACATATCAGAAGTTAATGCTTCTCATCCTCTCTTCTCACAGCATTTTTAGACTCTATGAATTTAAAATACTCCAATGTGTAAAATGTTTATGCTTTATAAGACAGTGATTATTTAAGCATGCACAGTGATTCATGACTCACTGCCCCTATGTTATCCAGCTTTCTGTGTTGTGTGTACTAAGTCACTTCAGTTATGTCGCTTTAACTTTGCGACCCTATGGACTGGAGCACACCAGGCTCCTCTGTCCATGGGATTCTCCAGGCAAGAATATGGGAGTGGGTAACCAGTCCCTCCTCCAGGAATCTTCCCAACCCAGGGATTGAACTTATGTCTCTTGCATCTCCTGCATTGGTAGGTGGGTTCTTTACCACTAGCGCTACCTGGGAAGCCCCATCTAGTTTTACAAATAACCAGAAAACTGTCCCCCATGACAGCTGCAAATGCAGAACTTTGAAATTACAAACTCAGATCCGCAAACTCACCTATAGACACAATCACCTTTTCCTGTTTCTGAGTTTTCCTTTCCACAAATTAAATCTGTACATCTTCATTGTAAAGATGTCATGAAGAGTAACTCATGACTGAGGTATAATGAAGGATGTAAGATTTCAGTTAAAGACTATATTTAAAGGGACAACAAGTACTATGGATATTTTACAGAATGATCAATTCTACATGCCCTGACACCTACTATTGTCTCAAAGAAAGAAAACTTGTCTGCCTTTTTTTTACTTCATTATAGATATTTGTGTTTCAACACAGAAGTGGATTAGTCATTCTCATTAATTTTGGGGAGGGCTGTCAAAAAGTAGAATAATGTAAATGATACTTACATGATGATGAATATTTTTTAAAATGATAATGAAATCTTATTTAACATTGTTCACAAGTTGAAGTTACTCTTACTAAGAATAAAGCATTACCATACTGATTCAGACTGGCTAACAAGCACAATGCCCACTGGTTTGATCCTGGCTTTAAGAGATACAATGAAGAAGGAAACAACCCTTTTCCTTCACATCAACCAATTTCAAAGACTAGGTTACATGCAACTCCCCAAATCTAAGTCTCTCTTAATAACCTACTATTGATCACAGTCATTAAGTTATTTAAATTTTATTCTAAATATATTCCATCTCAGAGGTAACATGATATGTGAGTTTAAAACTCATTTGTGACATAGATCTTTCTTTTATTTTCTACTTAAAAAAAAAAATTAGAAAAGGACAGTTGTTTTAACATGATGTTAAAGATTTTAGGCTTTCACACTGACTTGCCAGGTCACAGGTCTACTTGGTCATTTTCTGTCCTGAGGCTTGCTTCTCTTGGATTTAATCTATCAAGCAGCAAAAACTGCACTTTCTTATGTTCCTATTTAATTACTAACATCAGAAAACAGTAATTTGGAATTTTTAAAATTTGTTTTCTAAAAATAGAGAAGACTCCACAGAAAAACTTCACAGATACATAATTTAGAAAAGCCTTTCAACCGTGAAGGTGGGAAGAAAGGAAGGTAACACAGAAGAGCAATGCTGCTGAGGAAACTGAACAGAACTTAAAACACTTACAATTCCAATTAATCTAGTATTAATATGTGGTTGTTCATCCTTAAGCATGTCTAAATGTGTCCATGGTGCAGAAATTAAAATGTCACTAAACTCTGGCATTTTTCATCTATTGAATGTACAAAGAGAGTGCTTTTTCCTTTTAAGTTCAGAGTCCTATTTGTACATCCCATCGGCGCTGACAAAACTTAAAAATACACCTAGACTGGCAGACTACTGGGAAGTGCAGCAGGGACAGCCAACAGGGAAGAAAAGGACCCTGGCCCAGGGGCAAGATAATAAACACAACGTGAAGGCAGAGAAGCCACAAACACAAAGGGCTGCAGGGAGAGCTGTGCGAAAGGGCGGTGAGAAGCCAGTTCAAAGCAGACTGGGTCCTTCGTACTTCCACATGTCTCACTGTGATTCAGCCAACTGATGAAAGACCATGTCAAAACCTCTTACTGCTCTAGCTCCTTAAAACAAACATTCCCTGCGTCTGTAGATTCTGAAATAAGAAAATAAAATAACTGGTAGAACCAATCATAATCATTGTAAGTGGCTATTCACAGAGAGATTATCTGGAAAATCGCACAATAGTAACATCATAAACCAAGCCCCAGAGACACATTTCATATCAAGTATATAATTCAGAATTTCAACATGAATTTTACATTGTTTTTCAGATATGTTAAATAGGCTTTCTGAGTGCCCACTCTGGGGCAGGCGCTGTCCCAAGTGTTTCAGGTGTAACAATAAACACGATATTCTCAAGGAGCTTCTATTCTAGTGAAAAAAATAGGCAATATGCGGCATGTTTAAATGCACCCAAAAAACCATAAAGCATTGTATTATGAAAATGAAAATGCTGTAATGATTACTTCATCTATAAAATAAGTAGAAATTACAAACTGAAAATTCCCTGGGCTTTACTATCTATAATACCTGTAGTTCAATAGTTTTCAAGGATTAAACATTCAAAGACTTCCTCCATTATTTCCTTAGTTGAAACCAAAACTACTAACAAGCTTCTAATCCTTTTCCCTCCCTTGAAAATACTCCCTAACTGTTGCATTATAAATATTTCATATGCACATTTTTAAAGGATTTCACATACTGTATTTGTCACAGTTTATAAGACACTTGATCTTGATCTATTAGAGGGCAAAAAAGCCTTTTCCCCCCTTTTTTTCTTCTTCATGAATTTAGCACAGTGCACGGTATTTAGAATAAATAAAGCACAATCTTGAATTACAAAATGTATTTAAAAACCATTTTAGTTTCATAATGGTACAGAAACACCTTCTAACTTTACCATAATGACTGAGTTTTGTTCAAGTACTCTAAAGTTATAGTTTAGAATGTTCTGATTAATTAAAAAATGGATCAAGATTAATGTTGTACTTGAAACTTAAGTGCTGCTTTTCAGACAGTCATAGCAATAGAGTCATGGCTTCAGAGTTTAAGAAGATCCCATCCAAGTTGGATTATTTAAACTTGCAATAAATAGATGTATTTTCTTGGAAAAATATCTATTGTTACAGTAGAACTTGAGTTTCCTTTCTAACAAGATTGTATGATTACTCGTTTATATTGTTCTTTCCGCAGGAATTAGCACACCCCCTGTTTGCATCCTGTTATTCACTTAGAGCTTCCCTTCGCTCTACTCTTTCCCTAACAGTGGGAGAGTGGTTTTCAGCACACACAGAAATCCTAATCACTGTCCTCATGCTCCGTGTTTCCCTGTTTGCGCTTAGTATCTGTTTAGGTCATACCGATCACCTGAAAATTGTATTCTCTGTGTGCTTTCAAAACTGCATTGCCTTCCTAGACCAGTGGTGGTCTGGGGCAGACTTTGGGATTTTTCACTGATTATTTCGCTCACCTTCCACCTAACTCTGTTCCTGTCCTGAACAACCCTACAATACCTGCTTAGAGTACACATTCCACTGAGCCTCAAGCAAACACACATAGGTCTTTCTAAAACTGTCTACATCTGGGTTTGTCTTTCTAAAGGCAAAGAAAAAATATTTAAGTAACACAGGGCATAAAATCAGATTAAATCATTGTCTTAAACTTTTCTAGGTTGCTTATAAAAATACAGATTCCTGGGTTCTGGATAAACCTACTCAGAATCAGCAAAAGAAAGGTCACATCCTAGAATGTGCATTTAACAAGCTTTCCAAGTTATGCTGAGGCACACTTTAGTATAAAAACCAGTAATTCAAAGGACCTCAAACGAAAGATACTTTGATTGATGAAGGAATGATGCTAAGAGGGTAGTAAGAGCCTACTGTCAAACACACTGAGCCAGAATAAAACATAAACGCATTAGTGAAGAGCTCAGAAAACCCTTTTTAACAAGTAACAATTCCATAAGGAGCCTTGCTAAGCTACGACATTCTTTATAAGGTAGATTTTGGAAATGCTTTTACTTGGGGGATTGAACAGGATACACATCCAATCATGAAAAAATATGTATATATAGTTTTAATTAAATATGCATATATTAATGTGTATATGTATATGTGTAAGCATAAACACATATACACACACAGAGAGAGAAAGACAGCCTCAAAAGCAGTATGTATTAATATATTAGTACTTAAATGGCACACTGGCTATTCCTCTAAGCAGCTTCATTTCTGCCCCACTGCTTCTAAACAGGAAAATCCTACATATTTTTTCCCCCTCTTTTTAACATATAAGCTGATTTCCCATGAGAGAGGAGCAGGAAACAAAAAGGCAAAATGATCATGTCAGTACATCTTTAACAGAGTGAAGGAATGCCTCCTTGTTTCTAGACTATAAACTCTCTAAGGGCAGAGACCACATTGTACGTGTCACAGAAGCCCCATCACAGGTCTGACAGCACCGTGTGTGAAGAGATGCTGAAGGTCAGGACTGCATCCCAAGAAGCTGGGAGTGCCCTTGAGGTTCCAGTCGACAACAGGGGCTCCCAAACTTGCCACCACACCAGAGTATTTGATTCCAATGCGCTCAGTAAGGCTCAAAATCTGTTAGAAATGCCCAGTGGACAACTAATGCTGACCATCTGGGGACTAATAGTTTGAGAATCACAGACCGAGGGAAAAGTCCTCAGGATTTTGCTATATATATGGTTCCCAGAAGACAGAAGTAACTGAGATGTGGTCTGCAAAAACAACAGAGGGAATCTGGAAAGTTAGTTTCTAGCTCCTGTCACAAAATGACTGTACAGCTGATACACACACACACACCACTCAATATCTCATAACTCACCCCAAAGATGAAGGGTCTGGAAAATTCAAAGACCTTTTTATACAGAACAGAGAAAATGTTAAGTATCTACTATGAACCTTTAAATATACAACCCTCCCTGAAATTATCATCCTGAAATCAGTGTATACTGCTCAGATTCGCAATGACTGAACTATATAGTTTTTTAACCCAAAATAAACAATGTATGGCAGGCAAACAAACCTATAAATAAAAAAGATGCTCAGACTAAACACAGCAAACCATCTAAACACAAACCTAAAGGGAAATAACTGTCTTGCGATATTCTGCACACGAACTGCAAATTCAAGCATCTGTAACTGTGTCAAGGGTGGCACCGTTAGCATCATCTGACCGTCTGTAAGAAGTGCAAGATCTCTGACGGCAGCGAAACCTACGGAATAGGCATCTTCATCTTATCAAGGTCCCTATGTGATTGTGAGCACGTTAAAGGTTAAGAAGCACTGACCTAAGTCGTTGAGATTTTATCATTAATTCTCTACTGCTGTCGGGCAAATGGCAAGATACATGTAAAAGACTGAACAGCTTCTAAAAACTCTGACATATAAACAGGAAAAGAGAAGACAGACAAAAGAGAAATCGAGGAATTGTTTTGCAAGAAGAGACATACTGAAACATTATTTTCAAACCAAAACTTCCATTTAGAATACTTTATGACTATGATAGACTGTGCGATTAACAAAGATTACCTAATTCAAATCCCTTGCTTTCAGCTGAGTCAAGCGATGCTAAAAGATTAAAGTAAAATAGTTGTCAGTGGCACACTGGAGGCTGAAAGCCAAGTCTACTGCCTCCAATAACAAAACGCTCTTCCCGGTGGAAGAAGATATTTTAATTACATTTTCCTGGAGTAAACATATAGTTAATTATAAAGCAGCAGAACTATACATAACTTTCAAAGGACAAACAAAATGATATATCTGTGAAACACAGTGAAAGAAACCCAGCAAAAATATATCATAGTAGTTAATATGTCTCATTCTTTCCATTAAAAAAAGACTTTAAAAATTTGAGTTGGAAGGAGAAGAACTGGAAAGTGTCATACTTCACATGTGTTATAATTTTCAAAGAATGACATATGTATCCTTTAAGTGGCAGCATCTGTTTGATGAAGAAATCGGGAAAACTGATTTTTAGAAATATTAAAAATTAGGCTTTGTAACCTAAGTTTTATTCAACAGCAATAAACAAAACTTTTTCACATAAGGCTAATTTTTTCAGTTTTCAACACAGAAGTGGTAACAGCCATAAGCAACATAAATACTTGGTAAGTGATTATAGAAAAATTAAACCCTTCTGTCTTACCATCAAAGAAGCTCTTGGCTCTGAGATAACTGACACTGAGCCTAAGAACGGAAAGTTTGTCCAGCTTGTTAATAACATCTGGTGGGAAAGGCAGCAGGCTGGCCAGACGGTCCAGTTCTGTATTAAGTCGGTCTCTATGCCTCTTTGAAGGATTCGATTTGATTCCTTCAGCTGGGACTGGCTTGACACTGAAAAACAAACAGAATTCCGTAAAATACATGACAATCTAGAGAGCAAACATTTTTATCGTGTTATAACATCTCAACTATTTTTCTAACAAGACATCTAAAACCCACTGCAAGTTTATATAAATTTTTTTCCAAAATGCTTCTTTCACATCTTAATTAAGAAAAACAAGATAATAGGTAAACTCTTTTGTAATGTTTTATTAAAAACTATGAACCCATCACAGGAAAACGCCAAGTACCTCTTCCACACCTCATACATCTGTGGTACATGGTTCCCAATTGACAAATCTACTAGGTTTTTTCCTCCCTCAAACACAGCCATTGCTAGGGGGAAGAAAGAAATCTCCATAAGTTAGGTAGAATTATGCCTCCTTTGCTATCTTTCACAAGAATCATTTTGGCATCATTTAGGTTGTAGATAAACAGAAATGACCTTAAGTACAAAGCTGTTTCTTCATCACCCTCAGCTTCCTGTATTAAACACTTTTCATCCTGACAGTGAGAACCTCTCAAAGCCATTCCTGCATCTCCACAGGGTCCTCCAGCCATCTAATGGGGTCCTCCAATATTAAGGCAAGAAAAATTTGACCTCAGTTATTAGTATTTGTTGACCGACAAATATTAGAGATTAATTGCTTACCCGCAATTACTGGCAAATTTTGTATCTTTATGACATAATTTGTGTCTCAATTAGAAAATCCAATGAAATTCCAACATTTAGCATGATTTTCATCTGAGAGAAAAGATACTGATGGGTAGGAGTAGAACTTGAGTTCAGAAATGAGAAACTGAACTTCACACAAAGGCCTTACCCAGGATTTCATAATAGAAATCCATAAAAGTGAATTTACAGATCATCAGATACCCAATGTTAAAATATAGAGAAGATATTTAAAAAACAAAGTCATTTTTAGATCATGTCTCTGCATCCTTCCATTTACCAGAAAATATAAAGAATATTAAGAGCATTCTTAAGATGAAGACTTCTTCCTCCAGTTTTACTGGAGAAGACAAAGTATTTTTGATGATTCAAACTATAGTATTTTAAAAAGTATAAATTGGCTTGAGTATAATGCTATTAATTTGATTCAATCAAAACATTTCTAGATAGCATGGTTTCAATGTTACATGAAGTAACATGAAGTAATACTTTTTTTAAAGAAATAATACTTCATGCAAGAATATGATAGAAAGCAATATGAAAATTCAGCATATTTTTTACACTGTCCCTAATGGGTAATTTCTTCAGAACTTGTCTATTTCTTTTTGTTTCTGTTATAGTTCATGTCATTCCTACAAAGAAATAAGAGTATGAAACTGGTTAAGTGGCATGGATACAAAATAAGTCCTAAATACTTTCCTCCAAACTCTGTGCATAACTCCATACCTAGTCGAAACTGGAGACTATCTCTCTAGCTATTTTCCCTAATCACATGTAAAATGAAACTCAAGTCACATCTAGTTATTGCATTTCTCCAATTAATCAACTGAATTTCAACTTTTTTTTTTTTTTTTTTTTTTTTTTTTTTTTTTTTTTTTTTTATTTATTTATTTTTTTTTTAATTTTATTTTATTTTTAAACTTTACATAACTGTATTAGATTTCAACTTTTACTTATAATGCGTGTCCACCCCATTGAATAATTCTCTACCAACCAATCACCTGTTAAATATTTGTTTGCACCTATTATGTCCTGGGCAGTCCCAGAAAACATTCTTCTCCTCTATACTGAAAGAGTGTTACAGGAGCTGAGGACAGTGAGCAATTGCTTGAAAAAGCATTTTTATACAAAAGGTGGTATATGAGCTGAACCTTGAAAGGTGAACAGGATTTCAGGAGGCAGCACAAGTGAGAAATGGTGAACAGTGAGAGGAACTATCTGAGAAGCTCAGAGTGCAAGAGAGAGACAGGGAAGCCGGTTAGGGCCAACTCCCTTCAACAAATATTGACCACCCACCACATGCCACACCCAGAACACTGAGCAGTGAACAAAACATACTAAAGCCCCTGTTCTCCTGAAGCTTACATTCCGATGGGAGGATCCAGAAATACACAAATGAAGAAAGAAACAAATAAGCATATAACTTCCCAGGTTAGTAAGTGTTGAGAAGAAAAATAAAGCAAGATAAGGAAGTAAGGAGTGATGCGGTGCTGGTTTTGATCAGCAAGGAAGGTCTCTTGATGCGATGGTTTAGCACAGACAAGGATATAGTGAAGGAGTGAGCCATGTGGGCATCTGATGAAAAAAAAGTTCTTGAAAGAGGGAACAGCAGGTTTCCCCACAGAAATGGTATGAAGTTGGCCCTTGGTATCGGGAAGTCAGCTTCAGCTCTCAGCTGGGGTTTGCATGACCAGTCTTGGGCTGCCCTGACTCTGGTGATGGAGGGGATGGGATGCAGGGCAGATCACAGCACACAGCCAGTCCTCTTTTCTCAAACATAAATCTGTCACTCCTCTGATCCAAACCACTCAGCAGCTCTGCACAGTCCACATTCCTTAACCTAACAAACGAAACCCCCTCTTGATCTTTCTATGGCCCTGAACTCTTCCTCTGGTCTCTGATCCCCCAGGCAAAACCTTCTTTGCCTGTTATTCTCCAGAGCAAAGACAGGACTTAAGTCACCAATACGTACTCTGATGCTCTCATACACGTTACTCCCCAGTATCCCCGTGTTCTGTCACAACAGCTTCACAGTGCTGTCAATTAGATCGTGTTTGTTGTCTTCCCCGACCCACTCCTACCGGATTCCTCGCATCCGACTAGGTACCATGTGCATCTTATGCAAGTGCCTTCAATAGCCATTCCACGAGGGAGGATTCTGGGCTGATACCTTTTCCCACAACTGAAAATAAAATCCAGTTGTGTGCTCTTGGGAGCTTTCCAGTAATGATTATAAAACACTGGGGAGAAGACAGTAACACAAACACTGAAGCAAGACAAGCTGCTAAGACACAGAAAGAAATAACAACAGTCGGAGAAAGAGGTTCAGCGGTGCTTCTACACGTGATATTGCTGCCTAGAGTCTAGTACTGGCTCTTTGCAAAAGTCAGGTCTGCACTAGCAGAGACTATTTCTTTACGCACTGCAAACTGTCCACAGTACTAATATATTATTATGCACGTACTGGGATATTTAGCAGAAGATCAACTTGCCTAAGTGTTATGCAACCTATATTGCATATACTTATGTGTTACTCTTATTACGATGTAAACTTCATCATTTATATCTCCAATGCCCAGGATAGTACTTGACACAAAGAGGACTCTCAACTGATGGCTGCTGATCAGAAGAGTCCAGAAAGGAAACGACTGGAGCCTGACCAAAAGGAGTGACTGTGGGGTAGTAAGGATGGCCTGGCTTGCGATTTTTTTAACAGCACTTTGAATCCACCACAAAGCTCATACGCAGCCAGACTCAAATGGTCACTCAACCAAACTGACTTGCTGACTTCCTAGGTAAGGGAGTAATGGGAAAAAAAAAAATTGGTGAGGAGAGGTCACAAATGACTGGGATTTGGAGCTCAGGATAACAACTACATTTTCTAATGGAAGGTACGCCAAACAGAGAGAAGATACTCAAGGATAGACCTCAGTGATGTCAACATTTAGGTATAAAGTTGAGGAAGGGCAATGGGCAAAAAGAGGACAGAGAAGAATCAATAAGGCAGACAAGAAAAGAACCAGGGTAGAATATTTTGCAGGTCACAGAACAAAGTCAAATGCACAAAGTTACTAAGGAAAGCCAGGGCTGAGAAGTACCTACTGGACTTGGCATTTGAGATCCACTGTTGTTAAAGCTGAAGGAATAGATCTGACGTACCTTTTCACTGATTTTGTGAGAAATATTCACAACTATTTTGTGAAAATACTTCACCCTTATCCAGACCTATTTAAGATGCACCTAACAGTAAAAAGAGAGAGTAATTCTACATCAATCACACTTGACTTGAGTTATGCAAGTATTACTTCTGTATTCTCTTCAAACCTATGCCAAAACACACTGCCAACCATCTATTTAAACAAAAGGCTAGCATTTGAAATATAAATAAATGTCTCCAAAAGATTGGATTTGAGATATTTTTAATTCAGACATCTTCTGAGAGACGGTAGATGCTGATCATGTAAAGGAGTCAATTTATTATTTTTTTTAAGCCTTAACCACAAAAATCTTGTCCTAACCTGTAAACCAAAACGGTTGTGAAAGCAAGCCTTCAGCTGACTGCACGCCGTGCTTTGCTTTAGAAGCCGCGTGTGCCCTAAGTGCTGGGGTAACAGGCCCAGTGGCATGTCCAACGCCAGCTAGCATGCTCCTTGCAAAGCCTTTTTAATGTCCCGAGCTGAACTGTCTCTTAGGCTCATAATTTGTGCTCAGTATTTGAAATACAGTTAAAAAACATAAGGACCCAGTTTAACCATAAAGTACTGTAATTGTCGATGTTCGTATTTTTATGTGACATTTACCATAAAACCTCAAAATGACATGCAAAGACTGTTTCAGTAATCCTTTGAGATTAAGGTGACATTTTCTAATGGAGATTACCTATCACAGGACTGAGTCTGCTCTATCAGCTTTTTCCTGTGGATGATTTAATCTACTCTCACTGCTTCAAGCTACTTATCAATAACTTGTTTATTTCCAGTCTCTGTACCTGAATGTCCTCAAGTTCATGTTTTTCAGAACTCTGAGCACCCCTTCTCTGCATCTACAACGGTATGACTCTCATTCCAACAGCTAGGATACTGAAGTACTTCTCGATAAATCTCTCTACCATATCCCATTAAGCCCAGCTCCAAACACATTCATTCTTCATGTCCTTCCTATGGCTTCAGTTCATACTTATTTATCTCTAAATGCTGAATATTTACCATCATAAATTATATGCCTAATGTGATACTGGAGAGGGGAATCTATGACATGAATAAAGTCAGATTTCACATTAAGCTCAATACAGCTGGATATCTACTTCCCTATGTGAGGCAAAAAAGGTCTATAAAAACTTCTGAGCATTCTGACTGGCAGTTACTTGTAAGGAGTCTGAATTTCTCAGTTACTCTCCTGTTCCCACTCTATAGCTATGATGGCTTCTTCCCTTTCCTGCTTCTGCTATGCTCAAGGAGCAGTGATAAGGTACAAACAGCATGTAATCTTTAGCACAAGACTTTCACAATGAAAACCAGAACATGAAATACGCCCTGGAAACCACTGTTACTTCCAAAATCCTAAAAGGAAAAACAAAAAACAAAAAAAATAAGGATGATCCCTTTAGCCTCTTCTGTTTTGAATATGCACTTTTTTCTATGTATTTTCCTTGGAACCCATATATAATACATCTACCATATAAAAAGCACTAAAACATGAAAAATTTTAAGTGGTGGGCAATTGTTAAATTAATAAATAGTCTCAGATATCTACTATGTGCATGGTACTAAGAAGCTCTAGTTGCTACAAAGACAAAGGAAAGACACCTATCTTTACAGAGCTTGTCTTTCTTACTAGGAGAAGATGCAGTCTATAACATGGCAAAAATCAAACATAATGTATTGCTCAAAAATGTAGGTGCCTTAAAAGTTATGCTGGAAAGTTAAGGAAGGTAAGATTCGGCTACAGGTAGAATAAATGGGGAAGGTTTCATGGAGATGTGGCTTCTCAATCAGGTCTTAAGAGATATGTAAATCGCTTCCAGTTCCATGATGGCTGAGTATATGGCTTTCTGCAACTATCCTTCTCTTCCAGAAAACCATGCCAAACAACGAAATCAGAGACAGAAACACAAAATCTGTCTTGGATAAAGCAAAGACATAGCTAAGCTCAGATGTAAACACAGATATAAACAATATGAAGATGAAAAATAGGTAAACAATGAAATCGATGACAATGGAGAACAGAAAGGAAAATGTAATCAGAGTGTATCACTTAACTCAGCAGTAAACAATATATATGGTTTAAAAAATAATGAAACACTGCAAGTGAATTGAATACAAAATTGTGATAAAACTATATTGGGAGGATGAAGAAGAGATTAAATAGCATTGATAACCATAACTATCACAATAAAAGATCATCAGATAATGCTTAGTATGCCAAACTTGACATTATACATGTATTTTTGACTTCTTAATGTACATGTGTTGTTTAAAATGAATACTTTTCAAAATGGTATTTCATTAAAAATAAGGTAAAAGAGCAAACTGAAAAACATAAGACAAAGAAGACATCTCTAATAGAAAAATCTGCAAACATACTATTATTCCACACATACAATCTCAACATAGAAGTTCAATTGCCCACCCCATCTTTTTTGCCTATGAAGTTGACAATTAATATTTATAAAGCAAAAATGCAAGGATATAGGCTCTCCTACAGACTACCAATAGGAACATAATTTTTTTTGGTAATCTGACAGTATGTTTCAGAGCATAATATCTGGCTCAACCTTAAAATTACATCATATCTTTGTACCCTAAATTTCCACGTACAGGAATTTTCCCCAAAGGAATGAACTAAAAATTCATACAGAAATTCACAAAACTCAAGGATATTCTTTGAAGTACTACTTGAAGTATTTAAAGATTGGAAAGAAAGAATTTCTGCCTCAAAATAAATTACAGAACATTAGCAGAAGGGACTACTCTGCTGCCACTGAAAACAGTGTTTTGCAGGAGGTGAGGCTGGTAGTGCCTCAATGAAAATAGAAGGAAGGGAACCTAAGAAGGCAGGGCATGAATGCACATATGGAGTGAAACAAGCACACCATCAGGTAGGGGCAATGTTGAATAATTTATTTCAGAACACTACTCGAGAAAAAACAGTGAGCATTATAAGGAAATCTCCATATACGGGTGTACCATACGCATCACTGAACACATTCACCTGGACAGGATTGTGAAGCTGGAACAAACACAAGCTTTGGAGCCAAAAGACCTGGAATCTGATATTCAAACTCAGCTTTTCATTTACTACCTAACAACTCTGAATCTGAACCTTAGGTCCCTACAGAGGAAACTGAAATAATAATAAAAACTTTTCATAGTACTACTATAAAAATGAAATAAAAGGATGTCTGCAGAGCACTGTGCATGCCTGTGTCACAGTGAACACTAACAAAGAGCAGTTTTTTGTTACATTAAACCAGTATGCAAAAAAATCCATTTTAAAAGAAGCATAGAAATAAAAAGGTACTGGTGTCAAAGACTTGCATGGTATTAATTTCTAAGTAACTGTCTTAATTATGCGCATCAATAAGCAATACTATGTTAAGTTTTTCACTAGTGGAGTACCGCATGTCATCACCCACAATTGAGAACATATTCGTAGACTGCCTCTTACTGTTGCACAGGAGAAATGGTTATTCTGTGACAGTGTAGGCTAGAAGTATTTAAGAATGAAATTTAAGAGTTTCTGTTTCATCTCTATCATTAGCAGCCTTTACAGATTATAAAACACTTTTCTCCTGCTAATTTTAGTTGTGAGAGTGGCAGTGTAGGTGTGGACTGCCCTGCCTTATTGATCAATCACTTGCCCCGACCAACCAAAGCAAGGAAACCAGACTGCACCTTTTAGTTTAGAACTAGTGTTTTTCAATCTATATCTCACTGTTTTCTCTTTTCATCATTTATTTTGAATAGGTTGCTGCTGCTGCTGCTAAGTCACTTCAGTCGTCTCCAACTGTGCGACCCCATACACGGCAGCCCACCAGGCTCCTCCATCCCTGGGATTCTCCAGGCAAGAACACTGGAGTGGGTTGCCATTTCCTTCTCCAATGCATGCATGCATGCTAAGTCGCTTCAGTCGTGTCCAAGTCTGTGCGACCCTATGGACAGCAGCCCACCAGGCGTCTTGGTCTACAGGATTCTCTGGGCAAGAATACAGGAGTGAGTTCCCATTTCCTTCTCCTTTAATAGGTTACCTATAGCTAATCACTTTCACTCATTTATTTCAGAGTTCTAACATGTAAGAGCCTCTATATCCACTACGTGTAAACAATCTGAAGGAAGCTATTTGAAAGAAAAACAACAGTGAAGAAATAAGTATGTAACTAACAAGACCTTTTTTTTTTTTTAGAAGCTACTTAGGTAATTGTATCATAGTACATTTATATCAAACATTTTCAAGAAAACATTGCAAAATTTTATTCAACTAAGTAGGCATCAATATAACTGAGATTCATTTAGTGTAGATAGAAGGAATAGCAATTTCATAAAAACAGCAAGGAAGACACTGCTTTCCTATTACTGTTATTAGTATGTTACCAAAGTTAAAGGGTCACCTAAAGGCTGAGAGTTATTTCTAATTCTGACACTTCATGATAGCTGGTTTGATCATCACTACTATTGATATCATTTTCAAGTGTAGATTTTATTTACTCAACACCTACTATGTGCCAACATTCAGCACTAATTTTCTGCAGAAACAGTAAACTGAAGTACCACTAAAACTTTTTATGTATTAATAAAGCTTAAAAACTATAAAAACACATCCAAAGTTATTTTCATTGGCAGGGGGTGGGAATCCAGACTCTAATTCAGTACTGTGTTTTTCATCTATTTTCATGATGTAAAGTAATTAAAGAAATGAGTAACAGGTCTTTCACCACCAAAGAAAAATACTGATAAAAGAAGAGGTTTAAGTAAAAACACTGCTTTTTCTTAAATATAAGGTTTTTTTGTTTTTGTTTGGCTTATTTTAAGGAACATTTAAGGAAACAGAGTAGAACCTATTCCTAAGATATCTTTGAAAATCTCTTTAGGAACATAGATTGGATTCAGGGCTGCTTCAGGTCCTTTAATTTTCTACCCTTCATTACCCCAAAAAGAAAGGAAACATTTATTGAGTGTCTACTATGTACAAGATACTTTAGTGGGATTAAACTGAACACGTTTAAAATCATTTTGTACTATCAATAATGATGATTTTGAATGCTGGACTTCACCACTAGGGGGAGTTTATCTTGCTTAATAAATACCATCGAAGACGGGGAGATCTTCAGGTTAAAATGATGTCACCCATTTGATTCCAAAATTTTATAGAATTCTGTATTTAAATGGTCATTTTATTAATAGTTCTATGATTATGCTACAACGTATTTTCTTCTAAGTAAAATACAGTGGCTCACTTACAGGGTCAAAGTTAAACATATCTTAATATCATTTTCAGCTCAAGATGAATTTTTCTGACAATATGCCACCATATTAGAGTGTCTATTAGTTATAAACTAGTAATTTTACTTAAAAAATATTAAAATACTGGGTTTATGGCTCCATTCTTGAAATGTACTCTAACTGCATTTTAAGTTCATCATTTTTCATTCAGTTAAAAACAATTTATGAACAACTTCCCGTGATTCTGTAAATTTCAGCACTAGGCTTTTCTTATGGAGCAGTGACATTTTAAGGCATTTGTAGAATTAGAAGCCATGCATGATGCTCAGTAAAGATCTGATAAACATCTCTACTAATTAAATAAAATAAGGGTGAATGTGGAAATACTTTGGTTGTATTACAGGAGATATTAAACACAAATATATTAAAGTCTTAGAAAGCATATTTAAGTGCTAAGATCAAATAATAAAAGGTACATCCTTAAAAAAAAGAAAATTTGCAATAATATATTTAAAGGGAAAATCTTTAATAAAATGTTAACAAGAAGCCCAAAATGTTAAACTTTAAAATGAATACAAAAATTAAAGCATTTCATTGAAGTCATCTAGGTCCTGTGTAACATACTTCCTGAAATGCAATAACTTACCAATTCTCAGGTTTTCTAACTATACAAATAAAACCTATGATATACATATATGTATTATACATTATGTCAAAGTGTACTATTGTATTAACTAAAATACACAGAGGTGTCTGTGATGCCTTTCAATTTTAAATAACCATCAAGGACAAAGTCAAATTAGACAAACACATTTTTTATAAGAAACAATTCTATAAAACACAAGTATTGTAAACCAAAGTCAACAGAATTGCCAAGACAAAAACTGCTGACTTGACAGTATTCCTAACGTCAACCACGCTGCAGGATAAGTCTTCCAAATTTTAATCAGTCTATTTATAGATGAATATCCTCTGTTGATGCCAAGTCTAGATCTGAAGGACTGCAATCACTGAAATTCTAAATGTAAATTAAAACCCCAGAATACTGAAACCTTTAAACTGGTCTTTAATATTAATCTTAAACTGCTATGTTTCTGGTTTGGATTAGTGACCTAAATTTAGTCTTAAGCCACATGCACACTTCTGATTTGTTCTGAGTAACCGTTTAAAGTGTTCTTAAAATTGTTTATGAAAGTTTGAAAAATGTGAAGTAAAATAACTCAAGGATAATAATTAGGAATAAACACATGAACATTGCCAACTCGCAAAAGTAAATCTGTGTTAAGCACGGATTTTTCTTTTTTTTTTTCTGAAAAAAATTAAAGTATTTGCCATAATCACACAAATATCCCACCCAAACAAACAAACCTAAGTTTGTACTTTATCAGAATTGACCAAACTTTGAAGTAGAGGGAAAAGGGAATTAAGAGAATGATGCTAAGAATGAAAACGTCTGTTTCAATAATTCCATCTCCAAATCATTTGCAGACCCTAAAACCACCTCCAAAGTGATAAATCTCCCCCAAAAGATGACTTAAAATACAAATCTTCTACTGTATCCTGGCTACTACACTCTCTCAAAGCTGCTACCACCACTATACATTTTATTGATATGTTCACGCTGAGCGCTACAAGATTACTGCCAAATAAGTAAATAAGAGTATAACAGAAAGCCAGTTTCGGGGAACCAAAAAAATACCTTCAGAGGCACTCAGCCCCTTTCTTGCGCACAGCACGTGTTTAGCTATTTAAAGCATCTCGCCCTACCAGGAGTAAGAATGGTGACCGTCCTCTAACCTAACAGAGGAGGATATTAAATGTGAAAGGGGATTTCAAGACGGGCTTAGGTTAACTAATCCACCAGCCCCACAGGGCAGAGGAGAGCTGTCAACAAATTAGGACCACAGCACAGTGAACAGCGCTGCAAATGGCTGGAAGTGTGAAAGGGTGCTCTGGAGAAGGGGTGGGGGGCGCAGAGAACGGGGGCACAATTTGTAAAATGCAATCATTAATCACGGAAAAATCCAAGGCCTGGGTTTCTCGACCGGCCTCCAGATCTCGATTCCACAGACTGCAAAGGGAAGGGACATAATCCCCCGGCCTCGGGGATTTGGGGGCGGGGTGCGGCAGTGTCCCGCGCCTGAGCGCCCACCCCCCCACCGCACAGAGGATAGGCTCCGGAGACTCACGTTTTCTGCACCGGCTTCCGCCGCTTACGACTGGCGTAGGTGATGTTAGCGCTGCTGCTGTTCATGGTGCCTGGCTGGCTGCGGCTCCTCCCGGGAGCGGACGGCCCTGTCCCCGGGACTCGGCGGCAACCGGGACGGGGTTCCACTTAGCTGTGGCTGCTCCACCTGTGCCCTCCCGGGGCGATGACGGAGACGCAGTACCCCAGAAGCCGCGCGGCTTCTGCAGCCCCGCACGTCCAGGTGCGCGGCCCCGGCCTGGCGCCGGGGGGCGAGGGGCGGAGACCGGGGAGACTGGAGGCGCAGGTGCCGTCTTTACCAGCAGAGGCGGCGCCGCGCTGCCCGCAGGTGAGTCGGCGCGGATGGAGGAGGAGCCTGGGCTGCCTGTTTGAAATCCCGGCCTGGGTCGCTCGCTGTGGCGGCGTGCCCCGTGACCGTCGCTGCGGCCCCTTGGGTGAGGGAGGCGCCGCCGCGCTGCGCTGCTCCCGGGACTTCCCCGATCCCGGGTGCTTCCCGCCTGCGGAGCTCGGACTCCGGCCGCCGCTATGGGTGCCACCAGCTTCCGCTCGGCTATGCGGCTACCTCTGGTCTGAGCCGGTGGTCCCAGTCACGCTCTCAGAACCTAGCATCAAGTGGACTCGCCCTGCGATGCCTCCCGCTGCTGCTTGCACCGGCTGAATAGCAGAAGCGCCCCCGACCCCTCTCCGGCCCCGCCCCGCCCCTCGTAGCCCCGCCTCATCCTACTTGGCCCCGCCCTTCGCAATATTCCCCTTGAGGGCCCCACCCTCCCGGCACGTGATGACGTAAGGCGTAATGACCAACCCCCCCCCTCCAGTAGCCATCTTCTTGAGGTCAAGGGGAGGAATTTGTGGACACATTTCCAGCTCAGAAAGACATGTGACAACAAATTATGTGTAGCCAAACTCTTTGTAATTAGACAACCTCAAGGAAAGAAATGCCAAGTAGTGAGCTTAAATTCACCTTTGCAGGAGACAGTGAGTCAGCTAACTTTTGGCTAAGCAGTACAGTGAGATGGCAGATAACCTGTGGAGCTGTAAATCTTCCTAGAGGAGAAGGCTTCAGGAGGCCACATCTGAGTTGAAGGCTAGGCATTTTTCTTCTTTTTGTTTTGACTTTGGTTTTTGTCTCCGTACAAGACAGTATAGTATCTTTTCCCCAGTCAGAATAACTGTTACTCTACAGTCAGATTTCAGGAAGGTGGGAAGGCAAGCAGGCAGGCAGCAGGAGGCATTTGACAATAAGCAGTCTAGTATAGCTGGAGAGAGAAGCTGGAAGTGAAATCCAGGAATCTAGGGTCAAATCATAAAGCCTAATCAAGAGTCCAGATTTTATTCTGCAGTCAGTGGAAACTTTTGAAGGATCCACAGCAGGCAAGTGACATTCTGGTGTTTTGGAAGTTGTAAATGACAGTGCAAACTGGATTACAGGAGAAAAAGACTGGATGCAGAGAGAGTAGAGTTGTTGAAGCACTCCAGGTGAAAGTCCAGGGAAGTGACAGTGGGATGGAGGGAAAAAAGAGCAGATAATATGGAAATAGACAAGCGAGAGAGAGCAATCTCAAGTACCTCCAAGATTTCTGACTCCTCCTGTGCCCTTAACCAGAAGAGTAAACACAGGAGTATGTTTTGCTTGTCAGGAGAAGGGCAATCATACTAGGAAGTCTAGATGAAATCTTGCACCATGTCCATTCCTACATTTCAAAATGTCATCAAGCCATTTCCATCTAGTGAGTTTGTTACCTCACATTCAGAACATCAATAAATTGAACATTGTTTTCTTTAGCTGAAACCTCACTGTTATATACTCAACCATTCTCCTATCAACCCTATGAAATATCTTCAACTCTTCTACAACTTACATCTAAATATTCCAACAAATACTATTAAATTTTGTGTATTGCAACATCCCTAATTCATATTCTGCCACGTTATTCTTCAATAATAATACAAAAATTGCCCAACTCAAATGCTTTATCATTCGAGATTCCTACTCAAATATGTTGTGCTTCCCTCCTAGCTCAGTCGGTACAGAATCTGCGTGCAATGAAGGAGACCTGGATTCGATTCCTGGGTGGGAAAGACCCTCTGGAGAAGGAAATGGCAACCCACTCCAGTATTCTTGCCTGGAAAATCCCGTGGACAGAGGAGCCTGGTGGGCTACAGTCCATGGGGTCTCAAGAGTTGGACACAACTTAGAGACTAAACCACCACCACCACCACCATACTCTCAAAGAATATTGTAATGGAGAAGCACATGATTAAGTATGGTCTCCTAGTAGAGACATTTGGTGGGCTGCCATCTATGGGATCGCACAGAGTTGGACACGACTGAAGCGACTTAGCAGCAGCAGCAGCAGAGACATTTGACATAGTCATTGAGACAAAGGTAGCTTTCCCAAAATCATGATGGTGGAGTTGAGGTCTGATGGATAAAGTCTTAGAAGAAAAGAGGGGAAGACATGGCAAGTCAATGAAACAGTACAAGCAACAACCCTTTAGTGGAAGGAGCCTGGCAAGTTGTATGAGGGACTAAAACAAATTCAGGATGAGCAGGGGAGACAGGCACGAATGATCAAATTTATCCTTCAAAATATCACCATATCTTCAGGGTGTAAAAGAGGTAGGAGCAGAATGCAATGGAAATGATATTCCATAGGAAGCCATTTGCAGTACCCCAGCCAATAGATGGTAATTATTGATACAAGAGTGAAGGTGATAATGTAGATGGAAAAAAGTGAATAGGTTCCATAGAATTCAAGGAGGTCTTAAAAGACGGAATGGATGGATATATGACACTGAAGGAAGAAGATGTGTCAAAAACAACATTTTTTGGACTATGCATTAGGCTATGTGAAGATGGCATGTAATGGCGGGAAATTATTAATTTAGCTTGGATCACTTATAGTTGAGGTGGCTCTGAGCTATCTAAGGTGTCAAGTGGGCCACAGGATATATAGGTTTGTAACTCAAAGATTATGAGCTGGAGATATAAATTCAGAAGTCATTTGCATTTAAGTGACAAGAGATTATGAAGGTTGTAGAGTTGGAGAAGGCAATGGCAACCCACTCCAGTACTCTTGCCTGGAAAATCCCATGGACGGAGGGGCCTGGTGGGCTGCAGTCCATGGGGTCGCTAGGAGTCAGACATGACTGAGCGACTTCACTTTCACTTTTCACTTTCATTGGAGAAGGAAATGGCAACCCACTCCAGTGTTCTTGCCTGGAGAATCCCAGGGATGGGGGAGCCTGGTGGGCTGCCGTCTATGGGGTCGCACAGAGTCAGACACGACTGAAGTGACTTAGCAGCAGCAGCAGCAGCAGGGTGTGGATATATGTTAGAAAAGGAAGACAGGACCCCAAGGAACTTCAGTTTGTAATATCTAATAACTGCATAGAAGATGATGGTCCTGTAAAACTGTCTGAAAAAGAGTTTCCAGAATGTTAACAGGAGAATAAAGAGACTGTCTTGTCATGGAGGACAAAGTGGATAAATGTTGGAGTGGGTCACAGAACTGAATGGTGTTGAGAGGTTCAAATAAGACTAGAACTGAAAATGTCCTTTGTGGCTTCCTACCATGGGGTAATTTTGTGACTTTAGCAAACACTGTTGGTGGGCTAATGGACCTACAAATCAGATGGAAGGGGAACAGAACTGAATTGGAGATGAAGAAGTGATATCAGCAAACACAGACAATTCTTTAAAAAAAAAAAAAAATCTGTGACAGAGACCTAGGACGGCAGCTAGGGGGTGTAAAGGGTTAAATTAGGTGTTGTTTTTTGTTTTGTTTTGTTTTTAAGTGGGTGATACGTAAACAGATCAGAAAGAGGCGAGAGAAAGATTGAAATTGACTGTGTAAAAAAGACGAAAAACACTAAGAAGAATTGAGGCTGAAAATAGTGAAGGAAGGAAAGAATGCTAAAGCAGAAGAGGGGAGTGAGGATTACTACTGTAGTTAAACAATAGCAGAAACAGCTCCTCTAGTCCTAACTCTTCAGAGGGGTTCACAATGAGGTTATAAGAAATGCAGTCTCTGGGTGTCCTTACTGACTCAAAATCTGAATCTCACAAGATCTCCCAGGTAACTGAAATGTACATAAAGTTTAAGAAACATTAATGTACAGAAGCTGGGGGACAGAAGGGTGGTGGGTGAGATAGAATAGGCTGGTAATTTTGGATCAGAAAGATAAAGAAAGTGTGATGAGGAGGGGTTTCTAGCATGACCTACAAAAGTACAGGTGTGTTTTGTGGTTGATAGCTTTTTTTTTTTTTTTAACAAGACTATAAGGTAAAAGTGATCCAGGATGTGGCAATAGGGTACTATGTGGACATCAACTCTGTATCTTGGATATGTGATGAGAGAAAATAAACAGATACTATTTGGGAGATGATAGCTTTGGGGAGATCTAGCTTTTAGTTTATGGGAAAAGATGAAACAAGTTCCTAAAGAAGACAGTGCATACAGGGGAGTTTGCTGTTTATGGGTTAGCAATTCCAGGTGCACAAGATCAACCATCTTTATCTTGCCTTCTCTTTTATTTCCCCATCTCTGTATTTTTACCCATAGCCATTCTGCCTAAAAATGTATAAAGTATAATCAAATAATCTTCTCTTTGCCTAAAAACTTTAAGGGTGAGAAATGCATAACAAAATATAATTTACCAATACTGTATCTTAAAGCACTTTTCAGAAAACAGATATACTGAATGCACAAAATCCATGAATCAATCTTAATTTACTATTTTTTTTTAAAAAGTCCACTTTTTTTTAAAGTCGTTAATAGTTATTTAATGCAATTGTTCACTATCTTACTTTGTCCTACACCCATATCCTTACTTTCTGTTCACTTTAGGATTCTGTTTGACTTTAGTTGTTGATTTTTATACCAGGATGAAAATAGAATATTAATAAGATTTTCAGAATTCATTTCAATAGTGACATCATACACTTCCCTTAAAATTTGTGCTTAATATGTCAATAAAATCAGGCTTTGTAGTAGAGTGTCATTAAAAAAAATAAGCTGCCATTTTCTAGAGATTATCACTTTTCTACTTCTGATATCACTACTGTAGAATATGTTTCTCAAAGTGTGGTCTGGACCTTTGATAAAATTTTGAAATTTTGTATATGAGCAACTTTTATGAAGTAATATAACTTTTTCTACCACAAAGCTAAATATAGATCTACAGAATAGGATACAAAGTCAGGTACACCATGCACCTATGGGAACCATATCTATGACAAAGCAGGCAAGAATAGACAAATGAGGAAAGACAATCTCTTCAATAAGTGGTTCTGGGAAAACTAGGCAGCTGCAGGTAAAAGAATGAAATTAGAACTTCCGTAATGGTCTGGTGGTTAAGAATCCGTCTGCCAATGCAGGGGACACAGGTTCAGCCCCTGGTCTGGGAAGGTCCTGCAAACAGTCCAAGGCAGGACAACTAAGCCCATGCACCACAGCTACTGAGCTCCCAATCTAGAGCCTGTGCTCCACACAACAGAAGCCACTGCGATGAGAGGCCTGCTCAACGCAACTAGAGAGTAGCCTCTGCTCACAGAAACTAGAGAAAGCCCACGTGTAGCAGCAAAGCACCTAGCATAGCCAAAAATAAATAGTTTTTAAAAAAAGAATGAAATTAGAACATTCTCTAATACCATACACAAAAACAACTCAAAATGGATTAAAGACCTAAATATAAGACCAAATACTATAAAACTCTTAGGGGACAACACAGGCAGAACATTCTCTGACATAAATCACAGCAGATATTTTTGATCCATCTTCTAAGAGTAATGAAAATAAAACAAAAACAAACAAATGGGACCTAACTAGACTTAAAAGCTTTTGCACAGCAAATGAAGCCATAAACAAAATGAAAAGACAACCCACGGAATGGGAAAAAATATTTGCACATGAAGCAACTGACAAGAGATTAATCACTCAAGTATACAAATCATGCATACAGCTCAATATCAAAAAACAAACAACCCAATTAAAAAATGGGCAAAAGATCTAGACATTTCTCCATAGAAGACATACAGATGGTCAAGAGGCATATGAAAAAATGGTCAGCATCATTAAGTATTGCGTGCATGCTAAGTCCCTTCAGTTGTGCCCAACTCTTTGCAACCCCATGGACTGTAGCCCACCAGGCTCCTCTGTCCATGGGATTCTCCAGGCAAGAATAGTGGGGTGGGTTGCCATGCCCTCCTCCAGGAGATCTTTCCAACCCAGGGATTGAACCCACATCTTTATGTCTCCTGCACTGGCAGGTGGGTTCTTTACCACTAGCGCCACCTGGGAATCCCCACTAATTATTAGAGAAATGCAAATCAAAACTAGAATGAGGTATCACATCAAACCACTCAGAATGGCCATTATCAAAAAAGTTACAAACAATAAATGCTGGAGTGGGTGTGGAGAAAAGAGACCCCTCCTATACTGTTGTTGGAAAAGTAAATTGATATAGCCACTCTGGAGAACAGTATGGAGGTTCCTTAAAAAACTAAAAATAGAGTAACCATATGATTCAGCAATCCCACTCCTGGACATATATCTGGAGAAAACCATAATTCAAATAGATACATGTACCCTAATGTTCATTGCAGCACTATTTGCAATAGCCAGGACATGGAAGCAACCTAGATATCCAAATAAATGTATGTATAATTGCTGCTCTGAGAGGTGGTATGAAATGACTACTCTGAATAGGTTAATTTGACTTGCTTAAGGGAGGTTGCCCTGAGGAAGTTTGAGCTGAACTGTGAGGCAAAGGTAAGCATTTTGTAAGTGACACGGGAAGGGAAGGTGTGCCCCATGCAGACATCTATTATTATTTTTACTTTCTCTTGAGTCCTGCAGCTTCTTAGCCCAGGCCTTCAGAATGATCTATTTCACTCATTCTCTGTTTCTACATCTCAGATATTGTATCTCAGATATCTCATATTGTTAGTTACATTAAATATTTAAGAGAGTATAGCCCATCCTTCACAAACTGTGTACTGAGGCACCCCAAGGGCATCACCAAAGTCAAAAAGGCACCCTCATGGGATATTGAAAATTTTCAAGGCCAACAAAGTGACATCAGCTTGACAGTATGCAAGACACTACCTTCAGTTAGCTTAGAACTTTAACATGAAACTGTACTCAGTCCTTTCGATTACATCTTATGAGACAGTTTTGTAAGCTGCTGTTATAATACTCAAGAACCATGGGAAAAAGACTGTGGAACAGGAAATGAAGGTATTGGTTTCCTATTCAATTCAAAGGTTTCAGAAAGATGTAAAGTACTCAACAAACATGAACATACTGTTAACAATATAACAAATTTTTTTTAATGTTTGTGCATTATTTTGTGAAATAGCAACTAAGTAGTTACGACAGAGATACATCATAATAAGTTCAGACCTAACTACTTAATAAATGGCATTGTTATTAATAGGTAGTTCTTTTAGCCTCCATAACATGAAAAAATTTCTGAGACACTAAGAGAGCCATGAACTGGGAAAATTCGGGAATCTTTGGCATAGCTAAACCTTTCATTAACAGATGAAAAACCTCAGGGCCAGCAAGATAAAGTGGCCTGCTAATCAGCCAAGAATTCAGGTCTCGTGACCTCTATTCCAGTCAAAAAATATATTTTATCTCACTGTGAAGTAACTTGATTCATTTCTTAAAAAATAATCTGTTTACAAATTGCCTGCTTTGACTCTAACACAAAAGAACAGATATAAACATCTAAGGGCTAATTCTAAATGCTTAATGCCCTCTTCCCTTGCTTGGATATGCTACACGATGTCATAACCAGAAGTGAGAAAAAAGTAACACCTTTTTGGTTAATGCTAACCTGAACACTGATAAGGAAACTAAAATAATATGTAGGAATAATCTGTTATTCATCAAAATTATTTCTGTTTACTTAGGAATAATGCTTTGTTGTCAGAAATGTTAAGATTTTTTGAAAAAAATGTTATCTGTAAAAATAATAACATGTATTAGGTTCAGATTTTGCCTTTAGCTTGCTGCATCTTTTATTCTTATGAATGTAAAACTTGATTATGAAAAAGTTATGAAGTTTTATATTTTACAGGCCAAGACTCATGTCTGACACTAAATTTGCTCGAGCCCTTCATATTCCAGGAAACAGATGGAAGATAAGTGAAAGAAGACTCCAATGAAATTTCTGCACTTCTCTGGTTTGGGAAAAACTTAAAAGCCAATGTCCCCATTTTGCAGCATCCACAGATTGAAGAATGTATGTATACAGTAGTTATTTGTGCCTTTTGAGAATTTAGCTGCTTTAAGCTAATCTCAAATTGTTCATTTTGCTGTATCCACTAGCTACTTACATATACTAAACTGCTAGTAGCTTCCATTACCTTACAAATATTTTTCATTTGTTCTTGTACTGTACATTTGAAATTTCTTCTTTATACACTCTTTTGCTTATACTGCCTGACTTGCATAAAACTGTATAATGCATCGGAAGTCAGGATTTATATGTGTAAGACGCATACTAAACTAATTGCTTTAAAAAAATCTTTTGGGAAAAATATTAACTTGCACCCCAACTTAAATCTTCTCACATTAATGCTATGCAAGCATCAGAAACATCTGCCATTACCTGACTGGTAAGTAGATACTGATAAAGGAGATCTGGTTACATAATTAATCAAGGGGATGTCGCTGAGGGTGGAGTGTCCTGTGTAACAGTGGGTTCTCCACCCTTCCCTCCTAAGGCAGGGTGAAAGAATTTCCCTTGTAAAACTTTAAACTTTAGTTGAGCTTCTTTCCTGCCTGAACCTAGATCGAGTTGCCATCTGCCTTTACAGTGGCGAGGATTCTTGAAGGGAATAGGTTATAAGGATTCAATTTATTCCCAGCTTTTGGATACATCTTACTCTTACATCCCTGCTTTAAGTTGAATCCATTCTGGTTATCTGGGTCTATAAATAATAACATAAAGCAAATGGGTTTCAGAAAAAAAAGCATGGAAATCAGTAACTGTTTTGGAGTACACTGGTATTTAATGAAATGCCAACTGGTTATTTTATAATGTAAACAATTCTCATCTAAATTCTTCAGGAAATAGGACTTTAAAAATATTTATTAGATACCGTGTCTTTCCATATTTCCTCATTTAAACTAAGATTTTGTGATCTCAGATTTATGTCATTTTTTTGCATGATTCTTTGAAGCAAAGCACCACCACCACCACCACCACCAAAACATACACCTGCGTTAGTAAAAATACCAATCTAAATCCAGCTGGACTGTTTTGACAGTATATAAAAAGCATATGAAAGATTGAAAATGCAAACTTTGACTCATTTTTTCTTGAATAACTCAGAGTTGAACACTAACTTTGCAAGAACTAGGTTTTCTATGTAGTACCATGAATTTAACCCCTTCTTTTAATTGTAACACAGTATAATTAATAAACCTAAACAGAGATGTCTAAATAGACATTATCTAGTAATTGATATTATAATGTATAGATAAGAAGTGTCTGTACCTCAATCATTAAATGTGCATATTTTAAAAATGTTCCCAAAATTGATTTAAAAAGCATGTGGAATGAAAATTGTGATATATTTATACTAATGAGATATTAGAGATACATTAAAATTTTTCCATTTATCCAAATACTTTATTTGTATATTCCATATTTTAAATTTTAATATTGAAATATACACTTAGGAAGATTTCTCAAAGTGGAGTTTCAGCCTTCTGTTTTTCTTTTATGCATGATTAAAATTCAAGAGAATTTAGCATCCCAAGTTTTTTCCTTTTAAATGTTTTCCTTGCACTGTTAGCAGAAAATGCAAACAAATAAAGATAAGGGACAAATATTGCCAGATTGGCTGTTTTACTCAGTAGAAAGAAAGCCACTAATGTACTCTAATGATGTCCTTTCCCCCATTCTAATAAGAAGGTTTGTGTTGTTCTGACATTAAATGGATTAAGCAGCAAGCCTGCTGAGAAAAATACTCAAAGGTATTAAACCCTTGCAGTGTTGGTTTAACTGTAAGTACTGTAAAATAAGATTAAGTCTGAGTTTGGAAGAAGAACTAGATTTGACATAAGACTAAAAGGTAACAATATTCACAGATGCCTGAATTAATGCTTCATTGAAAAATATAATTAGCACAAGATTTGAAAATATGTCTCCTTTGGCAAATGTCTTCAGAGAGTAATCAGTGCTAGAGACTGATGTAGTGGAAAGAGCACTGGGCAAGTGGCCAAAATCTCTGAACTCACATTTACTGCTCCAGCACGCGCTAGTTCTGTGACCTTGGATGAGAAATTTCGAAAGCCTTTGAATCGCATGAGGTGGATGTGCTTGGTTGGCAACCATTCCCCACTTTGTAGTGTGCATCCCTGGACTGCAGTAGCTCAAAGGCTGAAAATTGCACTTCCAAGATTCCTGCGCAATTAAAGTTGCAGATGCAAATGATGTTCAACCAATTAAATGCACCGGTTGAGATTTAGAAGGCAGAAGTCAAGTGGAGGTCATCTTCCTGCTGCTTGTCTTGTTTTCTGCTAATAAGTAAGATGGCAAAGACATGACTTTTGTGTGATGGTGTCCAGCATCCAAGTTCTACATTTCATGGGTTTTGAGAGGCTGTTGTGGCAGCAGCGGTGGTTTCCTGATTCCTTAATTCTAGCTGCAGTGGGCACTTTTGAACTCCAATTCTGTAGTGACTTCTGGATTCCTCACCTTTCTAACTGAAGCAGAAGTAGAGGTTCCCCTAATACGTCAGCTCTGCAGTGTTCTGGAGCATACAGCCTCCATCTCTAGCCTTTCCAATTATTTTTTAAGCTTTTAATTCCCTGTATTTAGTTTCCATCTCCTTAAAGAACCTGGGACTTATTCTGGTTCCTTTCCTGATACATACATATGCACATTTCATTCAAACCTCATAGGGTCGTTGAGAAAACCAAACCATGCTATTCAAGTATATTGAATATTGTTTCCTCCTTTTTTTAAAAAAAAATAATAATGGGTGTTTGTGACATTACAAGCAGCTGTTAAAAATGTCTCATTGCACTTCCCTGTCATTAATTTTACTTGCATAATATTGGTCTAAACACATTTTGTGAAATGTTGGTTCTGTTGAACAAATAACACAGAAGCAGCAATTGCATATTCTATAGGTATCTAGATATTACAAATCTCTAGTCCTAAGAAAGCCCATGACTTTGGATGGAACCTTTCTTATAAGTGAAATGAAAATCTTCACTTCAATTTTATATGTTCCTGTTATTATTATATTTCTAAGATGATAATAATTAGAAGCACTGTGGAGGATTGTGCAAGTGGAAATGGACTGATGGTCTGTCAAGATTTTGAGCAGATTTGGAAAAATTTGGCTGGGTGCTCTCTGACCTCATACTTTCTAAAGTAATAAAACAACCTAACCTTTTTCTATCATCCTTTTCCCCACAGGAAGTTTTTGCTGCATCTATGGTGCCCAGAGAATTTTTATCTTTAAACCAGCCCACATGCCAAACCATCATGAAGGCATCAATATTTTTCAAATCAGGTACATACTTCCTGACTTTGCTTCACCTCTCTCTGATGTCAGCCTGGCTACTGACTCATCTCCATTTCTGTGTGTGTCTTTTTCTGTGCCCTTGAGACAGACAGACAGATACACACAGACCCTTATACATTCATGTATACAGATAAAGCTAGGAATAATTTTGGTCTCTCAGGACTTAAATTCATTTACTTGGACCTCAATTATGATAAACACTCTCCAGTTCTCCCCAGTGGGAGAATTCAGAAAACAAAAGAATTACACTGAATATTTATGACTTTCTTATATTTGGGGGGCTTGTGGCTCAGCTGGTAAAGAATCTGTCTGCAATGTGGGAGACCTGGGTTCGGTCCCTGGATTGGGAAGATCCCCTGGAGAGGGGAACAGCTACGCACTCCAGTATTCTGGCCTGGAGAATTCCATGGACTGTATAGTCCATGGGGTCACAAAGAGTAGGACACGACTGAGTGACTTTCACTTTCACTTTATATAATTTTAAATATTGGACAAAATCGCTCGCTGGCTTCAGTTGTGTCCAACTCTTTGAGGCCCTGTGAACTGTAGCCCGCCAGGATCCTCTATCCATGAGATTGTTCAGGCAAGAATACTGGAGGAGTGAGTTGCCATGCCCTCCTCCAGGGGATCTTCCCAAACCCACATGTCTTCTGTCTCCTGCATTGGCAAGCGAGTTCTTTACCACTAGCACCACCTGGGAAGCCTATGGAACATAATAAACTGCATCCAATTGTCTAGTGTGCTGTGTGTAAAAGCACACTATTTACCCCCATATATGTAAAATTCTATCATGTAAACACATTTTCTTGATTTCATGTAAAAGTTTGTTTTGAGCCAATTTTAAATCTTAGTAAAATAGTTCCTAATAGTTCCTAATGTTCCTTAGTAAAATAGTTCCTAAATCTTTACCTCAAATTCCCCGTTCCATCTTAAATACTGCCACAAAGTTTGTTCTGAAAACACTTTGCTCTGAATAAATGTCACTTCCCTTCTCAAGAACCTATAATTTCTTCTTGTCCACAAATCAAGTTGAATTAGCCATACTAAGATATTCCAGAAACTAATTTATCTTTACTTTATCTAATTGTTTCTTCCATATTCCCTAACACGTCTCCACTTCAATCAGACTAATTTACTTGTGACTTCCTGAATATGTCAAATTCATACTTTTCTCTTCATCATGTTGGAAAACCTCCTCTCCACTTATTCAACTTGAACCTATCAATCTCATAAAGTACTTCCTTGTACCATGTGTTTGTTCTTTACATTAACTTCTATTTTATCATATTATTTATTTTTTCATTAACAAGCCATAATTCTCATGTAATTGAAAAACATGTTGGTAAAATGTTAAGTACTTCATATGTGTTTAATTGAGTTGAATTTATATACTAAACACAACAGAGCCTAGACATTTGAACTTAAACATCCTAAAACTTACACTTATGTTATATTTAATCTGGAGTCAGAAGAAATGGTGTTTCAGGAAATTAAGTATGCTTTTTTTTTTCATTTTTCATTCACCCAGATCTCTGTGAACCATTTTATGATTGTGGCCTTTTCTGAATTTTAATCTCTGACATACTTCATTCAAAGTACCTCCCTGATAAATTGGTAAAATTTGTTGCATTTCATCATCATTCAATGTTGATGAATTTACAGAATGTCTTTTGAAATGACATTCTTAAGAAAGGTAAGTTCCTTAGATATTCCATAGCTTAGGGAGCAGGATTTCCTAAAACTGCTGCACTTAGCTAAGCTGCACACCTACTTCTGTAGAGAGTCAACTTGTCATCAAAACAAAATTAATATTGCATTCTCTTTTGGTCAAGGACACATTAAACATTTAGTGCAGCACACATCTCTCAGGAATGCAGGATCATAAACAATCAGTTGCATATACTTCTTATCAGATAAGGTAGCTTCTACAATATGCTGTGCTACTATTTAAAATTCACTGCTGACCACTAAGTACTGAACCAATGAAGACACTAGAGGCTGGCATAATTTATCCCTAATAATTGTGAACTTTATTTTTGCTACTGGTAGTGGCTCCATTGATGATAACAGCAAACTCTGACATGATTATTATAATTGCATTCTATATTTAAATATCTTGTGTGATGTATAGCAACCAAAATATTAGTCACAATGGTAACTCAGTAATTGGTTTACTTGATTGTTGGATGGGCTGTTGTGTGTCTATCTCTAGGCCAATGACCAGACTTTGTTATTGTGATGAAACTTAATAGGAGCATTAATAGCGTGGTGCATTCACTTCAGTATAAACAGTACTAGTCAGAAAAAAGCTAATAAGTGGTCTACTGTCTTTCTTAGGATTTATTAGTGTTTCTGTAAGTACTATTTTGATTTTTAAAGTTTTAATACATTTGCATTCACTTCCCATATAGCTTTTGTAAACTATGTAAACTACAATTGTTTTCAATTCTCAAAAATGAATAACCTCTATCTTTTCCACTTAATCCTTTTAAAAAGTGAAAATTAGTGTTTATCAGATATAGATTCTGCACATTTTACATACTTTCATTTAGTCTTACAACAACCCTATGAAACAAGTGCTTTTAAAAATAATTCAAATAAAATTTACATACCATAAAATTCTGTGGCGGATTCATTTTGATATTTGGCAAAACTAATACAGTTATGTAAAGTTTAAAAATAAAATAAAATTAAAAAAAAAATTCACCATTTTAAAGGATGCCAATTGAGTGGTTTTTAGTGCATTTACACGGTTACGAAACCATCAATACGAACTAATTCCAGAACATTTTCATCACTTCCAAACCCTATATTCTTTAGCAGTCACACTGCATTCCCCTTCCTGCCAGCTTTTAGAAAACATTAATTCACTTGCTGCCTCTAGGGATCTGTCTATTCTGGACATTTCATATAAATGGAATCATACAGTATAGCCTTTTGGATCAGCTTTGTTCATTTGGCCTAACATCTTCAAAAAGTTCATCTGTGTCCTACCGTGTATCAATACTTCATTCCCTTTTATATATAGTGTTGATATATCTATCACATTTTGCCTATCCATTGATCAGTTGATAGGCAACTGGGTAGCTTCCATTTTTTGGCTATCTTGAATAATGCTACTATGAACATTCATAAACAAGTTTTTGTGTGGATATATGCTTACTCCTTGGAAGGAAAGTTATGACCAACCTAGACAGCATATTAAAAAGCAGAGACATTACTTTGTCAACAAAGGTCTGTCTAGTCAAGGCTATGGTTTTTCCAGTGGTCATGTATGGATGTGAGAGTTGGACTATAAAAAAAGTTGAGTGCTATGAGGTACCATTTCACACCAGTCAGAATGGCTGCGATCCAAAAGTCTACAAGTAATAAATGCTGGAGAGGGTGTGGAGAAAAGGGAACCCTCTTACACTGTTGGTGGGAATGCAAACTAGTACAGCCACTATGGAGAACAGTGTGGGGATTCCTTAAAAAACTGGAAATAGAACTGCCTTATGATCCAGCAATCCCACTGCTGGGCATACACACTGAGGAAACCAGAAGGGAAAGAGACGAGTACCCCAATGTTCATCGCAGCACTGTTTATAATAGCCAGGACATGGAAGCAACCTAGATGTCCATCAGCAGATGAATGGATAAGAAAGCTGTGGTACATATACACAATGGAGTATTACTCAGCCATTAAAAAGAATACATTTGAATCAGTTCTAATGAGGTGGATAAAACTGGAGCCTATTATATAGAGTGAAGTAAGCCAGAAAGAAAAACACCAATACAGTATACTAACGCATATATATGGAATTTAGAAAGATGGTAACAATAACCCTGTATGCGAGACAGCAAAAGAGACACTGATGTATAGAACAGTCTTATGGACTCTGTGGGAGAGGGAGAGGGTGGGAAGATTTAGGAGAATGGCATTGAAACATGTAAAATATCATGGATGAAACAAGTTGCCAGTCCAGGTTTGATGCATGATACTGGATGCTTGGGGCTGGTGCACTGGGACGACCCAGAGGGATGGTATGGGGAGGGAGGAGGGAGGAGGGTTCAGGATGGGGAACACATGTATACCTGTGGCGGATTCATTTTGATATTTGGCAAAACTAATACAATTATGTAAAGTTTAAAAACAAAATAAAATTAAAAAAAAAAAGTTGAGTGCTGAAGAATTGATGCTTTTGAACTGTGGTGTTGGAGAAGACTCTTGAGAGTCCCTTGGACTGCCAGGAGATCCAACCAGTCCATCCTAAAGGAGATCAGTCCTAGGTGTTCATTGGAAGGACTGATGTTGAAGCTGAAACTCCAATACTTTGGCCACCTGATGTGAAGAGCTGACTCATTTGAAAAGACCCTGATGCCAGGAAAGATTGAAGGCAGGAGGAGAAGGGGACGACAGAGGATGAGATGGTTGGATGGCATCACCTACTCAATGGACATGAGTTTGAGTAAACTCCGGGAGTTGGTGATGGACAGGGATGCCTGGTGTGCTGCAGTCCATGGTGTCACAAAGAGTAGGACACGACTGAGCCACTGAACTGAACTGATGTCTTCATTTCTCTTGGGTATGTATCTAGAAGTAAAAATGCTGGGTCACAGAGTAATTCTATGTTTAACTTTCTGAAGAACTGCTTTCCAAGTAGTTGTACCATTTCATATTCTCACCAGCAATGTATGAGCATTTCAATTTCTCCATAGTTTTGGCAAACTTTGTTGTTATTGTTCTATTTTTAATTATAGTCCTCTTAGTAAGTATGCAGTGGTATTTCACTATAGTTTTGATTCTAATTTTACAATAGCTAATGTTAGGCATATTTTTGTGTGGGTTTTTTTTTTTTTTTTTTTTTTTTTTTTGCCATCTGTATGTCTTCCATGGAGAAATGTCTGTTCATTTCCTTTCCTCATTTTAATTAGGTCATTTTGCTATTGTGTTGTAGGAGTATTTCATATATTCTGACTACTATATTCTCATCAAATAGATTTCATTCTGTGGACTGCATTTTCACTATCTTAATAGTGTCTTTTCATGCACAGAAGTTTTAAATTCTGATGAAGTCCAATTAGTCTACTTTTTTCTGTGGCTACTTATGCTTTTGGTGTCTTTTGTTGAAAAGACTATTCTTTCCTCCACTGAACTGTGTTGGCACCATCCCTCCATTGTCTACCTTTTAAACAGATTTGCAAGGGCTTTCTCAGATCACTTCCAGGATTTTTCTTACTTTTTATTCTGGCATTTCTGAAATCTCATCTCTTACACAAAGCAATTATCATACCAAGTAAACAAGTTAAGAAATATCCTCTTACTGTATCCCCTTATGGGGATTCCTTGATGGCTCAGCAGTAAAGAATCCACCTGCAGTGCAGGAGATGCAGGTTCAATAGCTGGGTCGGGAAGATCCTTGGAGAAGGGAATGGCAACCCACTGCAGTATTCTTGCCTGGGAAGTCCCATGGACAGAAGAGCCTGGAGGGCTACAGTCCATGAGCTCACAAAGAATTGGATACAACTGAGCACACACACACTCGTATCCCCTGTAACAATCAATTTTTTCTTCAGACGTGTGTCAGCTTGTCAGAGTTAAAGGCAAACTTCAGGAAAATAATGTAATCAGTGTAAATTCTAAAGTTTTATATACTTTATATATATATATAAATATATATATACACATACACACACACACACACACACACACATATATATATATATATATATATATATATATACACACACACACACACACTGGAGAAGGTAATGGCACCCCACTCCAGTACTCTTGCCTGGAAAATCCATAGACAGAGGAGCCTGGTAGGCTGCAGTTCATGGGGTCGCTAAGAGTCAGACATGACTGAGCGACTTCACTTTCACTTTTCTCTTTCATGCATTGGAGAAGGAAATGGCAACCCACTCCAGTATTCTTGCCTGGAGAATCCCAGGGATGGCAGAGCCTGGTGGGCTGCCATCTATGGGGTTGCACAGAGTTGGACATGACTGAAGCGACTTAGCATAGCATAGCATATATATATACACACACACGTGTACACACACACATACACACATATACATATAAAGAGAGAGGAACTGGTCATATCAAAGATAAGTTCTGTTGTGGTTTCTTCTCTGTATAAAGATGTCTGATCTCAAAGGCAGATAAAGACTGAATACCATCCATTACACAAACATTTATTGAATAGCTACCTAGCATTACCAATGCTAGGAAAACTTGCATCTCTCCTCAAGGGACTTAGCTAGGAATGGAGAAAGATCAGTACACATAAGATCACATTCCAGCCCTGTGGCAGGGGCACAAGTGTACGAGAACAGGAAACAACTCGTCCTTTCTTGGGGAGTTACTTAGAAGGTGCCACCCAATGAATTGATCTTGAAAATAAAAGACTTCGAACAAGAAGGAAGGGCATATGATTTTCCAGTCAACTGGACAACACACAAGGCAGAGAAATACTAGAGGAAAGTATGACATATTGAGAAAAGGATCGACACTTTGGTGTGACTAGATGCATAACTGAGGACTGAGAGGTAGGTTGAGGCCATACTGCAAACTGGGCTGATGAATATGGACTTAATCCTCTGGCCAGTGGAAATCATAGGCATTTTAAAATAGGAAATGATCCTGTGCTTATCATATGTTATGTTGTCGCAGTGATCTGCTTCCAACTCTAAAACTGCTATTATACTATAAGAGAGACTGTGTAACACAGTAGTCTAAAACTTGGACCCTATAAATGCAAATGGCAGTTCAAATTGACTCTTTTCAACTACATAGTTAGGTAATTATAAGTAGGTCTCATCACTTCATGGCAAATAGAAGGGAAAAAAGTGGAAACAGTGGCAGATTTTATTTTCTTGAGTTCCAAAATCACTGTGGACAGTGACTGCAGCCATTAAATTAAGACTCTTGCTCCATGGAAGGAAATATATGACAAACCTAGACAGCATATTAAAAAGCAAACACATTACTTTGCTGACAAAGGTTCGTATAGTCAAAGCTATGATTTTTCCAGTAGTCATGCAACGGTACCATAAAGAAAGCTGAGCACCAAAGAATTGATGCTTTTGAATTGTGGTGCTGGAAAAGACTCTTGAGAGTCTCTTGGACTGGAAGGAGATCACACCAGTCAATCCTAATGGAAATCAACCCTGAATATTCATTGGTAGGACAGATGCTGAAGCTGAAGCTCCAATATTTTGGTCACCTGATGTGAAGAGCCAACTCACTGAAAAGACCCTGATGCTGGGAAAGATTGAAGGCAAAAGGAGAAGAGGGCGGCAGAGTATAACATGGTTGGATAACATCATGGACTCAATGGACATGAGTTTGAGCGAATTCTGGGAGATAGTAAAGGACAGGGAAATCTGGTGTGCTGTGGTCCATGGGGTTGTAAACAGACACAACTTAGTGACTGAACATACACACACACAATCTCTCTGAGGCTCTGTTTCCCCATCTGTAAACCTCACAGACTTGTGAGAATTAAATAAAATAATACAGGTGAAACTTGGAACATATTACATGCTCAAGAAATGATAGTTATATAAGAAGGTCTTTGACGACTGTCCTGTCTTTGCAGTGCTAAATGCCACGAGTGGGACTTCAATCACTACTTTGGAATGAATGAGTTTAAGGGGTTAGTCCAGTAGCATTTTGAAATACAGGTCTAAAGCTTTAGAGTAAATCTGGGCATTGTAGCTAATGGCCATGAGTCAGGATTCATCTAAAGAGAAATTAGAAATGAAGCTCTGATAGCTGCAAAGCTTCACCAGAGACAGCAGTACATAAAAAGAGAGTATTTCTCAGGAAGGAATATTGAGGGAAAAGCAACTTTCAATGCATGGTGTAGGAGCACAGAACCTATGTAAAATTTCTGAAAACTCTGCACCCTTTTCCATCCAAGGAGAAGGTGCACATATGTTGAATGTTTTGCACGCAGTTTTAGGGGTTTATAGACACCATACTCATCCCAAGATCCCCCGATTTAAGAAGGAAATAATAAAGAATCAAAGTATGAGACATGGAAGGAGTAGAGAAGGGAAAAAATCCATACTAGAATATATATTAACATAGATTGTACCTGTGGTGATAATTTAAGAACCTGGCCTTTCTGCTGGTGATGTGAAATAAGAAATCAGAATAACTGTTCAGTGTGTGGATGGATATCCTTATTTATCAGTATAGCAAAGTTCAAATCAAATACCTAGCAATTTTAAACTAGGCAAGAATAAGCCTCTTGCAGTGTTGACAACTTTCTGGTCAAACATTTCATGGATTTCCTCCAACTACACTACTAGTCAAATTTAAAGTTGACACCAAGCCAAATGCATTGTATCTCTATTGTTTTTGAAATGTATGTTTCTCATCACCCTAAGACTGTCCAGACAACGATGTTTTCTATTTCCTAAGCTTATAAAAAAATTCTACTTAGACATAGTGGTTTATGTAGGCTTCCCAGATGGCACTGGTGGTAAGGAACCTGCCTGCCAGTGCAGGAGATGTGAGATATGGGTTCAATCCCTGGGTTGGGAAGATCCCCTGGTGTAGGAAATGGCAACCCACTCCAACATTCTTGCCTGGAAAATTGTGTGGACAGAGAAGCCTGGCAGGCTACAAGTCCATGGGGTCGCAAAGAGTCGGACACAACTAAAGCGACTTAGCATGCATGCATGCAGACAGAGTGGTTTATATAGACACAGTGGCAGAAAAATCTTCCTAAAATTCATGTTTCTTTTGAATTCAAATCTGTTTTCCATGCTTAATCTCCTTATCTCTTTCTAAAGGAAATGGAAAGAAAGGTTAAAAGGTCCTTAGAGTTGTATTTCTAACTAGTTCCTATTGATGAAGTGAGGTCACTCTTTTAGAGTAATTAGATTCTGCTCATTTCTTTAGGCTAGAATGCTTTAGCATCTTATTTTAACTGGTAGTAAACTGTAAGGCTGGATGTGAATTTTGCTCTGCCTATTATGCATAACCAAAATGAACTAGTCAAGGAAGCTTGGGTAGGGGTGGAGGGATACACTAGAGACAGGTATGTGTTTTCCTGTGTATTTCAATAATTATACGATCTTTATTAAGAACCTACTGTGTCCGAGGAAATATGTTAAGTGTTGAGAAAACAAAGATAAATATGACATGTCCCTTTTTCAAAACCTCCCTCTTAAGCTAGTTGAGGAGTCAACATATAAATAATAATCCACAGAGGAGAACAAGTTTAGCATCTTTGGACTTAGTGGGATGGGGTGGTGTCATGGAATTCACAAAGAAAAGGTGACATCTGAGAAAACACTTGAAAGATAAAATATGAATTTACCCAAAAGATAAGAACGAGGAGGAGAATTCCAGGTAAAGGGAACAGCATGTTTAAAGTCAGGGTGGCACAAACAAATGTAGTGTGGTCCTCGAATTACAAGTAGTTGAGTGTTGTATGAAAAGTGGGAGGAGGATAAACAGGCTGCCAAATATTCTGCATTTTATGAACAAATTCCCATATGTTTGTATTAACAGGTAGAGTAGTTGCTGTTTAGTCACTAAGTCCTGTGTGACTCTTTGTGACCCAATGGACTGTAGCCCACCAGGCACCTTCCCTGGGATTTCCCAGCCAAGAATACTGGAGTGGGTTACCATTTCCTCTTCCAGAGGATCTTCCTGACCCAGGGATCAAACCCGCATCTCCTGCATTGGCAGGTAGATTCCTTACCACTATGCCACCTGGGAAGCCCTAATTAGGTGGTTATTATAATACAAAAAATAAAGGCTATTGGGAATTATTTTACAAGACCCCACTTTAATGTTATGCCATGGATTTTTTTTGAGAAACACTTTTAGAAATAAACATAAGTTATGGTATATGCCTCTGTGTTTTTTATGAAAAACTTGTATATATTCTTTAGTATTCCATAGCTTGAAAATTACTCCTAGAACTCTGAACCCGGGGAAAAAAGTTATTTTCTTGAACTGTATGATTCCTCAAATTAGATGAGTCATTTATCAAGTTAAAAAAGAAATCAAAGTCATATAGACTGTTACCTCTCTAAAGCCTGTGCCTTATCCTAAAATGGAAAGCAGGTGTGTGTGAAGCGGTTCTTGTCAGCTCAGGGCTCAGAGGCTCTGGTCCAGATCTTGAACCTTCCTTAGGGAGAACCAATTTGAGCATCATTGTTCCAAACGATGAAAATGAAGTCATCATCATGTTTCTCTTTTTCCCGTATGAAGCAGCAATCTCAGATCTAAGGTTTGTTTTGTCTTATACATGCTCCTATCTGGGATTTCTAAATATAGTTTTTCTCCTCTTTCCCTTTGTTTTCTGTAATTATTTCAAGTTAGCATATTAAGGCTGAAAGAGTAGAAACAACCTCAAATTCATTAAGTTGACTGTATATATTCACTGATCAGTCAATTGTTTCCTCTCTCAATTTGATGAAAATAAGTTCAACTTATTTTCAACTGTTACTAGTTTGCAGTAACAGTTCCCCCAATAGTTGGAGGCTTTCCCAGCTTCCACTGCAGCTTTCCATAAAGCACATGCTCAGAAGTGGCACTAGTGGTAAAGAATCCGCCCGCCAATGCAGGACACGATGCACATTTGATCCCTGGGTCAGGAAGATCCCCTGGAATAGGAAAATGGCAATCCGCTCCAGTATTGCCTGGAAATTGCATGGACAGAGGAGCCTGGCAGGCTGCAGTCCACGGGGCTACAAAGAATCAGGCAAGACTGAACAACTGAACGTATATACACAGAGGCAACTATGAAGGGATACAGGGCAAACAGACCACTATACATCTCCAATAGCCTCAGTTGGGCTCTGGGATTTAAAATGAACATACAATAATACGAAAGATTATAGGGTTAAAATACCAAACTGCTTGTGACTTCTGAGTCGGTGGCAGAAAAATGAATTGGTGCGTTTTTTAAAAAATGCATTCTGAGAAAAACATTTGCCCACACCAGTTTCTATACCCCAAACCAACAGATGACACACATACCCTGAAGCTAATAAAACTGATGACAGATATATCTATTTAAGACTATGGATTGTGACTCCCAGACAGCTGGAAAATGATTTACTGGAACAGTTTCTAAATACAGTAGCTGCCTTTTCCGTACCAACATTACAACAATTGGCAACAACTGTGTCCACAGAAGCTTGAGCTCAGGAAACTGGCAATGTCATGTCCCAAAGCTAGGTTTGGAAAGGGCGCTATTTCATGTTAGATCAGATAAATGGTAACCTGAAAATTCACTGGTGTGACAACTGACTCTGGAACTCTCCAGTTCTCTTTAGATCGATCCACACATCTGCAATAGGTACTTATTTGAAGGAGGGAGAAAAGAGCTTAAAAAATAAATCTCTTCAGCCTTATGTTCAATTCAACATTTTGCTGTTGTTGTTCAGAACCTAACATTTGCTAAATGCTGTATTAAGAGGTTCAAGGTTTATAAGATGAGCAGGACATTTAGGTAATATGTAGACCTTTCACGGGAAATGTAAGAGAAAAAAGCAAGAACATCAGAAAGTAAAAGTCACTCAGTCATGTCCAACTCTCTGCAACCCTATGGAAAGTAGCCACCGGGCTCCTCTGTCCATGGAATTCTCCAGGCAAGAATAATGGAGTGCATAGCCATCCCCTTCTCCAGGGGATCTTCCCAGCCTAGGGATTAAACCCCATGTTGTCAGATTCTTTACCATCTGAGCCACTAGGGAAGCCAGAATTTAGGCATTTATTTTGGCATTGTTCCTCATTCTGTAAGATCCAGCTACTGCAAGGATCACAACCATGACCTTCTCTCACCTTCAATTCTCTTCTACTTAAAGTTACTGTTTTTAAGCATCAGCTGGAGCACTGGTATTAAACTCTGACCTACTGCAGGGGCTGGTACAATAAGCCCACACATTTAGTAAGACTTATAGGTGGATCTGCACAGTAGCTAGTTCAGGAGGTGAGCTTGTGCTTCCTTATTCCCTGGCTTTCTGCTTGTGGGATATGGAAAATGCTCGAGTGCTATTAACTAATTAAAACTCAAAAATTAAAGTTTGAGAACCTTTGGTACCCCAAATTAGATTTACTGTGATACCTGATTCATCACAATTTCATCATTAGTCCACACAGTATTAGTGGTTCCTTTGTTAGATTTCTGATGTCATGCAGACAGGGGACCATGCCTGTGGGTCAGCATTCTGCCTTCTACATATGTAGGTTTAGGGTAACCAATTGTCCCTATCTACCCAGGATTGTCCGATTAGCAGGTAAAGGTCTTTGGCGAACCAGGAGAGCTGGTTACTCTAAATTGTAACCTAATGACCTCAAGTAGTTCATTTTTCTTTCTTTAAAATTAGAGCCTGCAGCTAACATGTAATCACTAGTATTACAGAGTTCTCAATATGTGCCCATTTTATTCTAACCATTTAAGGAAGCTACTATTATTAACCCGACTTTATTAATGAATCACTGGGCACTGGGAATTTCAGTAACCAGACCAGATTTTACAATGAAGATAGATTCCAGCATCCACAATCTTAAGGACTTTGTACGAAGGTCTAGGAATAAATAGCACATCAGTGTATTCCTCAATGTGCCTACTTTTCTCACTGGCAAAACCATGTATGTTGTGGCCTGTATTGTTAGAATGAACTAGGACAGAGTATTCAGCATAAGTACCATTCTCAAGAACATGGCTGCTGTCATTAAGAACATTCTCAAACTGTCATTGCTTGTATAATATAGCCCATTTTTAAGTTACAATAAATAGCATTTTTGTCAGCCATCTCATAGGGCAAGGATTATTATGCAGACGATATTCTGAGTTTTAAGATTAATCTTTGCTTGCTTTAAGATCTGGGGCTTTAGAAGGAAGGATTTTGTTCCAATTTCACAGCCCGCATCTTGTTCATCATTGCTCTGATAAAAGACTTGTCTTTCATCATTAAGTGTCTTTATGCACGTGCTGAGACATTCTGTCATCCTGCACTTCTTCATGGAATGATTTGTTCAGTGCCCATGGTCTGAGAAGACTGTAAGCTGCCTCAGGCCAAGGATCCTACTTGTTTGCTCAGTATTTTATTATCAGTGTCTGGCACAGGGTCTGGTTTACAATGGGCGACCTCCCCTGCTCAGTCGCTCAGTCATGTCTGACTTTTTGTGACCCTATGGACTGTAGCCCAACAGGCCCCCCATCCCTGGTATTTTCCAGGCAAGAATACTGGAGCAGGTTGCCATTTCCTCCTCCAGGAGATCCTTCCAACTCAGGGATTGAACCCATGTCTTCTGTACTGACAGGCAGTGTCTTTACCCCTGAGCCACCCGGGAAGCCCTTAGAATGGGCACCAAATACGTATTTGTTAAATAAAAGGATGAGGAACTTAGTAAGTGAATAAACATCTAGAAGCTTTATAGACACTGAGCCAGAAGTAGAAAAATATGGATGCTGGGAATTAAGAAAAAAATGAATTAGAAAATTTAAACTTTAGACATAGAAATGAACTCAATAAAATGGTATTGCAACATAAAATTAATGTTATCTCATGATTGCAGTTAACATTTATTGGGTGCTTACTATGTGCTAAGCACTGTACCAAGTGATTTTTTTTTTAAATTTAATCTCCTAACAAATATATGAAGCAAGTATTATTACTGGCCACAATTTTACATATGAGGAAATGAGCCTTTGAGAGGTTAAGCAAGTCTATTAAACTCTTGCTGCCAACAGGTAGTGGAACTGAGATGGTAATATTAATACCATATGCTTCCACAGAACTCAGCACTTCCTTATCAGGATACTCCTCACACTTCCCTGAAACTGCTTGTTTAGTGTCTGTTTCCCCCCTCTACAAAGGCAGAGTCTCTGTCTGTCATATCTAACATTTTATTCTCAGAACCAAAATGCCCGGCGCTCAGTCATGGTAGCTCAGTGTGTGTGTACGTGTGCTCAGTCTCTCAGTCATGTCCAGTTCTTTGTGACCTAATAAGACTGTAGCCCTAGACCACATACTAAAAAGCACACTAAACTTAGACAGCATATTGAAAAGCAGAGACATTACTTTGCCGACAAAGGTCCATCTAGTCAAAGCTATGGTTTTTCCAGTAGTTCATATATGGATGTCAGAGTTGGACTATAAAGAAAGCTGAGCACCAAAGAATTGATGCTTTTGAACTGTGGTGTTGGAGAAGACTCTTGAGAGTCCCTTGGACTGCACGGAGATCAAACCAGTCAATTCAAAAGGAGATCAGTCCTGAATATTCATTGGAAGGACAGATGCTGAAGCTGAAGCTCCAATACTTTGGCCACCTGCTGCGAAGAGCTGACTCATTGGAAAAGACCCTGATGCTTGGAAAGATTGAAGGTGGAAAGAGAAAGGGATGACAGAGGATGAGATGGTTGGATGGCATCACTGACTCAATGGACATGAGTTTGAGCAAGCTCTGGGAGTTGGTGATGGACAGGGAAGCCTGGCATGCTGCTGTCCATGGGGTTGCAGAGTCAGTCACGAATGAGTGACTAAACTGAACTGAAGACTGTAGCCCACCAGGCTTTTCTGTCCATGAGATTCTCTAGGCAAGAATGTAGGAGTGGGTTCCTATTTCCTACTCCAGGGGAATCTACCTGACCCAAGGATCAAACCCATGTCTCCTGCATTGGCAGGCTGATTCTTTACCACTGAGCCACCTCTGAAGCCCTAGTAGCTCAACAGTTTTTGTCAAATGAATGAATCCATAAGTTGAAGAATCAATGAACCCATGAGACAATAGGATTTAGAAATTATAGAGAAAAATAACTGATCACTAACATTCTTCAAGGATGACAGTATAGATTCCTATTCCCTGACATGGTTATTCACACTTGGTTTTTAAAAGAGATCACAGCTATAACGACCACACAGTGACACATGCTTGGCACAAAAAATAGACTTTCTAAGCAGGGGAGTCAAGTGCTGTGTTGTTGAAAGCTGAGCTGCAAGAAAGGGCAGTAACTTTTTGGCAAAATGTAGACATAAAAACTAGAGATCATGAATTAATAGTTCTTACAAGTAAGGATGACCTTGGCATACGGGCATTATTAAATAAACTCTCATTGTGGGAGGATATGTTTTTCTACCTTCTTAATTCCTCATGGAGTTACTTCCAACCCAAATAAGAACAAACGAAAGACAGATGGATTTTTGTTGGATTGATCCTACTCTTTTGTAACAGAGAGGGCAGACAGGCACATGGTGACTGATTTAGAGTGAAGCCAGGTTAAAGGCAGGTGAGGACTAGCAGGTCTACCAAGTGAACTGCTTGATATACTCTTGCTAAGTCACTTCAGTCATGTCTGATTCTGTGCGACCCTATGGACTGTAGCCCACCAGTCTCCTCTGTCCATGGGATTCTCCAGACAAGAGTACTGGAGTGGACTGCCATGCCCTCCTCCAGCTTAATATACATAGGACCACTTAATCAACCTAATCTGTGAAAACTGCACAAAATTTTTCTTGTACAGACCACTCATATGTAAATTTTTCTGGAAGAAGATTCAATGGGGGATGATGGTAGATGAATAGATGGATGGATTCAGGTAATGACAGTGGCCATAGATATGAAGACATTCACTATGAAAATGGAATAAATAATCAAAAAGCTGTAATTCTTCAAGTATATTTGTAAAGTAGGAGCAAAACTTTGTTTGAAAAGAAAAAAATTAGAAATTTGTAGTTTTAAAAATTCTTTTTAATGGTGTATCAGAAAGGGGCACAATTTAATCAATGTGCTGATGAGTTTAGTTTTAAGATATGTCAAGCTGGGATAGGGCACAAGATCTAGAGAAGAACAGTTGGAATTACAAGATTAGAAAGCTCATTTGAGATTTGGATTAAAGACCAAGTTTTGGGGATCAACAACATGGATGTGATCACTGAGGCCATCAATGTAGGTAATTCTGTTCAGAGATAAGAGTGAGAAAACCAGCAAGCCTTAGGAATACCCACAGAAAACAGAAAGATGGTCACGAAGTTTCTTGTTTAGGAATCTAGAATTTAAGTGTTGAAAGAGCGGGGGTGGGGCAATATTCAAACTTGTTTACTGTAACAACGGATTCAAGAAGGAGAAGATGAAGAGAAGACATTTGAATTTGTCGAGAAGGAAAGTCCCTGATACAGAGAATATTGGTTTATGGAAAGCAGCCAAAAGCAAATTAAGGGGTGAGAGGCAAAGTGAAGGGAGGTGATAAGTGTACACTTTTCAAGGAAGGACTTAGGGTATAAAAGGAAGGAAAGAAGCATAATGGTGGGAAATGTTAGGGGCACAAGGTTAACAAAATAAAAGGGCACTGATATAGTACAGAGGAATCTCCCTGAATTCGAAGCTATTCCCTCATAGTAAATTAGTAGCCCTGAGAGACTCATTAAACTCTGGGAGGGCACAAGGGTATTGTTCCACGCATTGTAGCTGCAGCCTGACAAAGCATAGAGGCTATTATTCATGGCTTTAGGAAAAGCACTTCCTGTCACATTGGAGAGACTCCCTAGGAAATAAAGATACCATTATAAGAAACAGAAGCAGCAGTGTCTGCTTTTCCAGAAGGAAGATATATTTGAAGGTAACTGTCAAATCCTTTAGCATAAAGCTCATCTGCTATGATCAGATTTTAAACCTCTGGTTTAAAATTAACCTTACATCTGTCCTGTATCATCTTTACATCCCCATTTCTTTCAGTAAAATAAGAAATTTGGAGTTGATGAACTGTAAAAAACTTTAAGCTTTCAAAAATCTATGTTATCTGATTCTTTATTTTCTCAGATATTACCTGTAAGGAAAGGAAGGGTCTTCATCATTCAAAATGTGAAGAATGAATAGAGGAAGCTTTTATCTTCTTTTTCACTTCCTCTTTCTCTCCATTTTCCTTCAATTTGCCCTCTTTGGTTTAAAAATTGTGTCTTGAAGACTTTATGTATTATGGGTCCCCCATGAATGCTAAAAGGCGTCAGAGTTTCTACAAAGCTGACTTTTTACGTATTTTTGCAAAATTTTTACATACTTTTTACATATTTTTACTTACCATGTAGCTCTTAGTATTTTTGTTAACAGCATTATCACCTGTACTATCAGAAAAGCAGTGATAATAAAACTTATCATCACCATGTCAATTTCTTTGACCTACTTAAATTTTGAAGACAGAATATACATTATTGAAATAGAGTTCTCACCTGTAGACCTTTGGTTTTTGAATTTACTCGGAAAAGTGTAAGAATTCTGCTCTCCTCCATAATTCTATGTTGTACAAACTTTTAATGATGCACCTTGTAAATGCTGGAGCTACAATATCAAATGTTTCCATTCAATTTGTCACACATTTATTGAAAACCCATTGTTGTCAGATTTAGAAGATAGCAAAATGAAGTCAGGGTAGTTACCTACAGGAGCTAAGTATCTAATAGGAGAGGAGAATGGCCACATTTATAATAAGTTTCTTCCAGATCCTAATTCACACTGTAACATGTACTTTTACCACCATTCCCACTTGACTCTTACAGCTGCCCTACAGAGTAAGTATGCATGTTAGTTTCCTACTTTACAGATGATGAAATAAAAAAAAAAAGACAGGGAAAGTGCCTTGCTCCAAGTTCGAGTTAGTAAAAGATGGACTAAAACCTAAATCTCCCCATTGAAAAAACATCAAACTCCTTCTCCTCTGTATGGAAGCAGCAGGATCCAAGGAATGTTTGGACACTTTTAACTAGAATAGATACTTCGGGGTGAAACTGGAGAAGAAGGGTATTATTGGAAGAGATAACGTTAGAAAGCCAGACAAGGACAATTTATTAGAGAAATTTAAATCTCAATCATAGCAGGTTAGATGATACTATGTATAGATTAGGAGCTAACCAAAGATTTTGAGCAGGGGGAAGACAAGGTTAGATCTAATTTTTAGGAAAGGAACCTAATGTCCATATGTAGGCTGGTGAGATGAGCACAACAGTGGAAGCAGAGTCGAGCTCTTGCTACTTGGTCCAAGAAGCAGACAAGGAAAGTCATCGCCAACACAGAGGCAGTGGAGTTGGAAAGGAATGGAATGGACATGGTTTTTCTAATGGGAGGTTTGGATTTATAGCTAGCTTTGGATTTATAGGAATGTCACCAGGCCTAGATTCAGGCCATATGTCATAGTATCCACTATCCCATCTCTGAATAAAAGTATTCAGTCTTACAAACAATTTACTGTGAGAGGTAGGAGACTTAAAGATCACTTCCTTTAACTAGAATCTACTTGATGATTTCAAGTAATTAACTTGTTCAACAAGCTTTAGTAAGTCTGCATTCCTTTTCTTTTTTTTAATTTTCTTCCTTACACTCTTCTTAAACTCTCTATATAATGGGTCATGGTGTAAATCAGCTTGTTGGTTTAATTTCTTTCATTTCACTTTCATGACAGTTTTCTGGTTCCTTCAAAGCAGAAATCCTATTTTAGTGAAATCACATCCATATCATGTCCTCTATCTGTATCAATATGTGCCAAGTCACTTCAGTCATGTCCAACTCTCTGCCACCCATGGACTGTAGCCCACCAGACTCTTCTATCCATGGAATTCTCCAGGCAAGAATACTAGAGTGGGTTGCCATGCCCTCCTCCAGGGGATCTTCCCTAGTCAGGGATCGAACCTACAACTCTTATGTCTTCTGCATTGGCAGGAGGGTTCTTTACCACTAGAGCCACCAGGAAAGCCCCTATTCATACCAGTAAAACTTTCCAAATACAATTCAGTTCCATTCCAGGGTTTGTAATAAGAATGTATGTGACACTAGACATAATCTCACGCTATAACCAACACCTATATCTTTACTCAATTGTGGAAAAAATAAATTCTGATTTTCCTTATGTACCTGAATTAGAATTGCTTAAAACCTCTACTGGTCAATGCAGGACATTAGCCCCTCAACCCTGATACTACACTCCCAAGTACCACTCTGATGCCTAAGGATGCTTTTATATGCAGTGATCAACAGATCTCTTATCTTCCATCCTGGCTTCTCCCACAGCATCTGCTCTCAGCTAGTGACCATCACAGTTACTGTCTGAGGCCTTGGACAATATTCTCCTTTTAGCTTTCTGTCAAGGTGGCTAGATCAGGCCCTTTTCTCATTCACTAAACCTGAAACTAGGCTATAGTGTTGAACAAGAAGAATCAGAGATGATGGGAGATTTCAGTTCAGTTCAGTCACTCAGTCGTGTCTGACTCTTTGCGACCCCATGGACTGCAGCATGGCAGGCCTCCCTATCCATCACCAGTTCCTGGACTTTACTCAAACTCATGCCCATCGAGTCAGTGATGCCATCCAACCATCCCATCCTCTGTCGTCCTCTTCTCCTCCTGCCTTCAATCTTTCCCAGCATCAGGGTCTTTTCCAATGAGTCAGTTCTTTGCATCAGGTGGCCAAAGGATTGGAGTTTCAGCTTTAGCATCAGTCCTTCAAATGAATATTCAAGACTGATTTCCTTTAGGATGGACTGATTGGATCTTCTTGCAGTCCAAGGGACTCTCAAGAGTCTTCTCCAACACCACAGTTCAAAAGCATCGATTCTTCTACGCTCAGCTTTCTTTATAGTCCAACTCTCACATCCATACATGACTACTGGAAAAAGCATATCCTTGACTAGATGGACCTTTGTTGACAAAGTTATGTCTCTGCTTTTTAATATGCTGTCTCATTTGGTCATAACTTTCCTTCCAAGGAGTAAGTGTCTTTTAATTTCATTACTGCAGTCACCATCTACAGTGATTTCAATGTATAATTTATAGTTGCTGCTTCCCCCCATGGCCACACTCAGGACCCATCAGGCCCAGACTCTCCAACAGATGTAGCACCCCCTGCCTTCTAAAAAAACCTCAGATGAGTTTCATGAGCAATGAAGCAAATCCAGACTGATTAACAGTTGAGACTAGAGATGGGGTGTGGATCTCTCTTTCAAGAACTTTGGCTTTCAGCATGTGTATGACTTGTACGGCATCAAAGGGTCAAATATGTTTCTGTTGTATGTCAAAGCATGCCTCACCCTGACAGTTTTCTCAGTAACTTCAGAAAACACTATCAGTGTAAGCCCAGACCGAGACAAACAACTGAGCAAATGTCTTTCAAACTGAAAGGGAATTGAGGGGGAGTTTTCTGCTTTCTCAGCTTCAGAGAATGTGACTCAAGAATTGTGGCATTATCATAAACTTCTTTAATTTAGTTTTGTTTGGGGGAAGGGGGAGGACTGGAGAACTAGCTTTCTATGGGAGCTGTGTGAAATTCCCACAGCCTTAATGGCTTAAACAATACAAACGGGTTTTCTTATAGTCTAATAGGTTAGAAGTCCAGCATGGGTTTTTCATTGGGTAAAAAATCAAGGTATTAACGGGGCTGAAATCCTTTCTGGAAGCTCTAGAGGAGGATTTATTCCTTTGGCTTTTCCAGCTTCAAGGGGTGCTCACATTCTTTGACTCATGGGTCCCTTCTTCCATCGTTAAAGGCAGCAATGGCTGGGCAAACCCTAAGTGGCAGCTTTGTAGCCTTTCTTCCATATCATCTCTCTCTTTCTGAACACGGGCAGGAAAGGTTCTCTGCTAAGGAGCATAATTAGATAGAGCCCACTCAAATAATCCAAAATAATCTTCCTATCTTAAAGTCAGCTGACAAGCAACCTTAATTCCATCTGCAACCTTAACTCCCTTCTGTCTGTAACCCAGTATAGTCACAGACTCCAGGAATTTGGACAGGGACATCTTCAGGAGGTTGTGGTTGCTTAAAGACAGGGGGCTAAGAAATCAGGAAGACATCAGAGTGAAAACTGGACCAAAACAAAACAGGCAACAGGTTCTTGAGACCACTAAGAAATTGATTAAATGTTAAAGAAAAGAGGGGGGAAAAAGTATTTCCCAGGTGAGAGAATATTTATTTACCTTTCAGTATTTTATTTAAGTAAAATTCAGGAAGAAATAATGTGCCTTAATTGTCCCCAGTTTCTGGTGTTCTTGTTGTGTGTGTGTGTGTTTTGTGGGGCAGTCCAGATTAGCCTATTCCTGTCTCAATACCCTGTCTGCTCAAGAGATGCTCTGGTGGGAGAAGAAACATCGCGCTTAGCAACTTTGTGGGTCAAGTTTATTGGCACAACTTACTCTTGGGTGGAAGAGATTCCTCCTTAAACTAACATGATCTAGGGTGAAATACTTCCCGAAGTCACCTCAACCACGTAGGCTGAAAATCTTTCTACTCCCTGCTGCTTCATGGGTATGAAGTGTTCAGCTGTGGGAATCTGCATGTAGTAGATGAATGCCATGGCACAAAGTGTCAGGCAGCTCCAAAACCTGAGGGAGTTATGTCTAAGTAACTGGGGAGTGATGACACCCGTTTAGTGGAACACTGGAGTTGTGAGGCATGGATGGTACCTCAGGCAGGGACCTCAGCCTAGTGGCTAGGGCTGGGTCCTTCACCCTGCCCATCATCCTAGGTGCTGACCTGAACACTCCTTGATCTGAATCAACAAGATTCTTCCACATCATGCTTGGCAGGCCTACACTAAAATGTCTCAGTAGGGGGATGCTGTATGGGCCTAGATGAATCAGAACTGAAGCAACTTCTGGTGCTGGAGAAAGATCCAGAAGATCCCTGGCACATTCCCATTAGTGGCTTGACTGTTAGGAGGTCTACTGTTTCTCCAGGAAAAGGAACAGGGAAAATAAAGCAGGGACGTGTGTGCTCAGTCACATCTGACTCTTTGTGACCCCATGGACTCAGCCCACCAGACTCCTCTGTCCATGACATTTTCCAAGAATACTGACTGGAGTGGATTGCCATTTCCTCCTCCAGGGGATCTTTCCGGCCAGTGTCTCCTATGACTCCTGCACTGGCAGGCAGATTCTTACCCCTGCAGCACCTGGGAAGTCAAAGCCAGGGCCACCAACCAGTACAGACATATTTAGAATCAGAATACTGATATGGGCATGTCAGCTGAAAAGCAGCCATCATTTTGGTCCAGCCAAAGTACTAGGCAATTTCTCAAGTCTCAAAAATCCAAAATATATTCTCATAATCCTCCTCTAGGCAAATAGGAACTTCCCATCATATCTACTCTTCTAAAGCATGCTACCCTTGGTGATTCTAAAAGATCTGTATGTTCTTATCCTATAAAGAAATAGCCCTTTTCTCACTAAAGAGAAAAAAATCATGCAGGCTTTGTCTTTAGTGTACATCCTTCTATATCATGCTCATCAAAATATTTTATGAAAGTTATATTAGATTCTTAATGTATTTATCACTTGGTTCCAAACTGAAAACTTTCTAAACAGGCCCACAGAATAGCCCTGGGTAAAATTAACATTCCACTTTCCAAACTTCCATTTTAATCACTATGCCCATTACTAGCAGATTTATTCATGCAAAACTGACTGATATTTCCAAAAATACTCCCTCGGAGTTGAGGAATATCTAACTTTGAATTACCCTGATTCTCTTATAAAACCAAAAAATCTGATAAAAGTAATATTGATGTGATCATTCACGGCTATTCCTACTATCTGCTCATTGATAAAATAGGATAACATAGTAAAAAATCAGCAACAAATTCCTAGGAGCTTTAAAAAGTACTTGGGGGAAAGACTGAAGGAAAAAAAGAAATAAAAATATCAGAGGTGCAAATGCTATGGTTTTCCTGTAAGTCCCTTGAAGTCAATATTTATTTAACAGATTTTTACTGAAGCTACTGAGGCAGGCATCACAGTACATGCTGGAAATATAAATAGGACAGGCCGAGACGATTTTAAAGATACGAAGTTTACTGAGGAGCAGTTTTTGATAAAAAATGATAATAAAAAATGGTGGGAATGGAAAAGGTTTAGCAGAGGAAATGACTAGTCCAGATTCTGTGGGTTCAAGAATACAGTATTTGTATTTGTACAAAACCGTTTTACACCTACATCCTCTTTCTAATGATACTAAATCTTATGCCAGGACTGGTGTTATCAGTCATTAAGATTGAAACGTCTAGACGAGACTGATATTCTCAAGGTTCTTAGCAGAATGACTCACTTGGGTATGAAACCACATATACACAAAATAATCACACTTTGCAGTCCAAGGTGGTAGTCTGGCATTTCTCGACATTTACTGTCTTAGAAGTGAGTAACCACAGAATGGCAAGTTGCTATACATGGTAATCTGATAGGACACTTAAGGAAGATGCCCAGAAATTAAAATGAGTTTATGTCTACACTTTCTAGTTCAAACATCCTTTCCCACTGATATGACTGTACTTACAGTCAAAACAGGGTCTACCACTTTTTAAATGATTAAATCACACAGTTGAATTTTTGGTTCACTTACTCTGAAGCTTGCAGTGGATAACCTCAAATTTAAATTTTTTCCTTTGCCAAAAATGTATCTATAATTTAATTCAAGAGCTTAAAAACAACTAGAGTAGAACCACCAACTCTACCAAAAGGAGTTCAGAAAAAATGAACCATCCATTACTATAAGCATTCAGGATGCTGTCTCACACTAAAAAATTAAACAGGTAAATGTAATCAAACACCACCAGAAAAATAAAAGCCATCTTAAGTTTATAGATAACATCAAACAGTATTCCATGAAGAGGGACAGTATAGGTTGTAAATGGCAGAACTTGCATCCTGAAAGGCAAATATTTGGTATTAAAATCACCACTGTAAACTGAAATGCCATAAAGAAAATAAACCAAATGGAACACAAAAGAGGCATCTAAATGCAAATACGTTTGGTTCAAAACTTTTACAAACTCAGATAGAAAAGTTCAAAACTTTTACAAACTTTAAGATGCAGAAATTAATATGAACAACTTAATAAATAAAAGTAAACACTGTGTTTTTAGAACATCAGAAGGCTAGAAAATATAACATGAGTTACCTACAAAAACACAAATGTGGGGAAAAAGTCATCAAAAGGGCATTTTAGTGCAGTGAAAATACATTGTGATATGATAATAATGACAGACGTCATTATACATTTGCTCAAAGTCACAGAATGCACAGCACCAACAGTGAATCCTAGTGTAAACTCGGGACTCTGGGTGATTGTGATGTGTCAGTATAATCCTAACTCACCATTCTGGAAAACGACGCTGACAGCGGGGAAGGCTCTGCATGTATAGGGGCTGGGGGAACACAGGAAATCCCTATACCTCTCTCTCAATTATTTGTAAATCCAAAATTGCTCTAAAAAATTTGTCTTTAAAAAAAAAAGAAATGGCATTCAAAATTTAGAAGTCAAATAAAATTAATTTTTCTCTTAAAAGAATTTCATAGAGCATGGAAATATAATCTAGATATCTTCCTGTTAGACAAAGAATAGCATTATATGAAATGAGGTATAAGGGATACAGTATTTTGAGAAATGTCATGTGGTTATGTTTTTGCCCTTTCTTGAGAAGAGCTGTTTCCCAACACCATCTTGGGAATTTAAGAGAGATCAGGAGAATTGTAGCAGAAAGAAAAAAAAGAAGAAGAAAAAAGAAATTGCCCAAAGGCAATATGCAGACAGACAATAATCTTGAAAGCCAGACTTTGAGAAAAAAAGAATTTCTAGTCAAAAAGAAAGAGGAAGAGGGAAAATTTTACCCGTTGGGTCCCAAGGCTTGATAGGAAGAGAAAGGAGGGGCAGAGAAGTCCGAGAGACATTTATAGCTAGCTCTCCCCTTTCCAGGCTGAAGTTCTAAAGGGGAGAGGCATGTGACATGGGACGCAATGCCCTCAAAGGCTCCTGTGTCAGCCTGCACCCCACATAGCAGAGAAACTTGGTGGCAGAGAGTGACAAGGCAGAGAGAAGACCTGAGCTTGGTTTTCTTCTATACCTGCTTCCTGTGTGTCGCAGATCAGACCCATACAAGCCTGTGTGCCCTAAGAGGGGCATGTGGAAGTCGAGAGTTCAGCTAGGGGCTCTTTCAGGGAGCTCAGAAGTTGAGGCTCAGCAGCTGTGTAGTCAAGTACCTGTGAGGTCAGCAGGAAGATGACTGTGCTCGACTGAGTCTAGGGTATCTAGACTCTAAATTCCACAGCAATTACCTGGATGCTGCTCAGATCAGATGCTCAAGGAGCCCTTCCCCGGCCACTTGGCTCAGACAGCTGACCAGTCAGGTGCTTCACAACAGAGGCCAAAGAGGTTCCAGAGGCTACTCCTGTCTCTACAATGTCAAATAAACCACACTCCCCAAAACCACTATAAAAACCAGTTTGGAAAGGGGCAAAGAAGACAGCCTCTAAGATACTGCTTATTTTACTTGAGATTAATATTATAGTGGATTTAGTTTTTGAATGGACCAAATTTTACATTTTTCTTCCTTCCTTGTAAGTACATATCATGAAAATGATCTGATTGTTACAGAGAAAGGAAGAGGCTCCACTTTCCTTTCAATTCTCAGTGAGAATGTGAGCAAACTTGCTACTCCCATTACATGCATCTCGTCATTATTGACTTCTTCAGAGTTCTAGAATCTTTTCCTGGAGGCCCAGATTACCTGTGCCCACTTTCCAAGTAAGAATCTCTTTCCTGGGCTCTTAGGATACTGCCCTCCTTTTTCTTTTCTTTTCTATGCAGGATCTGCAGATTTCTAAACTTAGCCACTTCTCAAGGCTCAGTTTTTGGCATCACACATGGATTCATTCTGTTTGACGTTTTGTTTCATGGGAAACAATTTTATATGCTACGTGGAAGAAACTACTGGATTGGCCAAAAAGTTCATTTGAATTTTTCCATAATGTTACTTTTGGCCAACTCAATGGTTCATAAATAAATATAAATTTTGTTATGACCAATTTATTCTACTGTCTATAATTCTGCCTTGGATACCTGTTCTGCCACTCTCCTTAAATGAGTTCAGGCATGTATGGTTCAACTATAGTAGCCATATATTGACAACCACTCAAGAAGAGGGACTCTCATCAACAGGATATTGCTCAATGATTTATTTACTGTAGGTACGTACTAGAAAACTGAACTGCTTTGGTTATAATAAGTACATTAAAGAGACATACAAGAGAAGTAAGAAAATATTTTTGCTTTAAAGTAAGAAACAAATTGCCAAAGTAAACCAATAAGAAATGCATGCTTCTCAAAGAAAGATAATGGACAAATAAAGACAGATCTGTCCAACCATTCAATTTTTATATGACCTCATGAAGTTGACAGGTTCAATTTTAAGCTTCTGTGTTCACTTTCTTTATTCCAAATGGATGGAGCATTTGAGAAAAAGTAACTAAGAAACAACAGTTTGCAAAGTCCAGTGAGCAAGAAAAATCAATTTTAACGAATTCAAATCAGTAAATTTCAACATAACCAGGATTGACAGAGCAGGTACTACTTGACAGATAAATATATAGAGGAACAAAGCATGATCTTGTCCTCAAGGAACTTTCCATTCAGCAGGGGGAACACAGAATTACAACTAGACAGAACCTCAGTACTCTGACAGAGGTGCAAAAACAGGGGAAACTTTCTTTTATTTTCAGGTAATGGGAATGGCTTCTATAAGAAAATGACCAATGAGTTTGGCTCTGAGGATGGGCAGACCATGGGCAATATTCTGAGCAGAGAGAACCATTTGTACAATGGCATTTCCACAAAGCCTATTTCCTGCTCCTTTGCTTTTATGAATAGTAATTAACTATAGTAGTAAATTAACCCTTAAAACCATAATACAAGTGTTTCAAAATTGTTTCTCAACATATGTGATATTTATAGCAAAAATATAATTTCTAATTCAAAGTTAAAGAAAATTTCTATCATTACAGCATTTTATTTCATTGAAGTAAAACTCATGTGTAATTAATCATTTTAAAGTAGACCATTTAGTGGTTCTAGTGCATTCACAATGTTGTACAACCATTACCTCTCTTGTTTCAAAACTATTAAAGCATTTTAAAAGAATGACTTTAATCATTTGAATGCTCATATATGTATATGATTTAAACTCATTATCATTCTGTCTCACCCAACACTAACCGGCTCATACTGGAGCTTGAGAGCTGTGTATTTCCTGAAGAGTGAAAGTGAAACCTGCTCAGTTGTGTCTAACTCTTTGCGACCCCATGGACTGTATGGTCCCTGGAATTCTCCAGACCACAGTACTGCAGTGGGTAGCCATTCCCTTCTTGAGGGGATCTTCCCAACCCAGGGATCAAACTTAGGTCTCCTGCATTTTGGGTGGATTCTTTACCAGCTGAGCCACCAGGGAAGCCCTAGAAACTTTCAAATTAGTCTATACTTTTAGGATTCCACACCTTCAAATCATTTTACTCAGTTCAACAATTTTCAGTTTTTAATGTTTTTAGATAATATGTCCATACAGCTTAGGCCATAAGATGCACATTAAAAGTTCTTATCTGTGGCATATACATATAATGGAATATCATTCAGCTTTAAAAAGGAGGAAATTTTGATATATGACCACAAGATGGATGAACCTGGAGGATGAGATTACAAATTTAAAAAGTCAGTCACAAAAGGACAAATACTGTCATATTTCACTTACAGGAGGTAACTAGAGTAGTCAAATTCACAGAGACAGAACAACGAGTGATGGTGTCAGGGGCTGGGAGGAAGGGGAAAACAAAGTTACTGTTTAATAGGTACAGGGTTTCAGTTTGAAGAAGATGAAAAATTTTCTGGAGATGCATGATGGTGACAGTCACACAATAATATGAATGTATTTAATGGCTGAACTGTACACTTAAAAATGATCAAAATGGCAAACTTTATATTATGTATATTTTATGTATATATTTTAAATTTAAAAATTTTAAAAATTATCCAGATAAACAACATTGTCCCACTAAGATGCACTGAATAAACATTCTCATTGCTATGAGAAAACACAATAAATGTCTTTATTGTGCTATAGACACATCATCTTCGTGGTTATATTAACAGCTAAGGCTCATTCCAATGGTGGAAAAATACATGAAATTGACCTAACCAGCAGGAACACAGTATCTCTGTGATGGCAGTCAGCTCACATGAGAAAGACTGTTTCTGGTAAGAGGGATAAGTCTTCCGTCTTGGGTTCTTCTGTTCTAAAACTGCCCTTGTGAGCAAAAGAGATCAGTATATCCTAACTTACTGCATGTCTGACATATAATGAGTTAGGGATGATTGTCTTTTAAGAAAAAAAAAAATTCTTGAAAAGTCTTCTAACCACAGAAAAGTGTTTTGAATGTGTACTGCTTCTGGGGAAGAAAACAAAACTCTGCTTTTAAAAACAAAAGCCAAAACAAATATTTATGTGGCAGACACATTATATATATTATCTTGTTGACTTTGTATTTCTGTTGTATGATGGTCATTGGATTACAACTACCCTAAGAAGCCATAATATAGATTTGGGCATTTAAAAGCACAGCTAGGTATCTGAGGAAATGACTAATTTAGAAGACATATATTAGTAATTCAAGAAACTTAGGACTAAGATAAAATGCTATAAAATCATAGTCTTTTAAACATTATGTTTGTATGAAAACTGTTCAAAGGCAAAATTATTTTTCAGTGATTTTTGTTTATACTGAATAGTATCATTTAGTACAGCATATAACAAGTATACAAAGTATCTAAGTGATGAATGATTAAGAATATTTTTTGATGGATGTTGACTTTAAAGTTAATTTTAAATGTCTTTTTTTAGAACTTTCAGGAAAATGATGTCGTGAGCATAAGTTCATTGAAAACTATCTCAAAATAAAAAGAAAGACTAGAACAGATAAAAGTATTTTTGGCTGGTGGTAGGGGTAAAAATCGGGGAACAAGTAATTCCTTATATCCAGAGCAGTTCTTTTGGATTTTGAGCCGCATGAGCTGTTAGTAAATTTTGGAGACTAATACCTTGCAGGTCCTATTGTTTGCAAATATTTTCTCCCATCGTGTGGGTTGCCTTTTCATCTTGTCTATGGCTTTCTTTGCTGTGCAAAAGTTTTTGAGTTTAATTAGGTCTCATTTGTCTATTTTTGTTTTTATTTCCATTACTCTAGAAGATGACTCAAAAAGGATACTGCTGCAATTTATGTCAAAGAGTGTTCTGCCTGTATTTTCCTCTGAGTGTTCTGTAGTATTCAGGTTTACATTTAGGTCTTTAATCCACTTTGATTTTATTTTTGTGTAAGATGTTAAAGGATGTTCTAATTTCATTTTTTGACTTGTTAGCTGTTCAGTTTTCCCAGTACCACTCATTGTATATCCTTGCTCAACCCAATCAAATACAATTTTGTAAAGTTTAAAAATAAAATAAAATTGTAGTTGGGAAAAAATAAAATAAAAAATAAAACTAGTAGGCAAAAATTTCAAAAACAAAAAACAAACAAACAAACAAAAGTGGGCAGAAGACCTAAATGGACATTTCTCCAAAGAAGACATACAGATGGCCAACACACACATGAAAAAATGCTCAACATCACTAATTATTAGAAAAATTCAATTCAAAACTACAATGAGATAACACCTTACACTGGACAGAATGGTCGTCATCAAGAAACTATCTAAACAATAAGTGCTGGAGAGCGTGTGGAGAAAAAGAAACCCTCCTACACTGTTGGTGGGAATATAAATTGGTGCAGCCACCATGGAGAACAGTATGGAGGTTCCTTAAAAAACTAAAAATATAGGTAGCATGAAAGAAAGAAAGTTAGTCGCACAGTTGTATACGACTGTTTGCAATTCCATGGACTGCAGCTCCTCTGCCCATGGATTTCTCCAGGCAAAAGTACAGGAGTGGGTTGCCATTTCCTTCCCCAGGGGATCTTCCCCAACTCAGGGATCGGACCCAGGTCTCCCGCATTGCAGGCGGCTTCTTTACCAGCTGAACTACAAGGGAAGCCCAGATCATAGCTAGCGTATCATCCAGAAATACCACTCCTGGGCATGTATCTGGAGACAAACACAGTCCGAAAGGATACAAACATTCCAACGTTCACTGCAGTGTTGTTTACAATAGCCAAGACATGGAAGCAACCTAAGTGTCCATCGACGGATGAAAGGAGAAAGATAGGGTACATATAGTCAACAGAATATTACTCAGCTGTAAAAAGAATAAAATAATGCCATTTGCAGCAACATGGACGGACCTGGAGACTGTCATACTAAGAAATAAGTCAGACAGAGAAAGACAAATAATCATATATAGTTTACATGTGGAATCCAAAAAAAAAAAAGATACAAATGAACTTATTTATAAAACATAAACAGACTCACAGGCTTAGAGAATGAATTTATAAGTAACCAGGGCGAAAGGTGGGGGAGAGGACTAGATTGGGAGTTTGGGACTGACACGTACACACTGCTATATTTAAAATAGATAACCAACAAGGACATACTGTTTAGCACAGGGAACTCTGCTCGATATACTGTAATAACCTAAATGGGAAAAGAATTTGAAAAGGAATAGATACATGTATATATATAACAGAATCACTTCACTGTACACCTGGAACTAACATAATATTGTCAATAAAATATGATCCAATATAAAATTTAAAAATTTTAATAAACAATAAAAGTAATTTGTTAAAGAAAAGGAGCAGATCTGCTTATCATTCATGAATTCTACCTTATATAATTTCTGCTTATTCTTGGGCTTCCCAAGGCTACCACCTTAGGCTCCTGCTCTACATCAGTAAAGAGGTCTCCAGTGAATACCACCAAGCTGTCTCTTAACCCTATCTTTGCCTCTCCAAAATAGGCATTTTGGACATTTTGGACATTTCTTTTCCATTCAAATCATGGACTTTTCCTCTATCCGTTCCGTAAATGTTGGTATACCCACTGTTTGTATTATTAACAAACCAAGAATGCCCTTGATAAACTCATATTTCTCAGCTATCAATTTCATATGCAGATAAAATAAAACTTTGAAATTTCATTTGATATTCTTCCTGCAAGCTCCAGATCAGGATAATTGACTGTATGTTTTTCTGAGCACTAAAGCATTTTGCATTTCAATGAGACTATGATAGGAAATAATTCAATAAATATGGTCTATGCATGAGCTTTGTCTGCCTGTGTGTTGACAATAAACTGAAGTCATAGTTGGGTGCTGATACCCAGACATTGGTAGAAATATTAGATATAAATTAGCCCCGAGGAAAGATTGCTATGCCTGAATTTTAAGTAGCAAAGTTTTAGGTTTGAAAAGTATTTTGTTTAATAAGAAGAGCACCAAATACATGCAGTGAGGAGAAATGGTGATTGTTGGCTGTATATGTTGACAGTGTCCAACATTTATCATGACTAGTGTGTGTTCTATAAGCCTTTTAGTCCATACATTAGACAATGCTTACCAGGAGGTAAACAGCACACCAGTAGTTGTCTTGACTTGATTCTCTAAGGCCCCAAAGTAAAAATGTTAAATCTTGAGCTTCCCTTTGGCCTGTGAAGTAGAAGTGAATCGATCAGAATCTTGGTCTTAAATGTCTCATTACACAGCCTGAGCTGGCACTTGGAAAGGTAAATTCAGACATGTAAACAACTCAAGACATATCACTGGTAAATTAATATGGAGATCCGACATCATTATATTTTCTATTTATTTTTTGAAAGCTTATCTTTAGGCTCTGAACTTATGTGGTCTGGTTATGAACAGTGGGTATGTTCAGCGAGGAATGTTGAAAAAATTCTCAGCAAACAAGTGCAGCAGTTTTATTCTGAATTAGCTAAAGGGCAAAACACTGTAAAAGAGAAAATGAACCACTTTTTGCTGTCATCAAAAATGAGGAAATGGCCCTAGGCAGTAGCTAAAGAGTCCTTTTGAACTTCAGAAGTTCACTGACTTGGCAGTAAGGAAGATCTTGTTTGCCCTGCTATTTCTAAAGAACTATTTATCCTCAAATAATTCCAGTAAGTAAGGCACAAGGAAAAAAAAATCATCAATCTCATTTTTTCTAAATATCTCTCATGTTACTATTATATGTTATACCATATCCAAAGTATGGCCTTAGTATTTTATGTATATTTTCATATATGATGCATATTTCTATTGAAAATAGATGATCTAATTACACAAGTAATTATGTGCAAAAAGTTGAAGCTATTTTTAAAAATGGTTGTCATAAGAAATCAAGGCAGGACAATTTTGTCAGTCTCAACATTCTTATGTTTTATGCTTTCCCAGCAGTAATGTATAAGCTGTTCTGCATTGTCACTAGCATTTAATACTGTAGTTTTTATTTTAGCCATTTTAACATGTGAGCAGTGGTTTTAATTTATATCTCCTGAATGGCTAATGATATTGAATATCTTTTCCTATGTTCCTTTGTCTTCTAAATATTCTCTCTAATGGTGTCTAGTAATTTTTTTCATTATGTTTGAACTGGGTTGTTTTCTTACTGTGGTATTTTGTGACTTCCTTTTTTATTTCAGTGCAAAGTTCCTTGTCAAATATATAATTCCCAAATGTTTTCTGAGTTGCTAGCCTGCCTTTTCACTGTCTTAGACAATTGATTTGGATCAAGTTTCAAAGGCAATGTAGTAAAGAATGGACAATCTTTATAACAAAAGAATCCTGGAATAAATGGACATTCATATCCAAAAATTGAACTTTGATTCGTATCCCCAAACAAGAATGTTACCTCAAAATGTATCAGAGACCTAAAGCTAAATTGAAACTGTTAAATCTTGAAGATGACATTGAAGAAAATATGTGTGATCTTGCATTAGGTGAAAATTTCTTAGATGAGACATCAGAAGCACATTTCTAAAAGAAAAAAATGCTAAACTAGACTTCATTCAATTTTTTAAAAAGTCTGTTCTTCTAAAGACAGACTACTTTTAAAAAATAAAAACAGAAGAAAGCTATGGTACATATACACAATGGAGTATTACTCAGCCATTAAAAAGAATACATTTGAATCAGTTCTAATGAGGTGGATGAAACTGGAGCCTATTATACAGAGTGAAGTAAGCCAGAAAGAAAAACACCAATACAGTATACTAACGCATATATATGGAATTTAGAAAGATGGTAACAATAACCCTGTGTACGAGACAGCAAAAGAGACACTGATGTATAGAACAGTCTTATGGACTCTGTGGGAGAGGGAGAGGGTGGGAAGATTTGGGAGAATGGCATTGAAACATGTAAAATATCATGTATGAAAAAAAAAATCTACTGAGGGATGCCTGTGATAAGTGATGAGGCTTAAAGAACCGATTTTATTTTAAATTAAAAACTTTTTATTGGAGTATAAAAAAAATAATAAATAAAATAAAAACACATGCACACACACACACACACACAAACAAGAACCTGGAAATAAGAAGAGGAGCAAGAACTTGGAAATAAGAGGAGGATTCAGCTAAAGGAGTCTATAGGAAATCCCAGAAAAATATGGGGCCCTGGAAGCCAAATGAAGTTGTATCAAGAAGGAAGGAGTGATCTACTAGGTCAAAACTGCTGATGGGGAAGGATGAATTTGAATTTGAATTGAGGAGTTAGCAGAGACAAATTTCCCCAGACTCTAAGACCTCTGGCTACCGTTGTCTTCCTAGTCATGACTCAGCTACCACCAAGGTAGGAGTTATAGCAACAGCTTTGGCCCATTATCTGGTGAGACGGACTTAAACTTGGTGCCACAGGCTTTGTATTTGGCACAAAAGGGATTACGTTTAGGTTGATGTACACTGAAACTTCAGTCACCGTGATATCTGCATTTGTCCATTCCCTCCTTCAATACTTATAGAGCCCCTTCCCTGGGCTTAATCATCGCTGAACACACAGCGACACTGGCTACACACTAGTTATTTTAAATGGGCCCAGTACCTGACAATATGGAACCAACAGAATGGAAGAGAGGACAAGCATGAGCCACACTGGTTAAAACTATGATGCGTCTCTCCACTGCGTTACAAGAATAACTTTATTGTTGATTCTAGCGTTTGGAGGTGTTATTAGTCACAGCACTATGAGCACTATGTTTGGAATTGTTCTGCTGTTATCAATGGCATGTTTACATCAGTTCTCACATTCTGTGAATGTGCCTTTTGTGTGTTTAAACTCATCTTTCACCTCACTTTTTCACTCATTTTATGTTTCTTGAGATTTCTTTATCCTTCGCCAAACTAAAGTTGCCATACACCTTAGTTTCATTATTAGTCCCTGTGTATCTCTACTTAAATTTGATCTCTGTTTAGAGTAAATAAGCCAAATGTGAGGACTAGAAAAACATTAATCATGAACAACTGGGATGAGTCTGAAACATATGTGTAATCTGTATAAGACACATGTCCATAAGTTTTGCCACCTCTGGGAGATTGCTAATTAAAAACATATTGACCTATGGCCAATTCATGTTGATGTATGGCAAAAACCATCACAATATTGTAATTATCTTCCAATTAAAAATAAATACATACATAAAAACATATTGGCAATAGAGGTGGCAGACACATTTTTGGAAAAAAAATTCTATTTTCAGCAAGTATCTTCATCAGATAGATTTTCATTACTAGAAATCACATGTGTTTGTTGTGAGTACTTTTCAAATATCAAAGAGAATCTAACATAGTGGTTAAGAGCACAGATTCTGAAATTGAAGTGCTTAGGCTCTCAATTCATTTACCTACTCATTGTGTTACCATGAACAGGTTAACCTCTCTATGCTTCAGTTATTTATCTACACAGAACACATAATATTTGTGCTTATTTTAAGATTATTATGAAGATCAAACGAGTAGATACATACAGAGTATAAGAAGAGTTTCTGGAACATAGTAAGCCATGTTTACATATATAGAAAGAAGCAGCAGGGTTGAGAGAAAACAAGTGCATTGGCTTTTAAGTTAGGCAATTTGGGTTCAAAGCCTGGTCACTATTGACTACCTTCATGACCTTAGGTAGTTCAGTTAAGCTTGCTGTTCAGTTAACCCCTCCACTTGCAAAACAGGACTCGTAATAGCAGGACTCCTTCCTCATAGAGTTGCCATGATATAGTTCATGTAAAGCAATTAGAACAATACAATTAGTATCAGCTCTTCTTTTATGACTAGTGTTGAGGTGATGTGTTTCCAAAAATACAGATGAAATCATGGAACACAATCAAATTATTTATAATATACTCAAAAACTAAAATAAGAAAAAAAAAACTAGGGGAAAAATATAAAATATATTTGCCTGGGTTCCAGTCATTCTGAATGAGTTTGGTAACGCAGAGAATTTCCCACAGATAGTACCTTAAATCCAATAAGAACAGATAACATATAACAGTTAAGTTACTGAATGATTTTAATGTTACCAGAGTGAGTAAATGGCTTGCAATTAATCGACGGTCTATATCTTGATTTATTTGCTGTGAATATGACAATTTATCATTGAGAGGAGCTAAATACTTCACTACTTTTGATGGAGTCTCTGTATGCAATAAATGCCTATCAATGGATATTCAAGTGGTTGTTAGTGAGCTAAAGAGGAATAGCTATATGTATGGAGGTAAGAAGATAAATACACATTTTTGATGCTCTAGGGTGAGCTTATAAGAGGACTGTAGAGAGCTGAAAAACCGCAGCAGCCTAATACCAGCTGACAGGCAGCCACAGGAAAAGAGCAAATGCTGGAACCACTGAGCATTTACACAACCGGGTTACCAGTGTCTACAAGCTCTGAGTAACAACCACAAAAATCAAAGAACAATCTGTAGGCATAAAGAGAACAGAAAGGACTATTAAGACCACATTAGGCTCTCCTTTGATACTGGCATGTATAAATGATATCCATCAACAACCACAGTACCACCTTCTCAGTTAACACAGCACTACCGTCATGGAGAGAGCTAACCTTTTTTTAACCAAAATAATTGAACTATTTACACTCTGCAAACCCAACTTCATTGTGCCATGGAAAGAAAGGCTTTTTCACATTTTCTTTTCTGCGGTGGGGTCTTTTGATATACTATAAAATCACCAAATGGGGGGAAAAGGTTGAAATTTCATTTTAATTATAAGGTTGTTTTTTTGAAAAAGACAACCTCTATTAGTAAGTTGACAAAAGAAAAATATGAGAAAGAGTTTAAATAACGGAAGTTACAACTTTTTAATCCACACTTAGAAGTTTCCTGAGATATCACAGGAAACTTTCTCCTCAAAACAAGGTTAATTTAACCATTTTAAGAGGATGTGTTTGTGCCTTAGGTAATTTGTTCTCACACTGAAAATTTACCTGAAGATAAAGCTGATTATATTGGGCCACCTGACTTGGACCAGGTAATGTCAGAAACTGTATTTGGATAATGACCTTCAGTCATTGTTCTGACTATAATTTAAGTGTGCAAAATGCTTTATATCAGTAGAAAGAAAAACTCTTTTAATAGTAAAATTTGATAAGATGCACAAATTAAGAATCAAAGACAGAGGTTTCTGTTTCTCTCATTAAACAGCAAAATTAGATTTACATGTACAATTTTTAATAAAAACTCACATAGACCTCATTCCTGAGGATTCTTAGGATTTCACTGTCAGGCTTTATTATTTGCCACCTAATGGCATTTGTCTAGTTAAAAGCAGTAAATATAGTCACAGTCTAGCCATACCACTCAAGAGCCAAAAAATTCTTTGTAGACATGGTGAGTTATTTGCAAACTGTTATTTTTCTTCATTTAAGGACAATGTGACAAGAACAACTTCTGTGTCACACTTACTTTATAAATTCTTTTTAAAATGTACAAAGATTAGTGGGTTCTAAGCCTGGAAATAACCAGACCCACATAGCTTTATAGCCAAGGTAAAAGTGAGTGTCCAATTCAAATAAAAATGAAAGTTTCCGGGATTTTCAGGAACTTTTGAACTCTCTGCAGCTTGTCAAATTTAGTTAAATTTTAATTGTAGTGTAAATATTATTTATCTTAGAATGAAAAGGATAATTAATCCAAATCTTTTGAAGTAGGCAGAAAGTATTTTATGTAACATTTTGTCAGATATGGATCAATAGGGAATGAATACCATTCTGCCTGATAACTTCATATACCCCATGCATTTTACTTCCTAATGGTTGTTAGGCAGTGGTCTAACAGGTAGTTCTTAAAACGTGGTGGTGAAAAGGTCATGGTGCTAACAGGATTAGATTCATAGCCAATCATCTTCAAAAATGTGTATGAAAAGTCAGGGAAACAGAAAGTCTGTGCACTGCGAAAATCAAGTTTCCGGCTCTTTAAAACCCTGTGAGCTGTAAGGTGAAAATAAAACATCAGAAAATAATATGTCTGCAAAATTGGGTTTTGTGTGAAACACTCACCTTAGTTCCATTAGCAGAATTTTGCATTAAGGTGGTGGAAGAGAGGATATGAGTGTGCACAAATGTTTTTGTTAGAAACAGAGAGAGAAATCCCGTAACTGCATTTCATACCTTCTGATTCTTCCTTTTCCAGGCACTGAGAAATATTTCTTATGAGTCCAAGAGAACTTCTTTACCAATTTAGGGCCTCATATCTGACAAGGGCAATGGGAGAAAACGATGAATCCTAAAACACAAACAAAAAAATTCCAAATTAACGAAATGAATGGTACAGGATTTTTTTCCTTCGAGTATTATTTTATTCATTGTTAATTTTTATGGAAGTAGAGTTGATTTGCAATACTGTGTTAATTTCAGCACATATTTTTTGAGATTCTGTTATATATTATTGTAAGATAATGGTTATAATTTCCTGTGCTACACAGTATAGAATTGTTGCTTATCCATTTTGTACATAGCGGTTTGTATCTGATAATCCTATACCCGTAATATGTCCCCCTCCTTCCTTTCCTTTGGTAACCCCAAGTTTGGGTTTTATATCTGTGGGTCTGTTTCTGTTTTGCATATATGTTCATTTGTATTGTTTTTTGATTCTACATATAAGTGATATCATACAATATTTGTCTTTCTCTAACTTATTCACTAATTATAATGTTTTCTAGGTCAAAAAACCCCCCAAAACTAAGAACAACCATATGATCGTGGGTATTGGATTTTTAGTATAATTAGGAACAGCCTTTTTCTTAAGCTTGGAAATAAAATAATAATAGTGTGAGCCTGCTTAGTGTCACCGCTTGGAACTTAATTCCAGTCTCAAGTGACACTTGTTCTTTTTTCCCAAAGAGGTGTTAAATCTTTTTGAAAGAATAGAGTCCATTAAAGTGTATCATGTTTGCTCCAGGTAGCATGTTAAGGATCCATGTTCATAGGAATGAAATATTACACACTATCCAATCTCTATTCATGTCATGTGTTCTAGTCTGCAAGGCTTTTTATTTTTAAGGAATATTAATATTCCTTAAAAATAATATTAATTATTTCTTAAGGAATATTCTCTGTCTCCTGGAATATCCAAGGAATGAAAAGGGTAGCTAATCTATAGTACACTAAAACAACTAAAGAAAATGAATTTAAAATATTCGCAAAGGCTGAAAAAAATATGTTTAGAACTGATTCAGAATAAGAGCATTACATATTAAACTGGTGATTTGTAGCCAAAGCTGTACCCAGAGAAAACTTTCTGACTTTAAATGTATTTATTAGAAAATTAAAAAGATTTAAGATAAAAGAACTAAGCAGTCAATCCAACAATTTAAAACAATTACAAAAATAAATTTAAGAAAGGAATTAAGATAAATATAAAAATTAATGAATAGAAATTAAACAAATTAAATAATTAAAACAAATAGAAATAATTAACATGATTCAAAAACAAAACAACTAATTCATAGAGAAGGTATATGAAAAGGTCACTTTTTAAAAAGTTACTAGTAAGGCAAAGTAAGGCACAGATTAAAAAATAAGATTACATAAGATGATATCTACAGAAGATTTAAAAATTACTAAAATTATCAAAAGAAGACCTGGAAAATTTAAAAAGACAAAAGAAAACAGTTACAAACACCGAAATGGTCATGAAGAAATATCTTGCCCCCACCAGCTCTCACCAAAGGAAGCACTAACAAATCTTGAAGCAGGAGATTTCTGACTGGCTGATCAAGGATACAAAATAACAAAATAGTAACAAATCAAATCTAGCAATTTGCTGTAAAAATAATACAGAATGACCAAGTAGGAATTTATCTTGGGAATGCAAATGGGGCTCAACATTAGAGATCTTTTAAAGAATTGCACTATATTAATATGTTAAAGGATAAAAACTATTTGATATGTCACAACTCTGAATAAGAATCCTACAGGAATTCAACATTTTAATGAATATTTCAAAAGCTTTTTGTAAAATAAAAAATGCATAATTTCCCTGACTTTATAAAAGGATCTAGCAAAGTCTTACATCAAGCACTCCCCATAATCAGGAGATACTGGAAGCATATCCACATTGACAAGAAGTATATAATTGATCAGTCTTCACTCAAGGTCCCAATCAGTGTAATAAAATAAGGAGAACAACTCAAATATTAGAAAATAAGTTACAAAATGTCATAATTTGAAGATAATTGGGTCCTGAAGATACCAATAAGACAAATTTTAAAACCAATAAGCAAATTTCATCCAAATAGCCAAATACAAAATCAACATATTTAAAAAAACCTGTAATTTTTATTCACATCAGAAAACCAACTAAAAAATAAAATAAGAGGTCTATTTATAATTAATAATCACATCAAATATTTAGGAATAATCCTAACAAGACTTCACTGAAGGGCATAAAAGAAAACCTAAATAAATTAGGAAAAATACTTTTCTTATGAATGAGAAAATTCAGAATTTTAAAGATGTCTACACTCTGTAAAATAATCTATGAATTTAGCAAAATACTAATAGAACAATAAAAGGGTCAGTGAAGGGTAATAGGGCAAAGATGGTCAAACCCACAAACTTCCAGTTAAAAGATAAGTAAGTACTAGGGACACATTTTACAATATGATTAATATAATTGCTGTATGCTACATAAAAGTTGTTAAGAGAGTAAATCCTAACAGTTCTTATCACAAATAAACCATTTTTTCTTTTTCTTTTATTTTGTACCCATATGAGGTGATGGACGTTCGCTAAACTTATTGCAGTAAACATTTCTTGATATACTTAGGTCAAATCATTATGATATACACCATAAATTTATATAATGCTGTATATCAATTATATCTCAATAAAACCAGAAGAAAAAATAATTTTAAAATATAAAGCAATGTTTTCTGGAAATTTTAAATCTGTTTAAAATCCATTAAGAAGAGCGAATATGTATAAATAACAAAGATAAATCTATAAAAGAAAACCAAGATGGAATATTCTTGCCTACTACATATCAAACATATTATAGGATCATAGTAATAAGTACAGTAGAGGCACAGAAATTGATAACTAGATTCATGGAATAAGAGTCTAAAAATAGATGAAAGCATACATCCTTATTTAAGATACAATAAGAATGGCATTTTAAAGAAATGAAAAAGGGTATATTTTAAAATAAAAGTTCTTGGGAGAATAATTTACTTATTGAGAAGATACGACTAGTTCACAGTTCATATTCATAAAGACAAATTCCAGATTGTTATAATCTAAGCATAAATATAATACTATAAATGTATTAAATACAGTACTGTTAAAGTCTTACACTATATTGTAATATAATTTCTTTTTGATGTTGGAATCAAAAGTGAAAGTCAAGTCGCTCATTCATGTCTGACTCTTTGCAACCCCATGGACTGTAGCCTGCCAGGATCGTCCATCCATGGGATTTTCCAGGCAAGAATACTGGAGTGGGTTGCCATTTCCTTCTCCAGGGGATCTTCCTAACCCAGGGATTGAACCTGGGTCTCCCACATTGCAGGCAGACTCTTACCATCTGAGCCACCAGGGAATCCCTGGAATCAAAACTGTGTTCTTAAATAAAAAATTTCTAACAACAAGGAAACTGAAGTAAAAAAAAAAAAAAAATATATATATATATATATACACACACACACACACACACACACACAAAGGGGCTCATAATCTGTGGTAGAGAATATAAAGCCAGAGTTTACAGAAAAGAGTCACTGACAATCAGGTTTTTGGTATCATAGGCAGTGTATTATGCTACAATTTCTATAAAAGAGAAATACCAAAGCAATACTATAGATTTTCTCTGTGATTATTGATGTTCACAAATGCATAGAACAAAGTCTAAAAAGCATCCATATTAACCTGATGGTGATGATTGACTGCATCGAGGGAGACTAGAATTTAGTATTATTCTAGTCAAAGGTACACTGGCTTCGTATATAAGAAGAAGGTATCTAAGTGTTCATCAATAGATAAATGGATAAAAGAAGATGTATTTTACACACACACACACACAGGAACATTACTCATCCATAAAAGAATGAAATATTGCCATTTGTGGACTTCCCTGGGGGCTCAGTGGTAAAGAATCTGCCTGCCAGTGGAGGAGATGCAGGTTTGACCCCTGGGTCAGGAAGATCCTCCTGGGAGAAGGAAATGGCAAGCCACTCCAGTAGCCTTGTCTGGGAAATCCCATGGAAAGAGAAGTCTGGTGGGCTATAGTTCATGCGGACACAAAAGAGTTGGACACTTAGTGACTAAAAACAACAACAAATTGCCATTTGTAGTAGCATGGATGGATATGATCACATTGAGTGACATAAGTCAGACAAAGACAAATTTGTATGATATCACTTACGTGTGAAATCTAAACAAATGGACTTATTTCCAGAACAGAAAGAGACTCACAGACATAGAAAACTTATGGTTGCCAAAGGGAAAAAGGAGGGGGAGGGATAAATTAGGAGTATAAGATTAACAGATACACACCACTATATATAAAACAGATAAATAAGAATAATCTACTGTATAGCACAGGAAACTATATTCAATTTCTAGTAATAATCTACAACGTAACAGAATCAGGGAAAAAAAAAGTATAATTGAATCTCTTTGCTGTATACCTGAAATTAACATTATAAATCAACTATATTTATCTGAAAAATAAGAAGAATGTATAAAAATAGGTAAATAAGTTATTTGGTGAGGTAAATTATCATTACGAGGAAACCTTGATCAATCTATCTTACAATTGCCTAAAGCAATGACAAATGTGGGGAAGATAAATGTTACTAGAAAACAACTGTCTGACTTGACAACTATGAGAAGAAAGAATTTGTTTTGCCACTTCAGCTGTAACCCCACAGAATCAAGGAACTTTAATTTATTTTATAGTTTAGTAGAGTAAAATGCTTTCAAAGTATTTCAAAGGGTAAATTACTTCATTTGGAAATAAATGAAATAAACATCATTTATATTACAAATCAAAATGTTTACAAGTTGCTATTTCTATGTTATTGCCTGAGGCAAACTCTTTATCAAAGTTCTTTGCAGCTTAAATGCATCATGTTAACCCATGGTTCATATTATTTTAAGTCTATTAGTGTCTAAATATGGGAAAGGCAATGGCAACCCACTCCAGAACTCTTGCCTGGAAAATCCCATGGATGGAGGAGCCTGGTGGGCTGCAGTCCATGGGGTCTGCAGTCCATGGGGTCGCTAAAAGTCAGACATGACTGAGCAACTTCACTTTCACTTTTCACTTTCATGCATTGGAGAAGGAAATGGCAACCCACTCCAGTGTTCTTGCCTGGAGAATCCCAGGGACAGGGGAGCCTGGTGGGCTGCCGTCTAGGGGGTTGCATGACTGAAGCGACTTAGCAGCAGCAGTGTCTAAATAAGTTTTAGAAATATCTCTGCTCAAAAACAGTCAGTGTTGACCATACAGGATTCAAAAGCAGTGTTAACCAAAGGTCACTGAAATGGCCCTAAGAAAATTATATTTCCAAAAATAAACTCATAGACCAATCTTGTGTATATTTTTAAAACTACATGCTTTAAGAAAAAAAAAAAAACTGTAGCTGATTATTTTGTGCAAATTTTAGCTCTACCATCAATCCTGTTTTGATATCCTCACTCTCCAAAAAGACAGAAGAAAGGAAAATAAAAAGTGACTCTGACTTAGATCTTAAATCTTATTAAAACTAATGCCAGTAAAGACTTCTGTGAAAGATAGTTAACACTGCTGGGTTTACTGAGAAAGTCTTCTTTAAACATTGCTTTTGAGATAGCAATTTAACACAGGCAACAACCTTGAAAATTACTCAAATGATTGATTATAGTAGGTCTATGTCTGAGGATTTATCCTTAAAAAATAGCAACTGGACAAAGATCAATATTCTATAATAACCTTCTATTATAGCACTATAGCATCAATTGTAACATTTGGGGCAAACTAAAAGTCCAGCAATAGGACTTATAGTTAAACTCTGATACAGCTGTTCATTACTCATTTAATGTTTTTGAAGATGAATTTATGACATGGGAAAATAAAAACACAAGGTACAGAATTGTGTTTACAATAACGAATGCACACACATATACATACATATGTATACATATCTGTGTCTCTCTACCTACCTACCATGCATGAAAGGGAAGACATAATTGCCAAATGACTCCTGAGACAAATACTTGATTTTCCCTAGTCTATGCCATTGTTTCAACCTAATTTGCTTCTTTGACTACAGGCACTGCAGAAGAGAAGTCTATTGCATAAAGTGAAAAACAGTAGAGCAATTAACAATATCCCAATCCTCTCTCTCTCTCAGTTCCCATTCCTGGTCCCAGTGGATGATTGTTTAAATGAGCACATTCTTCTTTCCGTGTTTATGGATGGGCTCCTCTTGTTCAGACCTGGCTGCCGCTGGGCCTTTATTTTCCATTTCTTGTTTATTCGCAGCAAAGTGAGGTGAAGAAGGTGTGTGCACTCTGAGCCCCTTAAAGCACAAGCCTCAGAAAGTGGTACTGAGATCTGTGAGTTTAGTATTGCCTCAAAAAACAAAGCAAGCTAGAACTTAAAGACTCTTCAGCATGAGAAATGGAGCAAGAGAAGGAACAGGAGGAGAAGGAAAATATAATGTGGACAGCCATGAAAAACCTAGATTTCAAACGATGTGAATGAACAAGACATTTGCTGCTGTGTCCTTGTCATTGTCTGGGGACCATGTTAGGGTCAAAAGCATCAACCATCACAGCTTCCTGCCATCAGAACAAGGCTAATTTCTCTATGGTCCCTCTTCTTCAAGGTTATTACTTCCATTGTTAGGGAGATGATACATGGTAGTATTTGATAGTAAAATGGACTGGAATGGGTGAATTTAACTCAGATGACCATTATATCTACTACTGTGGACAAGAATCTCTTAGAAGAAATGGAGTAGCCATCATAGTCAACAAAAGAGTCTGAAATGCAGTACTTGGATGCAATCTCAAAAACAACAGAATGATCTCTGTTTGATTCCAAGACAAACCATTCAATATTACAGTAATCCAAGTCTATGACCCGACCAGTAATGCTGAAGAAGCTGAAGTTGAACGGTTCTATAAAGACCTACAAGACCTTCTAGAACTAACACCCCCAAAAACGTCCTTTTCACTATAGGGGACTGGAATGCAAAAATAGGAAGTCAAGAAATATCTGGAGTAATAGGTAACTTTGGCCATGGAGTATAGAATGAAGCAGGGCAAAGGCTAATAGAGTTTTACCAAGAGAATTCACTGGTCATAGCAAACACCCTCTACCAACAACACAAGAGACTACTCTACATATGGACATCACCAGATGATCAAAACCAAAACTAGATTGATTATGTTCTTTGCAGCTGAAGATGGAGAAGCTCTATACAGTCAGCAAAAACAAGACTGGGAACTGACTGTGGCTCAGACCATGAACTCCTTATTGCCAAATTCAGACTGAAATTGAAGACAGTGGTGAAAACCACTAGACCATTGAGGTGTGACCTAAATCAAATCTCTTATGACTATACAGTGGAAGTGACAAATAGATTCAAGGGATTAGATCTGATAGAGTGCCTGATGAACTATGGATGGAGATTTGGAACATTGTACAGGAGACAGGGATCAAGACCATCCCCAAGAAAAAGAAATGCAAAAAGGCAAAATGGTTGTCTGAGGAGGCCTTACAAATAGTTGTGAAAGGCAAAGGAGAAAAGGAAAAATATACCCATTTAAATGCAGAGTTCCAAAGAATAGCAAGGAGAGATAAGAAAGCCTTCCTCAGTGATCAGTGCAAAGAAATAGAGGAAAACAATAAAATGGGAAAGACTAGAGATCTCTTTAAGAAAATTAGGGATACCAAGGGAACATTTCATGCAAAGATGGGCTCAATAAAGGACAGAAATGGTATGGACCTAACAGAAGCAGAAGATATTAAGAAGAGGTGCCAAGAATACACAGAACTGTACAAAAAAGATCTTCACAACCCAGATAATCATGATGGTGTGATCACTCACCTAGAGCCAGACATCCTGGAATGTGAAGTCAAGTGGGCCTTAGGAAGCATCACTATGAACAAAGCCAGTGGAGCTGATAGAATTCCAGTTGAGCTATTTCAAATCCTGAAAGATGATGCTGTGAAAGTGCTGTATTCAATACACCAGCAAATTTGGAAAACTCAGAAGTGGCCACAGGACTGGAAAAGGTCAGTTTTCATTCCAATCCCAAAGAAAGGCAATGCCAAATAATGCTCAGACTACCACACAATTGTACCCATCTCACACGCTAGCAAAGCAATGCTGAAAATTCTCCAAGCAAGGCTTCAACAGTACATGAACAGAGAACTTCCATATATTCAAGCTGGATTTAGAAAAGGCAGGGGAACCAGAGATCAAATTGCCAACATCCACTGGATCATCAAAAAAGCAAGAGAGTTCCAGAAAAACATCTACTTCTGCTTTATTGACTATGCCAAAGCCTTTGACTGTGTGGATCACAATAAACTGTGGATTAGTTTTCCTAAAAATTAATACAATTATGTAAAGTTTAAAAATAAAATAAAATTAAAAAAAAATAAAATAAAAAAGAAATATTAAAAGAAAAAAAAAACAAAAACAAAAAAAAACAATAAACTGTGGAAAATTCTTAACGTGATGGGAATACCAGACCCCTGACCTGCCTGATAAGAAGTCTGTTTGCAGGTCAGGAAGCAACAGTTAGAAATGGACACAGAACAACAGATTGGTTCCAAATTGGGAAAGGAGTACATCAGGGCTGTGTATTGTCACCCTGCTTATTTAACCTATATGTAGAGTACATAATGAGAAACACTGGGCTGGATGAAGCACAAGCTGGAATCAAGATTGCCGGGAGAAATATCAATAACCTCAGATGTGCAGATGACACCATCCTTATGGCAGAAAGTAAAGAAGAACTAAAGAGCCTCTTGATAAAAGTGAAAGAGGAGAGTGAAAAAGTTGGCTTAAAGCTGAATATTCAGAAAACTAAGATTAGGGCATTTGGTCCCATCACTTCATGGCAAAGAGATGGGGAAGCAGTGGAAACAGTGAGAGACTTTATTTTGGGGGCTCCAAAATCACTGCAGATGGTGAATGCAGCCATAACATTAAAAGGTGCTTGCTCCTTGGAAGCAAAGTTATGACCAACCTAGACAGCATACTAAAAAGCAGAGACATTACTTTGCCAACAAAGGTCCATCTAGTCAAAGCTATGGTTTTTCCAGTAGTCACATATGGATGTGAGAGTTGGACTATAAAGAAAGCAGAGCGCTGAAGAATTGATGCTTTTGAGTTGTTTTATTGGAGAAGACTGTTGACAGTCCCTTGGACTGCAAGAAGATTCAACCAGTCCATCCTAAAGGAAATCAGTCTTGAATATTCATTGGAAGGACTGATGCTGAAACTGAACCTCCAATACTTTGGCCCCCTGATATGAAGAACTGACTCATTGAAAAAGACCCTGATGTTGAGAAAGATTGAAGGCGGGAGGAGAAGAGGACAACAGTATGAGACGGTTGGATCGCATCACCAACTCAATGGACATGAGTTTGAGTCAACTCTGGGAGCTGGTCGTGGACAGGGAGGCCTGGCGTGCTGCAGTCCATGGGGTCACAGAATTAGACACAACTGAGTGACTGTACTGAACTGAAGTGAACTCAGTATTTGATAGCAAGACATTTCTCTCGCCATCCTGTTCTGACCACTACGGTATTTTTTTTGTTTTGGTCAACTGTAACTTTTTAAACCAAAACTTGCTTATTATCATGTGAACTCTGAATATCGGCAGGCCCTCTGCCTTGCTTCTCTTTTTTCTAAGCCAAGTTGGCCACCTACTTCACTTAACCTCATTTCACAAAGGTTAGATAACCACAAACTGAACTTGAAAAAAATCTGCCTTAGAAACAGACCAACATGTTAGTAACATCTGCATTTAAGTGTTTGGATTACAGGTAAATTTTATTTTATAACTTTTATTTTCTAAAAATTTTTATAGTGTGTATTACATTTATACTACAACAAAAGAAAAGAGACACGAATCTTCGGTAATGTTTCATCTTTGTCCAAGCTATTTTAGCTGCATTTGAGCCAAATCAAATTTATTCATAGGGATAAAAGGATATATATAAAATGAGCATAGAAAACAGAACAAAACAAAAATCTTGTTGGTATTTACCAGTCTCTATCACTGATTTAATTCTGTTTATCAGACTATGTCATCAAATTCTTTACCTTCTTCTAGTCTTTTAAGCTTCTGCTTAATCTTCCCAAATTTCCTTACTTAAATTCACTCTTTGATCTTTCCACTTATTTAACAGGTCATACCACCCTCTACATTTCTTGCCTCACTCACACCTTAAAACCTGTAATTATTTTATTTTATGTCTCCTTATACCTGCAGATAAATTCCATGTGGAGGACACTGGCTATGTCCTTTTCCTAGGATAATTCCTGGAATGGGAGAACGCTCAGTTGATACACATACACACACACATATGGATATATACATATATAATACATATATACATATGCATACATATAGACAACACTATTAAAAAAATTATACATCATTTTACAGCTTTGTTAGTTTTTCTTTCACATGGACAGGATAATTGCTCCCACTATGTCACCCTGTTTTTGAGGTGATTCCTATCCAGTGATGTCAAATAGCTACCAGCTTTGCTTTTATTCCCATGTGAATCAACAATACTTTTGCTGAAAATGAATAAAAAGTTTGAATCATGTTGTTTTCACAGACTTTTAAATTTCTGCATGCAAAAGTATTTCAGACTCCAGTTGGAAAGGAACTGACGGTACTAACGCATTACGATAAAAGCTATTTCCGTACAACGTCCAATCTGATTATGTAAACAAAGAATGTTTGGAAAGGTTGTGGAGAAAATGAAAGAGATTTTAGACGTTAATGCCATAAACATCTTAGAACCAGGCTCAAAAACTGACCCCTAAAAGTCACTGAATAGTTTGTCTTTCGCACCATACAAAATGTATTTGCATATACTCTACTTTGAAATGAATCATCAACATAGTGACAAAAGCGAACCACTATAAAGTGCTTCCTATGTACCAGGCACTGTTTTAAATGCTTTATGTATATTAACCCATCTAATCCTGTGCCCAACCCTATGACACAGGGAATTATCACCCACCTTAATTTACTGATGTGGAAACTGAGGCACGGAGTGAGCTCATTTGAAAGCAAAAAGCCGTCAGAGCAGCCACCTGAGTTTCCCTCTTGAAGTGCACTGCTTTAGCTTATAAAGCTATTTATTCCCCCCTCCAGGGTGACTGTCGGCTGGCCCAGGGTCATGTGGCTAGACAAAGCCAGAATTTGAACACAGTCTGGCCTCAGGTTTTCTCCTAACTCCGTCATGCTTCTCTAAAAGACCTGGAACAGACGAGAAGTACAGCCATTCCTTCCATGGGGGTTTGACTCTCCGTGGATACCAAACCTGCAGATGATCGAGTCCCTGGCTGTATTAAATGAGCCAAGTGTTATCCTCTACATACAGGCACCTGCAGTGAGGGTGGGCAGGACACTGGAGTTGGATTCAAAAGTCTCCTGAGAAAATTCTGAGCTCTGTTTCTGAATCAGATACTAAGGTAGCTGGTGTTTTCTTAACTCTAAGATGAAAGTACGAATCATATCCTCCATTATTGTGTTTTTGTTTGGGGGCTTCCCTAGTGGCTCAGTGGGAAAGAACCCGCCTGCCAATGCAGAAGACATGGGTTCAATCCCTGGGTTGGGAAGATCCCTTGGAGAGGGTATGGCAACCCACTTCAGTATTCTTGCCTGGGAAATCCCATGGACAGCGGAGCCTGGAGGGCTACAGTCCAGGGGGTCACAAAAGAATCAGACGTAGTGACTTAACAACAGCAACAACTGACTTAATATTGACACCTGCTGTATTATTCTTGAGACCTTAAGGTACTTTGTCAGGATTCACTCTCTAAACTGTGGCTGCCTTTATTCCTTCTGTAAATAACAGAGCTCATGGAATTACTTATGCAAACAGTAGACATGGAATAATCGGTATTGCTGATCTCAAATGGGAAGCAGGCTCTCCCCAGGTCTTTTACATTCAAACATTCAACACATTTTTCAAGTGTGCTCAGGAACCAAACCCTGAGAAAGCTCCATAGAAAATAGTAGGATGAAAAGGTATGGTGACCGTTCTCACCAGTCTTAAACAGCAAATGAAATAGGACACCAAAACCAAAACAGAAATATGTGCCGTGGAGGGCAAAAAAAGCTCTGTGAATTCAGAGGAAGATGAAGCACTTTGGAGCAGGGAAACTCAGGAAAGGAGACTTTCAGTATATGGATATTAGCAGAGAAAGGGAACATCAGATACAAGGAAATTCAATTCTGTCTGATTCAATGTCAGACTTCCACAGAACATCTAGTGTTTCAAGGCACTGTACTAACTGGGAAATCAAGAAGAAGATAGTCCCTGAACTCAGAGCTTAGAATTTGGGGGAGACTGTCTAAGTTAGTTCTCTCACCACAGAAGCACAAGGCCAGAAGAACACAGAAAAACTAATCACTGTACTCCTCAGAGATGTAGTTTAAAGAAAAAAGGCAATAGTAAAAGGGGAAATTGATGAAGGACTATTTAATTCTGCCTATGGGAGACAGAGAGAGTTCAGAGAGTACCACAAAGAAAAAGAGATGGTTGACCAGAGTCTTAAATGAAGCTTAAATAGATAATTGCTAAGTAGGTTAAAAGGAGAAGGGAATGATATTTCAAGCAAAGGATACAACATAAAACCATGGATTTTGGTTGTTTCTCCTGTCATATGTGCAGAGAATCACAAAACTGGGGATATGGTAGGGTGGAGATATAAATTTCAATTCTTTATTCTTTTCAGAGCAGAGTTGATCTCTCCTTCCACTTTCAAAAAACTGTTTCCCAGTACTTGACTTGACCCCAGAATATTCTCCCTGGGCACTGATCTCATGAACAGCTAGCTAAGTCTGTTTCACATGTCAATCTCTGCTCCCTGCTCAAGCACGTCCCAGAGGTTGAGACAGGCAGTGTATGTCAGGGGATAGGGGTGGGGGAAAGATGCACTCAAGCAAAGGAGGAGCAGGTTTGAAGTGACTGAAGGCAGTAAGAGAGAAAAATGATGAATGAAAACTCTAAGCAGTTTGTATTATGAAAAATGTAGTGCATAGAATAGCATGACTCCTTCCTTTTATCCCCTTCCATATTATTTTGAAATAAATTTGAGACAACGTATCATGCATCCATAAGTATTTTAGTATGTATTCCTAAAGACAAAAGCACTTATAACAAAAACACTACAATCAACATACCTAGAAAATTTAATACTATGAACTAACTTCTGAACAGTGAGCCTGAGAAACTTATAGAACATTGAGCTTTGATGATCTAAGAGCTAAAGATGAGGGAACTTAGTGTCATCAATATGTGGGAGAGGCCAAGGACTAGGAAATAGGTGACATCACCTAGGAGTCATAAAAGGAAGCAAACAATAGAAGATTGCATTAAATACAAAATTTGAATAAAGGCCAGAGACACGAGGAGTTAGAAGAACCTGAAGATCTGTGAGGACTGGAGGAATCAAGATATCTCTCCATTTGTGAACAGAATGAGACTTAGGCTGAGCCTTGAAGGATAGGACTTCAGTAGGTGCTGGGGACAGTGGTGATAATTCATCTGAGGAAAATGGTACGAGTGATTACATGGAACTTGACCGGTAAAAGGGCTCACTTCACAGGAAAGAGGGAATTGGTAAGAAATGAGGTCACCAAGCTGGGGGAGATTACAGGATGCATCCAGGATTTGAATTTAATTCACTGTTTCAGTAACTGTTGGTTGAGTGGGTAGAATATACCAGAGATCATGCTAACAGCTAGGGATGGGAAGACTTACGAGACTGATTTATGCTCATAAGTAGCTTTAGATCTGTTCCAAGAACATTTAATCAAAAATGCCATTTGGCAAATCTAATACAGTTATGTTAAGTTTAAAAATAAAATAAAATTAAAAAAAAATGCCACAATTATAATGTCATTTAATAAATATTTATTAAACATATTCTATCAGTCAGTCACCATGAGGATGCTGTGGATACAATGATCATTAAGTCATGGTCCACAAAAAGCCATTGAACCATGAACAAATTTTGGGGGGATGCTGACATGAGAAAAAGCATTTTGAGGGGAATTTCTTTTTTACTATGCACAAAGAATGGGATAAGGACACTTCATCAAGAAGACAAAGTGATAAACCTTGAAATAAGGGGAAAACAAGAATGGAAATAAAGGGATTATATAAGAGATGTATTCATGGAAGAAAATGGTGCGAAAAAGCTGAGTAACTGATGTCGCAAAGTTTCAGATGGGGTGTGTGTGTGTGTGGGTATGTGTGTGTATGCACATGTGTGAGCACAATCTTTCAGGTGCAACCATATCAGTTTTCCTTTTGGGTGTCTGAAACTGTTCTCTGTGATACAATGAGCTCTACAGAGATCACCTTTCCTTTATGCTAAGAAAATTGGAGGTCTAACGCAGCAACATCCTCAAAGATCTTCCTGGGGATATCAGGTTTCTCTGGAGAAGGGGAACTTCTCCATTGCTGATGCGCTGATGTGCAGGTATGTTCCCTTCAAACAGCAAGTGTTGTCTTAATAAAGACAGCATAGTGGGTTTTTGGATACCAGTATTCAGGTCACTTAGAACATTCAGAATGAGTCTTACATGATCGACCAATGTAAACTTGTGTGCTCTCTGCGTTGTTCCCTTGGAGTCAGCAAACACTGCACAGATGAAAGAGAAAAACAACAGTAAATTATTTCCAAGGATTAGAAACAGAAATCCTCAGATGATTCACCGATGATTCAGATTTCTGTGTATCGCTTCTATTCTACTTGTTGCCAAGGGAACTTGGGGCCTACTTCCTACCACACTTCGGCTATAAAAAGTACCAGCAAAAGCCACAGGAGAGTAACTTCTCGACTCTTTTATTAAAAAAAAGGCTAACGGCCAACATGTCATTTTCACAGAGAGATTTCAATTTTATCTATGAAGGTGATATCCACAAGACACTGAGATGTCACGTGATTATTCTATGTATCTATCGACTCCTTTCATTCAGCTGCTTTACTCAAGCAGGGCATCTCCAATAAAGAACCTAAGATGCCAGTGGAAATTGTCCTTTTTTCCATAAAATCCAGACCATCATGCTTTTTTTGTTGTTGTTTTTAACCTTTATTTTTTAACTGGAGGATAGTTGCTTTATAGTCTTGTGTTGGTTTCTGCCGTACGACAATGAGAATGTCATAATTGTATGTGTGTGTGTGTGTGTGTGCTCACATGTGCTGTGTGCTGTGCTAAGTCACTTCAGTCGTGTCTGACTCTGCGACCCCAGGGACTGTAGCCCACCAGGCTCCTCTGTCCATGGGGTTCTCTAGGCAAGAATACTGGAGTGGGTTGCCATGACCTCCTCCAGGGGCTCTTCCCAACGCAGGGATCGAATCTGCGTTTCTTAAGTCTCCTGCACTGGCAGGCAGATTCTTCACTACCAGCGCCACCATATGTCCCTCCCTCGTGAGCCTCCCACTCCTCCCCGCATCCCACGATCTAGGTCACTGCAGAGCACTGGATTGAGGTCCCTGCGTTTTGTAGCAGCTTCCCACTAGTTATCTCTTTCACACACGACAGTGTATATGCTTTTGTATCAATAGCCAAAGCCTGGCCAATGTGTGGACCTCAGCCAGGGCTCAAACCCAGAGTCATGCTCTGCCCTGTCTGTCTGGGTCATCACAGCAAGAGAAGGACATAAGCCAGGGAGAGGAAGGCAGTTTGATGACCACAAGCGGTCCTGTGCACTTTTACTCTTATTGCCATGATCTGTTGATCTTTCTCTAGCCATCACCGTTATCAAGCCACAAAAGAGTATCAGTACAGTCAAACATTCATAGTAGAAAACCAGTCCTGGATGGATAATTTCCATTGCATATATAACCTAAATTTTTTCCTTAATATGTTCCTTGACTTAAATTCTCATTTAGAAATAGGGCAGGAAGCATACCTCAATGGATAGGTGTCAGGAAGACAGCAAAAGTCAATAGCACAAACCAGCACACTCTATGCTTACAGAGGGCAGATTCACCCATCTGTTAAGAAGGCCTGGAAAAACAAGAAAATTGAAAGCATTCCAGAATTTTTTTTTATTTGACTTTGATGCTTCCTAGAAATTTTGTAAAGAAGGAAGTTTTCTCTTTTAAGATGGCATATTTTCTCTTTATTATTCCCTATGCCCAGAAAAGGGTTTCCCTGGTGGCTCAGTGGTAAAGAATCAACCTGCCAATGCAGGAGACACAGCTTCGACCCCTGGGTCAGGAAGATCCCCCGGAGAAAGCCACTCCAGTATTCTCACCTGTGAAATCCCATGGACAGAGGAGCCTGGTGGGCTACAGTCCACGGGGTTGCAAAGAGTTGGACATGACTGAGTGACTAAATAACAACAAAGCCAGAAAAAAGCCACCAGCTATTCTTGCTTGAGCCCCACCTAAGAGGTACAGAATGCCTAAGATGTGCTTATGCTTAAATTTATATAATATTAGAACACTCCAGATCTTTGAAGGGGCAACATGATAAAATATAAGGCTACAAATTTCAATTTTTTTAATGGATGTTAGTATTACTTGTAATCAACAGTGATTTGTTCTAAAATGCAAAACTTCCCACCTTAAAATCTATCATGAGTTTCCCATTTCTTTGAGAATAAAATCCCAGCTCCTTCTCATGGAATGCAAAACCCCTTTTGGCCTCATCTCACATCCCTTTGTACCTGAGCAATGCAGAAGTACTTACGGCTCCCAGCATCTATGAGTATCCCATGCCTCTGTGACTTGGCACAGGGGCTTCACTAAGCCTGGAATGTCTTTGCTCTCTTCTCACCTGATGGATTCCTATTTATTCTCAACACTTAATTCATAACTATCACCTCCTCTGCTGAGTGTTTCCTGACTCAACTGTCAAAAGCAATTCTTACATAAGTCTTCTGGCTTTGTCAGTCTTTATAATATTGCATGCACACTATATGCCAAATATTGTTCGTGTGTGTCTGTAACTTTTCATTTATTACACTGGATAATTCTTGGGGAGCCAGATTCATTTTATTTTTTATCTTTGTATTTTGAGTACTTTGCACAGTTGCTCAATATACATTAAGTTGTGTGTAACATTTTGTTGAAAACTTTTCCATTTTGCAAACCTTATGATGATGAGAGGAAAATGTATTTAAAAGTAATGCACCACTAGATAATGTTAGTGAAACATGAAATAAGCTTTGCAAATTTGTGCCTTACAATACCAAACAGAAGACACCTCTGTTCAAAATTTCTTGCTGGATAAACAAGGGAAGGGTCAATGTGTCATAACTCAGATGGATGTAAATGAAAGGGGCATTTACTCAACAAAGAAGAACAATAACAGCGAGGTCTTCCTGACCTCTGATGTTCAGACTAGCTGGTAGAAAAATTAAAATGTGATTTTTCTGTTTGTCCCAAGAACTCTAAATGAGACCCACATAAACATCTGCTTTAATAACTGAATCAAAGTTATTGAAGCTTTGCAGCAGACCTGCCAACCAGGAAGTATTGGAATAGCTCATTCTATCAAATCCACTGGGTCGTTTGGTCAGAGTACTCACAGGCCTTGAGCCTGAGTATTTCAGAAGCCCCCATCCTTAGCAATGAGGAGTCCAGGTGAGGTTTCAGGGACAGATGTAGGAAAGGAGTCTCATTTTGAAACAAGACTTAACATACTGTCCTCCTCTGGTAAGAGCCTATGTATCAGTAGTGCAAAGCTTGCTGAGATGGAGATCAGAACTATGCTGAGCTTGTGACTGTTCAGCAGCAACTTGGACCTGGCCTGACAAAAGCTGTTATAGCACCAAGCTGAGGTTCCTGAGCTAAAGCAGGAGTGACATCCACTAAAAGGAGACATGCCCAGACTTGCTGAGAAGGCTGTGAGAGAAATAGCATACATGAGCCAAATGCTAGAGTAGGGTCAGGAATGAAGAGAAAGTAGACTGGGATAGAAATGAGGAGCAGAGGTCTCTTTGAACAAGAACCTGAAACACCAAAAGCCTTTGCCTGGTGTGTGGACAGATAACCTCATGCTCAGCTGCTCAGCTGTGCCCACCTCTTTGCAACCCCATGGACTGTAGCCCACCAGGCTCCTCTGTGCATGGGATTTCCCAGGCAAGAATACTGGAGTGGGTTGCCATTTCCTTCTCTAGAAGATCTTTCTGACCCAGGGGTCAAACCCGTGTCTCCAGCTTGGCAGGCAAATTCTCTACCACTGAGCCACCGGGGAAGCCCCAATCTAGGTGGATAGTGCTTTGTAAATAAAGGGAAAATATTTCCCACTTCTCCTCAGGGGTGAAGGTGTTCTTCACAAAGAAGAGCAGAGAATTTATCTGTGTCAGGGTTTCTAAAGCCCCAGGGAAATTACTATTGGATATTACTGCCATGGCAGAAGGACTTCTGCACTGACTCCATGGATTCTGGGTTTTCACAAAGCTGGAGTCTCACAGATAGCCCAAGGTGAGTGTGAGAAAAGGAAGGTAGATCTTAAGCAATTCATCAGGCAATTTCAGTACATGAAAATGTTCGGTGACCCACGCAGTGCTTCTCGTCTTCCAAACATTGATAAATGGACTCTTGCTCTCCACCAGGGTATATTTCTCATTTGGATATTGTCATCTAGATGCTCCTCTACCTGGGTGTTTTCCAGACATCCTTGTGCATTTGCAGTCAAGATGTTCAAGATTTCTTAGGATGGTTAAAGACTTGGACTGGCTTCCAATTCTGAAACAAGATAGCTTCAGTGGTATCCTGTCCCAGAATATCACCCCAAAACCGTAGGTAACCCAAGGAGGTGCTTTCTACCTTGACAGATTAAACCAGAAGAGCCTGAGCAAGAATTCTAACAGTGTCAGAAGAATGAAGCCAACCAAATTTACACTGGCAGAGCTCAGAAAACCAAACTATCATTAGAAGAGACCAACAAGTCAACTACAAGCTCAACCTAAACAAGGCAATTGACCTCTAACACAGAAAATATGAACAGGATCAATGGTCTGCTAACATCATAACCAAAATATTCAGGATACAGTAGAAAATCACTCATCCTATCAAGAACCAGGAAAAACCATAATCTGAATGAGAAAAGATAATCAGCTAATGCCAGTTACAAGATATATGTGATGCTGGAATGTCTGACAAAGATCTTAAAGCAGCTGTCATAAAGTACTTAAAAAAATCAATTGCAAGTCCTCATGAAACAAAAGGAAAATTAGAAAATTACAGCAAAGAAATAGAAGTTATAACAATTTGGTGAATGGGGAGATGTTTGCAAATAATATATCCAATAAAGTATTAGTATTCAAAATATATAAAGAACTCCTAAAACTCAATAGCAAAAACTCAAATAATACAAGTAAAAAAAATGGGGAAAGGACCTGAACATTTTTCCAAAGAAGATATATGAATACCCAACAGGTACATGAAAAGGTGCTCAAAATCAGTTCAGTTCAGTTCAGTCACTCAGTCATGTCCGACTCTTTGCGACCCCATGAATCGCAGGACACCAGGCCTCCCTGTCCATCACCAACTCCCAGAGTTCACTCAAACTCATGTCTATTGAGTCGGTGATGCCATCCAACCATCTCATCCTCTGTCATCCCCTTCTCCTCCTGCCCCCAATCCCTCTCAGCATCAGAGTCTTTTCCAATGAGTCAACTCTTCACGTGAGTTGGCCAAAGTATTACAGTTTCAGCTTTAGCATCAGTCCTTCCAATGAATACCCAGGACTGATCTCCTTTAGAATAGACTGGTTGGATCTCCTTTCAGTCCAAGGGACTCTCAAGAGTCTTCTCCAACACCACAGTTCAAAAGCATCAATTCTTTGGCGCTCAGCTTTCTTCACAGTCCAATTCTCACATCCATACATGACCACTGGAAAAACCCGAGCCTTGACTAGACAGACCTTTGTTGGCAAAGTAATGTCTCTGCTTTTTAATATGCTATCTAGGTTGATCATAACTTTCCTTCCAAGGAGTAAGCATCTTTTAATGTTATGGCTTCAGTCACCATCTGCAGTGATTTTGAAGCCCCCAAAATAAAGCCTCTCACTGTTTCTACTGCTTCCCCATCTATTTGCCATGAAGTGATGAGACCAGATGCCATGATCTTCATTTTCTAAATGTTGAGCTTTAAGCCAACTTTTTCACTCTTCACTTTCTCTTTCATCAAGAGGCTTTTTAGTTCTTCTTCACTTTCTGCCATAGGGTGGTGTCATCTGCATATCTGAGGTTATTGATATTTCTCCCAGCAATCTTGATTCCAGCTTGTGCTTCATCCAGCCCAGCATTTTTCATGATGTACTCTGCATATAGGTTAAATTAGCAGGGTGACAATACATAGCCTTGATGTACTCCTTTCCCGATTTGGAACCAATCTGTTTTTCTGTGTCCAGTTCTAACTGTTGCTTCCTGATCTGCATACAGATTTCTCAGGAGGCAGGTCAGGTGGTCTGGTATTCCCATCACCTCAAGAATTTTCCACAGTTTTTCTGTGATCCACACAGTCAAAGGCTTTGGCATAGTCAATAAAGCAGAAATAGATGCTTTTCTGGAACTGTCTCTCTTTTTTGATGATCTAATGGATGTTGGCAATTTGATCTCTGGTTCCTCTGCCTTTTCTAAATCCAGCTTGAATATATGGAAGTTGTCAGTTCATGTCCTGCTGAAGCCTTGCTTGGAGAATTTTGAGCATGACTTTACTAGCGTGCGAGATGAGTGCAATTGTGCGGTAGTCTGAGCATTCTTTGGCGTTGCCTTTCTTTGGGATTGGAATGAAAACTGACCTTTTCCAGTCCTGTGGCCACTGCTGAGTTTTCCAGATTTGCTGGCATATTGAGAGCAGCACTAGTACACCCCCTGGTCATAGCATTATTTACAACAGTTAATTATTTACAACAGCTCAAGTGGAAATAACCCAAGTGTCTAGGTACAGATAAATCCATAAAAGTGATGTGGGATGTATACACACAATTAAATATCACTCATCCATACAAAATAAAGAAGTCCTGCCATTTGCAACAACATGGATGGACTTTGAGGGCATTATACTAAGTGAAATAAGTCAGGCAGAGAAAGACAAATACCATACAATCTCAATTACATGTAGAACTTTTTTTTTTAAATAGCAAAGAAAGAAACCAACTCACAGAAAAAGAGATCAGGTTTGTGGCTACCACATTTGGGGACAGGAGGAGAAATGGGATGGTAGTCAGAAGATAGAAGGGTCAAAAAAAAAAAAAAGTGATGGAAAGATCTGAGCAAACTTGCATAGTTCCATTTCTAGGTCCACTTCAATGACTCTGGTTGTGTTTCAATCCATCATAATGATTATACAAGGTATTAAGAGTTGTGGATTGGAATATCCCTGGAACAAATAAGAATATGTAGTGTTTCTTATATTTCCTTAACTATGAACAGTAATTTACCCATCTCTATTTTCCCAATTTGCCTGAGTAAATTAAAATTTTCAGTAAAGATCAGAATGCATGAGACATAAGAGATGCAGGTTCGATCCCTGGGTTGGGAAGATCCCCTGCAGTAAGAAATGGCAACCCACTCTAGTATTCTTGCCTGGAGAAACCTGTGAACAAAGGAGCCTGGTGGGCTACAGTCCATGAGGTCACAAAAGAATTGGACACAACTGAAGCAGTTTAGCAAGCAAGAAAGAAAAATAATAATTTTCATGCCCTGTTCTGGGGTTACCCAAGATAACCTCATTTGTCACTGTTAAAATTAGCTTCAAGGAACAGTCCACCCTTTTGTAAAAATGTCCTAGTTTAACCATCACTCAATTCTACATCTAGTTTCTAGATAGATGGTCTTACTAAGGTTACCTACACTGAATAGAAAGTGAAATCACAGCTGGTGATCAAAATTACCTATCCGGTTCAGAAACGCAAACTTGAGTTGATCTGCCCTGAGCTCCTAATTCAGCTTGCATTAGGTGAAGTGAATCTTAGTCTTAGAACATTTAGAATTCACCTCTGTTACTCGGCCAGCAGTCAAAACTGACAGGCAGATACCCAAGAATGTTAGTAAGGTCTCTAAACATTGGCAAAGGCAACTTAAGATGCCCAGAAAGATCATCGGGATAAAAAATTAACAGCCAGATGTAGGTGTGATTGCCCAAGACAAAATAGGAAATACTTCTATGTGCATGTTGGAAAGTCAAGGCAGGAAAGCTCAACCAGAGGTCAGGCTAAGGCAGCTTGAGACGCGATGGAGGGGTGGGTAAAGGATCTCAGACCATGGCCTTCAACATGGCTGCGACCTGAAGCTGATTTGTGGTATGGAGTAAAGGGCCAAAGCAAGAATGCAAGTGAGAGGGTGGCATAACAAGCAATGATGCAGAACAAGATTCGGAGTCACAGCTTTAGTGACGGGAAGCTGAAGTGCCTGTCTATGAAAAACTGAGCTTCAACTATTTTATCATTTCATGTCATTGGAAGAGATGCTTCTACTGTGTTTTCAGTGTGTTCTGAAATGATGTGTTATGACATAAGATTCAAACTCAAATGTGCCAAAGGTCAGACTGGCTCAATCTGCCTGAAGGAAAGATCATAATGAAAATTCCTAGAGAGGTTAATACATCAAATGTAATTATATCTCAGCCAGTTGGTCAACATTTCTGAGTACATTTTTGGTACAGAGTTCAGTGTGACGTGCTCTAAATTTCTATTTTATATCAGACTATTTTACTGGTATAAGTTTTATTTTTGAATTAAAAGAGATACACAATTCTCAAAGATTGTAATAGTTCTCAAGTGAATGATTTTTTTTGATTCATGGACTTCTATATCCAGTTGTAAAATATCCCTTCTTTACAAACTTATATTTCCATTTTCCATCGCTTATCAGAAATATTTTGACATATGATCAAAGATAAATAATCCTTAATCAAGGAGAAATATGGTTGATTATATAATCAGGGATAAACTAAAATATACTATAATTAAATAATTTTGAAATGGCAACATAAATCTAAAGATAAATGAATCAATCTACAAATTAGTAAAGATAATATGGCATATAGTTATAAATATGATTCCTTTTCACATATTAATGAGGAAAACAAAATTTCCAGCTACGAACGTTGTTTTGCATTATTCCAAGATGTGAGTCTTTTAAAATATTAATGTTTAAAAAATATTTAATGTCACTGACAGATGAGTTAATGTATCATCTCATGATATTATTTAGCCCAAAGACTTAATATTTGAAATGAATAAGAAAATACTTGCTTTATTTTCCACATAATATTTTTGAGTAAGACACTTCTTTTCCTGTGAAACACTACATGCTTAAAATGTCCAGAGATTGTATTTGAATTCTTGTTCCTAATCAAGCTCTTTAAGCTTTTATTTCAGTTGAAACTCTTTACATTTAAGCTACTTTGTTTGATTAAATTTAATGTGAGGAAACTTCTTATTTGTTCTTTCTCCATAAAAGGGCTAGTCTTTGATAAACATTTTGTCTCTTATCCTGGTCTATGATCATAAGTGTTTACTGGGAAAGATAAAGTCTCTGAGGTTTTCATCTGGAGATGACTTTTAAAGAGTGCAAATTGTACTCTGCCTAGAACACCACATTACATGAGCCAAAGGTAGAAGAACCCTTTACTTTGATGGTTCTGTTTATAAGCCTTTTCCTTCCTTTATTCTCTCATGATTTTATTATCTTCATTACTCAACTATGCAGCCTACTAGTAGCTGAATAATACCAATGCTGCGCTGTGCTTAGCTGCTCAGTTGTGTCCAGCTCTTTGCGACCCCATGGACTGTAGCCCGCCAGACTCCTCTGCCCATGGAATTCTCCAGGGGATCTTCCCACGCCAGGGATCAAACCTGGTATCCTGTGTTGCAGGCATATTGTTTACTGTTTGAGCCACCAGGAAAGCAAATGGTAAACATCCAATTAAAAATGGTTTAATAATAAATGAATGACGGGTGTAATCCTAAACATATAGGATCTAGAGTTTTTAAAATTATTCTTAAATCATACATGCATAACTCTTTACAAACCCAGTTCTAGATAACATTATCTTCCTCTTGAAAGATCAGTACTATCTTTAGTGGAAAGAGTGTGAGCTGTGCTACATGGAGTAAAGTACTTTGCCTCTCAGAATCTGGGTATTTTCCCCGCTAAGGAATGAGACACAAAATACACACAAAGAACACACTGAATATAATAACTATTTCACAAGTGGTAGCCATTATTGTTACCACTTGTGAGACCTATTTGAAAGAAGGTTTCTTGAACCACTTTATTTTCATGTATATTTTTATGTTTTCTTTTAGTATTATCCAAGTACCACAGAGACATGGAAATATGTGACAAGATGTGAATAATTCATATTGAATTAAAATAAATATGTCAGAGGAAAGATGATTCGTTTTAAAACCAAATTTTTTTTTACTCTTTCTGCTTTTTTATATTCATTTCCAATTTTACTGCATTATAATCAGAAAATATAGAAAATGTAGTATTGCACTTTTGGAATGTATTTTAAAGCTTTCTTAGTGGCCTATTACACAGATTTTATGAATGGCTCACTCATGCTTCTTTATGCTATAAATAAAATGTGTCCTTCAGGAATTGGCATTAAATTCTTTGAAAACTAAAAAATACTGTTGGGAGGTGGTGACCTCTTTTTATATAACTTACTCATTCCTGGAGAAAATCTCCGGGGGGAAAGGAGGAGAAGTGGGGACAGTTTAGGGTTCGCCTGCCTTCTTGCTTCTGTCAGCTCTGTACTCTCTCTGGACACTCTACAGTTGTTATCCCTTAGATAATAAGTAGCTTTGGAGGATGCTGCTATTTATTTTGTCACAGAAAAGAAAATTCAGAAGCTCCTCTGCCAACCTATTGCCCACAGAAGTCCCTTACTCCAGGCTACTCGTCACCTTCACACAACACCACTTCTGCCCTTTATCCACCCAGAGTCACCCTGGGTTTCCATGTTAGTTCATATGAGCCACTCCTCTTTCTTAGGCAGTGCCCACAGTGTTGAGTCTGGGGAGGGGAACAACATTCTCTGTACTTTTGCTATCTTGTCAGGAATGGGAAATCTCAAAATCTACGATGAGGTAATTTTATCCCAAGAGCCTGTGCTAATTCATGTAAGAGTCCTATGTGAAAACTGCTGTGAAGTGTTTTGAATTATACATCATGTCTGACATTGGGAGGATCATTTATCTTTCCATTAAAATAAAACGCCTACTGACTCTTGATAGTCAATGTGAATTTTAAAGATGCTTTGAATAGTCAAAATTCTTGGAAAAGAAAGTACCCACTCTATTGCTAGATACAACTCTTTTCCTGGGGAGGGAGAAGATTTTTTTAAAAAAATTAAGAGCCATTCCCCTAAGTCGTGTCCAACTTTTATGACCTTATGGGCTGTAGCCCACCAAGCTCCTCTGTCCATGGAATTTCCCAGGCAGGAATACTGGAGTGGGTTGCCATTTCCTTCTCCAGGGGATCTTCTTGACCCAGGGATCAAACCCTGGTCTCCTGCACTGCAAGCAGATTCTTTTCTGACTGAGGCACCAGGTAGAAAAGGGGGTGGTTTCATCCAGTTTTCAAATGTGGAGGAAGGGAGTATCAGTCTCACTCTGCCTGACTGCCTGAGCTGGACATCTGTCCTCTCTGGCCCTCAGACTGGAAATTACACCATCATTCCTCTCGGTTCTCAGGCTTCCAGATTCGGGCTGGAATACACCACCAGCTCTCCTGGGGCTCCAGCTTGTGGACTCACATCATGGGACTCCTCCTCCTCAATAATCATATGAATCAATTCTTTATAATAAATGCCTTTAAGTATCAAAAAAATTGAGAGACATTCAGTTTGATAATTTACTGGCACAGTGACCATGCCATACATGCGTATAATTTATATAATCTCATTATCTTTTAAGCACATGTTGAAACACTTCCTGTGAACAACCTACTAGGGATTACTCTGCCCTGGGGGTGGCAAAAGCAGCAGGCAGGGTTAGGGTGATTCTCAGAGGAACAGCTACTTGATGGTGAAAGACTGGTCACTGACTCAGAGTATGTGTATCTCTGACCACGTCAACTATCTGGATGTATATGAACATGGTACCATAAAGGACCTCACCTTCATCCTAAAGTGGTCCACCAGTGGGATGGAAAAAACATGGACTGATTTTTAATCATTTCATCTTCTCTATTTCTCAGTATAATCACTTTGCATGTTTTCTGTATTAGCCGTTCACACATGAGTCCAGCCTTCCTTTCTGAGACAGAATAGAGCTGACTAACATGGCTAGAGCCAAAGATTGAAATGTTCTTATCTTTACCAACACAAAATAGGCATTCCCAGTAGAATAAAAGATTTTACCCAAAACAGAAATTCCAAAGAGATACGAGAGTTAGAACGGGACCATTGTTTGTCATATCCAGTACATAGTCTGTCAGATACGCGTCCTGCACTTCTATATGAAATAAAAGGGCTGCAAATCCACAAAGCTGCAAAGCCTTGAGTGGATGACAAGTGAGCAGAGTTCCTAGGAAAAGAACCTCGATGGCATTTGGACCACTTTCAAATACACTACAGCACACATCAGATAGACACAACGTTCCACTTAGTCTACTTTGTTTTAAAGTCATTATATTTTACAAGGATTAAAATAAATATAATGGGCAAAGGAGAAAAGGAAACCTATACCCATATGAATGCAGCATTCCAGAGAATAGCAAGGAGACAGAAGAACGCTCTCCTCAGTGATCGATGCAAAGAAATAGAGGAAAACAATAGCATGGGAAAACTAGAGATGTCTTCAAGAAAATTAGAGCTACCAAGGGAACATTTTATGCAAAGATGGGCACAATAAAGGACAGAAATGGCATGAACCTAACAGAGGCAGAAGATATTAAGAAAAGGTGACAAGAATACATGGAAGAACTATGCAAAAAAGACCTTGATGACCCAGGAAGCCATGATGGTGTGATCACTCACCTAGAGCCAGACATCCTGGAGTGCAAAGTCAAGTGGGCCTTAGGAAGCCACACTACGAACAAAGCTAGTAGAGGTGATGGAATTCCAGGTGAGCTATTTCAAGTCCTAAAATATGATGCTGTGAAAGTGCTTCACTCAATATGCCAGCAAATTTGGAAAACTCAGAAGTGGCCACAGGACTGGAAAAGGTCAATTTTCATTCCAATGCCAAAGAATATTCAGACAATCACACAAATGTACTCATCTCACACGCTAGCAAAGCAATGCTCAAAAATCATCAAGTGAGGCTTCAACAGTATGTGAACTGAGAATTTATAAATGTACAAGCTGGGTTTAGAAAAGGCAGAGGACCAGAGATCAAATTGCCAACATCCATTGGTATCAAAAAAGCAAAAGAGTTCAGAAAAACATCTACTTCTGCTTTATTGACTATGCCAAAGCCTTGACTGTGTGGATCACAACAAACTGAAAAAATTTTCAAGAGACGGGAATGCCAGACAACCTAACTTGCCTCCTGAGAAAACTGTATGTAAGTCAAGAGAAGCAACAGTTAGAAACAAACATGGAACAATGGGCTGGTTCCAAAGCGGGAAAGGAGTACCTCAAGGCTGTATATTGCCACCCTGCTTATTTAACTTATATGCAGAGTACATCATGTGAAATGCTGACTGGATTTTATCTGCATCCTAACTGAATGTTATCTGCATATCTGAAGTTATCGATATACGCAGATAACACCACCCTTATGGCAGAAAGCGAAGACAAACGGAAGAGCCTCTTGATGAGAGTGAAAGAGGAGACTCAAAAAGCTGGCTTAAAACTCAAAATTCAAAAATGAAGATCATGGTATCTGGTCCCATCATTTCATGGCAAATAGATGGAGAAGCAGTAGAAACAGTGAGAGACTTTATTCTGGGGGGCTCCAAAATCACTGCAGATGGTGACTGCAGCCATGAAATTAAAAGATGTTTGCTCCTTGGAAGAAAAGTTATGACCAACCTAGACAGCATATTAAAAAGCAGAGACATTACCAACAAAGTTCCATCTAGTCAAAGCTATGGTTTTTCCAGTAGTCATGCATGGATGTGAGAGTTGGACCGTAGAGAAAGCTGAGTGCTGAAGAATTGATGCTTTTGAACTATGGTGTTGGAGAAGATCATTGAGAGTCCCTTGGACTCCAAGGAGATCAAACCAGTCAATCCTAAAGGAAATAAGTCCTGAATATTCATTGGAAGGACTGATGCTGAAGCTCTAATACTTTGGCCATCTGATGAGAAGAACTGTTGCTGCTGCTGCTGCTAAGTCACTTCAGTTGTGTACAACTCTGTGCGACCCCATAAATGGTAGCCTACCAGGCTCCCCCATCCCTGGGATTCTCCAGGCAAGATCACTGGAGTGGGTTGCCATTTCCTTCTCCAATGCATGAAAGTAGAAAGTGAAAGTGAAGTCACTTGGTCATGTCCAACTCTCGGCGACCCCATGGACTGCAGCCTACCAGGCTCCTCCGTCCATGGAATTTTTCCAGGCAAGAGTACTGGAGTGGGGTGCCATTGCCTTCTCCAGATGAGAAGAACTGAGTTATTGGAAAAGACCCTGATGCTGGGAAAGACTGAAGGCAGGAGGAGAAGGGGACGACAGAGGATGAAATTGGTTGGATGGTATCACTGACTCGATGGACATGAGTTTGAGCAAGCTCTGGGAGTTGGTGATGGACAGGGAAGCCTGGCGTGCTGCAGTCCATGCAGAGTCAGACACAACTGAGCGATTGAACTGAACTGAGTGAAAAATGATAAACATGATAATAGGTCACATTTAAAATACTTGTAAAAACTTTTATATAGACACTGACATGGATATACATTTTCAGAGTCCAAAGACTGAGGGGGAATTTAATATTAATATAATTCAGTAGTAAATACTAATAGACCGTAAAATAACAGCACTAAAGTATTCTCATTTGCCTTCACAGATAGGAGCAGTTTCTGAAAAAGAAAAAAAAATCCATTTATCTGAGATGGTCACAGATTTGCAAAGTTCATGAGTCTGGAGGAATTGTTTGGGTTAAATATAAACAAATGATGTTTTGCAAATCAAGTCCAAATAATAAACTTAGAGGTATGTGTGAGTGCTTAGTCATAATCGACTTTTTGTGACCCTACAGACTGTAGTTAGCCAAGCTCCTCTGTCCATGGGATTTTCCCGGCAAGAATACTGGAATGGGTTGCCATTTCCCTCTCCAGTTGATCTCTTTGATCCAGGGATTGAACCCATGTCTCTTGCCCTCCTGCACTGAAAGGCAGTTTCTTTACCAATGTGCCACCTTGGAAGCCTGATAAAGCTTAATGTATACACATATATAGATAAAGAATAATTTTTATTCTATTGTAACCCATCACACATACTATTTTAGAAATCATCACTTTCACATAAGATATTATGAATAGTCATCCTCTTAAATCATGAATTTAATCATGGATATTCTTAGCTTTATTTACCCAGGTCATCATTACTGAACATTCAAATTGTTTTGAAAAGTTTATGGTTATATATACTTTTTTGGTCAGTTTTTAATTAACATATATTTGGGCATATGTCTTATAATTCATATGGGTCAAATACCTGGCAGTGGAAATGCTCAGTCAGAGGTTAAAGGTTTTTGAAACATCTTGATACATTTTGCTAAAATCTCCTCCAGAATGGTTATAGCAACAAATAAATACTTCTTCAGCAGTAGGCAAGTGTGCACTTATGAATGTGCTTCTTATAAACACCTATGTTTGGTATCATCACCTAGATCATTCACATAGTACCTTTGTAGAAAGAACTTCAGCTGCTGATCAAATGCTTACTATGACGACATCTGCAGAGGTCAATAATCAAATTACTCATGTAACCTTCATGTACGAGAGAAGCCAATTCACTTTAACTGTGCAGAATGGGTACCAAAACTTGATCTGCAGCCATTATTCTCTAGTTCTTTTGGAGGACAAACTCTGGATAAATATCAAAAGCTAGTTGCTCTGTGAAGCTGTTTGCAGGTTTGATTATGTAAGACATGCAGATGTAATGAGTCAGCGAATCAGATTAACCCATGCAACACACTGAATATCAAACAAGAGTAAGGATTCAGAGGAAAAGAAAAGTGATCCCCAGGGCCAAGATGTAAGTACTGTTTGGCAAAGCTGTATGTCTAAAAATAAGAGATGTATCACAAGACCTATTTAAAATCTTAAGCGCGGACTCATTTTGGCTAGAGACTTCTAAAATCATAGGAAATCAAGTGTTCTCAAGTGGTGTGGCTTCAGAGATACTCAGATTCTTTCCAGGTAGAATAATACGGTATTTTTTTCAATCTTCATATAATGGAAAAAGCATAGGAAGAAAACTCAAAAAACCTGATTTTTAATACCCCAGCTCCTCTATACACACAATATGACTTGGGAGAGTGGGGACACCTTTAAAACAAGAGCTTATTTTTATCAAGCACTCTTTATATTTCAGGTCTTTTGCCGTGTGTGTGTGTGTGTGTGTGTGTGTAATTCTACAGTAACTCCACTATATGTCAAATTATGCATCCCCTTCTTTTTGCAATTGTCACACTGAGGATGAGAGTCCACAGGCCTTGCCTTGCTTGCCTTAGCCTCTGAGTGATGGAGACGTAGCGGTTGCCTCCAGAATCTATGGGCTTAGCTGCCACTCTAAGTTGCATATTTGGAAAATGGGAAAACTTAGGGAATCAGACTAGATGTTTTCTAAATTTTCCTTTAAGTCTAAAATTCTCTGTAATGCCCATCATTATTTTTAATAAAAAGGCATATTTCTAGGACTGCACAATCAATAAGGGCTGAAGCTGTCATCTAAACCTCCTAGTTCCATGCATGCTACTTTTAAAATTTACTGGCATTGTTGAGGTAAAATTCATACAAACTATTCAATTCAGTGGCTTTTAGTATATTCACAGAGCTGTGCAACCATCACCACAATCAATGTAAAATATTTTAATCACTTCAAGGAGCCCATTAGCCATAACTCACCATTTCCATTCAAGCCCCTATCTGAAACTCAGCCCTAGGCAATTACTATCTGTTAACTGTCTCCATGGATGCACTACTTTGGAAACATCACGTAAATGGAATCATATGCTATATAGCCTTCTGTGACTGCCTTCTTAATATATTTTCAAGTTCATAATATTTTGAAGGTTCACCCATGTCGTTCAGTTCAGTTCGGTTGCTCAGTCGTGTCTGACTCTTTGTGACCCCATGAACCACAGCACACCAGGCATCCCTGTCCATCACCAACTCCCAGAGTTTACCCAAACTCATGTCCATAACCTTCTCTTCCTCTGTTGTCCCCTTCTTCTCCTGCCCTCAATCCTTCCTAGCATCAGGGCCTTTTCAAATGAGTCAGCTCTTCGCATCAGGTGGCCAAAGTATTGGAGCTTCAGTTTCAACATCAGTCCTTCCAATGAACACCTAGGACTGATCACCCATGTCGTAGCCTATATTAATATTCTTCTGTGGCTGAGTATTTCACTGTAGGGATATACCACATTTTGTATATCCATTAATTAGTTGATGGATATTTGGGTGGTTTACACCTTTTAGCTTTTATAAATACTGATGCTAAAAACATTGGCATATATATATATTTATGTGAAAATATGCTTTCATTTCTCTTGGGTATATATCTAAGAAAAAAGCTCAGTCATATGCTAACTGTGCTTAACATTTTGAGGAACTGCTAGGCTGTTTTCTAAAGCAACTGCACCATTTTACATTCTCACCAACAGTTCATGAGAGTTCCAATTTTCCCACATCATTATGAACACCTGTTATTATTTGTCTTTTTCTTGGATTATAACTATCTTAGAGGGTACAAAGTGGCATCTCATTGCAGTCTTGATTTACACTTCCCTGAGAACTAATGTTGAGCATCTTTTCACATTTGAGCAAATGTCTATTTAAACTGTTTGCCCACTTTTTTGAGTTGTCTTTTCATTATTGAATTGGAAGCACTTTTTATATATCTCAGAGATAAGCCTCAGATACGGTCTGAAAAAATTTTCTCCATTCTGTGGGTTAACTTCACTAACTTGTTAGTGTGCTTTGAAAGCAAAAGCTTTTAATCTTTATAATGTCCAATTCACCTATTTTTTCTTTTTTTTTTTATGCTTTTGGTGTCATATCTTAGTTGTTATTGTTTAGTTGCAAAGTCGTGTCTGATTCTTTGTGACCCCATGGACTGCAGCACGCCAGTCTCCTCTATTCGTGGAATTCTTCATGCAAGAATACTGGAGGGGTTGCAATTTCCTTCTCCAGGGGATTTTTCTGACCTAGGGATTGAACCCACATCTCCAGCTTGGCAGGCGGATTCTTTACCACTCAGCCGCCTGGGAAGCCCTCACCACATCTTAGTAATCATTGCCTAATACAAGGTCAGAAAGTTTTCCCCCTTTACCTTCCTTTAAGAGTTTTAAAATTTCGTATCTTACATTTAGGTCTTTGGTCCGTTTTGAATTAATTTTTGTATAGGGTGTTAGGTAGAGGTTAAACTTTGTCCTTTGTGAAAAATTGTGCTAACACTATCTCTTAATAAGAGTACTCTTTCCTCACTGAATTGTTTTGGTGTCCTGTACTCTACCTTGTTTTTCACCTGTAGTTTTTCATGTTCTTTTTCTTTCACTTTGCTTTCTTTAACGTTTACAATCTAACTGCAAATTCCCTGAGTTTATACGCCCCACCCTCAATATCTGGCAGAATACTGAGTCTGTTAAGTGTTAGTCATTAGTCATGTCCAACTCTTTGCAACCGCATGGACTGCAGCCTCCCAGGCTTCTCTGTCCATGGGATTCTCCAGGCAAGAATACTGGAGTGGGTTGCCATTTCCTTCTCCAGGGAATCTTCCTGACCCAGGGATTGAACCCGGGTCTCCTGCAATGCAGGCGGATTCTTTACCATTTGAGCCACCAGGGAAGCCCACTGAGTCTGTAGTAGGTACTTAATAAATACTTCATTGATTTCTTGGTTGCACAATAGGATTAAGGTATCAAAGGGTTAAAGGAAATAATCCAGGAGTTATTACAGAGAAACCAGTTATAAATTTCATCTTACATTGATCTATCTCAACTGATAGTTTTGAAAATGGCAAAACAGTTAACTAATATTTGGAAAACAACCTAAATTAATATTCTATTAGGAGTCATTTCTAAATCATTACATTCAGATATATTTCTATGTTGGTAAAACTTGCTATTGTGGGGAATTCCTTTATAAAGAATGTAATCTCCAAGGTCTTTTCAAGACATGGAGTCAACTTCTTTCAAACTATTCCTTTAGGGAGTATATACAACTTACTACATTTTTGCTATTCTATACCCTCCTGTGTGTCCACTAATTACATAGCCAATGGGATGTTTTTACTAGTATTTCAACATAGTAAGATAAAGCATCTACAGACAACAGTCCAAATTAAAAGGAACTAATTGTAAAACATTGTGCCTCTTTGTTCATTGCAAACACATCTCTCTTCTAGATACTATAGCCATGCTGTCAATTCAGAGAATTTGAGAAGTAGAAAAGAAAAAACAGGTTTCCTCCTGACCTATAAACATGAAACCTGTTTTCTTAAAAAGTTCTGGTTTTCCTCCATTAAATGGATAATAAATTAATCTAATCTAAGACTCATTTTTCAGTTAAGGTTTGCAAGCAAGTCTCTAAAAATGCAAATTATATAATAGGCCCTTGGATTTTTCCTGTCCTTTTTCTTCATCTTATTAATCTTGCAAGAAATATCATATGTGTCTTTCAGAACATTGAATTTTACTGAGGAGATGTTCCTGAATAAAGAAAACAATGTTCTGATAAATGTTTAACAAAATTCTTATGAAAAAATTTGGAAAGAGGTTTGAGAAATTAAGGCTTCTCTTTTGTTGTCTGAACAAGATGAGTGTCAAATTTGAAACACTGGCATATTTTTGAGCAGTATGTCTTAAAATCTGGAAGAATACAAAGGAACAGTTCAATAAAATTCTGTATGTGAAAAAAACAGTTCAGGAAAATAACACATGTATATAGAAGGAAAACCCAAACTCCCAGTCAGTCTACTTATTTAATCTAGTCAATTGCTCTTTGTTAGTTACATTTTGCTTTTTAAAAATCTAAATCTGCAGTGGTCAAATGAGGAAATTATGATGAAACATGTGACCTACATCAGGAAATACAAATAAAAATAAGGTCAATGGTTTAAATATTGGTTAGAAAACTGTGTTTAAGACTCAGAGAAAAGACAACCTATAGAATGGGAGAAAGTATTTGTAAATGACACAACCAACAAGGGCTTAATCTCCAATATGTACAAACAGCTCATACAACTCAAGAGCAAATAAACCAAACAACTCCAATCGAAAAATGTGCAGAAGGCTTTAAGACATTTCTCCAGACAAGACAGACAGATGACCACTAGTGTAAAAAGAAGCTCAAGATCACTAATTATTCAGTTCAGTTCAATTCAGAGGAAATCAAAATGACAGTGAGGCACCACCTCACACCAGTCAGAATGGCTGCTATCTAAAAGTCTACAAACAGTAGATTCTGGAGAGAAAAGGGAGCCCTCCTATACTGGTGGTAGGAATATAAGTTGGTACAGCCATTATGGAAGTAAGGAGGTTCCTCAGAAAATTAAAAACAATTACCAAATGAGCCAGCAATCCAACACCTAGGTATGCTGCTGCTGCGTCGCTTCAGTCGTGTCCAACTCTGTGCGACCCCATAGATGGCAGCCCACCAGGCTCCCCCGTCCCTGGGATTCTCCAGGCAAGAACACTGGAGTGGGTTGCCATTTCCTTCTCCAATGCATGAAAGTGGAAAGTGAAAGTGAAGTCACTTGGTCGTGTCTGACTCTCAGCGACCCCATGGACTGCAGCCTACCAGGCTCCTCCATCCATGGGATTTGCCAGGCAAGAGTTCTAAAGTGGGGTGCCATCACCTTCTCCTAACCCCTGAGTATATGCCTGGACAAAACTATAATTAAAAAAGATACATGGACCCCTATGTTCATAGCAGCACTATTTATAACAGCCAAAACATGGAAACATCCTAAATGTCTCCTAGCAGGAGAATGGATAAAGAAGATGTGGTTCATGTATACAATGGAATACCACTCAGCCATGAAAAAGAACCAACTAACACCATCTGCAGCAACCTGGAAGCAACTAGAGATAATTGTCCTAAGCGAAGTAAGTCAGAAAGACAAATACCATATGATACCACTTAAATGTGGAATGTAAAATATGACACAAATAAACCTATCTACAAAACAGAAACAGACTCACAGACAGAGATCGGATGTGGTTGCCAGGTGGGGGTGGGGCAGGGAGAGGGATGGACTGGAAATCTGGGATTGATATAATAGATGCAAACTATTACATTTAGAATAGATAAACAACGAGGTCCTATTGTATAGCACAGGGAACTGGATCCAATCTCCTGGGATAAACCATAATGGAAAAGAATTTTGGGAAAGTGAGAGTCACTTAGTCATGTCCACCTCTTTGCTACCCCATGGACTGTAGCCTGCCAGGCTCCTCTCTCCATGGCATTCTCCAGGCAAGAATATTGGAGTGGGTAGTTGTTCCCTTCTCCAGGGGATCTTCCCAAACCAAGTATTGAACCCCGCTCTCCTGCATTGCAGATTAACATTGAGAAAACAAAGTATATATATGTAAAACTGAGTCACTTTGCTGTACAGCAGATATTGGCACAACACTGTAAATAAATTATACTCCAATAAAAAAGACTTGGATTTGCATGTATCTCATATTTCTTTGGTTATTAATTGAATTGCCCTTTCAACTAGGTTAACTATATCTAGTAATAATTGCCATGGGTACATGGCAAATTGCTGATAAAGATTTTCTCCAGGGTAACTGAACTTTCTAAACAGCAGACATTACAGTGAGGTTTAGGAAAGATTAAACTCTTTGTACCTTGCCAAAGGCAATAATTAAAATGGATGGAATCTGCTTATATAAAATAGCTGTCCTTTCTTCTTCAACAAGAAATCTTGCTGTTTTCCAGTATCAAAAAGGCTAATCTTCTAAGAGAGAACTGAGCTTTTACCATTTCTCTTATTTTTTTTCCAGGAAGAACTCCTGAAAGAACAATCAAAAGGAACTTGCACTCTGAGGAAGTGTCTGGCAATTTCAATGCACTGTGATTATTGCCCAACCCCATGGAAACTTGAGGAGGAGTAAGTTCAATATTTTCTTCTGATCTTTGTCTACTTAAGTATCTACTCAGGATTGAGATTCTTATTTATCATCTTACTCTAGAATTTCTATGCTAATCTTTGAATTTTGGAAAACCAGTAAAAAAAAGCTCCAAGTTTTGAAAGGCAAACCTCAGTTTTTATCTAGACAACTAAAAAGCCTCACATTATAAAGGAAAAGAAAATACTGTGTGTGTGTGTGTGTGTGTTTGAAGCAGAAGACTCTCTTTCAACCTAAGTGATCATCAACAGAAACTAGTTGTCTCAGTAGCTGGACATGTGAAATTCAATGGAAGTTTTCATTCCAGATTTTATGGTGACTATAGCTTGTAGGACATCTCTAAATGATGAGAGAGGAGAAAAAAGAATATTGAATCAAATGTGAGATGTAGATTATTGAGTGATGAGGAAGAACACACTATACGTTACAGATCCCAGAATGAAGTTCACATGCTATACGTAATTTATCCTAAGAAAGTCTTTTCTAGTAGTTGACAAAAACTGAGGCTCAGAGCAGTTTTGTGGTTTTTGCTTAAGAATTCAGACTAGTTAATCTAAAGTTATGATTGTGCCTAAGTGCCCAACTTCTAAGCCAGTGTTTTTTTCTCTTATATTTCCAAAGCACATAAACAGGTAAGTCATAGACAATTGTACAAATGGTCCTTTTGCACAGGAAAAGAAGTTCAATTTCAAATGCAATGAGATATGCTTCCTCAAGTATCAGGCAAGCAAAACCCAAACTACAACAACAAACTCTTGGTGAGACTGTAGGGAAATAGGTACTTTCATGCACTCTTGACAGCATTAAGAGTATGGCACAAACCCCAGGGAGGAAGATTTTCCAAATCTAACTGAAGTACAGTTACATTTCTACTTTGGACCAGGAATTCTCACCCACACAAGTTGAAAATGATGCCTGAAGAAAGGTTTTCATTTTGGTATTATTTGTATAGCAAAAACTAGAAATAACTCATGTATTAACACCATGAGGTTGCCTGCATTAATTATGATACATCCACACAATTGAGTAATATGCAGTAATAAAGGAGACAGAGGACTATCTTTCTGTACTGATATGAGAGAATTGTGGGATATGCTCTTGAAAAAAGCAAGTTACACAAGAGCATATGTATTACACAAGAGCATATATACTACACTTTTATATAAGAAATGCGGAAATATAGAGATTGCAAAAAGAACATTGAAGGATGGACAAAAATGTAACAAAAACTGTAAATTATAGGGGCCAGAAAGCGGAAAGAGAGGTAGAAAGGCCAGGAGAGGCATCTAGGTTTAAGTTTTTAATACAGCTTTGACTTCCGTACCATTTAAATGCATTGCCTTACTTTTTTTTGTTGTTGTTGTTAAGGAAGAGAAAAAAAGAAAAAGGACTCCTTAAAACTGAAAACAAGCTTAAGCAAAAATATGTAACTGCATAAGTGCATAAACTGATAACAATCACAAAAACAGGTTGTTTTTTAAGTAACTTTAGAATATAGGTCTTTGACTGTACATCTTTAGGGACATATTCTACTGGGAAAACAAAAGATCACAAAGATACTTTTAACTTCCTTTAGTAGTTTTATCACTAATAATTATTTTGTAACTACCTCAGTTCAGCTCAGTTCAGTCACTCAGTCGTGTCCGACTCTTTGCGACCCCATGAACCACAGCACACCAGGCCTCCCTGTCCATCACCAACTCCCGGAGTTTACCCAAACCCATGTCCATTGATTCGGTGATGCCATTCAATCATCTCATCCTCTGTTATCCCCTTCTCCTCCTGCCCCCAATCCCTCCCAGCATCAGGGTCTTTTCAAATGAGTCAGCTCTTTGCATCAGGTGTCCAAAGTATTGGAGTTTCAGCTTCAACATCAGTCCTTCGAATGAACACCCAGGACTGATCTCCTTTAGGACGGACTGGTTGGATCTCCTTGCAGTCCAAAGGACTCTCAAAAGTCTTCTCCAACACCACAGTTCAAAAGCATCAATTCTTCTGTGCTCAGCTTTCTTTATAGTCCAACTCTCACATCCATACATGACCACTGGAAAAACCATAGCCTTGACTAGACGGACCTTTGTTGGCAAAGTAATGTCTCTGCTTTTTAATATACTGTCTAGGTTGGTCATAATTTCCTTCCAAGAAGTAGTGTCTTTTTAATTTCATAGCTGCAATCACCATCTTTAGTGATTTTGGAGCCCAGAAAAATAAAGTCAAACACTGTTTCCCCATCTATTTGCCATGAAGTGATGGGACCAGATGCCATGATCTTCGTTTTCTGAATGTTGAGCTTTAAGCCAACTTTTTCGCTCTCCTTTTTCACTTTCATCAAGAGGCTTTTTAGTTCTTCACTTTCTGCCATAAGGGTGGTATCATCTGCATATCTGAGGTTATTAATATTTCCCAAGGCAATGTTGATTCCAGCTGTGCTTCCTCCAGCCCAGCGTTTCTCATGATGTACTCTGCATATAAGGTAAATAAGTAGGGTGACAATATACAGCTTTGAGGTACTCCTTTTCCAATTTGGAACCAGTCTGTTGTTCCATGTCCAGTTCTGTTGCTTCCTGACTTGCATACAGATTTCTCATCAGGCAGGTCAGGTGGTCTGGTATTCCCATCTCTTTCAGAATTTTCCACAGTTTATTGTGATCCACACAGCCAAAGGCTTTGGAATAGTCAATAAGGCAGAAATAGATGTTTTCTGGAACTCTCTTGCTTTTTTGATGATCCAGCAGATGTTGGCAATTTGATCTCTGGTTCCTCTGCCTTTTCTAAAACCAGCTTGAACATCTGGAAGTTCACGGTTCATGTATTGCTGAAGCCTGGCTTGGAGAATTTTAAGCATCCCTTTGCTAGCATGTGAGATGAGTCCAATTGTGTGGTAGTTTGAGCATTCTTTGGCATTGCCTTTCTTTGGGATTGGAATGAAAACTGACCTTTTCCAGTCCTGTGGCCCCTGCTGAGTTTTCCAAATTTGCTGGCATATTGAGTGCAACACTTTCACAGCATCATCTTTCAGGATTTGAAATAGCTCAACTGGAATCCATCACCTCCCCTAGCTTTGTTTGTAGTGATGCTTTCTAAGGCCCACTTGACTTCACATTCCAGGATGTCCAGCTCTAGGTGAGTGATCACACCATCTGATTATCTGGGTCATGAAGATCTTTTTTGTATAGTTCTTCTGTGTATTCTTGCCACCTCTTCTTAATATCTTCTGCTTCTGTTAGGTCCCTACCATTTCTGTCCTTTATTGAGCCCATCTTTGCATAAAATGTTCCCTTGGTATCTCTAATTTCCTTGACGAGATCTCTAGCCTTTCTCATTCTATTGTTTTCCTCTGTTTCTTTGCATTGATCGCTGAGGAAGGCTTTCTTATCTCTCCTTGCTATTCCTTGGAACTCTGCATTCAAATGGGTATATCTTTCCTTTACTCTTTTGCTTTTTGCTTCCCTTCTTTTCACAGCTATTTGTAAGACCTCCTCAGACAGCCATTTTTGCTTTTTTGCATTTCTTTTCCATGGGGATGGTCTTGATTCCTGTCTCCTGTACAATGTCATGAACCTCCGTCCATAGTTCATCAGGCACTCTATCAGATCTAGGCCCTTAAATCTATTTCTCACTTCCACTGTATAATCATAAGGGATTTTATTTAGGTCATACCTGAATGGTCAAGTGGTTTTCTCCACTTTCTTCAATTTCAGCCTGGATTTGGCAATATGGAGTTCATGATCTGAGCCCCAGTCAGCTCCCAGTCTTGTTTTGGCTGACTGTATAGAGCTTCTCCATCTTTGGCTGCAAAGAATATAATCAGTCTGATTTTGGTGTTGACCATTTGGTGATGTCCATGTGTAGAGTCTTCTCTTGTGCTGTTGGATGAGGGTGTTTGCTATGACCAGTGCGTTCTCTTGGCAGAACTCTATTAGCCTTTGCCCTGCTTCATTCTGTACTCCAAGGCCAAATTTGCCTGTTACTATTATAAAGCTTTATCATCAAAGACCATACAATGCAAAGAAAATCATTTTTTCCCAGGGGATACAAATTAGAGAACAAACTGTGTAGGTAATTGAAGAACTGAGAAGCAGAGAGGAGGTGATAAGGCAACCCAGATTTCTGAGACAGGAATAAGCCATTCTAACTTGAAGCGAGAGACACAAAAGAGAAAAGGTAACGTTCCTGAGCCCAGAGGACCAGATGACACGTTAGAAACCAGAACTAACGTGACCTGTCCTCAGGACCTGGAGCTGCAGTGTGGAAACAGCTACATTCAGAGACATCTCCTAAGGTACAGAGAAAAGGGTAGAAATACTGTGGCTTCTCCCCACCCACTGGTATCCCACAGGTGACTACTATTGGCTGGTTATGGAAGCTGCCAAGGTGAAGATTATGGAGCCAATCTGAGGATAAACAGGCTCAGGACGAGCATAGAAGCAACCAAATGTTATTCACCTTATCAGTAATGAAGATTTTCAGTGTTAGGGGAAAAAAAAGAACCTTATAAAATCAAAGTTAGGTAAAATTGCTAATATTGTTAATATTGAATTCAAGCTCTAAATATACACTCACGATTTTAAAGATGCATTTATTTTCTTGTTTCATTTATTGAAATGACCTAGATGTAATTTCCCTCTAAGATTAAAAAAAAAAAAAAAAAACAGACCACACTTAGACTGACATTTTGGTTCCTAAGATCATTCTCTACTAAAAGGATTCAGGGCTCCTGGGAGGAAATGTTGTTTCTAGATCTGGGACAGAAAAGGTCCAGACTGAGTGTGAGACATTTTGAGTTCAAGATATGGAGAAATGGGAACACTTGTGCTCTATGGTGAGAGTGAAAACTGGAAATCGGTAGGAAGTTCCTCAAAAAACTAAAAATAGAGCTGCTGTATGACCCAACAATCACACTTCTGCATATGTCTATCTGAAGGAAACAAAATCAGTAATCAAAGAGTTATCTGCACCTACATGTTTACTGTAGAAATATTCCTAACAGCCAATACATGAGGGGTTCCCTAGTGGCTCAGATGGTAAACAATCTGCCTGTAATGTAGAAGACCTGTGTTGGGAAGATCCCCTGGAGAAGGAAATGGTAACCCACTCCAGTATTCTTGCCAAGAGATTCGCATGAACAGAGGAGCCTAGTGGGGTACAGTCCATGAGGTCACAAAGAGTTGGACATGACTCATGACTGAGTGATTAACACTTTCACTTTCATACATGGAAATAACGTAAAGGTCCATAGACAAAGGGATGGATAAAAATATGTGGAGATACACACACACACACACACACACACACACACACACACACACACACACTGGAATATTATTTAGTCATAAGAAAACAAGGAAATCCTACTATTTGCAAAAATATGGATGGACCTTGAAGTCATCCTGCTAAGAGAAGACAGAAAGACAAATACTGTATGATCTCACTTATATGGGTAGTTTTAAAAAGTTGAACTCACAGAAATGAAGAAAAGACTGGTTGTTACAAGGGGCTGGGGGGTAGGGACAACTGAGATGTTGGCGAAAGGTTGTGCACTTTCAGTTGTAAGAGGAATAAGTTGTTAAGATGCAATGTACAGCTTGATGACCATAGCTACCAATACTGTAGTGTATATACTTGATACTTGCTTAGAGAGTGAATCTCTAGTGTTCTCAACACATGCACACACACACACACACACACACACACACACACACACAACTAGGTAAGGTGCTACTTGTGTAGGGTCTTTACCACTGAGCCATCAGGAATGCCCAGTAAGTAACCTTACTGTAGCAATTATTTCAAAATACATATGTATATCAAATCATTATGTTGTATACCTTCAACTTACACAATGCTATTTGTCAACCGTATATCAATAAAATTAGCAAAAATAAAGCTAAATACTTAAAGATAGCCTTCAAAATTTAATGGAGTTATCTTAAAAACAGACAATAACTTGAAAGGGCTCTTATTAGCAACAATATTTAATACTAAATGTTGTCAAAAAGAATAATTTTATAGTTGATTTAAAATTAACTTCATAAAAATCCTCTAAAGCACAATTAAACTAAAAAAGGGAAAGTCCAGAAAAATTCATTTGCAATCATTTGAATTAGATTTTTTTTTTAATTTTATTTTTAAACTTTACTACTCAGCCATTAAAAAGAACACATTTGAATCAGTTCTAATGAGGTGGATGAAACTGGAGCCTATTATACAGAGTGAAGTAAGCCAGAAAGAAAAACACCAATACAGTATACTAACGCATATATATGGAATTTAGAAAGATCGTAACAATAACCCTGTGTACGAGACAGCAAAAGAGACACTCATGTATAGAACAGTCTAATGGACTCTGTGGGAGAGGGAGAGGGTGGGAAGATTTGGGAGAATGGCATTGAAACATGTGTAATATCATGTATGAAACGAGTTGCCAGTCCAGGTTCAATGCATGATACTGGATGCTTGGGGCTGGTGCACTGGGACGACCCAGAGGGATGGTGTCGGGAGGGAGGAGGGTGGAGGGTTCAGGATGGGGAGCACATGTATACCTGCGGCGGATTTGTTTTGATGTTTGGCAAAACTAATACAGTGTTTCAGGTTTAAAAATAAAACAAAATTTAAAAAAAAAGTGAAAAAAATTGTATTAGTTATGCCAAATATCATAATGATTAAACCAACCCTTAAGAGGTGCATTCTGTCTCCTGTGATATAATTCAACACACCAGGCACAATGCATTCTAGCCCCAAGTGGATAATTTAAATCTCATCATATTTTGGATTTAACTTCCAATTCTTAAAAACTTTCAGGGTTAGATTTAAAATATGCCGAGAAGAAGGCATGAGATAAACCCAGATAAATCCAAATCGGCTTTCTTCCATGAAAGAAATGAAACTCTAGATTGTTCTAGACTACACGAGGCTTCAAGGGCTTAACAACCATATGCAATGCATTGTCCCAGATCAGGTTCTGGTTTTGGACCAAGTGGGGACAACCTGGAGCTATCTGATTACGGCTCCATAGCAAATGAAATTTTAAATTATTGCTCATTTTCTAGGTGTAAAAATGGCTACATTCATTATGTAGGAAAATATGTTTACTTTTAGAGCTGAATCCTGAAAATAATTAGAGGCATATTGTGATGTCTATACTCCTTTCAAATAATTATGCATAATTTTTTTACAGAGATATTTAGCATGATCCTTCATTACCTGACTCCAGTTTATTTCTCTAATTTCATCTAGCCATAGGGTGAAATAATAAATATCACCTATTTCTTTACTATTATTTAAAAAATAGCTCCTGTTGAGTCTTCCAGGAAAAGTAAATTTATTTTAACATATGACAAAACTCTTGCTTCAGAGCAAGAATATTTTATAACCTGAAATTCTTGAATAGATGTCAAAATGTTTGAGAAGCGTGCATGTGTGTTTATGGAAATATACATTTTTCTTGGATGAATTTTATGTCTTTCATCAGGATGTCAGAGAGGCACGTGGCATTCCTAATGGATGCCAACAGGCTTGCCAGTGTTACTTTATAACTCACTGCACTATACCCCCTAAAAGAACTTAAATGCTTAACTACATTAAGGGTCTATAAAATAATCAGATCAAATTAAAATATTAAATGTGAAGCTCATAGTTTCTTTGCTGAACTTCTGGCCTCTTTACAGTATTTCCAAAACTGGTATTTCCACTTTTCCATTGCATGCTGAGGATAAAAGAAACTCTTGAGGGCTATTCCTCTGTATACATTCACATATGTCATAAATGTGTCTCGCTTTCAGACAATGAGGGGATGACAGTTGATTAAAGGATCTTGTCTTTGGAGGCTTTAGTGAAGAAGGGTCATTTAATCCTAAACCATTAGCTGGCTCATGTATCTGCCAGTAAAGCCTGAATATTTACTTGGTTTTGGATTAAAGTAAACTGCCGTGGACATGCTAAAGGCTGCACCACCAGAGGCGGTTCCTGTAGGAATAAGACTAGAGTTAGGGTGAGAAAGAAGGACATGGGCAGGGCTGGTCCTGTGGGCCCGCCACCTGAGCAGCAGCACAGCGTTCCATACTGAAAAGCACCTGGGGCCTGGTTTAATGCTTGGTGGTCAGTGCCTTGAAATTCTTAGCCAGTTTTCAACAAGGGGCCCCACATGTTATGCAGCAGGTCCTGCCTATGTGGCTTGGCCCAGGGCTTATCTCTGGAGCTGGCTGTAGCTCTGTTCAACTAGCTTCTTGCTCAGCTATTGCTACCCCCGGTTTCCTTCCTGCAGATAAGGGCTGGGGTTGGGGTGCTCCAGTTGACTGCAAAAGTACAAAAGCCATGAGCGAATCTGTACTAGGATGGGAGTGTGATAGGCGGGGAGGAAGGAAGACCTCAGTAGGGAGGAAAAAGTCCATCTAAACATTTAATTGTTACTGTCATGGCAATTTTATTCAATTTACGTAACTTTCACTGACAATGCTCCGTCTTTAAATTTTTAGTAATTCCTTCTTCTACTGCCTCTGACATCCCTATATGAGAAGGAGCACCTCATCTGTTGATGGAAATAGTCTCAAGGATTTCCTGGACACCAGAACTAACAATGGTGCTGAATGGTGCCGAATCCAGCAATTCTATTTTTCTCTCTTAAAATTCAGAAGCACTGCTTTTCAAAATACAGTTGACAATTGTGGCAACATTTCGATGAGGCAGCATTTAAATGTTTGCCTGTATCAACAGAATTACACATTTTTTTTTGGTCTCAAATTTGCAGTTGAGCAGAGAATGGCACCCCACTCCAGTACTCTTGCCTGGAAAATCCCATGGGCAGAGGAGCCTGGTAGGCTGCAGTCCATGGAGTCGCTAAGAGTCAGACACGACTGAAGCGACTTAGCAGCAGCAGCAGCAGCAGAGATGCTTAGAACTGTGCCATGCACAGCCTGCTCAAGGGAACCCAAAGGCACTCAGAAACTACGATGACCATACACGTTCACAGGCCTCTCTCCTGGGTCTAGCCTCATCATGATGAATTCCAGTGAGTTTTTCAGCAGGGGAAGTGCTCATGATAAGCAGGGTAGACTTTGTTTCTTAATTTTTTCCATGATGGACAAATAGTAGCAACAATAACAACAATATTGATGTAGTTACATATGGGAACAATACTTACAATGATAGTGTTACCATACCCGTAATGATTAATTATTATACATGAGAGGCTGATTTGAACACTTACTCTATTTTATTCAATGCTGCCTGAGAAGTACGTACTGAAATATCCATGTCCTCGGAATTCTTGCTGTAGGTACTGAATTATCCTCTATTTATAAAAGAGAAAACTGAGACAAAGTGAAATGAATTGCCAGGTAGGTACTAGGTTATGTACCTAGTAACTGACAGAGCAGGAATTTTACCTACCACACACCAGTCAATCATTGGGTCCTATACATAGATTATTCCTAGATATTTATCAGCATTTTCATCTTCATTCCATGACTATCACTCCCTGTCCCTAGGCCTTACCAGTTTTTTGCCTAAACTATTTGAAAATCCTCTTCTTTCCCCATTTGGAACCTTGTCATTTTCTAGGGCATTCTCTACTACCTTGCCAAGGTGACCTTTTCTAAAGTATGTATTTTATTATATCTTTTTAATAACTCTCCTTTGCTTCCAGATTTCTTAAAAATAAATCTAGACTCTGTGAGAGAGGGAGAGGGTGGGAAGATTTGGGAGAATGGCATTGAAACATGTAAAATATCATGTATGAAACGAGTTGCCAGTCCAGGTTCAATGCACGATACTGGATGCTTGGGGCTGGTGCACTGGGACGACCCAGAGGGATGGAATGGGGAGGGAGGAGGGAGGAGGGTTCTGGATGGGGAACACATGTATACCTGTGGCGGATTCATTTTGATATTTGGCAAAACTAATACAATTATGTAAAGTTTAAAAATAAAATAAAATTTAAAAAATAATAATAAAAATAAATCTAGTAACTCCCAGAAAAGTTATCACCTCAAACAGCCATAAGAAATCCAAGCTCTGAGTGTGATGTTTATAGTTTCCCTAGCATGGGGATTCTCTCCCCGTCATGCTGATAAATGGGATGTCCTTAAATCCCGCCGTCATCATGTTCTGCCTTCACTTGCCCACTCTTCTCGGGCTCAGCTCAGACACCACCTCCTTTGTGAAGGCTGTCCCTGAGTTAGGTGTTCCCATATCTTTTCTACCATATTGCTTATTGCTCTATTTTGCTTATTTTCCTATCTGTGCAGACTTCTAGAATAGATAATCTACAAGATTCATGACTGTATCTTGTTCAATATACTGTATGCCCAACATCTAAAACAATACCTGGAGTACAGAATAAGTCCAACATATTTGTGCTGAAAAAAGGCATGAATTTATGACTCCAAGGGCTGGTCACTACTTCTGATTCTTAAACTTTATTGGACTACAAGGAGATCAGACCAGTCAATCCTAAAGGAAACAACCCTGAATATTCATTGGAAGGACTGATGTTGAAGCTGAAGCTCTGAGAGTCTGATCACCTGATGAGAAGAGCCACGTCACTGGAAAAGACCCTGATGCTGGGAAAGAATGAAGGCAGGAGGAGAAGGGGGTGACACAAGATGAGACGGTTAGATGGCATCACCGACTCAATGGACATGAGTTTGCGCAAACTCTGGGAGATGGTGAAGGACCGGAAGCCTGGCGTGCTGTAGTCTATGGGGTCACAAAGAGTCAGACATGACAGAGCGACTGAACTCAACTGAAGCTCTATGGAGAGGAGAAGGGACAGGAGGAGAAGTAGAGTCAAGAAGAAGAACCTCACTGTGGTGTGCACTCACAAGGACTGTTGTCTTATTCTCTCTGGTCCTCACAATATCCTGTGAGTAAATATTATGATTCTGACGTACAGGAGGGAGAAAGTTCAGAGGCATTATACTACCTGCCCATGGTCACAGAGTTGGGACTCAAATTCTGATTTATATCCCTCAAAAGCCCACATCCTTTCCACTACTAATGATGCCTTGACAAGTTTCACCACCAATGAACAGAAAGCACGTTTTCTAATTAAGGCTGAAACTTATTTGAAACAGTATTTTCTAAGGAATTTGTAATAAAGCTTTTTTTTTGCCAGACTGTTTGAACAATGGTTGCCATAAGATGACCAGAGACGCATGGGAAATACCATAATCAAGCTGACATCTGTAGACCAGGTTAGATTAGATCAAGCCTGTAAAGGCCTTTGAAAGGCTGCTTTATAAAATGACTTATATTGCATAGTTAACAGGTAAGAGAGTTTACAGATTTTTTTCCCTAATTTGTTAGACGTGAAGGTAATTTGCATTTTTCTCCAATGATCAGTTTTTTCCTTTGTTACTTATTGTGTAGCATTGATGTAAGAATTCAACCGCTTCAAAGTAAGCTCTGTATTTGGATAAGCTCTTAAGAACAGGGATCAAGTTTAAAGCAGGGGACTTTCATCTTACCTGTTATTATTACATGTTTATATTCTAGTAAGTAGATACAAAGAACAGACTATTTTACTATTTCATCAGACCAATGATTGATTCAGACCAGAATTCTGATGCCAAAAGAAAACCCACTCAATGGGCCATGGCAGACTGAGGAAGGGGCATCACTGTTTGCCCTGAGAAACATCTTAATGATCACCTGTATCTCTTGCAGGCTCTTGCTATTAACAAATTACCCAAATCCTTTAAAATATGACATACATTATTCAATTTTCTGTGTTATTCATAAAAGATGGAAAGCAGAAAGACACAAATAAAAGCATCAGAATCATGTAATCACATCACTTAGAACAAAACATCTATTATGTTTTGTGTCCTTCTGGTTTCTCTTTCCACGTATTCTTCCAAAGTATGTCTTTTCTAAAACTATCTTAATGCCCTCTCTAGGTCAGTTAATTTTGATTTGGCAATATACCATGCTTATTACCATACATTCAATATTCTTCTACAAAACCACTATTTTAATGATTTCATTGTATTTCATCACACGATTTTGTCATTTATTTTACCAGTTCAGAATTTCTGAGCCTTTGCTGTCCCATCCCATGCCTGCATGCTCAGTTGTGTCTGACTCTCTGCAACCTGATGGACTGTAACCCAACAGGCTCCTCTGGCCATGGAATTCTCCAGGCAAAAACACTGCAGTGGGTTGCTATTTCCTTCTCCAGGGGATCTTTCCCACCTAGGGATTGAGCCCCCATCACCTGCATCTTCTGCATTGGCAGGTGGGTTCTTTACCACTGAGCTACCCGGGAAGCCCCAATGAGCATTTACATTCTTTCAGTTATTTTGTATATTTAATGCTGAAAAATCACCTTGTAACATATCTTTGAGCATATCCATCAATATTTTCCTTGTATAATACCTAGTACTTTTGCATACTGCTTATATTTCTGGTTTATATCATCTGTGCTGTTTCCTAAGTATATATTATCAGAATCAACTACACATTTGATGTAGATATGAGTATGTATACTTTAGTAGAACATCTTCTTAATATTTTAGAGATCCAGTCCCTGAAATAGTTATGATGGACTTGTACTTTGATAGTTAAGTTCTAAGGCATTATAATTAGAACAATGCCTGGAAAATGTAGATACCCAATAAGTATTTGTTCATGTGTTAATTAGATTAAAAGAAAGTGGCAAGTGACTGGAAAATTAGCTCTTTCACTATGTCATGCTTATCATAGGTTTCTTTATTAATTATTATTTTCTACATATTTTGTGAGAATCTATACTTTTGTCTCTGGGCTTCCCAGGTGGCACTAGTGATAAAGAACTCCTGCCAATGCAGGAGACATAAGAGATAAGGGTTGGTTCCCAGGGTCTGGAAGATCCCTTAGAGGAGGGCATGGCAGCCTTCTGCAGTATTCTTGCCTGGAGAATCCCATAGACAGAGGAGGTAGGTGGGCTACATTCCATGGGGTCACAAAGAGTAGGACAAGACTGAAGTGACTTAGCACGCACACTCTGTCCCCAATTCTTTGATTAGTTAACTTCTTTAAGTAGTTTAGTGGGAGGCAAATCAGCTCATACAATATGATGTGATCATGTTTATAATGGGAGTAGAAAAGATGTCATCAGGGAAACACAAGGAAAACAATAATGTACTACTACTCTAGACACGGGAAAGAACATCTAAAGTAACCAAAGGACAAACACCACCTAATATTGGACAAGAGGGGAACTTCCCTGACAGTCCAGTGGTTAAGACTCTGCTTTGCAATGCAGGGGCCATGATTCAATCTTTGGTCGGGAAATTAAGATCCCACATGCCACAAAGCCCATGTGCCACAAACACTAAACCTGCATGCCATGGAGCTCAAGTGTCACACCAGAAAGCTTGCCAACCACAACGAGGATCTGCATGCTGCAACCAAGACCCGACCAAGCCAAAGAAATATTTAAAAACATACTGGAGAGGAAGGGCACCAAATGGAATTCTCCAACAGCATTGGTGGGAGTATAAAATGGTGTAAATGTGAAGATTTCTCAGTATTTCTACTAAAGGTAAATATTTGCATAATTTTTGAATGAGCAATTCACTTAGAAATACACTCAAGAGAAATGCATACATATGTCACCAAAATGCATGCACAAGAATGTCCTCATGAGCCCTATTCTTAACAGCTAGAAGTTGGCAATGATACTAAACTCAGTGAACCACACAATAAAAACATACACTGTGTATATTTCACAGTGGAACATCAGACAACAATATGAAGGAGTAAGCTACTGCTACATGCAAAAATATGGACTACTCTTAAAAATTGGAGTAATAAAATATAGTCAGATAAAATATAAATACTGTTTAACTGTGTGTGTGTGTGTATATATATATATATAGTTAAATATAAATACAATTAGATACACACAGTTAAATATTACATGGGACACAACTATATAGTCATCCCTCGGTATCTGTAGGGGATTTGTTTCAGGATATCCCCTGTCAAAACCAAAACTGAAAAATGCTCAAGTCCCTATTTAAAATGGCATAGTGTTTGCATACAACATACATATACACTCAGGTTTCCGAGGTGGCTCAGTGGTGAAGAATTCACCTGCCAATGTAGGAGACACCAGTTCAATTCCTGGGTCAGGAAGATCCCCTGGAGAAGGAAATGGGATCCCACTCCAGTATTCTTGCCTGGAGAATTACATGGACAGAGGAGCCCAGTGGGCTACAGTTCATGGGTTCGCCAAGAGTTGGACACAGCTTAGCGACTGAGCACACGTGAACACATGCACACACCCTCGTTATTTTGAATTATCTCTGGATTAGTTATAGTACATAATACAATGCAATTGCTATGTAAATAGTTGCTGGCCTGCAGAAACTTCAAATTCTGCTCTTTGGAACTTAATGGAATTTTTGAAAGTATTTTCAATCTGTGGTCGATTGAATCCATGAATGTGGAACCTGTGGATTTTGTGGACTAGCTGTGCTAAAAATACATTTATCAGAAATTATTTCCTAAAACTGGCAACCTTACTGACAAAAAAAAACACTACAACAAAGATGCAAGATATCAAAGAGTACACACCACATAATCACACCTGAACAAAATCCTAAACCAAGCAAAAACGGTTTCAAGGTATTGTGAGTCTAGTTAGTGATAATTTTGGAGACAAAGTGTGACTGGAAGGGGACACTAAGGTGATTTGGGAATAAGCAGTGTTCTATTTCTTAATCAGGGTAGGTGTTACCAGTATTTACTTTGTAAAAAATGAGCTAGCTGCACATTCAGATCTGCTTATGTTTAGAACGCATGTTATACAAAACTAGTTTTTTTTTTTTTTTTTTTTTTTTTTAAGAGTCACCATCCTATTTATGTACCACAGACTACTACCCTGGAGGTAATGTTGAGAGTGGATTACAAGGAGCTAGGCTGTTGTTAAGAGGCAGATGAACTGATATGGAATAGGGATTTGAAATGAGGCCATGTTCTAATTATAGAGAAGAAAGGGTAGAGTGTGCATTTGTTATTGAAGATGGTAATATTGGCAAGACATCTAACTCCACATTCAGGAAGAATGAAGAAATCTAGAAATACTCCCATGTATTCGGCAGAGTGTGTATATATATTAAGTGAAGTGGTCTCCCTCATTGCAGGCAGATTCTTTACTGTCTGAGTCACCAGGGAAGCACCACGTATATTAGGTGAAGTGGTCAGGTTACCATTTATGGCTGGAGTGTTGGCACACTGTATGACCTAAAGGGCTATATTCAAATCTTAAATATCACAGATTCATATATTTATTATGAAAAGTTTCTGGCAAATGATAACAAAAAAAAAACTAATTTTAACAAAATCTGTATATTCGAACTTTTTTTTTTTCTGAAAAATAAAAATAAAGTAGAAGAGGCATGCTCTTTTTTTTTGGTTCACATGTTTTTAATTTTATTTTGTTTTTTAAACTTTACAAAATTGTATTAGTTTTGCCAAATATCAAAATGAATCTGCCACAGGTATACATGTGTTCCCCTTCCCACAATGTTCCACTTGAGCTGGTGGTAGCTCTGATGAGAGGCCTAACACCCAGAATGAGAACAGAAGAAGAGAATGCTTACATAGGTTGGTGGGAAGAAAAATGAGCAATGAGCTTAGTTTTCAACCATTATGCCTGAAGTTCATGGAATTTTCAGTTAGAAAGGCACAAAAGGAAGCTGAATACAGGGAGAGGAGTTGCAGAAGTCTTGTCTGGACTGGCAATGTAAATTTGTAAGTCATCAAATTATAGGAGTTAATTGTCACTAAGCAAAGATCAGCCAGCAAGAATTGGGAGTAAGAAGCCAAGAGTTTGAACTGCTCTGGCATCTAAAGAAAGAATGAGAAGCAGTGTGAAGAAGGCTAAAGATGGCACAGCCAAACAGGTATGGGATAAAAACTAGGAATGAATGGCGAAGTGAAACTCTGTGGATACGGACTGAAAAACACATTTGGTCTTGGCAAGTAGGAACCCCTTAGGGAGGGCAAATTCAGTGATGTGGCCATCTCGGAGAAATAATGTAGACTGGAGTCAATTAAGCAGGTTGAAAAAGGATTAGGAAGTAGAAATTTTTTTTTTTATCTCAAAGTTCAGTTATGATCAGAAAGATACAAACAGTGATAGGAAGAACTTTCAGAATAAATGGGGTGGTGGCTTTTGCTTGCTGGTATTGTTTTAAGCTAAGAGAAACTCCGGCATGCTCTATAGTGATGAAAGTCAATAGCTGAAGAGACTGAAATGCAAGTCTGAGGGCTGGCTCAAGATGGTAAAAAAAAAAAAAAGAAGAAGTAATTTAGACCCAAAATATAAATGAAAACTTGGCTCTGATTATGACATGGGGCGCTTCATACTCTGAGTGGGCCTAGAGTGGATGCATTTGATAATGTGTGGTAAGAAAGAGAGAAGTGGAAGAGAATTCCACTTCTAAAGCTTCTATATAATATTGTCTGGAAGCTTATGTGCTATAAGTGAGGAAGAGAACACAAGATGGATGGCGAGTGAGTTTTTAAAAAGTAGTAAAGGTATAAAGGAATTATGCAGGCGAGAAGGAGACTAAAATGATCAAGCAAAATAAGATGTGAATTGCTGAGGGACATTCCCCAACACCTGGACTGGGAGGTCATCCGCTTTCATGAACACCAAGACCCCTAGTGGTGTCATTGTTTCCAGAAATGCTTAGCAACTCTGAAGATAAGGTGAACTGTGATCCTTGGTGGGATATTCTGTGTATGGAGACATAAGCACTTCCAAGTGGGCTGAGGCATTCTCAGAGGAGTGGTTGAAATGATGTCCCTGGAGTGCAGATGAAAGCGAAGCCACTTAGAACCTGCGGGGTATGTGGGACGGGTGGGGGGATTGTGTAGAGAGACTGGAGATCACAACATGATCAGAGGAAGCATCGTGGGAGTAGGCTGTGTGAGAGTGCAGGAGACAAAGGATGCTGTGGTCAGATTGTAAGCCTTGTCAAAGGTTTTGGAGATGGAGTTATTCCAACTAATCATATGTTCCAACAAATGGCCCTAGGAGTTACTGATGAGGTGATCTGAGACTTTCCTCCAATATCTTATATCTCTAGAGTCATGAAAAATTAGGAATGATATTTAAAATGATTCCTCTAAACTTAGAAAATATTTTCAGTGACCAAAGAAAGATTCAATAACATTTCACTGACAAACAATAATTCATCATGGGTTGTTCCATTACACTTGCTAAACTAGGAAGGTGGATAAAAACTAGTTTTGACATTCATTTCAAAGATAAGGCTCAAAATAAAATATCTGAGACTTATCCACTGGATACTTGGAAAACAATTACTAAAAAGACCATTTCATTTAAGAAAGTTCAAATATAGATGATATTTCTTAGTAGTAAACTGAAATAGGTGAAAGAATAAAAGCCTGAATGAACCTTTTCTGGGGCTGTCAGTGAAATGCGTCACCTCCATTATAACGGCTATTGAACAGTTATGACAAAAGTTGTTGAAACAGCGCCATGGAGGGCTGATGAACATTTGCATGCGCACATGGGAATCAGAGGCTGGAAGGTGGTGCTCCCTTCCAGTTTAGGAGACTGAGAAAACCTTATAGCTACTCTCACACTCCTAGGCAAGGACACTAGGGAAATCTTCCACCCACAAGGCAGAATGCCTGCCATAAAGGAACTCAAAATGAAGCAGAAATTCCAAGGGTCCCTCCACAAAGGGAGTCACGCCTTGTCCTTATTCATACACACATACTCAGCTCAAATACTCAGAGTGAAGAACTTCTTCTTCAGTCATCCTGATTAATATCAACTAAACCATATGTCCCCAAACTGAGAAACTTGTTTGGGAAAATAGTTGTATAAGGGTCAACCTCACAGCTACAAATCAACATTGACACAAGCAGCTGTGAGTTCAGGATGGGAGTTATGATGGAATTTACCAACCTGGTATAAGTTCACTTAAGGTCAACAGAACATTTTTCTATAATTCGGTAAAGAATTATTTCCATGGAAGCATATCCTCAAATTCATCTTGCCTAGATTTTCTATCTACCACTGATAAATCAAAGAATCTTGAAATATTAAGAAGGGTATTTGAAAACATCTATTCCTCTTCCTCTCCTTTTCCTCTTAAGAAAGTGAAAGTTAGAAAAGTTAAACAGCTTCTTAGGGTCATGGCATGAGTTAGCAATGATTTGGTATAAGAGAAAATTTTAATGTGTAAGTATGTATTACTTTGGTGCTCATCAACATAAAGTCATTATTTGTAGCACTGTGAATAGTGGAGGATAAATAAAAAGAAACTGGCTATTTGGGCTTGAAATGTCTTGTTTTATTTGTGCCACAAACTCTCAACTGGAATGCTCACAAATTATAATGTTTTGGTTAATTGTTTGACCCAAAATATCTTTTTGTCCATTCTTCAGGCTGAAAAGATTTTCTTCCAGAGGCTAGGGTATTTTCTGGCCTTCAAAAGAAGACTATGTTGTATCTAAACAAATAATATCATGTCTGAAACTTTTTACTTTTTGTGTCCTGCCATGCCCTTTTCATGTTCTTTCTGATCTTGTTTAATGTGGCTTCTCATCCTGGGAACTCAGTGCATAGATGATGCTCGGGTACCCCCTTTCCACATGTAACTTTAAAGGCACATGAGCCTAGGCTCCATCAGTGCTTCCAATCCAGCTGCTGCCCATTGAATTTAGTTGTGAGCTTATTAACATGGAAATAATTAGGCAGGAGACTCCATGTGAAAAATGCATGCCCATAAAGACTTAACTTTCTGCAGTTAAGTCTAGTACTCAGCATTCAGAACACAATTTGAGACTAATCTCTCCCTCTTTATTCCAGTGAAAATGTAGAATTCACATTGGGTGGCTTTTTAGTTATTTTAATTTTGTTTTTTTTACTTTTAAGGTATTAAATGGAGAGAAACTCAATAAAACTAATCAATGCTAAAATTCCAATATTAATTAAATTCTTCAATATTTACCCATTTCAGAATAATTTGCAATTTAGCAGGTAATTTGTGAAAGGCAAATGTTTAATTCTAAGAAAGAAATCTCTCAAATTTGAGACACCAACACAGCCAGAAGGGTTGATGTTTGAAAAAAATATTATAATCCACAGCCTAATTTTCAGGTCAGCTCTCATCTTGTTGATCCTCAGAATGATGGGTCTGAATGCTAGTTAATATCTACCAACAAATTCAGGTACTAATTTATTCCTATCCTTAGCACAGAAGAGATTTAAGTCTACTTTTAAGGAAACACATTATCTATTCTAAAATATATAACTTAGAATTGAGGAAGGTAAAGGACATAAGGGAGAGCCAAGAGTGAGAATGAAACAAAAGGCAAAATTGCCAAGTACTATGACATCGTAAGAATCTGCCTGACAATGCAGGAGACACAGGAGACCAGCGAGCATTTGATCCCTGGGGAGGGAAGATCCCCTGGAGGAGTTAATGGCAACCCACTCCAGTATTTTGGCCTGGGAAATCCCATGGACAGAGGAGCCTGCCAGGATACAGTTCATGGGGTCACAGAGTCAGACAGGACTGAGCAATAAGTGCACACACACATGACTTCTTAATATAATTCATTAATGTATCCATTCACTCACTCACTCATTCATTCACAAAAGTAAGTACCCTCCATTGGTCTGCAGTGGTGGCTATGTAATGACAGAGTCCTGCTGCTTGCTTCCTTCTGGCGTCTATCCTAATTGGTGCCTATGCCTTCTGTTGATTTCATATTTTGAATGTTACTCCCAAGTTCTGGGTGTATAAGAGAGAGAAAACAAACATGGAACCTCCCTCACAGGATTCTAGCCTCTCAAACAGATAGACATGGACATGAACTGCAAGAGAGTATAGCAAATTCAAATATAAGGTATTACAGAAACAAAACCTTAAAAAAAAAAACCCACAAGAATAAAACAATAGCAAGAGAAACTGAACAGCAGCGTGAGTTGACAAGATAAGCAGACATCAATCGTGAATGGCTTTGTTACATTTACAAATAAGTTTGAACTTGATCCTTACTGGACTTTAGGGGCTTCCCTGGTGGCTCAGATGGTAAAGAATTTGCCTGCAATGCAGAAGACTCGGGTTTGAATCCTGGGTCAGGAAGATCCCCTGGAGAAGGGAATGGCAACCCACTCCACTATTTCTGCCTGGAGAATCCCACGGACAGAGGAACCTGGCAGGCGACAGCCCATAGAGTTGCAAAGAGTTGGACATGACTGACTGACTAACACTGCTTCACTTACTGGATTTTAAGAACAGGAATAAAGTTGGTAGAGGTGCATGTTGCAGAGATATCTCTGGCTGAAGTATTGAGCGTTGCCTGCTGCCCCCACCTGGTCAGAGCCCACCAGTCAGGACTCCTCTGTACAGAGGCCAGTTCTGGAAACCAAAGGGGTTAATGCTGCGATCTTTGAAGCTAGAATGCCAGGGTTCAAATCCTGACTCAGAATGAGGAGCTGTCTTATCTGTGAGCAAGACACTTAAGCTTCTCTTTGCTTCAATTTCATAATCTGTAAAATGGGGCTGAGTCTCTACCTTGTAAGTAAGTAGCTGTGAGGAACAAAACACAGAAGTAAATAATACAAGTGAAATACTCAGAACGTTGCCTAGCACATATTACTCCTCACTGGGGGCTTTACACACAGCTTTTCTCATCCTTATGACAACACTTCAAGGGATGGATGATTATCACCATCTTGCCATGTTCATAACCTCTCATGATATCTTTCACAGCAATCATTTTTAGGTCCAGTAAAACTTTTTTTTTTTTTTGGCTAATCCTCTCTCGTTGTCCCTATTCTGATTGCATTTGGTGATCAACAGTAATTTTAACATTTTGCTTTCCTTTTTTTTTATCAGCATGCATTTGAAGTTTCGGTTACTATGGTGTGGTTTATGCTGACTTCCTAGACTGAGTCTCAATATGTCATCTCCTAAGAGATGGGGCCTTTCCTTCTTAAAAAAAAAAGAAGAAGAAGAAGAAGTGATGTTAGCACCTCCTACGTGTCTAAAGCAAGGGAAAGAAGATAAGGTCTGTGCAGTCTGCCATGGAGCATTTCAGGCCACAAAAGTAGAAGGAAGCGCTGCTGACGCTACAAGCAGAGTGGCCTTCTCTGACCTTAAGGTTTATGCAACTTTTGCAGAAGGGAAGGAAAAAAATGACCTGGTTGAGCTAAGACTTGCCAAATTCTGGGTGATGCTGAAATAAGTATTTCAACAGACAAAATAGGAGGATATTTGTCTATGAAATTTGGAAAACATCTATGGGAAAGGGACTGGTGAAGCGCCCATGTTTTCCTGTATTTGTCCGAAGGAAAAACAGAGCTGTATGCAGAAGTCACATACTTTGTAACAGGCTTTGGTGGAACCAGATGGCTTTATGTCACTGTGCTTGGACATAAAGAATGTGCCAAGATGTTATTAGGAATGTTAGGAAATTGAAAACAGTTTTTACGATCCACCTTTTCCCTGTGACAAAAAGCACAACCAGAGTCACTCAACACTTCGAGGAAAACACTTAGAACTTTGAGTTGCTGCCTGAGAGTAGACCAGACCAGCTGGTACCCTCCTTAATTTGCTCCCACTCAAGATGAGAGCAGAGTTTGGAAAGAAGTCTCTCCAAACTCTGCCTCCAACACAACACCAGAGTCTGCTCATTCTGTTTTGCTTTCTGTGGTTTCAGGTCTACTGTACCTTAAAGGTTTTCACCTCTCTAACTGCCCCATTTGATTTGAAGCTTTCTTATCTGTTTTTTCTTCTCCATCTTTGTCCTTGATATTATCTCTTGGTTCCTTTTTTGTAGAGGAGGGGAAACTAAACTCAGAATTGCACTTTCCACTCTGCTGTCCAGCTCAGGATCATGGAATTATAGCCAAATGTGGTACACTGGACAGATGGAGAATTGAAGAAAAAACCTAAACTTAATTCTGGGTGCCAGGTCATTACTGTTAGACAATCTTTAAGGCCCCTGGAAACCAAGTTCTTGGTTGCTGCATTGCAGAGGCCATGCCAGCTTCAAAATGCTCTGTCCCCAAAACCAATAATAAATGTTCCCTCTGCAGTGATTATTTAGCTAACATTTTTCCATCCTGTCAGGGACAAGTTGCTTCTCCAAGAAGATTATTCAGATAGCAAACCCCCAGATATTCAGGAGACTCAGTACCACACTGTTTAGTTATCTGGTAAACCCTGAGGCTACCAAAGGGAAGGCCGTGTGCTCTGTTAAAAATTTTTGGACTCTAGAGACAGAAAAATCTGTGTTCTATTTCAAATGGCCATTCTATTCCGAATGGCCTCTGCTGAGACCATTCGGAGAAGGCAATGGCACCCTACTCCAGTACTCTTGCCTGGAAAATCCCATGGACGGAGGAGCCTGGAGGGCTGCAGTCCATGGGGTCGCTGAAGGTCGGACACGACTGAGCGACTTCACTTTCACTTTTCACTTTCATGCATTGGAGAAGGAAATGGCAACCTACTCCAGTTTTCTTGCCTGGAGAATCCCAGGGACGGGGAGCCTGGTGGGCTGCTGTCTATGGGGTCGTACAGAGTCAGACACGACTGAAGTGATGCAGCAGCTGCAGCAGCAGCTGAGACCATTAGCAAGTTATTTTAAAAATTATTATTAGAGGTTTTAATAAACATTTACTGAAGTATGATGAATATGAGGCATGAAAAGAGTAACGAAATTTCCCAAAGTGAACATCCCTATGTAATACCCAGATCAAAAAAGAAGACATAGCCAGCCCTTCAGGTCTCCACATGCCATTCCCTCCAACGTCCTCGACATTTCAGGACACTGAAATGTAACCAACATCAAACACTGCAGATTCCTTGAGCTCGTGCTTTACCTTCTTAAATCTCAGGTTCTTCACATGTAAAATTGGGAAAATAAGAGTAAAATGTAAGGTCTAAAGGAGATAATCAATAGAAAGTGCTCAGGCAGAACTGGGTATTTAGTAAGCTCTTAGATGCCTGTTCTTAGAACTTGACCGATAATTATTTTCCTACTTGTTTTAGATTGGCCCATCACTTGCCTATCTGGTGCATGGAACAGGTTCCATCCCTTTCCAAAGACCCAAAGTTACTTTCCCACAACCTTCCAGGTTTTCCACTTGGCCAAGGAAAGTAATGTGTGGCAACTTGTGGGAAAAAACACACAAAAAAGTCAACACAAACACACACATGGACAAGGGGGTCGATCTTGGAAAAGCACAGGCAGTTGTCAAAACACATTTGACTAGTGAAACAAAGAAGAAAAACAGAGTGGGAATAAGGGGTTTTTGGGGTAGGAAGTGAGGGGAGAGGGTCAGACAGTGGGCTTCCAAAACCAGAGACACTAAATCCAAATAAGTAGCCATGAGAAGCGTAGCCATGAAAAGGTCTGATGCTTCTGGGGCATCAGTGCAGACTTGGGACACAGGATGCTGGGGGAAGCTCAGTGTACCACCTTACTTTTAGGAATAGGGTACTTTCACCATGGAACTTCTCCTGAGAACTTAGCCCCATGCTACCTTGACAATAATATTAATCCAGAGGTGTAGATTAGCAGCTAATAGGCTCTGCCTTGACCTCTGGCCATCAAGAAATTTCTTTCATCTTGTCTTTGTATCTCTCAGACCTTGCCTGGTCTCTCTTCATTCTAGTTTACATGCCTCCTCACCAAGTCATGGTCCCCTAGCACAGAGGGAGACATTTTTTGGCCACATAGTAGTTTGCTGTGCAAAGCTCCTGACCCCTAGATTTCATAAAGTTGCCTAACAATGACTTAGAGGTGTCACTTCAACTTTTGCACAAAAATCAGTTCTTCCTGCACTTACGGTTGCCAAAAGCGGGGCAGAGGGAATGAGGAGAAGAGACAGTTAAGGAGTTTGAATTCAACATGCACAAACTTCTGTATTTAAAATGGATTACCAACAAGGACCTACTGTATAGCATAGAGAACTCTGCTCTATGTTATGTGACAGCCTAGATGGGAGGGGAGTTTGGGAGAGAATGGATACATGTATATGTATGTTGAGTTCCTTTGCTATCCACCTGAAACCACCACATTGTTAATTGGCTATACTCCAATATAAAATAAAAAGTTAAAAAAAAAGTAATTTGTTCTTTTGGAAATCCTATTTTAGACTTTTTCCCTAGATTCTGTCCCAGATTAGGAAATTGGTTTAACAGTTGACAAGTATCACAGATTAATGGAAAACATATAACCCTGCAATGAAAAGGCACTCGACAAGGGTCCACTTCCTCAACCTGGCTTTCCATTAGACTCTGAATAACAGCATAGAAACATGTAGAGAGTGCTGGCTTAGGAACCCAACATATCGGGGTCTGAAATCTGGCTCTGTACTGTGATCTTGAGCAAGTTTTGCAACTTTTCTAAGTCTTAAACTCCTTTTTTATGAAATAGGGTTAATAATACTTATACACTACCATTGTGAAGCTAAATGAAATCATTCAGCTAGAACATCTGGCTCAGCATCAAGAACAGAGTAGAAAATAAATATAACAATTCTTAATAATAGTCTTAACAAATCTTCCCTGTATTCTAACTTAGCTGTGTTTTATTGATATTCCTTTAGGTAGAACTAATAATAATAACAGCAAGTATTTAATGAGTCTTTAACAATGTGTTAGATACTGTTCAAAGCAGAGTCTTATTTAAACCTCATAATTTACTCTCTGAGTTTTGTGACATCATTTTCCCTTATCTGTGAATTCTACAGGTAAGAAAACAAATCAAGCCACTTGCCAAAAAAGTCCTATAGAAGGAAAGGGTGGAATGAGTTTTGAACTCAAAAGTTTGACTCCAGAGACCATGATCTTAACCATGTATCATTTGCTTCTCCACCTTTTCTGTTTACAGAATCAATCTGAGACCTGTCCAACATATCTGTAACTGCTTAAAAAAAAAAAAAAAAACATATGCAAATGATTTTTTCAAAGTGCTTGAGTTCAAGGTTTTCAGTCCAGCACACTTGCCAAACACATGTGAATTGGATGTGAGAGGACAGTCAGATCAGATCAGATCAGATCAGTCGCTCAGTCATGTCCGACTCTTTGGAACCCCATGAATCGCAGCACGCCAGGCCTCCCTGTCCATCACCAACTCCCAGAGTTCACTGAGACTCACGTCCATCGAGTCAGTGATGCCATCCAGCCATCTCATCCTCTGTCGTCCCCTTTTCCTCTTGCCCCCAATCCTTCCCAGAATCAGAGTCTTTTCCAATGAGTCAACTCTTCGCATGAGGTGGCCAAAGTACTGGAGTTTCAGCTTTAGCATCATTCCTTTCAAAGAAATCCCAGGGCTGATCTCCTTCAGAATGGACTGGTTGCATCTCCTTGCAGTCCAAGGGACTCTCAAGAGTCTTCTCCAACACCACACTTCAAAAGCATCCATTCTTTGGCACTCAGCCTTCTTCACAGTCCAACTCTCACATCCATACACGACCACAGGAAAAACCATAGCCTTGACTAGATGAACCTTTGTTGGCAAAGTAATGTCTCTGCTTTTGAATATGCTATCTAGGTTGTACCTGGGGTTAAATAGTTCACATTTATTTTCATTTGTGTTTTCCTAACACTTCCTCCTCAAAATTTTAAATTACAAATAGTAAATGACATTTTAAAATATCTGCCTAAATCCCATGGATGGAGGAGCCCAATAGGCTGCAGTCCATGGGGTCACTAAGAGTCAGACACGACTGAGCGACTTCACTTTCACTTTTCACTTTCATGCACTGGAGAAGGAAATGGCAACCCACTCCAGTGTTCTTGCCTGGAGAATCCCAGGGATGGTGGAGCCTGATGGGCTGCCGTCTATGGGGTCGCACAGAGTCAGACACAACTGAAGCGACTTAGCAGCAGCAATGGCATTCTTTCATGAGATAAGCACAATTTTTCAACAAGTTTGGTTTTTAAGGATTGTCTTCTAAAATAGCCATGCTGCAAGATCAGATACACAGATTTGAGAAAATGATTATATTTTGTGGTGATCAGGTAAGGGCCAATTAAAAGTGTGACTCACCATTCTCATATGTCAGTATTCACAACAAAGCTAACAGGAGTTTTAGAACAAGAGAAAGAAAATATCCTCATACAACTTGTTACTAGACATTCAGATAGGAGACTTGCTACTACTAATAAAGCAATTCTTACTATGGGGCAGATGTTCTGTGCTTAACACAAAGGACTATGTTAAGTCTTCTACTTGCTTATCATGTAATCTCTTCTATTAATTCCCCTACATTTGAGGTTAGTGTTTTATATAATACAACCCATCACATCAATTCTTGTGTCTCTGGAGTATCCCATCACATCTGGCAATACTCAACAGCATTTCCTTCTTAAACTCACCTTTGTTGGCTTCTGTGAGATTTAACTTCTGATTCAACTTCTACCCGTTGAAATACTCATGGGTGCTAGGTACTCTGTGAGCTCTGGAGAAAAGAAAAATAAGACTTGAATCCTTCCTTCAAGATTCATATACTCTAGTTAGGATATATACATAAAAATATGTAGCAGAGTGAAATCACAGAAGCATGCGTCAACCCCAATCATAGCTCAGATGAATGGCTGGGCAACTCTATGGACGGGTATTTGTAGCAAGGAATTACATGGAAGAGATGATGGTCGTGCAGCTCTTCACTGCTGGATGCACATGTGCCAAGTGGAGAAGAACCTCGGAGGCAGAAGGAACACAGGAGTGCATTCATAAAGGCATGGAACAAGGTACCATATTTAGGAACAGAGAAGTAGTTTCCCATTTTTAAGGTACAAAGCAAGATGGAGGAGCTCAACTTATATGAAGAATAAGCTTTGATGTTTATGAAAAATCATGTAATTATCCACTCATTTGTCCATGCATTCATTCATACAAAAATACATTCTCAAACACTTACTCTGTGATAGATCCTGCAGAGAAAATACTGAGCCAGATAGTTTAGGATCTAAAGGTGGAGACAGACTATTACACAAGAAATTACAATAATGCATAATGGAGCAGGGATCCCTATCTAGGCTATGGTGCCAAGGTAGGCTCCCTCAGTATGATGGGGGTAAGTAGGAGTTAGACAATTGAAGTCTGCAGGAGACAGGGAGGGAAAGAATTCTGCACTCAGAGGAAACTGCCTCTTCAAAGGCATAGGGGCAACAGGGAGCTTGGTATCTCTGAGTAACAAAGAATTTCAGTATGGAGCTGCGGCTGAAGGTTGGAGGCTTACCAAGTGGAGGTAGGGGCTGACTGTGATAAAAGGGCGAGTGACCATGTTTAGGAGTTGACACATTTTGGGGAGGACAAAGGGGAGCCTCTGCAAGGTTTGAGGCAGGGCATTTTATAAGGATCACTCTGGCAGCACTATAGAGAATGACTTAGAAGGGAGCAAAACCAGGGGATGTTAGACTAGTTAGAAGGCTAATGGATAGAGTAACAGCAGTGGTAATGATAATAATCCTCAGTGGTGGTGAATAGAGGCTTATGAGCCAGGCCCCGTGTCAAACGCTTTGTACTTACTTCAAACCTCACAGCCACCCTATGAAGTAGGTACTAATTCCCTTTCACAGATGAGAAAGCTGAGGCACAATGATCTGTTCAAGGTCATGCAGATAGTAAGTGACTGAGAATTAAAAGACAAGCCATCTGGCTTTAACGCAATTTCCATTATCCTGCTTAGATGTGACATTGGCATCAATTACAGCAGAGAAATGATAATTGAGAAAACTGAATAGAATTGAGAGCCATTCTGGAAGGAAACCAATACAATTAAATAAGTCAGTCAAAATTAGAGAAGAAAATTACTTTAGCTTTTGCCCTAGGAAGCTACTTTCAAATAGTAAGTGGTTTTCTTTAAACGCTTTGTTTATATTAAAGCTCATCAGCTAAAACAGCTCTCTGTTGCTCAAAACATCAAATCCAAATTCATGCTGGTTATTTATAATGTCCTCTGATAAATAGTTCTCCCTTTCATTTATTAATAAGAGCAACAAATATTTAATAACCTACTCTAAGCACAGTTCTGTATATTTGTGGATATTACAAAACACACACAGTTCTTGCCTCATGGATATTGGAGAATGTGTTTAAGTTCCAGTTGTGGGTTTTCTATATTAGTGTTAAATACTCAAGGGCAAGGAATGGATGGTATATTTTTTGATTCAATGTACATGGTACAATGTTCTCCTTAGATGTTAGTTTTAAAAAATACACTGATGAAAAAAAGATTTTAAATCAAATCTTTAAATTTCAACAATTTCAAATAATCCATTTTAAAACCTACAGCCAGATCTAGAGACTGTTGATGTTGTATATGTCTAAAAAAGCAAAAAGAAAGCATGGTATAAGATGTATTTATCCTTCTTAATGTCCCCAAAGTGAAAATGCAATTCAAGATTTAAAATAATGTCTTCTAAAAAAATAAAATAAGAAAATAATAATGTCTTCTGTATCATGTATTATCATCATTTTCATTGTTGATCAAATCCTAATTGGACTCAGTTGAAATTAACTTGGAGACAACTGCCTGGTCAACCAGATAAGTTAACAAGATGCTGACTATCACTGGCTGATTAATTTTGCATGCAGATTGCCTTAGTAACCAGAGAACAGTTGTAATTCAGTCATAAGCTTTAAAAAATCTCAATTAGAAAACTAACTTATTAAATTTTTAGAGGTTTAAAATAAAGACAATGCTGCTCACATATAGTGGTTAACAAGTTATGGTCTTAAGAAATGAGAAAATTTCAACAATGTATTGACATTCTAATTTCATGTAATAAAGATTTTTATTAAAAAAAATGAGAACTTGTAAGGTTGGCATACTTATTATGTTCCCAGGGGATTTAAAGTCAGGAAGATAGACCTAATTTTGAATTTGACATGAATTCATTGTAGAAAAGTATATGTTCTGATTGTCCTGGGTCTGCCCTTTTCATCTGCTGGTGATGATAAACACATTGTTACACTACGTTATCCTGTAGTGTCTGCCTTAGTACTGGTTACTTTCACAGGAAGGGTTTCCCACCATTAGTTAAATCTAGAAGTTTGTCAAGAATCAAATTTCCATTAAAATAGACTTTATTTTCCCAATAAGTAATAATCTCCCATTTAAAAAAAAGGGGGGATTTTTTTTTTAATGGATAAGCTTAGTGAAACTTATTACAGATCTGGAACTAGGAAAAATTAGAAATGTGTATACAGTTATTTTCAATATTCCATTCTACTTTCCCCCTATTTTTTTTCCTTGTCCTAAATGTTAAATACCAGTGCTAAGAAGGTGATTATCTTTTAATAATCAAATTTTGAAATGCTGCTTCAGACAGAAATCAGTAGGACCACAAATCAATGAAATTTCTAACCTAACACTTTAACATATATCCTAGTCTTTCTGGGTTAACAAATGTAGGTTTTCTGGGATAACCAATCACTAGTAACTCAGCTAAATAAAAATGAAACTTCCAAACAATGTACTTCCACATTCTATGTCTAAAGTTATTTTACTGGAAGGACCTAATTGTTGATCTGGATGTTTTAAATTTTTTCAAAGCACAGACAACATGCTATCCAAGTTACAAAACTTAGAGCTTTGTTTATCAGACATTCAATTACATGAGGAAATTTTTGTGACTATCTTCCAAATTTGGAATCATTGTAATTAAACTTATCGTAATCAAGAATCTATGAGTTTACTTAACTTTGGGAGTTTGTTGTGAAGATGTGAAAATCCCCACCTTTGCTTCATGCTGAGGTGAACTGATATTCTCGCATTCAGATGATTCTCCAATCCACAATCACACTTGTTAAAGGAACAGACGAGCCATTTAGAACCTTAATTTATTTCCTGAAAAATAATCAGTGACAAATTCCTTTAATATCAATAAATTAATTTTTCCTAATAATTACTAAAAAATTCCACTTTCACACACACAGTCGCAGCCTTTTTGCAGACTGTGGATTTCTGCTCTGTGGCCATAATTTATTTCCTTTTTTCTCTTTGTCTAGACTTGCACTAAGAAAAATGTTTCCAACTTGTGCAGTGTTCCACTCACGTATCCTCTCCCTTCGCATATCACTGCAGGCAGATGCTCCTAATAAGATCTTATATGATTTATTTAGAGCTTATCAGACAACTTTTACTTGGTGACAATGTAAGTATTTTGTGTAATAAATGAGAGATTCTTTTTCTTCCATCAGAGAACATGGCTGAAGCTGATAATCTAAGGCTAACTTGAAAACGTATTACATGTACTTGAATCCAAACTCAAACTTTGTAAAATGATATTGTTGTGTTATTATGACTTGAATTCCTATCATCTTTGTTAAAGACTTATGATTTACTGATTTAGAGCCAGCTATAATACATGTAAGAGCTTCACAGGTGGCGCTAGGGGTAAGGAACTTGCCTGCCAATGCAAGAGACATTAAGAAACATGGGTTCAATCCTTGTCAGGAAGATTCCCCGGAGGAGGGCATGGCAACCCACCCCAATATTCTTTTTGTTTTTAATTTTTAATTTATTTATTTTTAAATTGAGACAATTGCTTTACAGAATTGTGTTGGTTTCTGCCAAACATTAACACTCTTGCCTGGAGAATCCCATGGACAGAGGAGCCTGGTGGGCTACAGTCCATAGGGTCGCACAAAGTCAGACAGTACTGAAGCGACTTAGCATGCATGCACAATACATGTATGGAATAACAGAGGTTCAACAACTGACTATAAACAAACCCACTGGCTTATAGTTTCCCTGAATAAAACAGGGTATCAAAAATTCCCAAGTGATGGCAGTGTGGGCCTCACCAGAGGGGGACCTGAATCTGATGGAAGTTGGAAGATAGACAAAGAAAGAAGCAGCTAAGTAGAGGGACCTATTGGGCCAAGTGGCCAGAAAGCAGATCCAAGAGAGGAAGAGTCCTGTGAGGATGTTCAAAGCAGAATATCAAGTCACTCATGGCCTGAACATGAGATAAAACAGTCTAACCCAGCATGCACTGGTGTCAGAGAGATGAGCCCACAGTGTTCAGGGAACAGCTGCAAAAGACAGAGACCAAGAGCAGGAGTAAGAAGCAGACGATGACAGAAACTGCGACCCAAAAATAGAAGCCAACACAATTCTGTAAAGCAATTATCCTTCAATTAAAAGTAAATAATTTTTTTTAAAAAAGCAGGGATCCAGGCAGAGGGACTTGAGAGTCGAGAGAATTTGAGCTGAACCTACAGGAAGAACACTAGAAGGCTGCCTGTGAGAACTGCAGGATATACATCCCAACCCCCCTTCATCTCCCAATAACCTGAGATGAAGCCCATTAATCCCAGCTCGGCAGCCCCATGGAGCTTAGCAGGCATGACTTCTGGGTTTAGAAGATTAGGATCCAAAAACATAGACTTGCAGGACAATGGGATAACCTCTAATACCCCATCTTAGATACCTGCCTCTGTTTACAGATCCTACTTTTAACAGCATAAATCCTTTTTTTTAAGAACTATAAATCTTGTCAGGTTTCACAGTTTCATGGCAGAAATGTATTACTGATCTTGACTGTTTTTCTCCACCCAGGTAGAACGTCTGCTTGTTAGAAGGCCAGCAAAGCCAACTCAGAGTGAAGCTGAGAAATCTAGAAAGCTTGCCTTCTGTCTGAGTTTCCTATTTATGCAGTACTTTCTCCTTTCTGCAATGTGCTTCATTCTCCTCTAAATGCAGGGTGAGGGTTTGAAAGCCTGCTCTTGAGCCTTTTGAGTGAATAACAGATTATAATCTAATGTTTAGTCAATGTGTTACCTTGAATGACCAGCTTTATTTTAAGCAGGCCATTGCTTTCTAATCGTGCCATGATACGAAATTTACATTTAAGAAGGAGAAGTGGGAAGAGTCACATGAGTCAGTAGTTGAAGATGGTCTGGGGTGGGGCTGGGAGGTGGTGGCAGTAAACTGGTGGTTTAAAATTCCTGTAGTCCTGCTCTTAAAGTGAACTTGGAAGATGTCTTTTAAGGAAGCTTGGAAGTTATATGAGAGAAGGTCTGAAGATACTCTTTCTCAAAGATAATCCACAAGAGATCAGGCCAAGTCTATAAGGGACTAGCTCGAAACAGACTCCTGAAAACTGAAGGCAAGGAGAAAAGCCATGACCTATGGAAGATGAAAGCATTTTTTCCCCAAAGTACTAAACAATTTCAAATGCTATGGCAATGCTCAAATGATCATGTATCTATGCTAAGGAAGCATAAACACCATAAAACAATATAGTCCAGAGGACACTGCTGCTTTAAGGGTTGTCTTCTCTTTGTGAGTGGTAAGTTCCTGCAACATTAGACGATTGTAGTCTAAAAGTGAGTAATCTTTTTTCCTTGTCGTGGCAGAGATTCAGCCCTTTAAAGATTACAGTCATTTTTAACATTGTCATTGTTTATTGTTATGAATCTGACAATGGGATTGAATTTTTAGATATTCAGGCCTTTCCCTTATGTACTGGTACCCTAAAGGCAGTCATTTCCGATGGTATTTGAAATTCTGAATTGTAATTCTTTCTCAAGTACAATGGAAACGAACAATCCATTTTAGGTCTTTCCCTGTTTCCTTCCTAAACAAAGGCTTTTCCCTTATGCAGGCCCGTGCTCTCCCTGTGACTTCAGGTCCCATTCTCATCAGCTGTCTTTCCTCTCTCACACATGCTTGGCTGTGGTGCGAAGCAAGTTTTCAGTTTGTGATAGCTGCACAACTCAAGAAAGGAAAGAGCTTTAATTTGTTGCTTTAAATTCACACACAACACACACACACACACACACACACACACACTTCTGACTGAGTAGCTATAGGCTTTGAAGTTCTTAAACTAAAAAGTAATTTCAAAGTAGCTTTATTTTTACTCTTCAGAATATTCAAAAATAAGTTGACACCATGAGACTTCCAAATGTCGCCCCCACCACAAGAGTCTGTATCTACAAAGAAGTATTCACCAAACGACTGGCTCCACACCTCTGAGGACAATATACCTGCTATGACCTCTAGGGCCTTAACAAAAAATTTAGTTTCAAGCTATCTTTCAGACTTCCCAGGTGGTGCCAGTGGTAAAGAAGTTGCGTGCCAATGTAGGAGACATAAGAGATGCGGGTTTGATCCCTGGTTGGAAGATCCCCTGAAGGAGGGTATGGCAACCGGCTCCAGTATTCTTGCCTGTAGAATCCCATGCAGAGGAGCCTTGCTGGCCACAGTTGATGGGGTCATACCTGAAGTGACTCAGCACGCACACATAAGGGCAGCAATCAAGTATGTGTCGTGCTCAGTGGCTTCAGTTGTGTCCAACTCTTCACGACCAATGGGCTGTAGTCTGCTAGGTTCCTTGGCCCATGGGATTCTCCTACTCCAGTAGGTTGCCAAGCCCTCCTCAGCAATCAAGTATAAATGTTTATTATTTTTGTCTATGCAAACAAATTGTTTTATATTGTTAGAAGTCTTTATCACTTAGAAAAATAAATCTTCGATGTCCCCTTTTTCCCTGTTGTTGCCATTTTTATTTTTATTCCCAAATGAATTGTCAAATAAACATTAGATCTTTTATAAAATACACACAATTTTAAGTCTGAATTGACTTTCAGTTAAATTTTACATTGAATTTAGAAGGTATAAATTCTCAAAATAAGTTTAAGGGTTCATATGAAAATTTGTTTAACTTCAAAATTCACTTTAAAAAAATTCATTGGTGCTTACTTGATACTCTATTGTTAGAAATGGCTTTTAAGACAAATTACATTAAATCAACAAGCAGGGAATTCTGTTTTTAGTATCAGGGATTTCCTTTTTAACACATTTTTATTGACTTACAATTGATCCTGCCACAAAGACATTTATTAAACAAAACTGCCAGAACGCATAGATTCCATTTTTTCCTGAGTTTCACGTGTATATATCCATGCCATTTTGATCTGCTTGTTTGGTTTTTGCCCAGTTCTGCTTACAGTGCCGCATTTTATCACCAGCCAACTTCAGTCGTCACACTAAAGGAATATTTTAAGACACACATTTAAACTGACAAAGTTGGCAAGCCCAGAAAGAAACAAGAGCACTAAGAGCAAACAGATGTCTGGATCTGGGCGAAAGCCTTTCTCTCTTGAGACAAACAAAATAATAATAACCCCAAGTTGCCAGAATTTGACATGGTGGGCCAGAACCTATCAGGAGACAGTGGAATAACTTTATAGAAATGAACTCAGAATGTGTGATACACACTGTGGTTCTACCATTATGTGTTCACTTTACCTCCTGCTCTGGTCACTTTCAGATTGTATCTGGCTTTGTCTCTAGGCAGAAAATTATTTCAACTGGTGAGACAATGAGCAATTAAGTTAACCCACCAAATCACTCATCTTCTTTGGTGAAACTGTTTGTTTGCATCTAGTTTGTCGAATGCATCAGGTCTGTGACTCCCAGAGCATTTACTAACAATTTAGTATCTTTGAAGAGGCAGTCTGTCATCTCTCATAAGACATTATTTCATGGACAGTAGCCCAAGCTCCCCCAGCTATGTACTTTTGGCACATCACCAAGCTGGTCTGTGGCTGTTTCTATTTTCTTACCAGTAAAAGTGAAAACCTCTTTTCTCTATGATAAACTTTCCTGAGCTCCTCAAAGCCCACAGTCATTCCTTTCTATAGAAGAGATATGGGATATGATCATCTTTTATTTTTATCTAGTTTGTTTCATTTTTTCTATTTCATGTTCAGGGCTCCCATTTCACTTAGCTTACTTTTTTCAAATTCTCTGTCTCTTTTTTATTGTTATTGTTCTTTCTCAAGCCTTTATCAAGTGTAGTAGAAAAGTATTTGCATATACATATACATTGTATGTATAACATACATTTTAGATAATTTATGCATTTTTGCCTAGCCAAAATGTTATGATATTTTTATTCCATTTGCTTGATTCAGTATGAACAGAACACTAGATTTCTAATTTATATTCACTCAAAACTTTGATATAGTTCCATGTATTTTGGCATCTAATATTACTGCTAGAAGTCTAGAAAATTTATTACCTTAGTGACTTTTAAAAAAAATTTGAATGAGGCTTGAAACTTCTGATCCAATTCTGAGAATATAAAGATATGTTGTTTAAAAAAAGAAACAGGAAATTAACATATGATACAGTGGAGGTAGTTTAGTCCCCAAGTTGTGCTCAACTCTTTTCAAGTCCATCAACTATAGCCCACCAGGTTCTTCTGTCCGTGGGATTTTCCAGGAAAGAATACTGGAGTGGGTTGCCATTTCCTTCTCCAGGGGATCTTCCCCACCCAGGGATCAAACCCACATCTCCTGCCTCATAGGCAGATTCTTTACCACTGAGCCACCCAGGAAGCCATGTATGAGACAGTATTGTTAACTAAAGGATAGATTTTGTTCAAATTTCACAAAATTATATGCTAGTGCCCATATTTTTTTGTTTTCATACTTTACTCAAGACTCCACATTGTATTTAATGCTCAAAATTCTTCAAGTTAGGCTTCAGCAGTACGAGAACTGAGAACTTCCAGATGTACAAGCTGGATTTAGAAAAGACAGAGGAACCAGAGATGAAATTGCCAACATGACTGGATCATGGAAAAAGCAAGTGAATTCCAAAAGAACATTTACTTCTGTTTCATTAACCATGTTAATTGTGTGGATCACAACAAACTGTGGAAAATTCTTAAAGAGATAGGAATACCAGACCACTGTACCTGCCTCCTGAGAAACCTGTACACAGGTCAAGAAGCAACAGTTAGAACCACACATGGGACAACAGAATGGTTCAAAATTGGGAAAGGAGTTAGTCAAGGCTGTATATTGTCGCCCTGCTTTTAACTTCTAGGAAGAGTACATCTTGCAAAATGCCAGGCTGGATGACTCACAAGCTGGAATCAAGATTGCCAGGCGAAGTAACAAGACACTCAGATATGTAGATGACACCACTTTAATGGCAGAAAATGAAGAGGAACTAAAGAGCTTCTTGATGAGGGTAAAGATGAGAGCAAAAAAGCTGGCTTTAAACTCAACATTCCAAAAACTAAGATCATGGTGTCAAGTTTCATCACTTCATGGCAAAGAGATGGAGAATAAATGGAAACAGTGATAAATTTTAGTTTCTTGGGTTCCAAAATCACTGAAGATGGTGACTGCATGAAATTAAAAGATGCTTGTTCCTTGGAAGAAAAGCTATGATAAACCTAAATAGCCTACTAAAAAGCAGAGCCATTACTTTACTGACAGAGGTCCATATAGTCAAAGCTATGGTCTCTCCAGTCGTCATGTACAGATTTGAGAGGTGGACCATAAACAAGGCTGAGTGCTGAAGAATTGATACTTTTGAACTGTGGTGTTGGAGAAGACTCTTGAGAGTCCCTTGGACTGCAAGGAGATCAAACCAGTCAATCCTAAAGGAAATCAATCCTGAATATTCATTGAAAGGACTAATGCTGAAGCTGAAGCTCCAATATTTTGGCCACCTGATGTGAAAAGTTGACTCACTGGAAAAAACCCTGATGATGGGAAAGACTGAGGGCAGGAGGAAAAGGGGGTGACAGAGGATGAGATGGTTGGATGGCATCAACAACACAATGGACATAAGTTTGAGCAAACTCAAGGAGATAGTGAAAGACAGGTAAACCTGGAGTGCTGCATTGCATTTCATGCGGTCTCAAAGAGCTGAACACAACTTAGGGACTGAACAACAATAACAACAACAGATACACCCATCATTTAAAAAGTGGATATTTATTTTCCCAATATATGGGTTTTTTAAAGTATCCTTGATATTAATTTCTCATTTTGATATTAATTTCTCCTTTAAATGCTCCCTTCTCTACAGTCCCCTCTGTGTTTTTTCAGTCTTCTAACTTTATTGAGGCTTTCAATGGCTAAGTCAAAATCTCTCTTAGCAAATGTCACACTGCACTTGAAAATATGTAGGTTACTTTCAAATATCTTTTGATATTGACTTCTAACATAATTCCACAGTAATAAGAAAACCAGTGTTGTATGATTTCAATACCCTTAGAGCATGAAAATTTTGCACCTTCAAAAACATCCACCTACTGGTGGGTGAAAATTGTATAAATCTTAATTAGGTTGAACTGGTTCGTAGTGCTTTTTGGGTCTACTATAGCCTTCTACTTCTCTGTATGTTCATTCTACTAATTTTTCAGTTTCAATTTTTGGTACTGAAACTCCAACTAAAAATCTTGAATTTATCTACTTAAAAAATAGTAGATTTTTGAATTGTGGTGTTGGAGAAGACTCTTGAGAGTCCCTTGGACTGCAAGGAGATCAAACCAGTCAATCCTAAAGGAAATCAATCCTGAATATTCATTGAAAGGACTAATGCTGAAGCTGAAGCTCCAATACTTTGGCCACCTGATGTGAAAAGTTGACTCACTGGAAAAAATATATATATAGTGGAACTATATGTAACTTTGTATGTTCCCAGTCTCCTGTAAATGTGTTATCATATTTTCATAATTAAAAAAATCAAAGTGAAAAAAGAATTGTACCCATGCAGAGCAAATACTGAATAAGTGAATACTACTCATTGTTGCTATCACAATTACTGATTGGTGATGAATTTATGTCCCTGTTCCCATTTATATACCCCTGTCATTCCTTAGACTGAATTATATAAAACAACTTTCTCTGTAGTTCAGTTTATTTTTTTCACTGAGTCACCAGCTCTCTTTGGCTTAAACACTGGCATCATCATGTCATTTATGGCTTTTTATAATCTGGCCCAAGCATGCAGTTCTAGGAACATCTCTCACAACTTTGCTGCTGGGCACAGCTGCTCTGTGTAGCTGGTACACGTGCTCACTCATACTCTAACACATCTCTGAGTCTGACAAGTCATCAGGACCCAGGTTTTGATCGTTACACACTTGAACCTACCCTTTATCATGCCTACTTAGATCCTACTAACGTTGTTAGGTCTGCTCTTTTCTCAGGAGAACCATCCAGAAATGATTCAAATTCTCTTTTTTCCCCTTCCAGTTTTATTAAGCCACAATTGACATACAGCACTGTATCAGTTTAAGGTATATAGCATAATGATTTGACTTGCATACATCATGAAATGATTACATTTTATCCTGTGACTCATTTAGTTTTGTAACTGGCAGTTTGTAGCTCTTAACCTCCCTCCTCTATCTCACTCATCCTCCCACCCACTACCTGTCTGGCAACCACCTGTTTGTCCTCTGTATCTATGACTCTTTTTCTATTTTGTTAAGTTTGTTCATTGCTTTTTAAAATTCCACATATTTGTCTTTCTCTGGGTGACTTACTCACTTCACATAATACCCTATAGTTCCATCCATGTTGTCACAAATGGCAATTTTTTTCCTTTCTTATGGCTGATTAATATTCCACTGTGTGTGTGTATATATATATGTGTGTGATAAATATATGTATATATGCATGTATGTATGTGTATGTATACACAAACCATATCTTCTTTACTCATTCATCTATCAGTGAGCCCTTCATTACTGCCATATCTTGACTACTGTAAATAATCTACAATGAATATATGGTGCATATATCTTCTCAAATCTATGTTTTTGTTTTCTTCAGGAGATTACCCAGAAGTGGAATTGCTAAATCATAGGGCAGTTCTACCTTAAATTCTGAAGAAGCTTCAGACTGTTTTCCACAGTGGGTATCCCAATTCATAATCACATCAACACTGCACAATGGTTCCGTTGTTCCCACATCCTCTCTACCATTTGTCTTTTTGATAATAGCCTTTCTGACCGGTGTGAAGTGGTGCCTTGTTGTAGGTTTTGATTTGCATTTCCCTGATGAACGACGTTGAACATCTTCTCACGTGTCTTTCGGCCATCTATATATCTTCTTTAGAAAAATGTCTATTCAGATCTTCTGCTTATTTTTTTTTTTTTTTTGGCAGGGGGAGCGGGGGGGCTTCCGTGATAGCTCAGTTGGTAAAGAATCTGCCTGCAATGCAGGAGACCCTGGTTCAATGCCTGGTTGAGAAGATCCACTGGTGAAGGGATAGACTACCTACTCCAGTATTCTTGGGCTTCCCTTGTGCCTCAGCTGGTAAAGAATCCACCTGCACGTGTCTCTTTCAATTCTGGTTTCCTCGGTGTGTACGCCCAGCAGTGGGATTGCTGGGTCATAATGCAGTTCTATTTCCAGTTTTTTAAGGAATCTCCACACTGTTCTCCATAGGGGCTGCACTAGTTTGCATTCTCACCAGCAGTGTAAGAGGGTTCCCTTTTTTCCACACCCTCTCCAGCATTTATTGTTTGTAGACTTTTGGATAGCAGCTATTCTGACTGGCGTGAGATGGTACCTCATTGTGGTTTTGATTTGCATTTCTCTGATAATGAGTGATGCTGAGCATCTTTTCATGTGTTTGTTAGCCATCTGTATGTCTTTGGAGAACTGTCTGTTTAGTTCTTCAGCCCATTTTTTGATTGGGTCGTTTATTTTTCTGGAATTGAGCTGCAGCAGTTGTTTGTATATTTTTGAGATTAGTTCTTTGTCAGTTGCTTCATTTGCTATTATTTTCTCCCATTCTGAAGGCTGTCTTTTCACCTTGCTTATAGTTCCCTTTGTTGTGCAGAAGCTTTTAAGTTTAATTAGGTCCCATTTGTTTATTTTTGCTTTTATTTTCAATATTCTGGGAGGTGGGTCATAGAGGATCCTGCTGTGATTTATATCGGAGAGTGTTCTGCCTATGTTCTCCTCTAGGAGTTTTATAGTTTCTGGTCTTACGTTTAGGTCTTTAATCCATTTTGAGTTTATTTTTGTGTATGGTGTTAGAAAGTGTTCTAGTTTCATTCTTTTACAAGTGGTTGACCAGTTTTCCCAGCACCACTTGTTAAAGACATTGTCTTTTCTCCATTGTATACTTTTGCCTCCTTTGTCAAAGATAAGGTGTCCATAGGTGCATGGATTTATCTCTGGGCTTTCTGTTTTGTTCCATTGATCTATATCTCTGTCTTTGTGTCAATACCATACTGTCTTGATGACTGTGGCTTTGTAGTAGAGCCTGAAGTCAGGCAGGTTGATTTCTCCAGTTCCATTCTTCTTTCTCAAGATTTCTTTGGCTATTCAAGGTTTTCATGTTTCCATACAAATTGTGAAATTATTTGTTCTAGTTCTGTGAAAAATACCGTTGGTAGCTTGATAGGGATTGCACTGTACCCCAATGTTCATCGCAGCACTGTTTATAATGGCCAGGACATGGAAGCAACCTAGATGTCCATCAGCAGACGAATGGATAAGAAAGCTGTGGTACATGTACACAATGGAGTATTACTCAGCCATTATAAAGAATACATTTGAATCAGTTCTAATGAGGTGGATGAAACTGGAGCCTATTATACAGAGTGCAGTAAGCCAGAAAGAAAAACACCAATACAGTATAATACTAACACATATATATGGAATTTAGAAAGATGATAATGATAACCCTGTATGTGGGACAGCAAGAGAGACACAGATGTATAGAACAGTGTTTTGGACTCTCTGGGACAGGGCGAGGGTGGGATGATTTGGGAGAATGGCATTGAAACATGTATAATATCATATGTGAAACAAATCACCAGTCCAGGTTTGATGCAGGATACAGGATGCTTGGGGCTGGTACACTGGGATGACCCAGAGGGATGGTACGGGGAGGGAGGTGAGAGGGGGGTTCAGGATGGGGAACACGTGTACACCCGTGGCAGATTCATGTGGATATATGGCAAAACCAATACAATATTGTAAAGTAATTACCCTCCAATTAAAATAAATAAATTTATATTAAAAAATAAACTTTATTTAATTGAAAAAGAAAAAAAAGAATCCGTCTGCAATGCAGGAGACCTGGGTTTGATCCCAAACTCCCAATTTTTTAAAACAAATTGTTCTTTTTTTATGTTGAGTTGTATAATTCTTTGTATATTTAGAATATTAACCCATTACCAGATTATCCCTTACAAGTATCTTCTCCCATGCAGTACGTGACCTTTTAATTTTAACACTAGTGTCTCTGACCGCTATATTACATCTTTTTTGTTTCATGCATCCCTTAACTATTTATTGTGGATCTATTAGGTGATCTTTACTACTTTCATCTTTTAACCTTCCTATTAGCTTTACAAATGGTTCATCTACCACCTTTACTGTATATCTGCCTTCATCAATGAGATTTTTCCTTTTGTAATTTTCATATTTCTAATTGCAGTCTTTTCCACTTAGAGAAGTCCCCCTTAACACTTCTTATAATGCTGGTTTAGAGGTGAATTCTTTTAGGTTGTATGTGCCTATAAAATAACTTCCCTTAACCTCAAATCTGAATGATGGCCTTGCTAGGTATTTTGATGGTAGCTTTTTTCCTTTCATTGCTTTAAGTGTATCATGCTAATACATGTGAACTGCAAAGTCTCTGCTGAAAAGCTAGCTGATAGTTTTGTGGAGGTTCCCTGTACAAAATAAGTTGCTTTTCCCTTGCTAATTTAAAATTTTTTTATCATTAAATTTTTCCATTTTAATTATAATGTATCTTGGTATAGATCTTTTTGGGTTGATCTTGTTTGGTATTCTCTGTGTTTTGTGGACCTGGATATCTATTCCTTTCCCAGGTTAGAAAAGTTTTCAGCTAGTATCACTTCAAAAAAGTTTTGTCTCTCTCTCTTTTCTGGGATTCCTATAATGCAGATGTTACAATGCTTGATATTGTCCCAGAGGCTTAAATGGTCCTTATTAAAAAAATTTTTTCTGTTCAGCTAGGGTGATTTCCACCACCCTGTCTTCCAAATCACTGATCCATTCCTCTATCGTCAAATCTTCTAATTTCTTCTAGTGTATTTTTATCGTATTCTTCAGCTCTGTTTAGCTTTTCTTTATTTATAACTCTTTGTTAAACTTCTCACTGTGTTCATCCCCTTTGCTCCCAAGTTCTTTGAGCATCTTTATGATCACTACTTTGAACTCTTTATAGGTAAATTGCTTATCTCCACTTCACCTAATTCTTCTTCTGGGGTTTTAATCTTGTCCCATCATTTGGAAAGTATTTCTCTATTGTCTCAGTTAGCCTAGTTTGCTTTTTTAAATTTCTAAGTGTTTGGTGAATTGGTTACATTTCCTGACTGTGGAAAAAAATGGACTCTTGTAAATAACCTATGAGTCTCAGGGGCCCACTCCCCTCGTCTTCAGAGCTGTATACTCTAAGGGTGTCCTATACGCGGCTGTGCGGTTCTTCTGCTGACTCGCTGACTACTGTGGGTAGTCTGGTAGGCTTATTTGGGTATCTCTATTTGGCTTAGCTTTTCTTCTAGAGAGTTTTATCTTGTCCCTTGCTTGGAACATACTCCTTTATCATCTCATTTTGCCAATTTCTCTGTGTTTATCTGTGTCTACTGTGTAAGTCAGTTACATCCCATTCTGGGAGAAGAGGCCTTATGTAGGAGACGTTCTGTGGGCTCAGTGACACACTCTCCTCAGCTCACCACAGCTATATGATCTAAGGCGGGGGTCCCCAGCCTCTGGGACCTAATGCTTGATGATCTGAGATGGAGCTGATGCAATAACAATAGAAATGAAGTGCACAATAAATGTAACGGGCTTGAATTATCCCGAAACCCTCCCCCACACCCTGGTCCATGGGAAAATTGTCTTCCATGCAACTGGCCCCTGGTGCCAAAAAGGCTGTGGACTGCTGATCTAAGGTGTCCCCTTTACGAGCTGAGTGGCTCACTTTGCTGTGGCAAGGCTGCCTGCCGTGGGTACACTGGTATGCAGTGCTGGCCCCTGGCCTACTTAGTCGGCTTCCAGGCCCTGCCCTGTGTGGAGGCTGGCCACTAGGGTGTAGGACTACACCCTGTGGGGGCTGGTTGCAGCTCCCAGGACTGGTATCAGCCTTCTGGTTGTGGAGGAGGGGTTTTGCTAACAGCCTTCTGGCAGACGGGGTTATGATGCCAGGGCTGTGGCTGGCCCTCTAGTGGGTAGGACCAGGTCCTGGGCCTCTTGGTAGGTGGGACTGGGTCCCCATGAGGCTGGCTACTTGGCCTGAGGAGCCCTAGAACTGGTGCTAACTAGGTGGTTGGCAGGTAAGCCCATGGCATTAAAAGGCTAGAGGGAAGATGCCAAGAGATTACTTTAGCATATATGTGCATCTGTTATGCATACTATAAACAGCACTAGATGTCAATGCTCTGCAAGTTGTATTGAATGAGACACGATTTGTTATTTCTGACTAAAGTTTTGTTTTAATTTTCTGGATTTCTTTGAAAAGAATTTCTCCTTTAAAGATATCAGGGATGGCAAAATGAAAGCTATTACTGTAACCCACATTTGGAATAATATCAAAATGACAAACAACAAAAAGAGCTATGGGAGTAATTATTATATATCTGCTTTTCCTTGTGGAAAATTCTTTAAGAGATGGGAGTGCCAAACCACCTTACTTGTCTCCTGAGAAACTTGTTATGTAAATCAAGGAGCAATAGTTAGAAGTGGACATGGAACAACAGACTGGTTCAAAATTAGGAAAGGAGTACGACAAGGCTGTACATTGTCAACCTGCTTATTTAACTCATATTCAGAGTACATCAGGTAAAATGCCAGGTTGGATGAATTACAAGCTGGAATCAAGACTGCCAGGAAAAATATTAACAACCTCAGATATGCAGATGATACAATCCTAACAGCAGAAAATGAAGAGAACCTAAAGAGCGTCCTGATGAAAGTGAAAGAGGAGAGTGAAAAAGCGGGTTTAAAACTCAACACTAAATAAACCTAAAATCATGGCATCTGGTCCCATCACTTCATGGCAAATAGAAGGGGAAAAAGTAGAAGCAGTGACAGATTTTATTTTCCTGAGCTCCAAAATCACTGCATACGGTGACTGCAGCCATGAAATTAGAAGACGCTTGCTCCTTGGAAGAAAAGCAATGACAAACCTAAATAGCATATTAAAAAGCTTAGACATCACTTTGTTGACAAAGGTCCATATAGTCAAAGTTATTGCTTTCCAATAGTCATGTACAGATGTGAGAGTTGGAACATAAAGAAAGCTGAGCACCTAAAAACTGATGCTTTTGAACTGGTGCTGGATAAGACTCTTGAGAGTCCCTTGGACAGCAAGGAGATCAAAACAGTCAATCCTAAAGTACATCTACCCTGAATATTCATTGGAAATACTGTTACTAAAACGGAAGCTCTAATCTTTGGCCGCATGATATGAAGAGCCAACTCACTGGAAAAGACCCTGATTGTTGAGAAAGATTGAGGGCAGAAGCGGGTGATGGGGGAAGAGAAGGGGATGGAAGAGGATAAGATGGTTGTATAGCATCACTGACTCAATGGACATGAATTTGAGCAAACTCCAGGAGACAGTGGAGGACAGAGGAGTCTGGTGTGCTGCAGTCCACAGGGTCACAAAGAGTTATTGTGTTATCAGTTAGCAACTGAACAATAACAACATAAACAATTTTTAAAATATTCTTAACTTCTCATTTTCTAATTTGAAAATTGTTAAGTGGGTAAGGGTGTGTGTGTGTGTGTGTGTGTACTTCATGTTAACTTGTTCTCAGGGAAGGATCTGTTTGGCTGGGCTTATAGCTAATGCCCTCGCTGGTGACCCTGGTTAAGGAGTCATAGTTAGGTTAAAAAAAATTTTTTTTTTTCTGTGGAAATGCAGTTAGAGGGAGGGAAGAGAACTTCTCAAAGGGAGAACTTGTCATTTCTAGAGGAAAAGAAAGGTGCTAGGCAGACAACAGATGACAAGATACATCCACTTCTGACCAACCTCTCTGCTTTCATTATCTCTCTACCCACTCCAGAAAGGAAGCCCTAAATGTGTGGAGCATTCTCTATTTCACCTCTCAAACAGCAAGAGCTGACCACAACTCAAATATTTTCCAACTAGCCTATTGGGAGATTTTAATCTTTAGTGACATACAATGTAAGATAAAAAGAATATAGAGTTTATCCTAAAATAAACTCTTCTGAAAAAATTATATTTTCAAATACTTACATAACTATAAAAAGCAACTTATGGACAAAACTCTTGACAACACAGAACTATAATAACTTTAAAAATGGGTATTATTTTCCCATTCTAGCCTTTAGTTTCTTTTCTCAGAAGAGATAGCTTAGCGGTTTCCCATGCATTCTTTCAGAAATAGTGCATGGGTACATTGTAGAGAAAAGGATATAAGTGACTTCACATGAATGCATACATGTGTGTATGTTTGTAAGTATGTATGTATATGTATGTGTGTGTGTGTGTGTGTGTGTGTGTATTCCTATGTTTACCCAAGTGGTATCCTAGCATTCATCTAAAAGTTTACTGTTCAGTGAATAAATCTTATTAATTTTACCCACATTGGTTAGATATCTAGGTCACTTTTCCTATAGCAACAGTATTGCAATAAATATTGACATCTGTGTGCCTTTGCAAGCATATTTTATAATAAATTCCTAGATGTAAAATTTCTGGCTCAAAATTATTTTTCAATGTTTTGTTATGAAATTGTCCCCCGCTACTGTGTCTTACCACTTGTACTCCTACTAACCAAGTATAAGAATGCTAATTTCCAAACACTCATCTATATACCATACTATCAACTTTTCTCTCTTCAGCAACCACTGGAATATATTTGATAATTATGTGGCTCTATGTTTTCACCCTTGTTAGCACAAGGTGAAATGTGATCACATTTAAAAAAAACCTTAGTGAGCTTTGTCTTTTAGATGTGACCTGGGGAAAAAATTGAATTTCCTGATTTCAAATAGCCAACTGCTATTACATACTTTGTCATTTCAAAGAGCATCTGCCATCACACAAAGACAAATAAATTTCTCAAAAACACATCTGGTATTTTTTTAAACAAGCCTCAGGCCAGCTCCACGCAATAAACAAAAAATGTGCTATAGATAGAGTGGCATTTAATGTTGCTTTTCATTTAACCACTGAATGTGGAATGTTTGCATTAAGTATCAAAAAATCAGCTCTCTCTAAGGCCTTGGAGAAATTTAGAGGGTCTTTTTTCTTTTAATGTATATTTCTCCATACAATAATAAATAAGGATGAAATCAATTGAAGTTGTGTTCATTCTCTGGAGAATAAATTGCTTGTTGGGATAACATTTGTTAGAGGTTGAGGGCTTAATGCTTGGTGAATAGTATTTTTCTTCTCTGATGGTTCATGTTAAATCTAATTTCCTTGAGAAAGTTCCTGATCTGATGGCTATCAATATTGACTCAGAGCAGGCTCTAACAGTTTTTGTCATTTAATGCACACCTAAAAAAAAAAAAATCAACATATGGGGACATTTCAGAGAAGTATGCTAATTAGAGGAATATTTTTACAATTCAAGGCAGAGGCGAGGAGCCAACTTTTTTTTCTTTTTCCTACTAAAGTTCTTCAAGTCCCCAGCAGGGTAGAAAATCTATAAGTATTCATCATACAGTCCTAGCTCACTCAGAATTGATGGATAGAAGTTTAACATACTGGCTGGCATCTGAGATTAAGAGAAACACTGATCATTAGTGTTGAAATGTATACCTCTCTCCAAAACTGAAAAATGGAGCTGTGTTGCCACTTTAACCAAATATTTAAGGTCGATGAACCTCAGGGAAAGAAAAGGTTCAAGCAGCGCCAGAGAGGCCTGGGGGTGGGGAGAGCAGTCAGCGCTTGGCCTTGCTGTGCCAGTTTCAAAGTGCAGAGTTCAATCTGGTATGTTTAACATGATCTGTGTAAAGTCATGAAAACGTTCTGATAGTATAATATGATCCTGTGCATGCAATTAGTTCACATGATTTCTTTTCTATGTGCTATGCCTCAATAGAAAGTCATCTATGCGTCGAAGAAAAAGAATCACTGAATGTAGAAACAATTAGAAATAACGAGAGAAAGCCTCCATGAGAAGTGGGAAAGGTTGCTTCTAGCTTCCCTAGAAGAGTCATCATAATTTCCTGCTGTGGAGGTGGGAAGTTAGACTTCAAATGTTCAAAAAAATCTCTGTAGGAGATTCTGACTCCACCATCCCACCCTCATTCCAGTTAAGATTTTCTGCATCCTCTTGTCTTATTGGAATATACGTTTGCTGATCAATGTCAGTGCTATGATATACACATGCTAGAGTCATCTAAAGGCTTTCCCATCTATCACACAATCCCATACTTCCTTTCATTGATACTATTCAGTTTCAGGAGCATAGAATTGCTCTGTTTCTCCAGTTTTCCACTTTTCATACAGAAAGCAGTCGTCCAAGCTCCCTGAAGAGCAGTGGTGCTGAGCTGGGGAAGTGGAGGGACTTCTGGCCCCAGCAGTTCTCCGCTGGAGTCTGGTGTAGCTCAGACTGGAGAAGCTTCTATTTTGAATTGCCCTCGAGAATAAGACAGTAGTTGGGGAAGAGTGTCTGCTGCTTTTCCTACTTTCGGGGCCTGACAGGAGCCCATGAAGACCACCACTTGCCCACACCCAAGGGAGCCACCTTGTCACTCCTACCCTAGCCCTGGCTTCTCTGCTGATCAGGAGCTGAACTCAGTGCCTGCCTCACTGGACTGCCCCGACATTCTTAGAACTTGGTGGAAGATCTTCATCCCCCTGCATCCATCACTGAAGCACAACCCCGAACACGGTTCCAACAGCCGAAAGCAGGAGAAACCCCTTCAGCTCTTCAAAGATACATCCAATATCCTATTTTCCTTCTATAATTCTTCCTGGTATAACTGTATTTAATCTATTTTTTCCATTCCATCCTGATTAAAGTATCCTAAGGTGTGCCCTAAAGGGTTTCACTGGTTTTATTTTCCTTCTTGGCGTTTCTTCAATCTTATAGCACAGTACGCGTTTGGGAAGCTTTGTATCCAGAGCAGTAAGATCTCATTTTTCCACTTCTTCAAGCACAAGCAGATGTCCTTTTGCATTCAAAGTTACATTACAGTTTAGACCTTCAGAGCATAAGCTAGAAAATCACCTAAATCTAAAAAAGCAAACCAAATACCCCTGAACTCAATTGCTAAAAAATATTCACCCCCAGGTAGAAGTCAGCTAACTTACTAAGGAATCATGGAACAACCAGGTATTACACCCTGATGATAATTCAGAACTAAACACAGATACACACAACTTATGCCTTGAATGATAATACATTAGTATTATTATTTCCATGAAGTCCTTTTCACATGGAAGAGTATAAAAACTTAGTTTCTTTGAAGAGATTAAGCAAAGAATTTCCCTAGTGGCTCAGACAGTAAAGAATCCGCCTGCAAAGTAGGAGACCTGTTTGGATCCCTGGGTTGGGAAGATCCCCTGGAGGAGACCACGGCAACCCACTCCAGTTTTCTTGCCTGGAAAATTCCCAGAAGAGGCTGGCAGGCTACAGTCCCTGGGGTCAGACATGACTGAGCGACTAAGCACAGCAGGCAAAGAACTTTTTTGTACTTAAAAAGTGATATTTTTAATAATGTCTGGGATTGGACAAGGCATAAGGGCAAGCAGACAGCTACCTTGATGCTATGAGCTGACAAGTGCTAAATGACCCATTCGACCCAAAGTGCCTTCCCAGGGACTTCCATGCTGGGCCTGAAACACTTGGTCCTCTGTCCAAAGAACTGGCTGAGACCCAGGCCAAACCCTGGTCTTCACCTCAGTTCAGTTATGGAAAACAAACACTTGTAAAGCCATTACTACCTGTTGAGCACTATTTTCAGAAGCTAACAGACCAGCAGAGGAAAAACATTAGAACAATTAGCAGTAGTTTCAAGTTCTTAAAATGTAAAAACAGCAACAGCAGGATCATCACAGTTCTCCAGGGCCCCTGAAACTTGGGAAGGAAGAGAATAAAGTTTAACAGCAGAGATGATGTTTCAGTGGACCTTGATGAGCGAGTAGAATTTCTTCTGGGAAAGAAAGAAGGAAGGAAGAAAGCACAACATGATCAAACTAGAGAAGCAGGAAAGGTATGACATGTTCTACAAAAAAGTTCATTGAAAAAAATCTCGAGACATTGAACCTTTGATACAGGTAAAAGCAAGCCTGAAAATGGAGCTGAAAAAGTAGGATGTGACCAGCTCATGAAGGTCCTTACCAGTCCAAGGAGTTTGGGCTCTTTCTTATGGGGAATGGGAAATGCCTCAGAGGTATCAAGTGGCATCTAAGGCCTGAATTTTAGAAAGTTCTTAAAAAAGCAGAAAATGAAGAAGCAGAAAAGGACTGGAGTTTAGAGATAGTTGGCTCACCTGCAATGCAGACGATGTGCATTTGATCCCTGGGTCAGAAAGATCCCCTGGAGGAGGAAATGGCAATCAACTCCAGTTTTCTTGCCTAGGAAATCCCATGGACAGAGGAACCTAGTGGGCTACAGTCCATGGGGTCGCACACTCAGACACGACTGAGTAACTGAGCTCGCACACATGCATGCACATTAGAGAAAGAAGGCTACTTAATAGCACACTCTGTTTTAACAGGATCAGGTGCTCTAAGCTCTCAGAGGATGTGTGTGTGTGTTAGTCGCTCAGTGGTGTCCGACTCTTTGTGACCCCATGGACTGCAGCCCACCAGGCTCCTCTGTCCATGAGATTTTCCAGGCAAGGGTACTGGAGTCGGTTGCCATTTCCTACTCCAGGGGATCTTCCCAACCCAGGAATCGAACCCGGGTCTCCTGCACTGCAGGCAGATCCTTTACCGACTGAGCTACAAGGGAAGGCCTCCTCAGAGGATAGAAAAGAGCAATTTGAGTTGACAATATGGGACAGAGACTCCTCAGTTTTGAAGTGAGAGAGAAAGGGCAGCTTACAACAAATCTTAAGCCAAGGGTGAAGCTGGAGAGATGCCATGGTCAGCTAGTAGCAGCTAATAAGTTGACTAAAAACAATTTGGACAGGAGAAAGTTTGCCAAGGAGAGAACTTTTATGACTTAACTTTATTGCTTTGATTTCCTAAGCTTAGAGAAATCAAATTTTGCTACTGTACCTGGATTAGCATTAGTTCTAAGTTCAGGAAGGAGGAGAGGAAACATTTACTGTCCCTGAAATAGAAAATATACAAGTATGGTTTTAAAACAGAAATGCTATGATATGCTATGGTATGGCCGCTTGTATTAATTAGATTAATCTTCCTGCTGAAAATCACTATATAAACTAAGTAAACTACAAACACTGGTAGTGTGAAGTTATCACAAAACAATTACGGCAGCCAGAAGGTGAAGAGCCAAGACTGAGAGGTAAAAGGAACCCCAAAGAGGTCAGCCTGAAATCTCTGCCCC